>NC_089037.1:33390000-33990000 GCF_034140825.1 Oryza sativa Japonica Group | reverse complement strand
CTACCACACATTAGCTTGCCACGAAAAGTTAGGTGCTCGATCTCATGAACTACTTTGCCACAAGTTTTTTTTGGCTTAAGCTGTGGCTCTCAAATCGTTCATCAAATTTGAGGCACGGGCTAGCTTGTGGCTTGGTAAGTTGGAGTAGTCATCCAAACATACCCTCAAACATACCCTTAAATCCCTCTGGTGCGGTGCGTGCATTGACAGCTACAACGATTATGTATCTGTTTGCCAATTTCAAATGGAGGTTCACAAATAGAATCTGTAAGAATTGGATGTAGCTCGTTGAGCAAAGATCGGGATGTTATATCTCATTCTTAAAAAAAAGTGCTATTGGATTCGAAGAGAGAATAGCGAGAGATCGACACTAGGCTGCGTTCTTTCATAGGAGATTGGGGAGACTGTGACTCGTTTTCCGCGCGCACGCTTCCCAAACTACTAAACGGTGCGTTTTTTATAAAAATTTGCTATATGAAAGTTGCTTTAAAAATCATATTAGTCTATTTTTAAAATTTAAAATAGTTAATACTCATTTAATTATACTCTAATGGCTCACCTCATTTTACGTATCTTTCCAATCTTCTCTATCTCCCTTTCTCGAACTCAGCCTTGTCTTGCCTATTTTTCACTGCATAAAGGGACACTAAATTTGCAGTATAAATTTACACGTCCGTATTTGTTGTTGTATTGGAGTACTACGTTCTCCTGGACTTTAACTTGGTCGTACAAATTTCCGCTCGAGTGTTAAATACAAGCGTGACTACTCGTGTACGTGGTCGCTGGCCAGTCCAAGCATGCAATGCAGCATGCGACCGTTGACTCGGAGTCCAAATCAATTCATGAGCTCACCAAACACAACAAGCACAAGGCATTGGTAGTAAAGTTGTATAGGAGTACTCCAGTAGGAGTAACAAAACAAGCTGAGACCATGTCGCATCCGAGATCTTAAAGAAGGCAATGCAAACATGCAAACGGAGAGATCAGGGAGCTGACCATATGCTGCAGCTTCATACCCTAGCACAGCTGCGTTTCTGTATGCGTGTTCATGCACGTCCATCAATCCAACTCATCAGCTTTCTCGACCTCAAATCCATCGACCATCCATCCATCCATCCATCTATCCGTCCGTCACCTTTTCGATCTCAACTTCAATTCAATTTCAGTTTCTTTGCTTAAAGCTCAGGTATCCATCACTTGCAGAGTTGTGCAGTCTTGTGCACACAGAAGACTGCACAGTTGGATGCAAATGCAATGCATGAAGAAGGGCAAACACATGGGCTGAAACTCTGAAACTGAAACGCTGCTGCTTGCCCAGCCTCTGCTTCACTACGGCGAGAGAGCCCGGGCACCAAGGTCGTTGCCTCAAGATTCGTACTCGTATCGTACTACTGGTACTTGTGTTTTTCGCCAGATGCATTTGTTTGAGTGCGTCGCGCCGTGGCGTCACTTACCTGCAATCTTTTTCTAGTTGATGTCACAGCATCACAGTCTGTCAAAGCTGGCAGTACTTGTTTCTGAACTAAACACACCCAAAAACAGTGTCATTGCTTTAAGATCTGAATATTCAGAAAACTGCATCACTATCACAGGTGATTATGACTGATCACCTTGAGCGTTGATGAATCCTCCACAAACGGTCTCGGTACTACTACAACAGCAGAAAAACGAATAGGATTCAGTTAACAATACTGTTCACAGTAAAAAGGAAGGAACAGGATAGGATCAAAGCAAGATGCATTGCTTGTCCTTTGGATGCAACAGTTTCTTTTCCTTTTACCTGCTTTATCTTTTTTTTTCCTTCTCATTTACTAGCATCTCCACTTGCTTTTGCTTTTCTACCTTCCTTCCCATTGGAACTAGTAGCATTTTTTTTACCATCCTCAGTAGTAATCCTCAATTAGGCAATTTGGTTTAGCAGTGCATGCCAAATCTGGATCAGAACTTCAGAAGTCATTTCTGTTAACAGAAATAGATGAAATGACTTCTGAAGTTGCTTGACCATATTTGGTTTATCCTAATCTGTTGGTTGAACATATTTTCAGTCTGTAATTAGGGCTGTGTTTAGTTCCTTCTAAAGTTGGAAGTTTGGGTTAAAATTGGTACGATGTGATTGAAAAGTTGTGTGTGTATGACAGGTTGATATGATGGAAAAAGTTGAAAGTTTGGATCTAAACACAGACTAAGATAAACCATTACTAGTGTTTGTTAGGCCGTGTTTAGTTTCCTCCTTATTCCCAAGTTTCCATCACATCGTATCACATCAAAAACTTTTCTACTCACATAAACTTTCAACTTTTTTTTCAAACTCTCAACTTTCTTCAAACTTTCAACTTTTTTCATAAACTAAACACACCCTTACTACTAGTACTAATAAGTTTTCACCTGGAAAGGGAGAAACAACACCGGTCAAGCAGCAAACAGTGAGAATTAAACACCCAATATTAATTCTCTATCATGTCAACTAAGTGCATTGTACGTTGGTAGATCAAATCACATCACGTGATTTACTACTCCCTGCAGACAGAGAGGCAAGGACCAAAAAGGAGGTCAAAAGCTTGTTCTCTCAACAAGTCACAACTGAAGATTTTCAGTAATAAACAGTAACCAGAGAGGAGATTTCAGTGATAAATAACAGTAACCAGAGTGTCCAACTTGCCAAATGGATGCTTTTCATATATGCCATGTACATTGTACTACAATGACAGCAACCAATGCAGGGTACATGCAAGCTGACACTGTGTCTCACCATGTATTCCAGAAAGGAAACATGCCTCTGTGTAATCCAAGTAAAACAATGGGATTAAGCTTTTGTTTAATACTCCAGTAGTATGCCACAACAATGAGGGCAGCAAATGCAAGCATCATTTAGCTTCACAAGTACACCATCAGAAAGGTATGCACATGATTAGCATAACTTTGCAACTCTCTCAAGTCACATCAACTTATCATTCTCCCCTTGCGCTAGAAATCATTATCTGGAATTAGTTCGATCCAAGTTATCATTCATTCCCCTTGCCGATTTGCAATGATTTTACACCTCATGCTGATACAATGGCCAGCTTACAAAAGTTCCCAAAATGCAAAGGGAAAAAGAGAAGTGATGGCACTTATCAGTCTTAAAACAAAAGTAGAAATGAACTGGAACATGAGAGCTGGTTGAGCTGTATAATTAGTTGTGTGGGCTGATACTTCCAGGAAATTGGTTAGTTGCAAAATTGCCCAACTGCCCTGCAACAGAACAAGAGTGACAGTCAGGCTTATGCAAGAATTTTTGAGTTTTGCTCAACAAACAAGAGATCAATTACCTTTATGTTAGTTTTTTGGATAATGTTTTTCACAAGCATCTGCACATGCTTCAGGCTTGGTGATAGTCAATTAAACAAGAAGTGTGCATCTGAAGGCTAACAAAAAAAAAACCAGATGGAAAAATATTGGCACATTCACATCTGATCATTTACTAGAATTTGAACCCTTCATTTGTCAACCTGCATAACCAGTAGAGGTATGTAAAACATAAGATATACATGCAAAGATGTGTAGTTCTTACTGAAAAAAAAATCAGTTTGCTTACATAAACACAAAGCAGAAAACTTGAGCATAACATATAATGAGCTGACTTAGTTGAACTTGATGTCTCCAAAGCTGTAAGAATATGGCAGAAGCTCTTCCACCTCAACTCTAGAGTTGAAACAGCCCATATTTCTTCTCCTCTGGCGGATAATTTCAACCTCCGCCATGAAAATGCTGTACACCGGTCTATGGTCGGAGAAGCGCGACTCTCCACGAACATAAGATAACTGAATGAGTCCATTACCATGCCATAGAATACGATCGCACCTATGGTCAATAAAGAACAGGTTTTTCAGTACGTTGCTTTGAAAAAAAAATCAAAGCAGGAGAAAATTCTGGTTGATACAAGTGCTAAAGAAGTTACCAAGCTGGTGTTCTTCGCTTTTCCTTTGAATGCACACACTCCCCAGAATAGCGATCTGAGTTGAATGAATATTTGTATGTTGGAGGAAAATAAATCCGTCCTTCTTTCCACCCCTGGAAAACGCGTCCGCATCTTCGTTCTATTCGTAGCTGTTACAAAACAAGAAACTTAAACATGGTCCTGAAAAAAATAATGGATGTGCGATGCATGTCATGTTGTAATTTAAGTATTAACAAAACAGTGTCAATTACTTGATCTTTCTCCAACAGTTGCTTCCAGTTATGCATTTCAACGAGTGCTTTTGCCGAGCAGTATGAAAGGGAAATCCGGTAATTCAAATCCCCAAGCCATATGATACGACTGCAATTGAATCAAAGGAATGTAAAATTAAAGCCAAGTGTTGTGTTGCTTCCACATTGCAATGTAGAGTAGGGAACATAAATTCATACTCATGCTCAAGAATGGTTTCTGGTGACTTAATGTCACCAGCACCACGAACCCGAGGAAATCTAGTCTTTCTTAAGATTTCCATAACATCAGAATTTCTGCGCAATTCATCCCCCTCCTTTTCTCCAGATGTCAAATGACAACAGATAAAACAAAAGGATGTGTGATGCAAAGACATGCTTATTGATATCGAACCCTGCAACAAAAGGAAAGGACCTTTAAGTAACATGTTACAGTAACAGTGAACAACAATCTATCTGCAATATTTTCACTTTCTACACGCAAGATGATTAAAAGAAAACATTTCAAAGAACTGTGAACTCATAAAGTTTACCTTATTTCCAAGATACCCCATTAGACCTCTACCAACACAAGAGACTTTAAGATTTTTCACATCATTTCTTAATTCGCTGCGCACCCAAACTGTGAGAAATATACCAACCATCTGCTTGCTGGCAACCAAACAGTACCTGGTAGACACAACATTTTCAGAAGTTATAGCTTCAATATAGAAGGATCATAGTCAACTTAGCATTTTTTTTAGCTGAAAATTTATAAGACTAGAATAGATTCACAAAATGGATTTTCACCAAAACAATACCTAGAGGTATTTGGTTGCTCATCGTTTTCCTCCATAGCTATTGAGGTACCGTAGCCATATGGAAACGGTGAAAAATAAGTTCCATTGCTTCCATCCTCCTCAATATATTCATCATCTGGTGATCCCGCACATGGGAAATTTCCATCAAAATCACTTGGTCTGCCGCCCAAGCTAACTGGGTCACAAACGCTGAACCTACGGTCCAACCTTGGCTGTGATGACATATAATTTCCTTCGACTCTTAAACTCTGACTAAGGTTCTGGAATGATCGCCGATGGAAAAATGACAAGTTATCATGTCTTCTCGATGATCCCTCAAAATCAGCATCTAGTTCAACAACTGGATCAGGGACAGGAGATGGTGTGTGATAGCCACCATAGCTGCTAGCCCCAGGATTCCTGTTCAGTGTCCTCCTAATGAGGGATACCCACTTTTTTGCTGGAACATTATCTTCAGTACCAAGAACATTTCCAGCATTCAAAGGAACAATTTCTTGAAATCTGCATACAGCATGAATTGAAGACAATAGCTCAAGTCCACTGGTATGTACTACATAATGTAGTTCAAAATGACAAGGCCTCGGGCAGTACATACCCTAGAATATAGATATCAGCAGGAGGTGAAGAGTGGAGCCACTCATCTAAATCTAATCCCTTTGATGGGGATTTACCACCCACATTCCATGTTGAAGCAAATATTCTGCACACAAAAGGGAGCGAATAAGCAACAACATCAATTATCCTACCAAAGTCAACGTGCAAAAACCAAGAACTGCAGTGCATTATATGCCTAAACCTTTTTCCCCTGACAACAAGCTTACAAGGCAAAGAAATATATGGGTATTTGGGTACCTGTAATCTTGAACTTCAGTCAGGCGTGACACATCAGATTCAGTCCTTCCTCGACGAATGCAGTCGGCATTCTTCTTTGGCATCCGGTCTATCATGCCCATAAGTAAAAAACAGACATTCAGATAAATCGGTAAGGAACAGAATGAACAGTATTCGGATTTTAGATAATCATTCAAATCATTTAGGCGAAAACAGGAACGCTCAACAGGGAAATTAGAGTCGTGGGGAAAAGAAAAGGAGGTAGCTGCGATCTTTGATGTCTGAAGAGAGAGAAAGAAGTGTGGTCCAAATGCTTTAACTGTACCAGTTCTGCTTTTCTTGGCTGTGCCTGCCTCCCTCTCTGAGCAGCTGGTCCTCCATTCACCTCCATGACCATTTCTTCCTGGATCACCAAGCAAATTCAGCCCAAACTGAGCAAGACAGCAAAATGAAAATAAAATGGTCATTGTCTGAGACCGTTTCATCATCTCTCGATCTTGAAATCAAAAGTACAAGCTTTTAGACCGGCAAAAATGACTTATGACTTAGTGTTAGAAACATACAAAAACTCCAAGCAGCACCGGACAAATATCAGAATCACTTAGGAAAAGGTTTTTGATTGGGACATTCTAATGACTTGTGTACCACTAAACCGAAACCAGGAGCCGAGACTTAAATGTGGTCGTGTCTAGGAAATTAAAGGCGTTTGATTGGGGCATGTCTGGTGCTACTGCATCGTTGAATCGAGACTAGGAACTTGGACTGGAAATGTCTGATGGAATCGAGGAACTACAAGCACAAGATGATAAAATCTGCATTCAACCAACCTTCACACACCACAAGAACTAGTATGCACAACCAACTAAACAACAAAAACAGAAGAACAGGTTGTTGGTTTGGGAATTTGGTTATGATCCAAATTAGCTACAACTATGAACTGGAATCAACAGTTTGGTTATGATCCAAGGAAGAACACAAGTTCTCATCTCATAAATCAAAATGAAACGCTCGCATTACCTTGGCTAGCATCATAGTCCGCATGGAAATCGTTTGCCTTGCTCTTGATGTTGAACCACTTCCTCACAAGGGATTTGGACCATGAGAGCTACACATCAAGAAGCCAACAAAAAAAGCCCTACTCGATCAAAAACACAGCAGAGAAACAACAAGATGCCCAGATTGATCTGAAACACCACCACAAAGGAAGCTCACATACCTTGCTCTTCTTGTTGCTCTCTTCCCTCATTGTCTCATAGCAACTTAACTGAAGCAACAGAAGAATCTACGCCTCCCCTCTCCCGAGGCTCCAATGATTT
Source organism: Oryza sativa Japonica Group (assembly GCF_034140825.1). Taxonomy (NCBI): domain Eukaryota; kingdom Viridiplantae; phylum Streptophyta; class Magnoliopsida; order Poales; family Poaceae; genus Oryza; species Oryza sativa. The sequence continues at coordinate 33,982,868 of NC_089037.1, read as the reverse complement.
TCAACTCCAAGCACGCAAGGAAACCTCAAATCTCGCAACAAATTTGGCTCCAATAACAGATTTTGATCCGGGAGCCTACAATCTTGGACCGAATTGAGCGCCAAGAAGCGCACCAACCGCACCGGGGATCACAAATCCAGCTTCACAAGTATTAGTCAAGTAACAGAGAAAAACCCAACGAAATCTTCTCCCGGGATGAAATGCAGCTGCAGCCTACACACCACCACCACCACCAGCAGCAGCAGTCCAGCTTGCTCCTCCCTCTCCTGAGCTCTGAATGCTTCTTCTAGCTCTAGGCTTTTAGGCGGTAGCTGCTAGGGGTTAAGACGAGACTGCTGGTTGAGTTTGCATGCATTGGTGGTGGTGATGGTGGTGTACTACTGCGCAACACTAAAGTGAAAAAATGGTGGCGTGATGTGAAGAAGTGAGACGACTGAGGTTTCTGATCTGCCTTCTCTGCTTTTGCTGCCTCTTTTATCCTCTCTCTCTCTCTCTCTCTCTTCTCTCTCTCTCTCTCTCTCTCTCCTCTTCTTCTCTCTTTCTCTCTCTGAGATTAATTATTCTAATCACCTTGTCCTTGTGGTGGCTCAAACCCAAGGTGATTAGTATTAGCTTAATGTGTAGTGGTGGTAGGATTTGGGAGGAGGCAACTTGGCAAGGAGAACAAATGGCAAGATGGCGGAGAAAACGGGCTTCTGCTCCAAAACAAATGAACACAAAATTTGTGTTGCATTCCATATGAATTCATTCCAAAGATTTTGAGCACGGCACAAAATGCAGTTTCCTTTTAGTAGCATTTGGCATGATCTTCCATGATATATATTGCTGATTGAGTGATTGTTTGTTTATTATTACAGCTTCAGTAAAAAAAAATTGTTATATTATCCCAACAATAATCCACTCGGTAATTTAATTCACGGGATCATTAGATGGTTCCAAAGGTAGGAACAACGAACACCCAGGAGAAGGGGTCCCACAGGACAGTGCCATGTGTCACATGGCCCCCTCCACCGGGCCCACTTCCTGCTCACCGTCAGTTATTAGCCGCGTTTCCCCTGGCACCACAAAGCCGTACGACCTCGCTCTCGCTGACCGTGTGGGACCAACACTGTTACATTTACATTTCTCTCCTTTTTTTTTCCTATACTCTTTTTTAATTTTTGTTTTATGCTCTCTCAATCCCAAATAAATAAACCTAGTTAAGAATGTATCGCCTATTAGACTAGTTTGAATCTAGTTAAGATACGGATTTTACCTTGATTTTTCCGTTCGCGTGTTTTCAAACGGTTAAATTGTGTGTTTCGTAAAAAAAAACTTGTATATAAAAGTTGCTTCAAAATATTAAAGATTTTTTTAAAAGTTTAAAATAATTAAAACTCCATCAATTATACGCTAATAATTTTCTTGTTTTACATGTTTGTACTTAATCTTCAACTTCAACGGGTTTAAGCTAGGGGCGGAGTTAGACGAAATAAAGCGGAATGCCACTCGCTTGCTTTATTCTACTTCAGATCGAGTTTAAACTGATACGAGTGATTGAGCTTGGATTAAAAGGGTGTACATACAATGAAAATAGATGAACTATAGAGAAAAAAAATTTAGTGATCGGGTTCCTGGGCACTCCTTTTCTAAGTATTTCCGCCCCTGGTTTAAACGGATATGTACAATTTAATAAATTTGATATGTCTCTATTATAAGCAGCAAGCGAGTAGAGAACGAGGAGTGGAGTTGTGGTTTCCCCGTTGGACAGTGGAGTGGACGATGTGTGCGTGGGGGCGTTTGTTTGCTCCTTTGCATGCATGCAAGCTCATGGATGTACGCGTCCGATGTACACAAGACGGCTTGCACTTGCACGACGCATGCATATGGACTCGGAGTGCTGGACCCCTACCCTTTTAGTCTTTTCACGCTTGTCCTCCTCGCACGTATCGATCTCGTACGTACGTACGATACCGTCTACTACCGCGGCCTACGCAATGCAGAGAGTACCTCACAGAGTACGTACGTACACGTACAACCGGAAAACCAGGCGGATATATGTTTGCATGTACGCTACTAGTATAGCGTACATATACAATGAAGATAAATGTATTATGTATGTGCTTTCTCTGTTCTAGAAAAATAACTTTTATATATGAATCCAATACATTCTAATATATGCTACTACCTCTGTCATAAAATGTAATAACTTTTGGCTATGAATCTGGATACACGGTTATCCAGATTCATAGCTAAGAATGTTTATATTTTAGGACGGTGGGAGTATATGTGTTTAGATTCGTGTATAAAAGTCGATTTTTTCTGGGACTACTTTCACGCCGAACTAGTTTTGCTCTTTGCCTAGCTAAACTGAAAAGAGAAGCTAGCTAGGCATGCATGGGCTGTACGTGTCGTGTGGTTTTTTGAGTTGCGTTGCAATGCAGATGTATCGAGCAACGGTGTGAGGCTTGTTGTCTTCATGCGTGTGTCCATCATCCATGCACACGCGCGAGCGCCCAGAGGCAGGCAGCCGGCGCCCGCGGCGAGAGGATTGCATGCCATGGCATGGTTGGATGCAATGTCTGGGCGCGCGCGCGCGAGAGCGCGACAGCCATGGGGGGCGCGTCGTGGCGACCCAGAGCGCTGCCTGGCGCGCGCGGGGCATCGGCTCCGGCTTCGTGGGCTCGCTCTCGGAGGGATGGTATAATTTTGTTTGCTTCTTTTGGGACCCTATCTAAGCTAAGCTAAACTCGGAGTAGTACTTAATTAGCAGCGGTAGTGCTTCCCAAAGCGTAGTTTAGTGTGTTGACCGCTCCATGGTTTGACGGATCGAGCTGGACCAGATCGATCAATTGGCTTAATTTGGATCTTGCTTTGAGATTATAGCTAGAGGCGCCCATTTGCTGTGCTAGGCCAATCGACGGCGTAGATTGGACCACGTAGCATCGGGATTCGTGCTAACCCCAAGCATTGCAAGAGTAATGCCACTTTGTCAGCTTTAAGAGTGTTGCACAAACGAGCAGTAAGAGCAGGTACAATAGCAGGCTATAAGCCAGCCACAAACATATTTTAAGAAGATAAATAAAGAGAGATAAGAGCAGCGGGCTATAGATTTGTAGTCAGCTATAGCACGGACTCCAAGACACAGTGTGTGTATGACAGGTGAGACCATGTATTAATAGTGTAGTATGTAACTATTGTATAGATAAGTTATTAAATTAGCTATAGATGAATTGGAACTAGTAGTAGGCTATACTATTAAACTTGCTCTAACGGTATTGGAAGAATCATTTTCTTTTCTTGTCAGGTATGGCTAGCTTTAGATGGTTTTTAGCTAGGCAACTGACCAGTAAAACCGATGAATGTTCTTATGCAGAGAGGCACTTTATTTGCTGGTTACAAAAATCAGTAAAATAAGAAAGGCTGCCTGCTGCAACCCTGATGATTGATTACTGCGTCCAACACACAGTAACCACATGCCCGTTCCAATCATCATCACGGCTTTTCGGAAAGGAACCCATCATGCGTGGAGCATGCAGAATCCAGGATTCGCTTCTCGACGCTGCCGCCCTTCTTTTTTTTTTTTTCCTCCTCCCTCTCTCTTCTATCTTCTTCCTCGCAGCAGCAGCAGAAGCACGGCGACTGGCCGGCCTCGGTGACCGTGCACCGGCCGGCCGTCCCCATGCACGGCGAGCGTAATGCAGCGACACCTCATCACCGGCTGGCCGCGTGCCCACGCTGCAACGCAATGCACATGCAAAGATAAATTTATTCTAAAATAAATTTATACTCCTGCCTTCCGATTCAAGTTATAAGATGTTTTAGCTTTAGTTAAAGTTAAATTGTTTTAAGTTTAACAAAGTTTATAGAAAAAATAGTAAAATTATGACTCAAGATAAATTTATTATAAAATATATTTAATTATTAATTTAATAAAACTAATTTGGTAATATAAATATTACTATATATGCCTATAAACTTAGTTAAACTTGAAGCAGTTTGACTTTGGCCAAAGTCAAAATATCTTATAATCTGAAACAGAGAGAGTAGTATGATATATATATACTCCGTATGTGAGAACAATATGATCTTAGCACCGCCATGCAGCTTATACTAGCTTAGCTTATGGACAAAGGTCTCCATATCCGATCTGGTACAACATTTGCCATGATTTTTTTTTTCAATTTTTACAGTTAGAATAGATGGCTGCAAGAGGCCGGTGATGTCAGCCATTGATTTGTTTCTTTTTTTTTTCCTTGCTTCAGATCTCCCAATCAAGGGAGATTTGATCGGTTGGCAGCTCACTGCAAAATGCTAGTAGTAGCTAGACATGGCTTCACATTGGAGCTTCGAAATGTTGAAGCTGTCAGCATACGGTCCGGCCGTAGCAGATTGAAGCGATGTATAGGTTCTTTGACCATTTTTCCTGAGATTTTAACAGCAATGTTAGTTCGACGCATCATTTCCGTCAAAAAAAGTTCGACGCATCATAAGATTTTGTATGGCATTGTGAGGTTGGGAGAGCTGAAGATGTATGTACCTTGACATGGTTGCTGGGAAAGGAGGAAGTTCGAAGAGTTTCTTGTGTCTCGTCCATTGGCTTCCTCTTTGGTATGCTCAAGATGAAGGCAGCTTGGTCAGGAGTTGCTGCAGTCGAAGTTATTCTGTAACCTGTCTCCCATCGCCGATGGATCCCTTCACTTGGATATAGAAAGTCCAACTCTACCACCTGCACATTGCGAGACGGATTCAGTTTCAGACTTACTCACTATGAAGCAGTGATCAACTCAGGAGTCTGAACATCAAGATAATATGTAAGAAAATTCAGAATAGAAACATGTGTGGTTACTGTATTTCCCTGCTTTTTTGGTTAACAGCTGTAAAGAGCACAAACTCAACTGATTGGTACATCAAGCATTCTACCAGTTGAATGTTCGAATTCAACCACAAACAAGATGACATCCTTACAGCAACAAAAGTTTGGAGTTAGGTAGTTTCCGCACGCAACACTTAAACTGATGGTTTTGAGGTTAGCCTATCGACAGTAACTTATCGTTGGATATTCTTTACCAATCAAGGTGTATATACCATTTTTTATCACGTACAGGTTATTTGGCATATGAGAAGCCACCAAATTCATAGAAAGAATGAACACAAGGATTGGTAAATCGAAATCTTTTAACCTGATGGGAATAGCCTGCATTTCTTGACATGACAACTCCCCAACGGTTTCCAGCAGTAGCCATAGATGTCACATGGAAACCTTCTTTCCACTTTTTGTTAATCCACTTGTAAGGAAAGGATTCACTGACTTTGTATGACTGCTGTGTGTATGGAGTTCCTGTAATGATGATACATGCCTGGTTTAGAACGATAGTATCTAATGGAAGGACACCAGAAGCTCACAGGAAAAATTGGAGTCCAGACAGTTGAGAGTAGAAATACAAAATTAAAGAGTAAATTTCACAAAAGTACAGATACTTTGACCAAATTAATGCAAAACTACAGATTTAAGGTTACAGGTCTAAGGCTAAGTACCACAAAACTACACATTTATAAAATTATCACAAAACTACAATTTTTGGGGTTTAAATCCTTAGCACTAATGTTATGTTTGAGTCATAAAACGTCCAAGTTTTGTGATTAAATTGACGCTAAACCTGTAGTTTTGTGAAAACTTTGTTACTAAATCTAAAGTTTTGTGAGACTCCACCTTAGACCTGTAGTTTTGTGATAAATTTGGTGTTAAATCTGCAGTTTTGTGATAGTTTGGTCAATATATCTGTAGTTTTGTGAAATTTACTCTTAAATTTAAGTGTTGAAGCAAAGGAAAACTGGTAACAAAATTGATCCATCAACTTTTTGATCAAAACTGGCCAAACCAAATATTAGTTCATAGATATTTGTGTATTATAGAGACAGATTATGTATGTCTGTCTGCCATTCATGTTATGAACTTGTGGCACCCTCTAAATAAATTCTGCCTCAAGCTGCCATGGACTGATGAGAGCATGGACGAAATGCCTACTTACAAACCTACTGTTAACCATCACAGTTTTAACAGGAACCATCTGATTGTTCGTCCTTTACACAATGAAACGAAAATTATTGCTACTTGCCGAGCAATTGAGCAGGCAATACTGGTGGCTGTCCCCCCAAATAAAAAGGATCACACTCTACAGTCTACACAAATCATTTTAACCTATGAAGTTGTTGCAGGTTATGCCTTCAACACACTCATGTTTCAATCAGTCTAGTATGCAAGGCACATACCCTTGCTGCACAAGAGGTTCTGCTGAAAACTGTCTTAAAGCAACTGACTGTTTCAACTATTTCATATTCATCAACGGGGTTGTTTCAAGTTCTAAGAAATAGCCAAGGTAGTAAAATTAGTTTGCCAGCAGAGAAAAGGTATTTTACCAACCTTTGGACATTACAACCAATGAGCTTCCATTGGTTGCTCCTGCTATTGCCGTTATGTAATAATTCTTCTCCCACTGCTCCATAATCCAATCCTATGTACAAACAAGGTAATATGGAGTCAGGACTCTGGATTCATCAAAACTGGATGGAAGGGGTGGAGAAATAGCCAGTGCACCTTGTGCAGAAACACTTGTGAAAGCTCATAAACTTGGGAACAAAAGCCAGTCCCAGCATCCATTATGAGAGCCCAAAAATTTGCGGAAGAAGAGACACAACTAATGTACAGCCCATCTTCATTGCCTTTTTCTATATGCTGATGCAGCCTTGAATCAGCAACATTATAGTGATATCTGTAAAGAAAGAAGTGATGCATTTTGCAGCCACGTCAATATATATCATATTTAATTTTTAAAGAGGATAAATATATGGATTAATAGCTGAGAACTAGGTTGACTTCAAAAACTCAAATTCTAGAACAAGGAGGCCAAAGAAATAAGAGCTATGAAGGCTGAAATTGTAATAAGCATGGGCATGCAGGGGCACGCACACACACACAAACACTTCCATCACTAAAACTAGCATGAAGGGTTCAGCTAACGCCATGGATGATATTTTCACATCGCTGCTTTTGCCAGGAATCAGGTAAAGTTAAGTCCATGCTAAAATGGATGACACTAGGCGCATACAGGAACTATCCCCAGTGACAACATCAATCAAGACAGAGTTAGTCACTGAACTCTTGCTTAACCCAGCAAATTTGGAGACATATAAAATGTAGTTAGAACAATAAAATGTATCGGAGATAACTCAAAAGCAGTTTGCGTAATATCATAGTGATAAGAAGCCTTATGAGATCCTGACATCAGGGAAACAGAACAGACCAGTTGTAAAGTGTCTGGTGGCAACTGGATAGCATCGTGTTATGTGCTCAGTCCACACTTAAAGGCAAGTGCGTCCACACTTAAAGGCAAGTGCATTGCGAGGACAATGTTTGGGAAAATAAATAACAGACACAGAGACTTTGCACCATTTTCAGTTTTTAGGGCATTACCTCTGCTTCATGGGCCGCCTAGCATTATAAACTGAGATCCATTGAGTTGCTGGGCTTCCCAACCTAACTTTCTTCTTGGGCTGTTCATCATCGTCAAGATTTACAACCATTCTTCCACGTTTTTGCCCAACCTATAATATGCAAAAATATACATGAGAAAATTTAACGCATTCAAGTTAATCTGTATGGTACAGACACAGGTTGTGTGTACAACATTTACATACCTTCAGAGCTCCATCAATTCTGATGGGCCTTGAAGCAGGCCCTTCAATCAAACCATCAAAGAGAGAAATAAGTTTTGGATAGTTTGGCTCTTCGTCAAATTTCATGTTAGTGACCATCTCTAGAAAATGTTTGAACGGAGCTGGACAGAAGCAACACAGCAACTCTGGTGAAGTAGCCATTTTCTTCTTACAAACAAGAAAACTCTTGTTATCTCCCTGCATTACCATCCCATTAACACTAAAATAAGTTCAACAAATAGAAGAAAACATTATGTCAAAACTTTGCTGAGCATATTAAAGGCTACCTGATACCCTTGCCAAGGTAATCTCCCTCTTATTAAAAAGATTAGGGTGTAAGCCAGTGACTCTAAATCATCCCTCCTGCTACCTGTACGACCTAAGTGGGCATGGACGCTAGCGTATCTAATTGTTCCCCTGTAAAATGTCGAAAAGAAAAAGGTAAGTTAATAATTGCCCATAATTTAATACAGAGAAAAAGATATTATAGTGCACACACAAAAATGGACGAACCTAAAGACATCTGGCCTCTGATCATAGTCAACATGCTGACCAGATGATGCTTCTTTCCACCTGGATGCTGCATGATTTCAACATCACGAAATAAAAATAAATCAACAGGGCAACAATTCCTTGGGATTCAAGTACAAAATGCATAAGAGCAAATGCCATAGCACATTGAGAACTAAATTGAATACTTCATACACAGATGAGACTACTTTGAACAAAAGCCTACCTAAACCAAGATCAATCAGGAAAAGCTTCTTCTCATCAACTGACCCAGGATGACCAAGCAAAAAATTCTCTGGTTTGACATCACCATGTACAAACCTGGCAATGATAAGATGCACTGGAAATGTTAACACCAATGAAATAGAAAACAAAAGAGAAATTCCATGCAGCTCCATATAATTTTCAGGCACAAGTGACTTTAAATTTTACCCTTTAGAGTGAAGCTTCTCAAGAATTGATATCGCTTCCACAGCAATGCAAGCAACCATATGGGCAGACATCCTGTTTGCAAGTTCCAATGCTGTTATTTTCAGTGAGGAGTAATAAAATCAGGTGGTCAATGCAAAAAGGTGATCCGAAACTTACGCCTGTCCCACTGAATTCCACACATCCCAGAGGCTGGGACCAAGCATATCCATTACCTGAAATTTTGGTGTGATGGTTGAATAAAATAATTTATTTTGAGTCCAGAAACATTTTTCAATACATGACTAAGGTAAACGCACAAGAATGTAGTAGTCTCCCAAACGACCCTTATAGTGGACTGATGGTATGCCATAACAACCATTGAGAGTGCTATTTACAAAAGGACAAAAGGTTAATGGATCATACTCCACATAGAACAACATAAACATCAGAAGGGATAGATTGTGTGAAATTCTTACTGGTAAACCTGCCACTCGTATGGAGGGCCATAGTTACATCCTTTACTGCTTCGGTGCTCAAATTTAAGCGCAACCTACAGGATATTCATTCAGATATCTAAAAACTAACTAAACTAACAGAGCTTCAGTGTCCAATTGAGGTGGTAAGAAATGAAACCTCTTGCGCATCTGGACCCGTGCGAGAACCTCCACCAGATACTCTTCGACCAACATAGACCTGACCAAATCCACCTTTACCCAACTTCCTATCAGTTATATACTCTGGGGAATTGCCTACTTGAACCTGTAAAACATATATAACTATTTAGAATTTTAGGAGGTTAATTAATGGCAGTGAAACTCTGCCACATAAAGTGTAGATAAAAGATGTCACCAGGAGAAGCAAACTCCTATTTTAGTGATAAAATTTGATGTCAAAGAGCAAGAGATTGTAACTTTCCCATTCCTAAACTTTGTTGTTTGATGAACTTGCCACGGAGTTTCATCGGTTTTGTGATATCAGGATGTGATACTATGTGATTATCTGAAGTTTGTTTCCTCTACAAAACAAAACTACTATAATCCAGCCATTCAGTGCCTCAATCTCAGCTTCGCCAAGCAAATAGGCACTCACCTCTCAAGCATAACAACTAAACCATTTCTTACGCCACAATTCAGATGAATCATCATCAATTATTATACTTTATAACTTCTAAATTTGGTTACACTATATTTTATGTGAAACAGACATGTCGGTTGTCTTGTGTCTAATAACACCAATACAGCAGAGAAGTCATCTGTGAAAGGTAACATGAACATCTGGAACAGCAACCATACAAAAACTACCAAACAAAGTAAACAAAAATGATGAAACATCCCATGTTAAAGAACTTGAAGAAAATGACTTTATCGGTACAAATGATAGTACACCTACAGAAGTGCAAAGGGAAGAAGGTATTCCATACCCGCTCAGGAACTGGTGTTGTAGTGGATTCATCTTCTGCCGCAGCAAATTTGTCTCCACTTTCGCCGTCCATCATCAAGTTCGCAGCTCTGTCAGCTACCTTGTTCAAACCAAGGTCCTCCTGGGCTTTGCCGGTAACCGCCTTTCTAGCAATAACTTCAGGGAGGTCCTTGCAAGGTTGATCCTTACACAAATCAACAGCCCTGCACCCCTTTCCTCTAGGCTTCAGAGCTTTCCTCCCTCCTCCCTCAGCAACTGTCTTGTTGCCTCTGCCAGCCGCAGCACCGCCGCGCCTTCCAGTCCTCCCCCGCGGAGCTGGCGACACCGGACTCGCAGCTGGATCTGCGTCCTGGACGTCGTAAACCTTCTTGGACCTCAGACGAGCTCTCCAAACACCACCCCGCAACTCTGGCATTATCGCCCCATGCAACTCGGCCTTGTGCTACACCCTTCGGTGCTCCTTCCAATCTCCGCATGAAAAAAAAACATCCAACAAGAATAAATCACTGATGAAGGAAACCACAGCAGGCACAACAATCACAAACATAAACAAATTTCAGCTCAAAGATTGTTCCTTCACCATGTCATGGCAAATCAATCAAGCAATGAATCGGGAATAGGAAAAGATCGGAGTGGAATCAATCTGAGGCATTCATCGCCATCGCGAGCCCCCCCCCCCCCCCCCCTTAAAGACGCAGCCCGCTTTGCTACCACCACTGCCCTTTCAACGGAATCGAATGCCGCCATCGGCGCTCTAAAAGAAGCCCGAGCATCTCCATCACCCGATACCCCGCAGGGGATCTCCACCCAGAAAGGAAAAAAAAAACTCCCACCTTTTACCTCCAGATTACCACCAATCCAACACCAAACCAATCCTAAACTAATCCCAACCCGCCACAAATCCCCCAATCCCACGCAAACCACGCTTTTTTTCCTAAATCCGCAATAAAGCTCCCCATGAGGCAAGCATCTATCCTCGAAACCGAACCCATTTCCAGCGCCCGAATCGGCCCTCCTCAACCCCATCGGATCACTCCCCCCCCAGCGTCAGCGACCCCGCCCCGCAATCCGATCGCGCCTCAAGCAACCGCCCCCACCGATCAACCCCCCCCCCCAAAAAAAAAAAAAACACAGAGCGAGAGCGCGGAGAAGAGCGGCTTACATCGTCGTCGGAAGCGGATGCCCGCGGCGGCGGAGGGCGGCGCCTCGGGAAGCGTGCGGTGGTGGTGGGGGAGGAGGAGACCGAGGGGGGGGGGGAGGCAGAGAAATCGTGGAGCGCTCGCGTCGCTCGCGTGCGTGTCGCGGTGGTGGGTTGGGGGGGGAGGCTTTGCTGCTGCTGCGGCTGCTGCGGGGAGTCGGCTTGGCTCGCGCAGAGCAGCGCATGCAGGTGGCAGGAGACTGGGTGGTGGGGCCGGGCGGGGCAGGTTGGGTCGCAGACAGGTGGGGCCAGGGGGTGATTACTACTGCTGCTGCTTCCTTCCCCCCCTCCTCGCAGTTCAATTCAAAGCACCACGCCCTACTAGTGGGGGATGTCCTTGACATGTGGGCCGTCGCAGTGGACCGCTTTAATTTAATACGGTCCATTTTGTGCGCTCCGTTGCCTCCTCCAGTTTTGAAACTCTAGCGCCTCTTCTCCTTTTGTTTGTTTCTCGCCAAGGATTTGATTTCTTGATGAAATTGTTCGGATTTGATTAATGTTGTGTCGTGTTATTAGCTGCTTGTTGTAAAGGTTGAATTGTTGGGTTTGTGTGACCAAAAGTATAAGCATTTTGTTAGCATCCTACTTTCAGTGTACTAGAGCGTAACCGCCGTCAAACAAGAAATCCTACGTACTTTTGTAAAATTCACAGATCACAGTGAAACAAAACATGCTTGTGCAAATCTGTGTAACTCTTTTGGAAAAGGATCATGATAAAAACTAGGTGCTCCTTCCCATGAATTAGTTGAGTCCTCTGAAATTGTTTCAAAAAAAATCTTTCGTTCCAAATAGTAGTACATCTGTCAATCGATCGTGAAAGTAAACGAATGGCGATCAGTCAACAACAGTGCGCAACAAGATTTCTCTGGATCCTTTAGGAAGTACTTCCTCCGTACTCATAAGAGCAAGTATAATAGTGAGCTATAAACTTACTATAAGCTTATGTGGAGGAGGGAGATAACAAAAAATCAAAACAAATCGTTTTGGACAGATGTTACTATAGGCTTTAAGATGTGCTAATAGTAAGAAGTGAGCTCTACTATTATCCTTGCTCTAAAGTAAGTCGTTTTGGACAGCGGCGCAGTCTCCAAAACACAATTTAAACTTCTTGTTTCTATAAAAATATTTATTGAAAAGTGGTATATGTATACTTCTATGAAAGTATTTTTCAAGACAAATCTATTCATATAATTTTTATATTTTCAAACTCAACAACTTTAGAGTTATTTATGATTTATATTCTCAAGGTTTGACTTAAACATTATCCTAAATGACTTCATTTACGAATATGGAGGGAGTACTGTAATTTCTCTAGATCGTGAAAGTATACACCTAGGTTGTGTTTAGATTCAAAGTTTGGATCCAAACTTCAGTCATTTTCCATCACATCAACCTGTCATGCACACGCAACTTTTCAGTCACATCATTTCCAATTTCAACCAAAATTCAAACTTTGCGTTGAACTAAACACAGCCCTAGGCTATTGTAATTTCATTGGAGTCAAGTCAGGCAACATTGATTTGTGAACAACCAGGCCTGGTTTAGTTCTCCAAAAAAATTTCCCAAAAACATCGTATCAAATCTTTGGACACATGCATAAAGCATTAAATACTCCATATATTTAAAAAAACTAATTGCACAGTTAGGGGGAAATCACGAAACGAATCTTTTGAGCCTAATTAGTCCATGATTAGCCATAAGTGCTATAGTACTCATATGTGCTAATAACGGATTAATTAGGCTCAAAAGATTTATCTCGCGGTTTCCAGGCGAGTTATGAAATTAGTTTTTTCATTCGTGTCTAAAAAAACCCTTCTGACATCCGATCAAACATCCGATGTGATACCTAAAAATTTCCTTTTCGCGAACTAAACAGGCCATAATATGAAACAGCACCTACTACACCCTCTGTGTAATCAACAAAGTAGTACTAGTAATGAACAAGGCATCCAAACATCCAATTAACTCTCTACGAGTCTTCCCAAAATTACTATACTTTTAATATATATAACATAATTAGATTTTTTTAAATTCGTTCAACTATTCATTTTTTCTAAAGTATATAATGTAAACGGACAAATATAAAAGACATGCTTAAAGTAGATTAGGCCAATCCCAACCCAAGACACTATACATAGTTTTTATCCACATCATTAAAAAAATAGTACTAGACACTACTCTTTCAATGCAAACACCACTTTTCCATACTTAAATTTAATGCTATTTATCTCACATGATGTCTTGGATGTTGTGTAGAAACCATGTCTCATGCAAGACCTGGTTTCCTTCTCTTCCCACATTTATTCACTTACCACATCATCTTTTATTTAGGTGGCAGCCTATTTAATGCTATGAACATCATTCTAGTCATTAGGTTGGGAATGGCCTAGAGGTATATGTACTCTGTCTTTCTACTATGCTTAACTCATTAATTAATTGAATGATTTCTAAGTCAAAGTTTGAGAAAAAAAATCAATAGTGTTATATCTCTACTACGGTGAAGGGGAAGTTGCCTCATCTTGCTATGTGCTTCACTTCCCCTCCGAGGCTCCGGCGTATCTACGAAAAAAATCGGTGGAGGAAATGATCCCACACCCCACCCACCCCTAAAAAGCTAAATGGTTCCTCTAATAAACCGCTTACTGAAAACACGGCTTACCCAAAAAAAGCTTCATCATGATGTGGTTTTCAGGGGAAAAAGCCCCGGGAAATGCCCCGGATCGGTCGCTCGAGGGGAGGGAGAAATATCGGGCGCTCCCTCCCCCCACGACGCGCGCTTCCTGTCCCTGGGCCCCACCACGTCTCTACCCCTCACCTGCCACTTATCACTACTATATACTCCATTGCAACAAATTACCCACATATTTTGGAAACCCTCTATTAAGAGAATTTGGTTTATTTTTTATTCCACAAAAAATGTTTCACACTACTAGGGAAACGACTTTTAACGATGGGAGATTTGGTCGTTAAAAGTCTAAATGTGGTCGTTAAAGGTCACTAACGACCACTAAGTTTGTGGTTGTCGGTGGTTGTTAAAGGCTCCGTCGTTAATAGTTTTAACGACCAAACGATTTTTACCCGTCGTTATTTCATTAACGATGGTGCTTTTTTTTGCCATCGTTATCTTATTAACGACCGTGTTCTTCTGCCATCGTTAATTCTAATTAACGACCATGATATTGTGTCATTGTTAGTTATTTAACGCTGGTAGTATTGCGCCATTGTTAATTTTTAACCACCTCCGTTAACATCCAATTTTTAATCACCACATGGTACACAATACGGTACACTATTGTTGATAGTAGAGAAACATAATTGCAGTCTGCACCGGCTCTTGGAATTAACATCCATGTTTATCACCATATGGATATAACATTTACATTATATTCTGACCAATCGTAGACAATCAACCACATTTATTCATTGCAATACATAATAAAAATTTGTTCACCGCATCCAGCTAAATAATTAAGTCATTCAAACAGAACCAACATCTTGATGTCTATCAAAATTAAACACTTGATCTATAAGTATGTGCTTGGAGGTGCAGTGGATAAATTCCTTTGTTATACGATGATGATCCCATCAACATTCGCAGGTATTGTCTTTAGATGCACCAGTCTCATCTGTCTCACCATTGATCCTATACAACTTACAAAAATGATATTAGCTATTTAACAAGCTATGGCACTTCATACATAAAATTCATTAAGGCACATGAGTTTATCTCTTATGATGTCTTTCTAATGACACATCACTTCCATTCAGTGTAAAAAATTTGATATGATGTTGAGAAGAGCCAATATTTGCAGACATGTTGTGTGCACATTTGATATTATTCATAGAATAATTGCATGACCATGGAGAAAATAAAGTGCAATAGAATAATTTGCATAAACGAAGACTGGTAAAATTTAAACCTAAAAGGTGATGTTCAAATAATTGCTTATGTTTTGTAGTAGTAATATAAATGAATATCTTATTCTGAAAAGAAACTGAACTTACTAGAAATTTTGTTTAAGGAAGGAGGAATGCTTTGTCACCATCTAGTTTCATATGATTCCTGTAAATTTAGAGAGCTTTACTACATTTATATTTTGCGATGATATAAAAGGAGTAATTAACCTGAAGAAAACTAACAAATAAATAAAAGGAGTAATTAACCCACAATGTACAGTAGCTCGTACCAATTTAGATAGTGTGTCAGCAATAGCTTTACAGATATGGAAATAGCTCTTGTGTTGCATCCAACTTGTTGTGGCCTTGCGGGCAAAAAATCAAGCCCATCAATGACCGATCTTGTAGGAACTAATGAAAACTTGGAATACTACCTGACTATAATTTAGTCAAGCCAATGGAGTATATTCATCTTGATTCATACTAAAATAGATTTGAACTGAAAATGTCAAAATATATAACCAATAGAATAATCTGAGAACAAAATGATGCTCCCATTATTTGTGTCCAAGATCATTCAATCGGTTATGTAACATGAATTTTGCTGAATGGAGAAAGGCATAAAAAAGAGGTTACTGTCTTGTGCAGTACTGCACCCTTCAGTTCTTGCCAGATCAAGCTGCCTCTCCATTGCTATTCAATTATCTCGAGTTCTCATAAAAAAACATTCTCTTGAAATCCTTTAGTACAGCAAGATGTCTCCGAAAAAATTACGATGTTACCAGACAATAATCTAGTAACTGTAGATAAAATAAAGCAATCAGTATATATCTACACTATCCTGCAAAAAACAATAATTTGCAGTATAAAAGAACTAACTTAAGACCATGCTCCCACCTGCTAACAAGCCCTGTGCGTCAGTTTTTGCCGTGCAACACCTCCCTGCCATCACAATTCGCCACGCTTGAGCACAAATTAAGTTACTAATTTTGGATACAGGGTTCGGGATGTTGATCAATCATCAATCAGGGTAGATCAGTAGGGATTTTCAAGCATACCAATTAGGGCGGCGACTAGCGAGGAGAATAGGTGGTGACATGGAGATGATGTTGGGGTCATCGGGTCGACATGGGCAGATCAAAAGATCCAGCCGGCCTCTGATCCCCTCGACGGCGAGGTGCACCCCTGCAGCGCCCAGCCTCACTTGTGCTCACTTGCGCGGTGGTGGCGGCTAGATGGTGCAGGTGGAACTGGTGGCGACGGCCGGCAGTGCAGGCGCGGCAAGAGGTAGGCAGCCAGCGACGCAGTTGGGGCAGGCGGCGGCTACCGTCACGGATTGGAGGAGGTCTCCCTAAACCCTCGGCGGCTTGTGTAGTGGGTTGGGCTGCTGGTGCTTGGTATGGATGGTGGTGGTTTTGTGGAGTCATGGGCCTCCTTCACGTCAATTTTAACGACTGTGTAGCAGCAAATTTTAACGACGAGCTATTTAGTGGTCGTCGGATTAGAAAATCAGCTCCTCACCACTCGTATTCAGAGGATAACGAGGATTACAATTTTCTGCTGGTCGTTAATGTTGGGATTTCTAGTAGTGTCATCTAGTGCACTCACAATATTTCACTATGTATAGATCTAATGCTGCAGTGAACTGAAATACTCTATTGCAACAAATCACCCACATATTTTGAAAACCCTCTATTAAGGGAATTCGTTTTTTTTTCCACCAAAAATGTTTCACCTAGTGTACTCACAATGTTTCACTATGTATAGATCTAATGTTGCAGTGAACTAAAACATTCTTTCGCTATTTGCTGCAACATTGTTTTTATATAAGGTGAAACAACACCCGATTTAAATGAGTGAAACATTTTCGATCTACTTAGTGAAACAATTCCGATATACCTGGTGGAACATCGTGCAACATTTAAAAATAATTCAATAATAAGCTAATTTTTTTTCATCAGAATATATCCATGTGTGGTCTTGTTTTAAAGATTTAATTGCAACGAATTTAATGGTGCAACCGGATCATGATTTGGATAATTAATTTAAGAGAAAAATTAATTTAAAGTGGTTTTCCACATATACGTGGCGCTGACGTCATGCTGACGTAAGCGCCCGATTTTAACCCCCTCCCATCGGGCGCCCGAGCTGGAGTCATTCCCAAAAGCCCCTCAATCAGATCCTGCCTGCAACGTTGCATCAGCTAGGCGGCTCTCTAGGCAGAGAATCTAAAGTCTAAAGACCGATTTGTAATCTTTGTTGGAAAGAAATCTGCTCTTCCCCTTACAAGCTCTTAATCTGTTGTAATGAACTCTTTTTATCCTCAATGCAATGACAAAATTCAGGTGCTAAAGCTCCCCCTCCCCCGGTGATTTAGGAAAAAAAAGTCATCCATTTCTCATGGCATATGGCACGGTAATTTGCTAGTCCTCCCTTTGTTTTAAAATATAGGATGTATTTTGTTTTGTTAGGGTAAGACTTTAAGCAACAATTACTTTATTAGAATATCATTTGATTATTAATATAATAAATTTAATTTGTGTCAAAAAAATTATATTGTAATATAGTAATCTTTGATCACAGCCTTATCCAATGAAACAAAATATGATCTATATTTTAAAACGTTTAGACTATATAAAAAAAGGTAGTACTAATTACTTCATCTGGATTTACTTTTTTTTAGCCATTGACTTCTGATGTACGTTTGACACCCTAGTACTTATCTTTCGAGGTTAGTGATGACGCCCTATTCTTTTAGCTTATCCACCAAAAAATGAACTATTTCCTCTACGCTTTGAAAATTATGTTTTCTAAAAAAAACTTTATTCTACCGCACTACTTAACCATTCGTTAAGTTATCTTTAAAAAATATTTAATTATCTTTATAGTCAAATCAATAATTAATCTAATGTGATAATTCACTCAATAATCTAAGGTTGCGTTTGTTAGTTAGGTTCCCAACCTATATCTCTCATTTTCTGCGTGCACATTTTTCGAATTGCTAAACGGTGTGTTTTTTGAAAAAGGTTTATGTACAAAAATTGCTTAAAAAATCGTATTGATCCATTTTTTAAAAAAATAGTTAATACTAAATTAATTATGCGTTAATTGATTGCTCTGTTTTTCGTACGCATGGCATTAGTTCCTAACCGGGGGAAACGAACACAGCTTAAATCAAACAGAGCAAGACATCTCTATTTTCACAACAAATCATACACATATTTGTTGAGCTATATTCAATCTGATTTTACCAATCAAAATTCTTTAACCTTTCAGAACTGACTATATGGTATTGGTTATACCGACATGGAAGTTGGGACTTGATAGTATCAGAATAACCGCATAGGGGATTTGATTTATTAGTCAACTAAATATGGAGAGAGCTAGGCATCGGACGTTCGATATTTTATCAAATAACGGACGCCCGCCCACAGTGTCCCTTGGCGTCTGGCACATCAGTCACATGCATGTTGGCTTGTGGCGCACTGTGCATGCATGCATGGCGTATGTCAGATGCAAGTATTTTTCTACTTTCTATCTCTTTTCCTTTTTTAAAAAATGTGTCCAATATATAATTCTAGAGTTTTGCTCTGGTCCAGCACTTGGTACCTTAAGGTACTAGTACCTCCAAGTACCAAATGAAATCTGACCGTTCAATCAACTGGGGTAAGATCGGAAAGAAAGTAAAGAGCGACAACACCATCTCCTCATCCTCATCGACATATCAGTCGACGGCGCCGCATTCCGCCCTCCACACGCGACTGTCTTTGTCGCCGCCAGGCCGCCACCGCAGCCTGCCCTCCCCATAGGCCCTATCGCATCCTTCCTCCGTGGCAACGGCGGTGCGGTCGACGCTGCCGCAACATGTCCTGCCCCCCTCGGCCAACGCAATCTCCCCTGGTGTGACCGACTATGCCGCCGCCGCCGCTGCCACAGTTTCCTCCCCCTACGTGGCTTGGCAACCGCAAACTTGCTCCATAGCATCGGGACACAGGATCCAGCCTTCGTTGCTATGCATCGGAGGTTGTTATGGACCCTTTCACATGAGTACCGATTTTCTGTATGTCTGACAGAAGTTATATGGTAATATTGGTGATGAATAGGGAGACAAATTTAGGAGCATAAATGACCAAAAATATGTGTGAGACAGATATGAAGTATTGCTTTGGTGCTAGACGATGGATCTGGAACAGTGCTCTTAATTATCATGCTTGATTTATAAAACTGTTAAACTATATATTGACGGGCGAGGCTGAGTTTGATTTCTGGAACCTAGACCCTGGTGGCTGAACCTAGTCCCTGGTGATGGAATTTGTATTGAGATATTGCGGCGGATGGGCGAGCCCCGAATGGACGAAGGCGAGAAGGGGGCAGCTTCATCTTCCCTGCTTCGTCTCCTGTAGTGCCAGTGGTTGCCGTCGGTGTTGAGAGGAGGAGCGTCGTCGGCATGCTTCAGCTCAGATTTGGCGGCCTCCCCATCACGATGCAGGAAGGAGATGGCGAGGTGGCCCCCATGGCTTCGGCTACTGATCTTCCGGTCCGCCTGCCTGCATCGGGCGAGCCCTCGGCACTGCGCCGCGCGGAGACGAGGGAAGGGCGATGAGGACAGGGCTGGAACGACGGCGGCGGCAGCTCCTGTCGCTAGTTTGCATTGACAAACAATCGCTAATGTGAAAAGACTTCCTTACTCTTCCACCTCCGCGGTACCATCCCAAGTAACTGGCGGTACCGACGAATAATAGCCTTTGGATCTGATCCAATCAATGGCTCATATTTGGTACCACCACAACTTGTTGGACTGTAAAAAAACTCATAATTCTATTACACTATTTTATTTGGCATAATTAGATCTTTATAACAAGATTTCACATGGATATATTTTGATAAAAAAATATACATTAAAAAAATCAAACTTATGTTGCACCAAAATGTTTCATCACTTATGCAAATGTGTCAACCCAGTTCATAAAATGTTCCAAAAATGCAACATATAAAAAAGTATTGACTGCAACAATAAGTCAATAATCATCACTACATGAAACATTATGTATCAACTAGTGAAACATTGAAAAAAATCGTATGATACAATACATTTGCAAATATTTGATTTTGTTAAAATATTTTTGTATCTAGCTTGAAACATCGAATTGTAATTGTTGAAACATAAAAAAATATTTGCTGAAACATATAAAAAATAATGTGCAACATTACTAATGCATTAGTGAAACATTAATAAATACTTATTGGAACATTGCGTTTACAATATGTGCAACATTTAAAAAGTCAAAAAAAGTTCACCAGAATGTAGTCATATGATATCTTGTTATAAAGATTTAATTGTAACAAATCCAATGATATAATTAGTTTGAAATTCAGATAAATAATTTAAGAGAAAAAATCATTTTAAGTTTGAAATATGCTTGTATGAACGCTCAGACTTGCCATGCATCTGCTACTCCTTTGTACTATTGAGGCGTCTGATTTTTCTTTCCTGTCGGACGGCTGATGGTAAGTATTTTCGACTAAATATACGTAGTTTGCTTTAAAGTGCAGGGGATACCGGGATAAAACTACAGTTACAGTTACACATTTGAAAAATATATCCATAGGCTTCGGTTAACCTCACATATAAGTTTTCACCTAATTTAGTGAGCACGCTCCAACTGCAAAACTGGAGATGCATTCTAGTAATCATCTCTCCTGAGAAAAACCTCTTCTAAACCTAACCTTGCTTTTAGCCTGTCGACGTCCTCCCATCCAAGAAGCTATTGATGGCGGTGGTAGGGGAAGAGACGACGGCATTGCGGTGACACGAGGTGGTGCCTAGCTCTCTTCGGTGATGGGTGAGACAATAGCGTGGAAGATTGATCTTGATCTTGAACTGCGTCTCGCCTCGCCTTCCCGTGTGCCGCCGCCGCCGCCGATCAGTAGCGAAGCTTCTCGCGCCACGGTAGGGACTAATGGCGCGGCGAGCAGGACGGTCTCCGACCTGGTCGTTTTCGCCGCTTCGTTGACACTCGCCGCGCCAGATTCGGATGGAGTCGTCGACACGGCGATCGGCCAAGACGCTGTGCTTCCCGGAGGCGATGCAGCGAGCAAGAAGCGCGCCAAAACCGATCCTGACGAGGAGACCGATGGTGAGACTTCATGCCGCCGCCGGCCTCCACCACCCACCGCCGTTGCCGCCGCCGCCGCCGCCGTCGTCTCGGAGCCGGCGTGGGTGCGTGCCGAGCTCTTCCCCCTCCATGGCCTCCCCATGGACATGCCGCCGCTCCGCTTCATCGTGGCGAAGCTCTTGCAGCGCTCGGACTTCTACCCGCAGCAGGCGCGCTTCCTCCTCCCGTCCAGCGCCGCCGACAACCTCCGCGCTTTCCTCTCCGCCCAAGAGGGAGAAGCGTGCGGCCTCAACGAAACCAGCCGCCGCCGCCGCCGCCGCAGAGAAAAGCTCGCGGAAGCGACA
Organism: Oryza sativa Japonica Group; assembly: GCF_034140825.1. Lineage (NCBI taxonomy): Eukaryota > Viridiplantae > Streptophyta > Magnoliopsida > Poales > Poaceae > Oryza > Oryza sativa. The sequence goes on along the minus strand of NC_089037.1, from coordinate 33,961,278 downwards.
CGCGGTGGCGGCGAGAAGAGAAGGGAGGAGCCGCCGAGGTACGAGGGCGTGCCGGTGACCGTCTACCTGCGCGGCGGGCTCGTGTGCGAGCTGAAGCTGAGCAAGTTCAATGGCACCAAGGCCACGGTGATCAACGGCGGCGGGTACGCCAAATTCATGGCGGACGGTGGCCTCGTCAGGGGTGATCGCGTTGAGGTATTGGCATTCCGGCGGCCGCCTAATTATCGTCTCTGCTTCGTCATCGCCAAGAATGACGGTTAGCGTTAATTTTGTATGGAGATTACCAACCGCCGTAAATTTGGATTAGTTATCAGGATTTTTATCAGTTTGTTTTTAGGTTTTCTTTTTAGAAAATTGTTAGTCCATCCATACATAAATATGGATTATTACCAAGAATTTATCCGTTGTTTTGCTACGTTTATTTTTTATACATTTTTAAGAAAATTGTTAGTCCAACTATACGTAGAGTTGTATTCAGTTATATGTTCCACGCCAAAAAAAAAAAGAAAAAGGTTGTAGAATTGTACTCCCTCCGGGTTGATAATACTTGCCCTTTTGTATAAGGGCACGGTCTCCAAAAAACAACTTTGACCATTATTTTAAATTATAATATGTATAAAATTGTTAGCAAAACGACAAGTATTATCAGCCCGGAGGAAGTAGTATGTTACGCAGCAACTCGATGAGAACAAATAAGGAGACGAAGATTATCTGTATTTTTACGTCAAACATTGTTACCATTTTTGTTTTTCCTCCAAAATCTACTCCCTCCATCTAAAAGTGTTGAGCATATTTTGTTTTTTTTTGTTTTTTTAAAGATATGATCATATTAGCTCCGTTTTTAATATATGACACCGTTAATTTTTTTCACGTTTGACCATTTGTCACACTGGAAAGTCCGCGTTTCATTTCCTGGTATAGTATACCTCAATTAGAACGGATAAACAGAGGGAGGATATCTGTATTTTTGGCGCCAAACATGGTTTACCATTCTCTTTCCCTCGAAAATGTTATACTAATTAGGATAAGAAAAAGTTTAAAGCCGAGAAGAATCGCGTATCGGAGTACGACTCCGTCGTGAGCAAGCGGAGTCCGAGTCCGAGTCTGACGCTTGTTCCGAGTCGGACTCGCCGCCGGTGTCCATAAATCGTCACGCGCGCGAAACCATCCCGTCCCGCGCTTTCTTCTTCGCCGCCGCTCCCGTTCCCGCTCGCCGTCTCGCGATATCGGATCGAGGGTGGCCGGCTGCTACGACTCGCGCACGCGGCAGGCATGGCGACGAAGCGCAAGTGCCCCGCCAATGGCGACGACGGCGGCGTGGCCGACCTCGAGCCGGTAGCAGGTGGTTCCTTCGCCTCCCCGCCGCCGGAGAAGAAGGCCAAGTTGACCGTCGCCGTCGCCGTCGCCGTCGCGCCCTCCTCCTCCTCTTCTGCTACCACCGCTGCCGCGGGGGAGGCGACGGCCAAGCGCGAGCACGGAGGCTTCTTCGCCTTCGCGAGGCCCGAGAACAACACCAGGCTGAGCGTCGCCGTCGCGTCCTCCTCCTCTTCTGCATCCGCCGCCGCGGAGAAGGCGATGGCCAAGCTGACCGTCGCCGGCGTCGCGCCCTCCTCTTCTGCATCCGCCGCCGCCGCGGGGAAGGCGACGGCCAAGCGCGAGTACGGCGGCTTCTGCGCCTTCGCGAGGCCCGACGACAAAACCAGGTGGCGCGTCGCTGTCGCGTCGTCCGCCGCCGCCGCGGCGGACGCGTCGTATTCTTCTTCGTCGCCGGCGACGGGGGAGCAGCCGGAGGCGAACCGGTGCGCGACGTGCCGGAGGAAGGTGGGGCTGACGGGGTTCAAGTGCCGGTGCGGCGGCACGTTCTGCGGCGGCCACCGCTACGCCGACGAGCACGGCTGCGGCTTCGACTACAAGAGCTCCGGGAGGGAGCTGATCGCCAAGCAGAATCCGGTCGTCGTCGCCGACAAGCTGGCCTTCAGGATTTGATCAAGAATCCTCAACCACTATCCATGAGGTCAAATCGAAGTAGCCGATCAAAGATCAATGATCTGTTCTTCAATCTTGTGGGAAGTTGAATCCTTGTTTGCAATGATCGATTTTCTGTGCTCAGCGCACAATTAATTTGATGTAATTTTCGTCAAAGAAAAGTTAGTTGTAGTTCGCTGTAACAGAGTCAGTTTAATTCAGTTGATGTATCTATTTGGATCGATTGATATGTGCAGAAGCAAAGTACAAGTCTTTATTTACAGCTACTTAGTGGATCAGCGCCAGTACTCTCGATTGCTCTCAGCTGTACACTCCACAAGCATTGTTCTAATGTTCAGAGTTTCTCCGTGACAATGGAAAAACTATCTGCTGGTTTAATTACCTCTAAGATGCAAGCTAGTACTCTTAGAGGCATGTACAGGCAATGGAAGATCTACTTGAGTACAATCAATCTGACGAAATTGCTCATTTTGGTCGCTAGGCACGATTGAACAGTAATTTGGCAAATAATAGTAATTTGTCAAAAATTATCCAAAATAGCTATCACTTGGAAGTACTACTTATCAACATCAAACATTTCTAATTCAAATTTCTCCCCATCATACCCTCAGCCACCATTCCACGTCTAACTATATAATATTTTATTAAGGGTATTATAGTTTTTTTCTTTAACCTTAGCCCATACTAAACAATCTAGAATGACAAATATTCTAGGATAGGTAGTAACATGTAAAAAACAAAAAGAAAAAAAAAGAAAGAGGATGATCTCCTTGCTATGGCCTACGCTAACTGCTAGCCCTCCCCGAGGCAAAATAATTTCGGGCCGTTTTTTCTGGCTCGTTTTGTAATCACGTGCTGTTTGGGCCACATGCAATGGGCTAGCAGTGTATCTAAAAAGGAAAAAGTACACCAAAGGTCCCTCAACTTGTCATCGGTATAAAAAACGTCCTCGAACCGCAAAACCAGATATGCGGAGTCTTTAACTATACAAAACCGGTCACCCGAGGTCTTTTGGTGGTTTTGACCCCGGTTTTGGTCTACGTGGCGCTGAGTCAGCGTGGGACCCACGTGGGCCCCACATGTCAGCTAGTCCACGTCAGTTCCTCTCTCTTTCCCCTCCTCTCCCTTCCTCTTCTCTCTTTCTCACTCTTCTCTCTGGTGCTGTGGGTAGGCCGGCGCCGCCGGCCGACGGGTGGGGAGGAGACCGACGGGGCGAGACAGGAGAGGAGGTCCGGCGGCCGGCGGCGGCGGCGACGGCGACTACGCGAGAGCAGGGGAGCAAGGCGGCGGCGGCGGCGACGACGCGGCGCCGATGTGCACTTGGTCTCGGTGAAGATTGGGAAGTCGTCGTCCCCGTAGGATTCGTGCCTCCCGACGATGCGCCTGGCTTGCCGCCGCCGCGGAGATCGTCGGCACCATGAAGTTCTTCGCGGCGCCCGAGGGGCGAGCGGGCTTGGGCGCCGTCGTCCTCGTCGCCGCGTCACGCTGCCCGCTGTTCTCCTTCTTCGCGCTACTTGTTCTTCTCCTATTCCAGCCGCACCACCAGCTTGCCGCGTCCCACGTCGCCGTGAACCAGCAGGTGAGCCTTGTGCCGGATGCGGCGGCGGCGAAGGCGGCCGGGGTCGGGAACGGCGCGGTGGTGGACGTGGGCGACGAGGAGGAGGAGGGCAGCGGGTCGAGGTGGATGCTGATAGTGGTGACGACGACGCGGTCGGGCGGCCGGGAGCGGCGGCGGCGCAACGCCGCGCTCGCCCACGTCGAGAAGCACTACTTCTCCGGCGTCGTCCACTTCGCCGACGCCGCCGGTGTCTACGACGCCCATTTCTTCGACAAGATCCGCCAGACCGAGTCAGTACTCCATCCATCCATCCCATTTGGTTTCTCACTTCCTTTTTTTTTTGCTTGATTATTAGTACTATTTCATTTAGGTTGCAAATTGGAATGTGCTAATCCGAATGCTTCTTTCTTCATGTTGATTTCTAACCTCAGAGGTTGAACCTCTCACATTTTTTGCTTGATTATTAGGAGCACTCCTTCGTTTATAGGTTGCCAATTGGAATGTGCTAATCTGAATGCTTCTTGATTGATTCTTCGTGTTGATTTCTAACCTCAAACTCCGGGTCAAGCTGGCCGCTGCCAAGAACCGCCTCACCGCCGCCGACGCCTTGCTCCCCCGCCGATGCCTTGCTCCCCTCGCTGGCCGCCACGTCGCCGGTTGGGGAAGGACTTGATGGCGACGTCACGGCCGGTGAGGAGGTCGACGCCGGCCTCCCCGCTCCCCTTGCTTGCCTACCTCATCCCTCGATGGCGGTCCGCCTCCGTGCCTGTGGCTTCTGCAATGGCGGACGAGAGCAATGGCGGCGGCGCGTCGCCAGTCGCCAGCCGCCGTCGTCGTGTCGCCCGTCGCCGGCCGCCGACGCCCTCGTCCTCTCCCTCCTCGCCCCACCGAAGGCAGCAACCCACCGACGTCCTCCCCAGCTGCCTACCCAAACAGAAGAGTGAGAGAGAGGAGAAAGGGAGAGGAGGGGAGAGAGTGATGACGTGGCCAGCTGACATGTGGGGCCCACGTGGGTCCCGCGCTGACTCAGCCGCCATGTAGATAAATACCGGGTTAAAACCACCGAGGGACATTAGGTGATCGGTTTTATATAGTTAAGTACCTCGCATATCTGGTTTTACGGTTCGAAGATATTTTTTATTCCGATTACAAGTTGAGGGACCCTCGGTTTACTTTTTCCATCTAAAAATCCTTTGTTGAAAAAAAAAGAAAGAAGAAATACTATAATTTTCTGGATAAGCATGCTGACATCATCTCGTGGACCATTCGCGATTGGTTCGGAGAAATCTAGGAGGCGCTGGCTGGAGCGTGGAGCCTGCAGCACAAGTGCACCGCCGGCGAGAGGGAGAGGGCCGGCGCGGCGGCGCGTGCTCACCTGCCGCTGCTTTTTCTGCACGACCGCGACCAAAGACGATTACAATAAAATATTCGGTCTTATCTTTTTCTTATGTTCGTACTTATCAACTAAATTTTAAATTTTTAACCTTAAATTTACGAATATACCAAACAATGAAACCGATTGATGTTCAAAAGCACGAAAACACTCGTACTCGAGCGTCCGATTAAAAAAAATTAAGCTCTTCGCACTGCTCTCAACCACTCGTTTATTTATCTCACTCTTGCTTTCCCTCTCCCTCTTTTCTCTCGCTCCCTTATCTTCTCCTGTACCATGGATAGATGATGAGTGTAGACAGGTGGGTGTGGGAGGCGACCTCGTAACAGTAGGACGAGACCGAGGTCGTGGTGGAGCTTGTGACTCGGGACAGCTAGATTTATCTATGTGGCATGCGAATGAACTCGTAACAGTAGGACGAGACCGAGGTCGTGGTGGAGCTTGTGACTCGGGACAGCTAGATTTATCTATGTGGCATGCGAGTGAACGAGGTAAGTTGGGGAAGAGGGAGGTATGACACTCAGGGTGGCGTGCGACAACGGTGTAGTCACCTATGTTGTGAAGATGATGTTGAGGTGGCATCATGTGATGATTTTTGTCTTGAGCTCCCAGATCTAGGCAGTAGCTACCCTTCTTCTCCTCTCGCGTTTCAGAAGATTGGCGTGCTCGAAGACGACGTCCTTGCTTCACCTCTAGGAACCCACGAGAACGGAGGACCAGAAAAGTGGATGGGCATGTTGTGAATTTTCAATGTTTCAATCCATGCATTTGAATGTTTCATTGGTTTGAGAAAATTGTTGCATTGGGTTTTAGATAGTGTCCTACTTTTATTTCTTCGATTTTAGATCTATACATGTTTCAATATCTCAAAATTATTCGTTTCATCTGGTGATTCAATTGCATTTCACTGTTTTCAAGAGTTGAAGTATTCTTTTATTGACTATTGAAATCCTTTTTAATAAGGGGTGAAATAATGTCCGACTTTTAGCAAAAAAAATCAGACTTCTGATATGTAGTTTATTTTTTTTAAAAAAAAGCCTAAAACTCCAAAAACTCTTGTAAAACCAGGGTGATTTCCCTGCCGGAGTACGGTATATGTGTGATTTTGGAAAGGGTAAATTGGAACCATGCCATTATAATTTTGTAAAGTTTGAGATATGCCATCGATATTTTAATGACACGTAGGACTTATATAAGTCAATGACATGCGGGTCAGGATGTCATATCTCAACCGACTAGCGACGTCGTCTCCAACAGAGTAGCGGACTCCGCGTTAGCTTACCGAAAGAAAAGAAAAACTCGGAGCTTTCCCGAAATCTTTTTTAAAAAAAACAACCCGCATGCCCTATCCCAAAAAGGAAAATTGGAACCATGCCATTATAATTTTGTAAAGTTTGAGATATGTCATCGATATTTTAATGACACGTAGGACTTATATAAGTCAATGACATGTGGGTCAGGATGTCATATCTCAAATTCTATAAAATTATAATGGCATGGTTCCAATTTTCCCTTTTGGGATAGGGCATGCGGGTTGTTTTTTTTAAAAAAGATTTCGGGAAAGCTCCGAGTTTTTCTTTTCTTTCGGTAAGCTAACGCGGAGTCCGCTACTCTGTTGGAGACGACGTCGCTAGTCGGTTGGCAAGTGGAGTCCGACTTGCCGTCTTCCTCCCTCCCACCATCACATAAATCGCAGGGCACCCAACCCGCAACTCCAACTCGCCAACCCACCCTGTACCCGCCGCTCGATCGCCGCCGTTCTCGCCCGAAGAAGGAAAGCGCCATGGCGTCGATGAAGCGGAAGTGCCCCGATGACGAGACGGCCTGCGGCTCCGGCGCCGGCGCCGCCATGTGCGTCACCGGCTGCGGATTCTTCGGCTCCGAGGCCACCAACAACATGTGCTCCCGGTGCTACCGCGAGCACTCCGCGGACAACGACGCCGTGGAGGAGGCGGCGGCAGCCAACAGCGACCTCGAGCTGGTTGGCGTGGCGGAGACGACGACGAAGAAGGCCAGGATGAGCGCCGTCGTCCCCGTCGCCGTCGCGTCATCTTCATCGGCGGCGGCAGAGCAGCCGGCGGCGAAGGCTGCTACGGCGCCGAACCGGTGCGCGGCGTGCCGGAAGAAGGTGGGGCTGACGGGGTTCAAGTGCCGGTGCGGCGGCAACTTCTGTGGCGGCCACCGCCACGCCGACGCCCACGGCTGCGGCTTCGACTACAAGAGCGCCGGGAAGGAGCAGATCGCCAAGCAGAACCCGCTCGTCGTCGCCGACAAGCTGGCCACCCGGATTTGAGCTCTCCTCTCTCTCTTCCATGGAATCCAACAGCAGTCTGCAAAACCATCGACGAGCACAAGCAAACATTGAGTAGCAAGCTCAGTGATCTGTTCTGAAACATGTAAGATTGAATACTTGCATGTAATTTAGTATTTGTTTTCACTGAAGAAACATGTTCCCATTGACAATAATCTTTATTTATGAGCCAAAAGAACAGATCTTTGTTTAGGTGATAGAAATCATCCATTTGTTAAGCTTGTTGTTGATTGATGCACGCATCAAATAGTACAAATTGACACAAGCAGGCTCTGGTTCAATCCCTGCTTACCGGCTTGCACATAATTTTTTAGTGTCAAATAGTCACTTGCTGATTTGCTATACAATCTTCAAGCTGAATTTGATCGATGTTCTAGTTCTACCAATCCCGTAGCGGAAAATGAGTTGCTTACGAGTGAGTTTTCAGAAGAAGAGGTGAAAAATGCTATATTTCAAATGGAACATAATAAAGCTCCAGGGCCTGATGGTTTTCCGGCGGAGTTTTATCAAATGTTCTGGGAGGTAATTAAGGATGACCTAATGGCAGTCTTTAGAGACTTTCATAGGGGCAATCTTTCTCTCAATAATTTGAATTTTGGTATTATTACTCTTCTACCCAAGAATAAGGAGGCAAGGCAGATTCAACAATATAGACCGATATGCTTACTTAATGTAAGTTTCAAGGTCTTTACTAAGATTATGACAAATAGGATTGCTCTAGTAGCACAAAAAGTCATAAGACCTTCACAGACTGCCTTTCTAAAAGGAAGAAATATCATGGAAGGGGCCATTATCCTTCATGAAACGTTACATGAGATGCATAGGAAGAAGTTAGATGGGGTCATTCTCAAGCTAGATTTCGAAAAAACATATGATAAGGTAGACTGGAAATTTCTTCAGCAGACCATGAGGATGAAAGGCTTTTCGGAACGTTGGTGCAAATGGATAGAGCAGATAGTGACAGGAGGAAGTGTAGCTGTAAAAGTCAACGATGAAATCGGGAATTTTTTTCAAACAAAAAAAGGGTTGCGACAAGGGGATCCCTTATCACCAATTTTATTTAATTTGGTGGCGGATATGTTGGCAATTCTAATCAATAGGTCGACTGAAAGAGGAATGACACGAGGTGTAATACCGAATTTGGTAGATAACGGGCTGTCAATTTTGCAATATGCAGATGATACCATTATCTTTATGGAAAATGATGTAGAAGAAGCCAAAAATCTTAAAATGGTACTAAGTGCCTATGAGAAGCTTTCAGGCTTAAAAATCAATTTTCATAAGAGTGAGATGTTCTGTTACGGAAAAGCTAAGGAAGTAGAAAATGCATTTTCTTTTCTATTTGGCTGCAAGATAGGGTCCTACCCTTTTAGATATCTAGGCCTTCCAATGCACTATAAAAGGCTGGCAAACAATGACTGGAAGGAGTTAGAGGATAGATTCGAAAAAAAGCTCAGTAGCTGGAAAGGAAAGTTTCTGTCAACAGGAGGGAGGTTAATCCTCATCAATTCAGTGCTAAGCAGTCTAGCAATGTATGCTTTCATTCTTTGAGATACCTAAAGGTATCTTAAAGAAACTGAACTATTATAGATCCAGATTTTTTTGGCAATGTGATGAACATAAAAAGAAGTATATGCTGGCCAAATGGAGTGTACTTTGCAAACCCAAGGAGTGTGGAGGTTTAGGGATTCAGAACTTAGAGATTCAAAATAAGTGCATGCTTAGTAAATGGATCTTTAAGTTAATCAATGAAGAGGGAATTTGGCAAAATTTGCTTAGAAAAAAATATTTGGCAAAAAAAACCATTCTACAGGTTCAAAAGCAACAAGGAGATTCTAATTTCTGGGCTAGTCTCATGACGGCAAAAGAATCATTCCAATTACTTGGACACTTTAAGGTGAGAAATGGGAAACAAGTTAGATTTTGGGAGGATTGTTGGATGGGAAACAAATCTCTTGAGAAAGAATTTCCTAATTTGTACAACCTGGTTCAGAATAAGAATACAGTAGTTGCTAAGGTTTTGGAAACGATACTGTTGAATATGTCCTTTAGAAGAGCGATAGTTGGGAAAAACTTGGAAGATTGGTATGTCATTGTCTCGAAAGTGGCTAATGTTAACCTGACAAGTCATCTTGACCAATTCATATGGAAAACTAATAAACAAGGGTTGTTTACCGTAAACTCTATGTATAAGTTACTTATGTTTGATGGAGTAATACCTAGGAAATCTTTAATTTGGAAGCTAAGAATTCCATTAAAGATTAAGATTTTCCTATGGTATTTGAATAAAGGGGTGATTCTAACAAAGGATAATCTAGCTAAGAGAAGATGGAAGGGTAGCTTATTGTGTAGCTTTTGTGACTCTAAAGAGTTGATACAACACCTTTTCTTTAATTGTATAATGGCTAGATACATATGGAGTGCGGTTTATTTTACTTTCGGGGTTAGACAACTCAGAAGTTGCGCTCATATGTTTGGTAATTGGTTGAATGGTTTTGAACCTAAACTCAAAAGACAAACTTGGGAGGGCATAGCGGCAATTTGTTGGGGTTTGTGGCTTAGTAGGAATGACATAGTCTTTAACGGCTACAATCATATTTCTTTCTTACAGGTAATATTCAAGGCAATTCATTGGGCAAGGCTTTGGTCTTTGCTTCTTAAAAAAGTTGAAGGAGAAGAAGCTCAAGTCAAGTGCAGAATTTTGGAGAAGCGAGTTATGGAGTTCTTCTCTACCTTTGGATGGAATTTTCGAAGAAGAATTGAAGTTTAGCCTCTATTTCTCTTTAATCGTTTGTTAAACTTTTATTTGTGTGTCCCTATGTAATGAGAGGAGTCTTTTGTACTCGTGACTATGGTTTTGGCTGTGTACACCCTCGCAAGGTGTAGAGGCCGGGTTTAATATAATCCATTATCTAAAAAAAAAGTTCTACCAATCCCAATATCTCAATTGAATCTCTTGACAACTAGTGTTCTTAGGATAATTGTATCACCTTAATGTAATTGACTGAGTTCAATAAAAGCTTCCATTATGTAAAAAAAAGTCCTAGTTTGGTGAAAGCGTTTGCAACCAGCTATAAATAATGCAATCACGCTGAATGAATTGCTCGCTTTAGCACACTCCGCACCCCTTGGCAGCATACGCTACCTTTTTTCTTTCTTTCTTTTTGGAACGGAAGCCTTGGGAGCAATGCTCAATTGCTCAAAGTTCCTCGATGACAATGGATTGTTCACTGTTAATTTAGTTTCCCCTGAGATGCAAGATTTATAGGTACTGTGCAGCCTGTAGTAGCAATTGCAACCAACAGATCTAATCGATCCGACAAAAGATTTTGATCCTTTTGATCAAAATTACACCGTGAGGTTGGGTTATGTTATGCTGCCCCTGCCTACGCGATCGGCTCAGCTCCGCCGTCCCCCCTTCGCCGCTGGCCGCCGCGGTCATCTTCACGACATACGCCGCCGTTTCTCCGCTGCCCACTCACCGCCCCGACGCGGGTTGCGGGCCGCGGACGTGACGCGGCCCATCTTAGTGGGCCCGTAGTTGGCCTTAGGTTATATTTTTTTTTCTTTTCTTCCTCTTTAATCAAGGTTACATATGCCCGGTTTATATTTTAATTTTTCTTCTTCAAACTTCTAACTTTTCTGTCACATCGAACTTTTCTACACACAAACTTTTAACTTTTCCGCCACATCGTTACAATTTCTTCAAACTTCCAATTCTGGCGTGTAACTAAACACAACCATACTTACATTCCATATTCCTTTGATTTTTTTATAAACAGTAAATTCACAAAACCATAGACATCAATAACGTAAAATCTAAGTTGTACAATTTGTTTCGTGAGTTTCTTAGCAAAATATTTCATAAAACCCTAGCTGCAAGGTTATATCGTTAATTTAATAAATATGTTCATCTATAATAATTGTTAAAACATTTGTAATGCATGCGGAGTATATGTGTATTTTACCCTACATAAAAATATGAGGTTTCTCGAAACAATTTTATCTCCAAACATAAGATTCCTAAAACACAAATAACAATAATTAAGGTAGTTTGCGCTTTGAAAATGAAAAAGAATTTGTTTCATTGACTTTTTGTTGACGTCAATGCATCAGGCATCTCAATCCCGATTGCTGATATGAAAGTACCCCAAACGACGAGATGGCCACCGACTCAAGCACGGTTGCCGCCATGTTGAGCCTGCTGTGAACTTGTGATTTCTTCGGCGTGCGACTTGGAAGGTGGAAGTAGCTTCTCTATAGCACACAAACAACACGATGAACCGATGGCTATGGAGAAGAGAAGGCAACTGCCAGTGTGAAAGATGATGAGCACGTCTATAGTGCTCCCAATGTTGACCCGAAGAACAAGGTAGCAAGACCATGATAAGCGTGGTTGCCAATTTAGGACAAATCTAAAGCACTTAACAAGTACTCCCTCCGGTTCTATAATAATTAACGTTTTGGACAAGGTTAAGGTCAAACTTTAATAACTTTGATCATCAATAATTTTAAAAATATTTAGTTCAAAGAAACTAGAACAACATATATAGATTTGTCTTTCAAAACACTATAATGTAAGCATTCATCTATTTCTTATGTATATTATAATAGAAAAATAAGGTTAAAGGTACATTTTGTAGACCGTGTCATTGTCCAAATTGTCAATTAAAATGAAACCGGAGGGAGTATACATGAAGCTACATGCAACTACATATATTGATGTAGCAACAATTGATCGGCTACGATGGCTGTCACAGCAGCAACTTGAAATTATTGCAAGCTGCAACAGCATTCAATTACCGTAGCCGCTGTAACTAGGGGCGGAGACAGGAGTAGGGTAGCTAGCGCTGCCGCCCTACTCTTGATCCTAAATATTCATTAAAATTTTATTTTAAAACTTTTAAAACTAGAATATAAAGACAGAATTATATAAATTCTGGCTCCACCACTGACTGCGACAACAATTCAATGGGATTACCTCTAACATATCGAATTGTACATTAATATCATCTGCGCTAGCTTGAGTTGTGCAATGCTTAACCAACAAATTGGACCTTAATGAAGCTCCACTTGTGACAACTACTAAAACTTTCAACTAAATCCGAATTTAACCAGCCGTGTTCAGGCGACGAGCCCCACCTGTACACATTAAACACTCAATCATCCAGCTTCAGCTGGGTCCCACAAAGTGATTTCAAATGGGCCCCACAACAATCGCCCTCATGTTGAATCTTCGCGTCTAGAAGCATCCGGCTCCTAATCCCCACCAGATTACACTACCATTCCACCTAGCTTAATTTAATTAATTAATCCTTTCAGCCCAGCCCAACCACCCCCCTAATCACATAATCAAATTTAATCATCCCCACTTCTAAAAAATCGAAGCGAAAAGTTGAAAAAGCCGTGTCCGAATGCGGAAATGGGTGGCCTTTATATACAAACCCCGACGCCACGCAGCTCGCCCGAAGAAGAAAAAAAAAAGGAAGGAAAAAAAAAAAGAGAAGGCGACGCGAAAAGCAGAAAGGAAAAAAAAAAAACTCCGTTCTCTCCTGGAAGAACAGGTTGGGGAAGGAGAGGAGAGGAGAGGAGAGGAGAGGAGAATCCGCGTAGGCTGCCCCCCGCAGATCCGATCGATCGGGCCTCTCCGGCGAACCCCTCGTCCTCCTCGCGGTAAGGCTCGATCTGAGATTGTTTGCTATTTGGTGGTGGCATGTAATTTTGCTTGCTGGTATGGTTGGTTTGTTGAATTGTAAGATGTTTTAGTCTTGGTTGAGGTCGATCTAGGATTTGATGGTCGATCTAGGATTCGATGAGTAGATTGGCGTGGTTGATGGTTAGGCACGGATTAGTATGTCTCAATTTGGTGTGCCTGCTATGATGATGGATGAATTGCCTTTGACTTTTTGGGTATGAAAACATGGGGGTAAATTTACGCAGAGAGATTAGTTTCCGGATGGGGTAATTGTTTGTTTATGGCCTTGATTACACGCCGGACGTAGCTTCTTCCATGTGGCGTAGCTGAGATTTGCAGACCAACATACCAAGTGCGTTTAGCTGGTAGGATGGCTTTCTTGTGGTGTTCACTTCTGTGGACAGGATATTGTTGTCTTGTTGAGGTTTCTTGCGGTTTAGTCAGCAGAGATTGCAATGATCATGAAGGCAATTGCATCGAATTTTTGTGATCTAAGCATGGGAATTCACAATGGTGTGGTGTTGCTTGCCGACGACGAATATGGAAATTGGTGATTGTACAAGGTATTTTCATGTGTATGGAAACGACAATACATTGTACCAGCTTAATATATCATCGCTTCATTTGTTTGCATTGGTTTAGCTCATCATGGCACCCTCTCTGTTTTGCTGGGCTGGTCTCACACACAACTTATTGCAAATAGGCACATTTTTAGTTTATCTCCCACATATGTGCGTGCTAGGGAATATTTTTAGCACCAGGTAATACATATTGAAAAGTGAAGTAGTCCAATCTAGATTCTATCCATATATATGCATATTTTTTTCTGTTGATATATCACCAGGGAATACCTTTTGAGAATGGGAGTAGCCCAATCAGGTATATGGTTATGAACTAGTCTGTGTCAATTGTTGAGGTCTGATCAAACTCATGTGCTAACTGCTAAGGCAGTTCCTCTGTCCATAAATATGCCACTTATTTGGTAATACTCAGTGAGTACCTGTGGCATTTCATCTCAATGATAGGAATGGATTACTAAATTCGTGTTGTATGTGGGGATGAGTTATTGTCACAGACAGGGCAGTTCCTCCCAATTGTTATTGCCCTTGGGTGATCAGATGCAATGGAGTTTTATTAGCACTATTCTTTGTGACCTTGAACCTTATTGGCAGGTACAACCAACTAAATTTGTTCTGTAGGTTGGGATGTTGTCTTGTCATGCATGGTCTACTCAATTATATCATGTAATAAAGTTATACTCCACACTTGTGAGAAAATTCTTGCTGAAGGGGTGATGGCTATCTGACTCTTACCTAGTTCCAACTACCTTATACATTTGGTGCAATGGCCATGTCGAATGGTCTTGAAGTTTATTGATTAATGATTAAGTTGTTATTTTCTATTGAAGGTGCAGTTGGTGTTCCTTACAATGGCACAAGAGAGCTGGAAAAAGGAGGCAGAGGAGACTGGAGTCCACACACCTGAGGCCCCTATATTGTGCGTTAACAACTGTGGCTTCTTTGGCAGCCGGATGACAGAAAACATGTGCTCAAAGTGTTATAGGGACACCGTTAAGGCCAAGACAGTGGCCACTGTTGTGGAGAAGAAACCTCTTGCTTCATTGTCTTCCACACCTTTGGTGACAGAAGTCACAGATGGAGGGTCTGGTTCAGTTGCAGATGGGAAACAAGTAATGGAGGAGGATACACCAAAGCCACCCAGTAACCGTTGCTTATCATGCCGGAAGAAGGTTGGGTTGACAGGATTCAAGTGCCGCTGCGGAGGCACCTTCTGTTCAATGCACCGCTATGCCGATTCACACAAATGCACATTTGATTACAAGCAGGTCGGGAGGGAGCAGATTGCCAAACAGAATCCTCTTGTGAAAGCTGACAAGATCACCAAAATCTGATGGCGGTTCTAGAGGAGCGATGCTCGTTTATTTCCTCATGGTGTTACTTGATCTGTCAAGTTTACTTCAAGATTATACTTCAGGGGTTGGATGTATCTATCATTCTCCTGGGATTTGCTTTGCCAATGAACGCCTTCGACAAACACCACGGATTGATGTCTCTCTAGCACTGGAGCACTGCTCAATGCGCTTGGGCACGCCTTCAAGGCTATATTTCTTGGTGTTTGCGTGGGAACTTTGATTGGCACAGGTGCACTTCTCCTTATTTGCAGTATGAATAATGTAAATATTTATATTTTATTCAGTATGCAATTCTACTGATTATATTATTATGCCCAAGGTTCGCCAGGCTTCCATTATCACCTGCTACAGTTTGTTTAGATAGATTACTGTGTGTATTGTAGATATAATACTTTTGGTGCCATAATGTTGTTATCCAGTGTCAATACCTCTTATTCAGAGCTTGTTTAGAAGGATCCTGGTTGGTGATAAGCATGGTTGCTCTGATCTTGTTTTGTTAGTGTTATGATAGCATGAGCCAACCATACTACAAGATAAAATTCTTACTAGAGATAACAGTGGAACATAATCAATCAACCATCGAGTAGCCACTGCCCAGTGATTAAGAACAGCTTGGCTGCACCAGTGAGAGCAGGTACAATAGCAGGCTATAAGCCAGCTGCAAACATATTTTAAGAAGATAAATGAGGAGAGAGGAGAGGAGCGGGCTACAGATTTGTAGCCAGTTGTAGCACGGACTTCAAGACGCAGTGTATGCATGACAGGTGGGACTAGGTATTAATTGTGTAGTATATAACTATTGTATGAATGAGCTATTAGATTGGCTATAGATAAATTAGAGTTAGTAGTTGGCTATACTATTAAACTTGCTCTGATGCAGCTCCATCTTTCAGGCACTAATTTATTATAGTTGGTTAGCTCGCACTACACATCTGCATGGGAACTAGTTATTTTTGCCAACTTGCAATGAAGGAAAAGTTGTGCATCTAGACCATGTTATACTGGATCCCGGAGCCATGTGTTCGCTGCATCTTGGATTTGCATTCAAATCATCTACTAGTATATACTAATAATATACTCCCTCCATCCCACAATATAAGGGATTTTGATTTTTTGCTTGCAACGTTTGACCACTCGTCTTATTTAAATTTTTTTTGCAAATATAAAAAATGAAAAGTTGTGCTTAAAGTACTATAGATAATAATCTATAAAGTAAGTCATAAATAAAATAAATAATAATTTTAAAAAAATTTGAATAAGACGAGTGGTGAAACGTTAAAAAAAAAACTCAAAATCCCTTGTATTATAGGATGGAGGGAGTAGTAACTCTATAACGTAATCTATAACGTAAAGGTGACCAAATCTGGATCAATGATAATTAACATACTCCATGATACTATGATGGTGCACCCCCATTGTATCTGATTGAATATCTTCCCCTTTTTTTTTCGAACTATCTGATTGATTATCTGAAAAAACCACACTCGATTAGCCATCGAAATCAACTTCTAATTTGCAATCTTATGTCGCCATTTGAGCACATCAAGTTTGTGAAAATTATCTCAGTATGTATATACTGAAAACGTATCTCCAGTACAAAGGCTTTACTAATTACTAACAACACCAAGAATGCTGCAACAAAATCAAAAGCCTGTGTAATATAACTGCAGTAGATCAATGCTAATGCAGCAAGAACAAACGGAACAAAGCCAGCAGCGCTAGCACGGCGGCGCCGGCTCGCCGCCGGTGACCCGCCGAGGTGGCGGCGATCTGTATTGTGAAGTTGCAGGCCGGGGTGGAGGGGTCGGTCTGCGTGGGCATGGCGAGCCCCTGGAAGTCGCAGGCGTCGTCCTTCTGGTTCTGAACCTGGAAGTAGGCGTTGAAGGCGTAGGAGGCGTTGCCATTGGCGTCCATGCCGGCGCAGGTTGAGCCGTAGCCGAGCGCCGTGCAGTCGGCGAAGGTGCAGGCGAAGTTGATGTTGTCGGCGAGCTTGCTGGTGTCCTTGGCGTTGGTGTTGATGACGCACCACGTCCTGGGCAGGTACGTCACGCCCTTGGCCGGCACGAGCATGGTGTTCTGGCCCTGCCCGGTGAGGTCGACGGGGTACTTGGGCTGGCCGTCGAACCGGAGGATGCCCCAATGGCGCTCGAAGTCGCCCGGCGCCACGCTCTTGGCGTCCTCGTCGAGGAGGCCGAAGAGGTAGACCTCGATGTACTGCCCCGGCCGCGCCGGCGTGCCGGCGTTGGCGGCGAGGCGCTTGAGGAGGCCGTTGTAGAAGCGCTGCGCGTAGGTGGCGGTGGCGTGCTTGTCGCCGTCGGTGGGCCAGCCGACCTCGCCGACGACGATGGGCATGTCGCCGTGGCCGACGCCCTTGAGCGCCGCCACCAGCGTGTCGAAGTTGGCGTCGAACACGTTGGTGTAGGAGATGCCGTTGTCCACCACCGGCGTCGCGCCGCCGTCGAAGAAGGCGAAGTCGACGGGGAAGTCGTCGTTGAGGTAGAGGCTGATGAAAGGGTAGATGTTGACGGTGAACGGCGCGCTGTTGTTGGCCAGGAACTGCACCATCTGCGTCATCAGGTCGGCGATGTCGGCGCGGAACCGCCCCGCCGACGGCACCTGCTGGTCCTGCGGCGAGTCGTATACGTCGGCGTTGAGCGGCACGGTGGCCTTGATGCTGTCGCCGAGGCCGGCGTCGTTCAGCGCGTTCTGGATGTTCATCAGCGCCGGCAGCGTCACCTTGTCGAACGTGCCATTGTATGCCGCCAAGAACGGCTCGTTCCCGACGGCGACGTACCTGCACAAGAACCTCACACAAGTCACATCACCACGCCACGGGCGGCGGCGCCATGAACGGCGGCGAGGGCGAAGCAGAGCAGCGGCTCACTTGATGGTGACGCCGCCGTCGAAGTTGTAGCGGGAGACGTTGCGGCGGACCCACTCCTTGGCGGTGTCGTAGTCCGTGATGGAGTCGAGCATGACGTTGGGGATGGCGACCATGACCTCGATGCCGGTCCCGGCGAGCGCGCTGAGGGTGTCCTGGTCGGCGTCGAACAGCTTCACCTTCTTGATCCCATTGTCCTGGAGCAGCTGCGCCACGATCTTGGGCGGCAGCGGGTGCGACGCCTGCGTGCCCCAGTTCATCCCCAGCGCCTCCGCCGCCGGCAGGACACCGCCGGACCACGACGCGGCCGCCGCCATTGCCACCATCGCGCCGAGCCACCACTGGAGCACGGCGAGATCCGCCATTCCGTTCCTCCCAATCGCAGCAGGCGATTTATACGGCCTCCTGGATGATTGGGAATCCAAGAATTGGAACCCAACCAAGAAGCTCCAAAGATCTCCCGATCCGAACAGAGGCAAGCTCGATCAAAACACCAACCAATGGCGGCCTATGAAAGAATGAACTGAAATCCTATAAACCAAAACGCGGAGCTCGAACAAGCCAAGAAATAGCAATGGCGCCTGACCACAACCTGGAGGTGGAGAGCTGAAATACAACACCGGAAACGCGGTTACTTCTCACTGGCAACTGCCGCCCATTTACGAAAAAAACAGCACGGGAAAGCGGATGAATTCACGTGTAAACGCTGCGAATTCCAGCAACCAAATCGGAGTAAATGTATCAATCCCCAGGGACAGGGACGGATGGGAGAAGAAGAAAAGAAGAAGAAGAAAGCCGCGTAACTTTCCGACCGAACCAAGCAAAAAGACGGTGACGGATTGATGGGTACACGGGGAGCCGACGCGATCGAGAGCATTAAACTGTTGAGATTTCCGCCGCCGCCGCCGACGAGGAGAAGACGCGGCGGGGCGGTGGATTGATGGATGGATGGGATGGGATGGAGTCGTGGTGGTGGTGAGGACTGATGAGGAAGAAGTGGAGGAGGTAGTAGTGGAGGGAGGAGGGGCGTTTTGGTAATTTGAGTGGGCGCGGGCGTTGCGGTGCGGGAGGAGGACGTGGCACGCGGTTCGGCGGTTGACTGGTGGAGCCCACGTGGCGCGGGCGGCGAGCCCTCCAGCCAATCCACTACCCTAAAAAACAGAAAAAAAATCACGAGATTTATTATTTTTTTTCGAGTAGAAACTGTTCGTTTGAAATTTTCAATGATTAGTATAGTGTGAGATTTGTACTCCAGATCTGTATGATTGAAGCATTATATATATATATATATATTTTAAAATAAAACCTGGATTTTGTGGTGTAGTGGGAAAATGGACGAGAAGGGAAGGGGGACAAACGCAGGAATGGCCGGTGGTTTTGCCTCGCCGGGATTCGTCGCGTCCAAGCTTTGCTCGGCTCGCCGGTCCATTCGCCCGTTACTCCATGCGCATTTACCAAAACGCCCCTGGTTCGAAATGGCAACTTGCCCCCAGGCAGGCACACCACGATCTGGTACTACTAAACCCCCGGCATTTCGCACATGTCTCCACGCGACGCACACCACCCCCACGACTCGTGCCACGCTTGGGTAGGCCGGCCCATGCGACCAATCTTTGCGTCGCTACGCTAACTATTGTATATGTGCTGGCATCGTATGAGCCCGACACGTGGCACCAAGAGTCGTGTTCACATCCTCTATCGTAATGACACTGTCCTCTATCATAATAACACTGTCATCATAAATACTGATACATGGGATAATACAAGATGAAACATACATAACAATGACTATAATAATAGTGATATTGGCCCTGTTTGGATACAAGGGATATTTTTTTTAGCCCTCTCTCAAATAGCTCAAAAATATCCAAAATGGTGAGTTATTTGAGGGCTATTTGGAAATAACCCATCCAAAAAAAACTATCCCACCCAAGAGGTACTAATTGGGGCTATTTCGGGTGGGACCCACTAGAAAAATGTCTTTTCTCTCTGTCTCTCCATGGAATATACATTAAAGGTCAAATAGCTCTCAAAATAACCCTTGGATCAAAACAGCTTATAGCTATTTTATTGAATGGCTAATTTCTTGTGTAAAAAATAGCTTTCAAAATAACTCTTGGCTATTTTTTCAATAAGTACATTATAGTGGAGGATCGTACCATGCGGCAGTCGTACTCGTACCATGCAGGTTGGTTCTAGCGGTGGTTGGGGAAGCGTACCGTGCATCGCAGCTGAGCTAAGCTAAGCTGAAAACGCGGCGAAGGCAGAGACGTGCCGACCACAACCAGGTGATCGAGGTGAGGTGCACATGATCAGTCATCATCAGCAAGAAAATGCAGGTGGTTACCACGAAGAAGCGGATCAGTGGATTCAGAGCGAAGAAAGGGGCCGGATCAACGCATCGTGGCTGGGGAAAATGGTGTCGTACAGTTAATCGGTTGGAGATAATCGATTTGGACGGCCATCGCCTGATGACCATTGATCCCCTCTGCAATAGCGAGTGATCGACAGTATTGAGATTTTGAGACTGGCAGGTAGGGCAAGGAAAAAAAATGCAAAGAATATCAAAATATTTGCACCAGCCGGGAATCGAACCCGGGTCTGTACCGTGGCAGGGTACTATTCTACCACTAGACCACTGGTGCCTTGTTGATAGATTTTTCAATTAACAAGTTCTAATCCATTTCATTCATTCTTCGTTACACTACGCTCTGCAATCTGCAGGGACTTTGAAGCCATCGTCTTCTACTATTCCCTGTTCTTCTGTTACTCGCTCCGATGACTTATTACTACTCCTAGTATTAATGATGCTTCGAAATCAAGCAACGGTCGGCAGTGTAGTTACTGCTACTGCCACAAGGTAAGCTCACACACTGCACAGCAAAGCACAGGTCTCTGAAGCGATGAAGTCTGAACTAGGAGTAGTGCACTAATTGAGCCGTGCAACGTACAAAATCGTCAGTGCAGTGCAAAACTATTTGGACAGATGCACTTGCGCAGCGTTACTTTTGATTTCCCCCGGTCGTTTCACAGCGCCAACAAAATCTTTCTCCGCATGAAGAACATGACAGCTTCTTAGCATATAATTAATTGATTATTAACTAAACTAACTTGAACAATGAATTAACGTCATATTTTAAAGTAATTAATCTATAATTTTTAATAGAAAAATATCATTTGGCAGTTTAAGAACCGTGTGTGGAAAATAACGAGGTAGATGTTGAGAATATGTACTAGCTGGGTTTGTATAATTGTACCACTGTACCCAGCACTACAAAGTGTCTGGTTTGTACTCCTACCATTGAGTACAGCAGTGAATATTACTGTACCTTCTGCTTTTGTACCAAAAGTGTGTTTACTACCCTAATTAAGGGTCTTTTTGGATTCTTACCATTGTTAGCCTTGCCAACTTTTGAGCGATGGCAAGATTCCGCTCTTGCCATTTTTTTTGGCGAGGTGATTAGGTCAAAGTTCTGTTTGATGCTAACGGCTGTGTTCGGAGGTAGGTGTCGAGAACCCATCTCCCATGCACACGGAAAACGGAGCAGTTTATTAGCGCGTGATTAATTAAGTATTAGCTATTTTTTTTAAAAAAATGGATCAATATCATTTAGCAGTTTATAAAACATGCGCGCGAAAAACGAGAGTGGAGGGTTGGGAACTTGCTCTTACAAACACACCCTGTTGAAAACCAAATGAATACCATTTCTTTTTTTGCAACACCGATATTTTGTTATGATTGAGACTGACAAAGAAACAAGCACAACAATATTTCTGTTTTGGATCATAAGGCCTAGTTTAAGAGAGATTAAGATTATAAGAAACACCTGATAAAAATGTTTTAATTCATTTTATGGACTCTGAAACTACAACTTTTCATAATTTAAGATAAAAAAACTGGATTATTTGAATAGTTTTTGATTATGGGAGAATCTTGGCGTGCCAGGAGCTTTACGACCATGCCCCAGGTCAAAGCACGCAGCTTAAACGTACCCACTGACATGCTGGACCCACCTGTCAGAAACCCTCCCCCCATCGCTGACGCGCGAGGCCGCCGCATACCCTCCCTCCCGCCCCAAATTCCCGCCAATCTCTCCCCGCTCCCCTCTCGAGCCGAACCCCAAATCTCTCTCTCCTCTCTCTCTCTCTCTAGCAGCGGCGGCGGCGGCGGCGAGGCGAGGAAGATGCTGTGGGTGGACAAGTACAGGCCGAAAACCCTAGACAAGGTCACCGTCCATGACCAGGTCGCGCAAAACCTCAAGAAGCTGGTAGGCTCCCCCCCCCTCCCTCGCGACGCCCGTCTCCGGCGACCCACCCTAGGGTTTCGCCGCCCTCGTGCTGTTCTGATGGGGGTTTGGTTTGTTTTTGTTTTTTTTTTGTCAGGTGGCGGAGCAGGATTGCCCGCACCTGCTCTTCTATGGGCCGTCGGGGTCCGGGAAGAAAACCCTAGTCATGGCCCTCATCAAGCAGATGTTCGGCGCAGGCGCGGATAAGGTCTCATTTTGTAATTAATTTGTTCTTTTTAATTCTTTGTGAGATCTTCTCCTGTTTCTGGTGGTGACGTTTTTTGTGCGGTTTGATTTGTTCGCTTGCAGGTGAAGATGGAGAACAAGACATGGAAGATCGATGTGAGTCATACCACATTTTCTTAAGCCCATCTTTTTCTTCGCTCAGTATGTGTCCTTAATTCCTTATTGCACAATATGTGCGGAGTAGTATTCAACAACTCACTGAGAAGTCCTGAGTGATGCCATTGTTACTGCCTATGCCCCTGTGCCATGTAAATTACAAGTAGTAATTAGTAATTGCCCTATCCTTTTTGTGCTTATGCTGAACACTGAGCTAAATGACAGAAAACTATTAAATTTGGAATTTGGATAGATAATAGTGTTGTGTGATAGTACTATGTAAGGTGCCAGTTGGAATTCATGTATAATGTTAAGACTGGGGTGGTATTTCCTTTCCCCAGACTGGGTCGAGGAATATTGAGATAGAACTGGCAATGTTGTCGAGCGCCCACCATGTGGAGATGAACCCCAGCGATGCTGGGTTTCAGGACAGGTATGTTGTTCAGGAAGTCATTAAAGAGATGGCGAAGAATAGGCCAATTGATGCCAAGGGCAAGAGAGCATTTAAAGGTAGGTGCTTTTCTCCAAATTACATTATGGCCATGCAAAAGTTAGCATATTTCTTTCAAAATTTACTAACTATATTTCACATAAACTTGCAGTCCTTGTCCTTAATGAAGTCGACAAGCTCTCACGAGAAGCCCAGCATTCCCTTCGTAGGACAATGGAGAAGTACAGTGCATCATGCAGGCTGATATTGTGCTGTAATAGCTCATCAAAGGTGACAGAGGCTGTAAGGTCTCGTTGCTTGAACGTGCGAGTGAATGCACCCAGTGAAGACCAGGTTAGTGATGAATGTCTCAGTTGTCATATTTAGTGTCGCAACTCACTGGTTTATGCATTTCATCAATGGCTTGGGTTACTTGTTTGGTGCTACAACGTCGCATAGGGGAGTTCTGAAATATCAGTGATTCTTTACCAGCTGATTTTTTGTGTTAAATTTGTTGGTAGGTATGTTCCTCATTCTGAGTGTGGCACATTGCATGTGTAAAATTAGACTTCTATCTGGGACTGTTTGGATGTTTTATCTAAGGTTCAACTGTAAGCTTTTGTGGGAAAAATCTTGGATGACAGTTGAAGAAAGTGTTGATATTGCAGCTACTTCGATACAGTTTCCATTATTCCCTGCCTGTTAAAATGTCTTTGTACGTTTATGCTCCTGAAAGTATGATTATTTTGCAGATCGTCCAAGTTCTGGAGTTCATTGGGAAGAAAGAAAATCTGCAGCTTCCATTTGGATTTGCTGCTAGGATAGCAGCACAATCGAACCGTAACCTGAGACGAGCGATACTGTTTTTTGAGACCTGCAAAGTCCAGCAGTAAGCCTGTCTGCGTTAATATATTTCTGCCGTTCCCTTCTTACCTGTTTCCCTACGTCCTTCACCAGTTACATCTGTATTTTCCTAACCAACATTTATATTTCTTTCTGAATTGCAGATACCCATTTACATCAAATCAAGTAGCACCTCCTCTTGACTGGGAGCAATATGTGTCAGAAATAGCAGCTGATATCATGAAAGAACAAAGCCCTAAAAGGTTCATCATGTTTCAACTCCTGTGGCTTTATTGTTCCTGTAGGATGCTAATGATATTATTCTGTCTTCTGTTGTTTTTTTATTGCAGTACATATTTACATTGTGAAATATGTGAGTATCATGGGTTCACTACTTCACTTGATTTGACTTCGAATTTTAAATTCAACATTTCAGGCTATTTGCTGTGCGCCAGAAGTTCTACGAATTACTTGTGAATTGTATCCCACCTGAAAGCATCTTAAAGGTGATAGAATGCCTCCATAGTTCTGTTTAATTTTCCTCGTTCTGTTTTGTCTCACAAGCTGAACTTGTAACTTTAATATTGCAGAAGTTGTTGGCGGAGTTACTGAAGAAATTAGACTCTGACTTGAAACATGAAATTTGTCACTGGGCTGCACACTATGTGAGTAAATAAGCATGGAACACTTCTGCCACTGTTTTAGTAGTTCGATATGTTCTTCCTCCAATAAATATGGAACACTTCAACTATTTTTTTAGTTCCATATATTCTTCCTTCTTCCTTTGTTCGAGTAGATTTCAGTACACTTCGCAGTACTAGTTTTTCTTAGTTTTGATTCCTAGTTTGACCTTTGCTGTCAATCTTTCGATAAATCTTGGTGTTGAGCTGTTTCCATGTTTGCAGGAACACAAGATGCGTCTTGGGTCCAAGGCCATTTTTCACCTAGAAGGTACCTGCTGTTTTCCATTTCTTCTCTTGCCTGTGCTGTACAAGCACAATTACAGCAGCATATACACCAGTGCTCGTACTGACATCAAATACCCCCACACGTTTCTGCAGCTTTCGTCGCCAAGTTCATGAGCATCTACAAGGAATTTCTTGTCTCTACATTTGGCTGAGCATCTACAAGGAAGCTGCTGCATGTCCATTTCCGGCAACACAAGGATGTTGGGAAACTCTCCATGCTAGCCATCTTGGCCAATGTAATCGGTTCGATCAACGCAACGGGATCAAGTTTGTAGCAGGTTTATGTGAGTGACATTGAGCTGGCCTTTTGTGTTTGTGCATCTGCTCGTTTCCGCAAGATCTGACGCAACTACTCGAAAGCCAAAAACATGCTTAAATGATTCGGTCGAAATAGAAAGACATCGGTAATCTTGGTACAAGAACCACGCTATCCAGTTCGATGCAACAATTCGATCTTTGGATCTGTGACGAAAGCTAGCATACGATGCACGCTATTCAGTCAGATCAGCAGGCTAAAAACTGAAGTTTATAAATTGCAAATCGAAACTAGAATAGCTGACTACTGACTACACATCACTGTCTCAGATCACTAAACATAATCCCTTCCATCTGCGGAGCTACTGCCCAAACCAGCTATTGAAATTTGAACGAATGTAGGGGTAGTATAACAGACTGATGCTATTATTTTAAATGTCGCCACAAACCAATTAGCCGTCCCATTTGTACAGCAGCAATTCGCTTACACAGTTACACTTTAAAACAAGCCGCTTTTGGCATAGCAGTGGCTGGGTGTTCAGACCCTTGGCCTCACCCTGCGCCCGCTGGTATCGCCGCCATCCGAGAGCTGCCCCCACACGCTCTGGCTCTTCCCTCCGCTGCTGCATTCCTCCTCACACCCGGCGACCGTCCTCAGTATCTCCGATTGCAGCGCGGGGCAGTTGTCTTTGAGGTAATCAAACCCGTCGGTCCGGATTACAGCTGCAGATACATAAGGGCATCTGGAATGTTATAACAGTTCAACGCACTTAATTGAGATCCACCAAGAAACAAACGTGTAAAAAATGGAGGGCATGCGAAGTAAGTTTTTTCTTTGTTTCTTAGCAGTAGCGCAAAAGCCAAAAATGGAATTACTGAAAGTAGTAGGATGGTGTAATATATTGAATCTTGATGGGATTATTAAGACGGAAAATTATGAAGATTGGCTTGAGCCAACTACTTCATTGTTCATGCTAGTGGTCTAACTAGGGACATATCCGGTGAGAACCATCAAATAATTGAAAACCCGTGAAAACCATATCTAAAAGTTTTGTAAATTCATGAAATAATTACTAGAGATAGGTATAGACATGAAATACATTCATACCAAATCTCAAGTCCAAACTCAACTTCATTTGAGAGAAACAAAAAAGACAAATTTGAGGTGAATAGTGTTTTTTTTTCTCTCAAATGAAGTCGAGTTTGGACTTGAGATTTGGTATGAATGTATTTCATGCCTATACCTATCTCTAGTATTTTTTTTCATGAATTTACAAAACTTTTAGATATGGTTTTCACGAGTTTTTACTTATTTGATGGTTTTCACTGGATATTCCCCCGTCTAACTAATAGGCCAGTTAATATGCTATTTACAAAAACACAACTATGCTAGTCATGAGTACTCCCTCCGTCCCAAAATATAAACATTTTTGGACTCTGACACGATCTCTGAGATGCTACTTTGACCCAACAATATCTATAGAAGATTTTTTAAATAAAAAGAATTGCATATTAGATAGTTTGTTTAATGATAAATCTAATAACATCAATTTTACATGATTGATCTTTTTTATATTTTTGCTATTAATAGTCAAAGTTTAAAATGTTTGACTTGTCACTATGCTAAAAATGCTTATATTTTGAGACAGAGGGAGTATATAGATACACCTTTTTCGTACTGACTATGCTAAAAGAACATCAAATCAAACGCAACATATATGGTATTCTTCCATGGGTATTTGCAGTTGAGGTGCATGTAAATGTATGTGCAAGCATTTAGGGTACGTTTGGATCTTCAGCAGAAACAGGTTTGGAACTACCAACATAAACTAGTTTTTGAGGGCCAACTAGCCTGATTGAGCCAAAAAGTCCTTGCCCAGGAAGGAGAGCCAAATCGACTCGCCTTCGACAGCAAGATCACCGCGTGCAGTGAAACAGAGGACATGTGCGTTCAAAAAAGAAAGATTGTGCAGCAATCCAACTAACTAGACAGTCAAAGCAAATTAACTAAACAATTAGCTAAAGCAAACATAGCCATGCCCATGTGGGCTAGCTCAGCTAGCTGGGATATGTCCTAGCCCAGCGAGGAACCAAACATACCCTTACTAACCCTTGCCTTGATGTACAAACCAGTTTGGCATAAAGGGGAACTTTTAGTGGGCATCTGGAATGTTATAGGGGGCTCCACCTAGAACAAATGTGTACAAAATTGTGGGTATGCAAAGTATTTTCTTAGTAGCAGTACAAAGCCAAAAATGGAATTACAGAAATTTGTAGGATGAAGTAGTCTCTTGATGGGATTATTACGATGGTCTATGCAGTATCAGTCGATATAAAAGAAGGAAATGGATGAAGATTGAAGATTGGTTTGAGCAGACTACTTTATACTAGTTCATAGTGCAGAAACTCATAGCTCAGGTGACATGTTATTTACAAACCGTAGTCTGCTAGGAATGAACATATACATAGTAGTGCTACAGTTCAGCATAAAGGGGAACTTCTGGTGGACTAAACATGCTCAAAGCCTCATACTCATGTTATTCATAGAATCAAATCTAGCCTGCTGTCATGTAGAATACTTATTCAGATTTTACTCTTTATAGAAAGGGCAAAGCTGGAAAGGGGCAAAAATTTAATAGTTCTATATAAGATGTGATGAATCTAACTTGCATGTGAAGTATTTTTACCTGAAAGATTTTCAGCAGCAAATTTTAGGCAAACAGATTTAAGCTCCATAGCATGATGTCGGTCAGCCAATGCTAGGGTAGTTGCCACAGAGTTTACAGAAATATGCTTGCACAAGTAAGATTCACACAATAACCGTAGTCTTGGCAACTCATATCTGTCAGCAGCAGCCAATAATTTCCCAGCTAAAGTATCAAAGATAGAGCAGTCCGAGCTTGATGCAGACAACTCATCATCACCAACAAGATTGTCCCTGTACATAAAATGAAGCACAGCCTGCAACAGAGAATGTTTGCATAAGATAAATTATCCAAGTTTGTGAACTGTGAAATAAAAAAGGTTATGATCAGTAAAGAAATAGAAATACACCTTGAACACTTTTGGCTCCATGTCATCAATGACAATCTCTTTGATTTCATTGCTAGTATCAACTTCATTCTTCTCTTCATCTGATTCATGCTCAAAAAGTTCAGATCTGAAAAAGGAAGATCGGGCAGCCAAGACCAACTGATGGGCATGAAACTTTTCTCCTGCCACATTACATATAACATCCACACCCTCCTGATTGTCCAACAGTGTCCCAAAATGGTAGCCTATGTCAGATTCTGGAACATGTATCGAATGTGGCTTTGAGTAATCCATAGTAGATACCACAACACCCACAGTACAATTTATCTTTAAGCAATCGTCTTTAAGAAAATCCGATGTCTCAAGAGCAGTCCGCCGAAAGAACCTTTTATAACCCCTGAAATAGAGATCAAGATGAAAAATAAAGCTAAATTGAGTACAGTTTTGCTCAAATCTGAGAAGAAGGATTGTCATTACTAACTGCTAATCTTCACTCCGAAGTAAAATTGGCCAATAGCCGAATGCATTTGATGATACAATTTAATTTTTTTTATGGACATGACAAAAAGCAACACTGTTAACATCGATGCATCTAACCCATCATATGACCAGCTCTTGTTAACAAAATCAGCATACTTCAATCAATTCATAAGGGATGTTACTGTTCTCCCAATCTTTTGGATAGTTGAGGTCATATCTACCCATACTACTTACGTATTCTAAGAAGAGCCTAGCTTATTATTAATGGTGTAGTTCAGAGATACTACTAAAGTTGAACTATTATGGAAATTGTAGTAAATGTGGAAGCACAAGGTAATGTGTTAGTGTGTTCTTCTACAAAGATGCATATGGAAACTGAACAGGATATTGGATGCAAATATAGCAACCGTTTAAATGATATCGTAAAAAAATCATATTGAGAACATCAGAACAAATAGAATCCCATAATAATGAGTTTGCCAAGGATAGATAATACACCACAAATTTATAGATTGATTCCTGCATTACCAAATTCATTGCTGAACCAAAACAAACACCCAAATTGAAAATCGTCAAATCAGGTAACACGTAAATGACCATACACAGCGGAGTTCTGGTCTATTTACTGACAAATAACCCTGCCAACATCGCCAACTACATCCAAATTAAAACCAAACCGGTAAGGGATGAGAATACGAGACACCCTGAGTTACTGTTTCAGAAGGAGTGAGGAGGGAAGCTACAGGGAGGAGCGACAACTGATTTACCACATGGAAAATACCAGCACACCTAAATCGAGCAACGTCAAACCAGGCAACCGTCGAACAAGTGGTATTTTCGATCTAAATGCTGAAAAGCACCGTACAACTGCCATTTCCGTTCAATAAAAATCCAATCGAGCGTTAATAAGAGCAGGAAACATCCTGGCACTGATTGCTCTACAAGGAAGAGGGAGAGGGAGGGAGAAGATTGGATTACCACATGGAGCCGCGATTCTTGAGGGTGTAGGGGCTAGACTCAAGGGAGCGGTCGAACTGGGAGTGCCCCTTGTGCTTGGCCTTGCCGCTCTGGTCGAGGAGCTTGAGCTCGAAGAGGACGCGGACGTCGATGCCGTCGGAGATGAGCGCAATGAAGACGGAGATGTAGGCGGAGTTGTCCTCAGGGTTCTTCCCGTCAGGATAGAAGTAGATCGCCCACTGGCACCCTCCCACCGTGAACGTCTCGCTCGCGATGTACTTCCCAATCCCCATCCCCTTCGCCAACGAGTAGCCCTGGATCACGAACATGTGCGACCCGTTCACCGTCTGCATCACCGACCGTGAGCTCGTCGGTGACGGTACGATGTCCCGCCCCACCCCCACCTCCGTCGCGGAGCCCACGTGCACCGGGGATGCGTCGCCGCCAATGCCCCCGCCCCCGGCGCCCTCGTCCTCCATGGCGACGAAGAGAGACGCGATCTAGGGTTTGGAGCGGAGAGGAGGCGGCGCGGTGGCTTTGCGAAATGGGGATTTTGCTTGGAGGCGAGGAGAGCTAAGTTGACTTATAGCAACACACAAGGAAGGGGAGGGGATAAGCGAGGAGCGGGTGGAATGGAATTGCTGCCTGATTTGAGGTGAAACGGGCCACATTAATTGATCCCAACCAAATTACGTCGAGTTGCTAATTTTAACTCTACCGGTTTAAGTTAGGCCCTATTTGCTCTTTGCCTTTTTGTTTTGGGTTTGAGATGAAATTAAGCCAAATCCTGGAAATTTAGGAATAAGCACTGCTACACATGCTTTAATTTTTTTTATGAAAATCTTACCAACAAAGTTCTTAACCGTTTGATTTAATAATTAGTAGATGGCAGCTATAAGAAATCTAAATTTATTCACAGCGTGCCCCATTGGTGTTTGTAAAAGTTTGGTAAGAACAATTTTGTATCCATAGCCTTTCCCTTTATGAAATTAAACTGCAGCGTGTAAATGCACGTGAACTATGCCAAATCACAATCAATCTCAATAATCAAACTTGCCATTAGGATTTGTACTACGAGTTATGCTACATTTTTTGGATGGGTATTTCTTTTACTGGGAGAG
Source organism: Oryza sativa Japonica Group (assembly GCF_034140825.1). Lineage (NCBI taxonomy): Eukaryota > Viridiplantae > Streptophyta > Magnoliopsida > Poales > Poaceae > Oryza > Oryza sativa. The sequence goes on along the minus strand of NC_089037.1, from coordinate 33,930,806 downwards.
CAGGAGGAAGTATACTGATTTGGCTTGGTATGCTTAAATCAAACAAATACCCTGTAAGAATGTTCTCGTCTTTGTGTGTAAAAAACACAAGGCAGCAAGACCCAGCAACAACAAATTGTACATGCTTTATTGCCATCAACAACTAGCAGTCACTATTGTGCCAAAAAGGAACAAGTAAATTCATTGCCGAACCAAACAAACACCCAAATCGAAAATCGTCAAATCAGGTAAGACGTAAATGGCCATACACAGCAAAGTTCTGGTCTATTTACTGAAAAATAACTCTGCCAACATCACCAACTGCATTCAAATTGATACCAAACCGGTAAGGGGTGAGAATAAGAGACACCCTGAGTTATTGTTTCAGAAGGCATGAGGAGAGAAGCTACTGCAGGGAGGAGCACGATAACTGATTTACCATATGGAAAATACCAACACACCTAAATCGAGCAACGTCAACCCAGGTAACTATCGAACATGTGGTATTTTCGATCTAATTGCTGAAGATTACCGTACAACCGCCATTTCCGTTCAAATCAAAATCGAATCGGGCGTTAATTAAGAGCAGGAGACATCCTGGCGCTGATCGCTTCAGAAGGCGACGTGGCGGGAAACACTACTACAGGGAGAGTGAGGAGGGAGAGGGAGAGGGAGAGGAATGGATTACCACATGGAGCCGCGATACTTGAGGGTGTAGGGGCCGGACTCGAGGGAGCGGTCGAAGTGGGAGTGCACCTTGTGCTTGGCCTTGCCGCTCTGGTCGAGGAGGGTGAGCTCGAAGAGGGCGCGGACGTCGGTGCCCTCGGAGGCGAGCGCGATGAAGACGGAGACGTAGGCGGAGTTGTCCTCGGGGTTCTTCCCGTCGGGGTAGAAGTAGATCGCCCACTGGTACCCTCCCACCGTGAACGTCTCGCTCGCGATGTGCTTCCCCACCCCCATCCCCTTCGCCAGCGAGTACCCCTGGATCACGAACCTGTGCGACCCGTTCACCGTCTGCGTCACCGACCGCGAGCTCGTCGGCGACGCCGCGATGTCCCTCCCCGCCCCCGCCATCGCCGCGGCGGAGCCCGCGTGCGGCGGGGACGCCTCGCCGCCTCCGCCTCCGCCCCCCGCGTCGTCATCCTCCATGGCGGCGAAGAGAGAGATAGCCTTTGCTAGGGTTTGGAGAGGAGAAGGAAATGGGGATTTTGCTTGGAGGCGAGGCGAGCTAAAGCCTAAGCTGTTATAGCAATAGCAGCGCACGGGGAAGGAGAGGCGAGGAGGAGCGGGTGGAATGGAATGGAAAGGAAAAATGTGGAATGGAATTGCCGCCTGATTTGAGATGAAACGGGCCGCGTTTAACTGTTCCCAACCAAACTACGCCGAATTGCTAATTTTTACTCTACCGGTTTGTTAGGCCCTGTTTGCTCTTTGTTTTTTCGTTTCGGTTTTGGGTTTGAGATAAACTTAAGCCAAATCCTGGAATTTTAAGAATAAGCATTGCTACCTACTTCAAACGAAACTCTTACCAACAAAGTTTTTAAACGTTTGGTTTAATAATTATATGATAGTTATAAGAAATCTAGATTTACTCACAGCATATCATATTGGGGTGCTCGTAAAAGTTTGGTAAGAATAATTTTGAATACATAACCTTTTGCTTTAATAAATTAAACTGTAGCGTGTAAATGGACATAAAATTTAGAGAACCTTTACAGTACAATATATTATTATATTGTCAGCATAAATGGTTTAACGTGTAGGTTGATTTGGTCTTCCACTTTAGTTCAATACATCGGATACATATATGAGAGACCGATGCTCAGTACATAATTTGAAAGGGTAAATTTGTTCCCTTTTTTTTGTTATTCTAGTCAAATTGTGTTGCCTCCACGTGTGTCTTTATCAAATGGTGGTCAGGATGCTTCTCCCCTAATACTATAATATCTTTCTTTTTCAGTTTTCTATCAATTCCTTACATATCCTTCTTTATACTGCCTCTTCTTTATACTGCCTGTATATTATACCGTAAAAGTTCTCAAAATTTGTGCCAAATCAAACATGCCATTAGGTTTTGTGTTACTGAGTTGTGCTACACTTTTTGGATGGGTATTTCTTTTACTGGGAAAGCAGGAGGAAGTATACAGATTGGCTTGGTATGCTTAAATCAAACAAATACCTTGTAAGAATGTTCTCGTGTTCGTGCGTAAAAAGAACCACAAGGCTGCAAAAACCAGCAGCAAGAAATTGTACATGCTTTGTCGCCATCAACTAGCAGTCAATATCGTGCCAAAAAATAACAATTAACATTCAATATTACTGTAGTTGCGTCTAAAAGAATTACTGTACATCAACCTTCAAAATTACTGTATTTTGAACAAACGGCAATATTTCGGATGCACAACTGCTCTGGCCATAGGAAGGAAATGGCTCATCTCAGTAGGTCAACATTTCACTTAGAAGCGGAATTTCGCACGCCTTTACAACAATTTCACTATGGATACTACAAGCGCATACAAAATTGACTTGCATCATGGCCTAACTCTACCGGTAAGTTCATCTCAGAAAGAAGTCACAAGTCCTACACCTAGGTCCTCTGCAAGTTCATCCCAGAGTGGAATGAGAGTCAATACAACAAGAAACACTGAAACTATCAATGCTGCTCTCCTCCACGTTCCGACATCGCTCACATCATTCAAGCAGGGCTTTTCAGGTGTTCTCTGAGCAAAAATAACCAAAAGACATAAATAAGTCTGAGCGTAAAACATTGATTCTCACAATGTATCTCCGAATCATCAGCATGCTTTACCTGACATATTAGCACGTATAAGCCCCAAGGAAGAGATAGTGGCCCCCCAAGCTGGGAAAAAGAAGAGGCATTAGAACTGAATACAATACATAGTAGCAGTACATAATGTTCAAGGTGAGGGCAAAAATTAAAATATCAAGAAAATTGCACGCATGCAGCTTAGGTCAGATCTCAAAAAGTCAAAAGTGAAAACAACCTAGTACCAAGTCCGATTGGTTCTTCAAATGTTTGATCATCTTGCTTTTCGTTATAAGTGCAACAGGAAAAAGTATCATCTTGCACCATGGATTGAATTCATATGAACTAAAAGGTTTAAACAAGACACGCATAACTAAAAATGAATCCAGACATTCGTAGTCTACTTGGCATTGTAAATTTCTCTTCGACATGTCAAGTTTTCACAGAACTGTACAAATCATAACTGATACACATAGAACATTTGGTGTTTAGTTGCAATAAACCACAAATACTTGTATGAGCTTTACATATGGATGAAATGTTTTGTCATAGAGGTCTGTACTGTGACAGAAACTCTACAGCCAAATATCAAACTGCAAGATAGACTGGCTTACCACCCCGAGTCCAAGCAATGAGTATGTTGTCAAGCCAAATCCAAACAACGCATCCTTGCCGAAAGCACCCTGTTGCAAATATCACTGAACTTTAGGCATGCTTGTTTCTTACAGAAGCTAGAATCTTTGCAGATAAACTATCATGTCCTTTCCAAGCCATAGGTTAAGCATCAGAAGTTCTACAGAGATTAATGATTATCTATTGCTAAGTTAATTTAGGTTGAAACCTGGAGGCCTGATAAAAAAATGCACTGGAACCTCAAGCTAGTCAATAACTTATTGACAGTATTTTAGAAAGGAATTAAGGAACAGTGATGATATTAATAAAAACAACTACAGTAATTTTACCTGTAAAGCTCTTCCACCATCAAGACATCCAACAGGAAGCATATTAAAGGCAGTAGTCGTTAAACCACACCTACAGAATTTGCAGGAAACAAGATAAGATTATAATTGCTATTTGCTTGGTTACAACGTCAAGGACTTAGTGCAGGGTACTTTACCAGCCTGCAATCACAAGAGGGTGGATAGCAACTGTAGCAGCATGCATAGCTCTGTAGATCAATTTATGTCCATTAGAAGGATAAGAGTTGCGGACTAAAACTTTTGAGACATATAACTGAATAAATAAAGTAGAATACTTCAACTAATATCACAATGATGTTCATAAATGGCGATGTTCATAAAATATCCTATCATGTGTATCTGTCTATAGAATTTGGAGGTCTGGGAAAGTATATTTCACATGAGCTGATCCAGTGAAAAAATTCTCTCAAAATTAGCAGTGAAGTTTTGACTTAATCTGGTTTGTATTTGTAAGATCAAAACAGATTGTGGAGAATATGAAAATAACAAAAAAAAAGAGTCCTGAAATGGTATCTATAGGTCTTATATAGCACAAGAGACTGAACGAAAAGGTGCAGGTATCACAATGGAACTAAGGCATGACGAAATTAAAATATAGTTAAATGATAAAAATATCAAGTATCAGAGACCTGTAGCCAAGTGTTGCTCTGCTAACAAGTCCGAGCAACAAGGAACCCTGGAATAGCTTGCTAGGTACTTCAACTAAATCACTTGCCCCAGCAGGATTTGAGGAGAGCAACAAGCCTACAGAGAACATTGAGAAAGAAAGTGCAGCTCCAGCAAGAGGACCAGCCATTGATATGTCAAACATTGTCTTCTTATCCGGCAGAATGGATTTGAACTACAGGATGGATGACAACAATAAGAGGAGCTCATATCTAGTAGTTAAAAAGAACCACACGCCGCTCATACTAGACTTCTACAATTTAGTGCATAAAAACAGAAATACGAACAGAAATGCAACAGAGGACCCAAAAAAATCAATTGTTGCAGTGACATTTAGACTCTAGTGCCTTCTTTAGCATCACTCTGTCGTACTAGAGCTAGAAGTGGCCGAAAAAACAGTATCACTGCTATGGCATGACTTTAGTGAGCTTGATATTATCTAGTGAAATAGAAATATAAGCAGGGATGTTTTTGAAAAGGAGGCATATGCTTTCCTTGGTATCATGTTTATAGGTGGTAAATCAAAGTACATGCGAAGTCCAATATATTATCATTTATCAAGCTGTGTAGCTTGCTCATGATCAACAATCAATATGCAATAATGCAATTACAGCACAATGTCATCCCAGATTTTCATCAGCAGTCAAAACTAATTCTTTTACTTATTACTAACCTGAGTAATTGCGCCAAAAGTTCCTAGAGTGAAGTTCGGAATGAAGAAAGGAATGCTTAGTTTAACCTTCTTTGGAAATGCTGCCAAAAAGTGACCAACTTCCTGCATACAGAATGCAACATGGTAGGTTTTGTCAACTAAAAAAAAAGAACAATTCACAAACAGCAATTCAAACAGATATAAACTAACATGGAAACAATGGACCCTCTGGTACCACCATCTACCTATGTTCGGACCAACATTCAATTGTTACCATCATGCTTGTTGATTGGAAAGTTTTGTTCAAACTAATCAAGGTATATGATTAAATTGCACAGTAATTATCCAGTTTTGATTATTATACAAAGCTCTATGCAACAATGTTTCCATATTTGAATACAGTGCAACTCTAGTTGAATAGCACATCCGAACCAATCCAACTCAGGAAGAAAGATGTGTTTAACCCCTAGCCCCATGCTAAACAAATATTAGAAATCAGTGTAATTCTGATCAGTTTATTAATCAAATTGGAACATGGCAGGAGAAGCTATCGTGCCAGTTTCACAATATATCTGAAATATTAAACTAGTCTAAAAGGTGTGTTGTTGTTCAAATGGCTTCTTTAGGAGTTAAAAGACTAGAAGATAGATACATAGTTGCTCAACAGACTGAGGGAGTGAATTACATGAAATAGTTGGATAGCCAAGACACCATAAGCCACCGGCAAAGCTGATTCCACAAATGGAAGTAAGAGTTGCATATCAGGTGGGGGTCCAGTAGCATTTGGATCAGTGAAATATGTAACAATCTCTGGTGGAAGACTGCTAATCTGCACGACACATACCATTTATTAGAGACTTGGCATATAATGATATGTTGGTATTAAGATGTGGCAAGCATATAACAAACAAAGAGTAGGTATACCTTTGATGCAATTCCTAGCTCAACACAAGAGAACACAGTTAGAAGGAAAAGTAACAGTGAAATGACATATTGCCACAATGTAGTAGGTCCAGGTTCTGAAACTTCTCTTCTGAGCAAACCAAAACTAACACGTGGTCCTCCACGTGGGTCTTCCCCTTCTGAATTGGGCTCCTCCACCATAAAAAGATTGTATTTGTCACCTGTGAGTTCACGTAACTGCTGTTGAAGTTTTGCAAATATTTCTTCTCTCTTCCCTCGGAGGTTCCCAATAAAAAGGACCCCTTCCCCAAGATCACCAAAAGGTTCTTCTCTTGTCAACCAGAATGTTGTGTAGCCGAAAAGTTTTTCCTTAATAGCCTTGACATCAGCTGAATCAACTTTTTCGGGCCCTAGGAGTTCCAATAACTTTACTGTGTCGATGTTATCAACACTGAAGCTCAAAAATGGTGGCTCATTGGATATACCGGGTGTCTGAAAAAATGGAGATGTGATAAATATATTTGAGAGAACAAATGGCCATGCTCATGATATACAGATATATTTCACAGGTTAAAAAGAACATGGATGTGTGTCTTCTTAAGAAAAAGGTAAAGACAAATAAGTGACGCATTATTGTTAAGTTAATTGAAAAGTACGAGATTGATGACAAAACATAAACCACTTGTTATGGTCAAGTTATTGTAAAACATAGCAGAGACAACTAGTGCTAGAATACCCAATGATTAATGAAGGGGGGCAATCTGCATTAGAGCAGCTCTGTAGTTTGATAACCAAGAAATCAATATAGAGGTTTCATCCCCGCGTTTCTCACTAGTAACTAGTGAATGTCTTTCCTGACATACTGATAGTAAAATTGCTACTTTTAGTGGAAATGGATAATGTGCCATACTGCCATCAATCTAAAACTCTACTTGTACGGAGTTCTGCCACCCACTCGATCAAGTTTGGTGTTCGGAATAGAAGTAAACGAGCCAATAAAGTTACCATTCCTACTATATTCAACAAAAATTCAGTATTATGATGCTCCCTGCACCCGACCGAAAGTCTAACTACATCTCCAACTGCAATACAATACTCCATCAAAATGCTCAAAAGCTAATCAACGAGTAATCAGCAAACCACAGCACGCCTTACCCCTGACGACGACGACGAGGACGAAGAGAAGCTACCGGAGCGGGTCCGCTCGGATCTCATCTCCTCCACCGCGCCACCTACCTTCGCCTCCGCCGCCGCCGCCGCCTCCTCCTCGCCCCGCTTCTCCCCGTCCTCCCCGCCCGTTCCTCCGCCGCCACCCCCGCCCCCACCCCCTCCCCCGTCGATGGAGAAGCACCGCAGCCGGTCCTCGCACCGCCTCAGGGCCCTCAGCCCAGACTTGGGTCTCCACTCCAAGCCGCATGCCGCGCCCCTCGAGCAGCACGCGGCGGACGCGGGAGAGGGTGAGGGCGTCGCCGCCGCGGGGGACCTGGCGGGCCTGGGGAGGCGGAGCCGGGAGGCCGTGAGGTGGACCATGGGGGAGCTCGCGAGCGCCGCGGCGGCGGCGGCCATGGGCGGCGGGGCAGAGTGGAGTAGAGGTCGCTGTGGTGATGACGTGGGTGGTCGGAGGCGGGAGGGGGAAACCAGCTGCGGAAAGGATAGGGGTGGGGAGGGGGCGGGGGCCACGGTTTCGGTTTCCGCCGTGGGTTGGGTTTTGCACCGGAAATATCTGGAAAAAAATCTACTCCGGTTGGATTCTCGTCTGGGTCGGCCGGCCTGGCCTGGCCTGGCCCAACTCAATGTTGCATTTGGGTGCGTCATCTTCTCACACTTGGCATTTCAGCCCTGATTGTCACATATACAGATCTCACGTTTACGGAAGATTTAAAGTTTATATAAGTTAAATTTTATAGGAAAAAGTACGAATTACACTCCCGAACCATTGTTGTCGACCGAATTACCCCTTGAATCCGAAAACCAAACATCGTTCATCCTGAACTTTTAATACCAGACGAATTACCCCCATCGACACAATCCAGAGTAGTTTTGTCCTACGTGGCGTACCCATGACAATCCAGTCAGCATTTTATTTTTTTAAAATGGTGGGACCCATATGTCATACCCCTCTTTCACTCTTCCCTCTCTTCACACACTCTCTCTCTCTCTCACGGGCACCGCGCAAGGCATGAGGTGGGCGGCGGCGCAAGATGGCACGGGCGGGGACGAGCGGCGGGCAGTTGGCACGCACGGCGGCGGTCGTGGCCGGAGCTGCGTCGGCAGCAAGGTCACCGAGCTGCACAACGACTTGGCCACCATGAACACCCTCCTCCACATGCAGTCCGAGGGCGACGACGGCGTCGTGGACCACTTCGTCATGGAGTGGAGGAAGCAGCTCCGTGAGCTCGCCTACTACTCGGAGGACTGCATCGACCTCAGCCTCCTCCATATCAGGTGTCGCCTCGGCAACAGCGCGCAAGCCAGGCTGAGGCACCTGCTCGCCGGCGAGATCGCCGCCCTTCACGCCCGCGCCGCCGCCTATCACATAGTCCTCTTCCTCTCTCTCTCTCTCTCTTCACTCTCTCTCTCTCTCGGGGCGGCGCGTAGGGTAAGAGGTGAGTAGCGGCGCAAGATGGCGCGGGCGGGGATGGGTACCAGGCCGAGATCGACAGGCTTCCGCCGTTGCAGTTCCCGCCGCACGACCACGACCTCGTCGCCGCCTATCACATAGTCCTCTTCCTCTCTCTCTCTCTCTCTCTTCACTCTCTCTTTCTCGGGGCGGCGCGTAGGGTAAGAGGTGAGTAGCGGCGCAAGATGGAGCGAGCGGGGACGGGTACTAGGCCGAGATCGACAAGCTTCCGCCGTTGCAGTTCCCGCCGCACGACCACGACCTCGTCGCCGCCGCCGCCTCGTCCATGGCACCACCGTTCGCGAACGGAGGCGAGCACCACGGCGCCGCGGCCACGTCGTTGATGCGGGCGGGGACGGGCGGCGGTGCTCGCTCATGGCGATGGCGCGGGCACGGAGGGCGGTGATCTCGTCGGTGAGGCGGCAACGAGGGAAGAGCGTGGCGAGCAGGTGCCTTAGCCTGGCGAGCGCCGTTGCCGAGGCGGCACCTGATCCAGACTGCATGTGGAGAAGGGCCGAGGGCGCTCATGGTGGCCAAGTCGTGCACAGCTCAGTGACCTCGCTGGCGATGCAGCTCCGGCCACGACCGCCGTCGTGCGTGCCGCCGTCTGCGCCGACTGCCCGCCGCCCGTCCTCGCCCGTGCCATCTCGTGCGCCGCCCACCTCCTGCCCTGTGTGCGGCCCGTGAGAGAGAGTGTGTGTGAAGAGAGAGAAGAGTGAAAGAGGGGATATGACATGTGGGTCTCACAATTTTTTTTTAAAAAAATAAAATGTTGACTAGATTGCCACGCGTACGCCACGTAGGACAAACCGCTCCGGATTGAGTCGAGAGTGGTAATTCGTCCGGTATTGAAAGTTCAGAGTGAACGATGTCTGGTTTTCGGGTTCAAGGGGTAATTCGGTCGACCGCGATAGTTCGGGGGTGTAATTCATAATTTTTCTAATTTTATGCTACTAGTTGTTTAAAAATTAATTTTTTAAAAAATTAAAATATGAACAAAATATTTAGTCAAATATTGAGAACGTGATCTTAATTCCAGAATCATGGATTTATGAAACTAGAAATACCATATCGGACTCGGGAGTCGGAGTTCCTATCCACGTAGGATTGATGAGATTGATGATACCCATCGAAGGCGGTGCGACACCAGCGGAGTCGCGTCGCCGCGTCGCGTTCCAAATCCGATGGCGAAGCGAGCACAGTCCTCCTCCTCCGGATCCCAGCTCATCCCGTACCGGCGGCGGACCAAGCGGCCGACGAGGGAGAGGGACTGGTACAATCTCACGGACGGCCCGGCGGGGCTGATCGCCGAGCGCGTCCTCGCCGGCGACGTGGCGGATTACATGCGTTTCCGCGCCGTTTGCACCGCTTGGCGGCAGTGCTCCGCCGACCCTCGCGAACACAACTCCTTGGACAGCCGCTTCCATCCAAGGCGATGGTTCATGCTCCGGGAGTGGCCAGAGCGCGCCGCCCCTCACCGCCGGCGGTTCATCAACGCCGCCACGGGGCAGTGCGTCGCCGTGGACCTCCCGGAGATCGAGGGCCACCGCTCGTTCGGCCCCACCGCCGAGGGCCTCCTCGTCCTCGTCGACGACCGCACCCTGTTCGTCCGCGTGCTCAACCCCTTCACGCGTCGGCTCACGGAGCTCCCGTCGCTGGCCACGCTGCTACCACGGGACAGGTACCTCGTCGGCGGCGATCTATCGGTGTGCGGCGCCGGCCTCGCCGGTGGCGATGGCTGCTTGATCGCGCTCTACTTCTCCAACACCAGGAAGCTCGCCGTCGCCAAGCCCGGCGATGAGAGGTGGGCGCTGGTCGATCATCGTGTCCCTCGTCTCGCGTCATCGCTGTCATTCGCAGGCCGCTTCTACTGCGTCTCCGACGACGCCGACGCTGTCATGACGGTGAAAACCTCAGAAAACCAACCACCACGGCTGGTGGCGGCTGCCGAACTGGCAATCCAGTACTCCCCCATGATGGACACCCTCCATCTGGTCGACAATATATGGCGGAGAGCTGATGCTGGTGCACCGAAAGCACCGTTGTATATCCGCGAGCTATATCATCGGCGGCGATGACAACGAGAGCTACTACGAGATGTGGAAATGGAAGTATGAAGTGTACATTGTTGATCTGGATGCGAGGAAGACGACGCTTGTCCATGGCCTCAACGGGCGAGCCTTGTTCGTTGGCTTGTCCCGTGCATTGTCAGTGTGCCCTAAGGTGTTCCCTTCTATCAGCGCCGACACCATCTACCAGGGCTTTGAATTGGATGATAAAGAGGAAACTGAAGCCTACCATCTCACAGATGCAACCACTGAACCCTCCACCTTCACTAGAACGGATACCCTCATCTCAATCGGGCGGTAAGCCCCATCTCAATCGAGCACAGCGTCCGTCGCAGGCTAGAAGTCACTGATGTGAAGAGTTATCTCAATCGGGCAAACGGCCGTCACGAATGAATATATCTCAATCGGGCCCTAAGTAAAGCCCGTCACCGATAGCTTTGACCCAGACGACCAGTCAAACTATAGCCCGTCACAGATGACCTATCTCTATCGGGCCACAACTAGCGCCCGTCACAGATGACTACTAACCTTTATCAGGCCTAAACTAGAGCCTGTCACAGATGATACTCATCTCAATCGGGCCTAAACTATAGCCCGTCACAGATGACTGCTGACCTCAATCGGGCCTAAACTAGAGCCCGTCACAGATGACTAGTGACCTCAATCGGGCCTAAGCTAGAGCCCGTCACAGATGACCTCATCTCAATCGGGCATTTAGTTATGGCCCGTCACAGATGACTATAATCCACAAAAAAAATAAATTTTGTTTTTTGGCTAGCCTCAGGCCTTTGCTAGCCATGCCCGCTACAAAAATGACAGAAACAAACACAGATATCCAATATCCCCAGCTCCCCAGCATCACCCATTCATACATATGCATTCACATACACAGACATCAACATATTTCACACAACCACACATTCACAGCCATCTCATATTTCACATCCATTCACATATTTCACATCCATTCAAATATTTATCATATTTCACCTGCAAAACCGAGTTAATTGGATCAAATATTTATTTAGCAAGTCTTAACATAAACATATGAAATATATACATAAATATAAGCATCACAGTTACATCATCACAGTTGCATAATAAGTGTTCATCATTGCCTAAACATAGAAGTTCAACATTGTTCATCATTTTAGTTTAAGCCTAAACATTCCTTTGGGGTTAATTATTTCGCGGAGGATGAAGCTGGCTATCTCCTCGCGAACCTCCTCAAAGCTGGTAGTCAGAGACTTGGTTATTGTGCCCTACATTGTCATAATTCCAGATTAGTTGATCGATCATATATAAGTACTAAAATGTAGTTAGTCTATCACAATTGAGACCACCGACCTCAAACTCAGCCAAAGTCTTCACCTTTTCTCTATACAGAAGTCGCATATTGTGGCACACATGGAATCCGCACTGGTCACCTATTTGTTGCTTCACCGGGAAGTCTTTTTTGTGGATGAGGGTGTCATGTCCTGTCTTCCTGAGGCCTCCTCTTTGCACATATTGGGCCCACGCTTCATCTATCGCTAGTTGAATTGGGGTCCAATCATATGCGTTCTTATCAATTCTGGAGTTCAGGTAATGACATGTACTCCATTTAGGTGTTATGACCAGAAGGATCCAATGGGCACTGCGGCATTAATATAGTGAAAGTTAATTAAGTACTCAAGGAATGTGTCATGCTGTTGTGTATATTTAGTTAACACACTTACTATTGATTATAGGCACACATAATGTACTCCTTGTCTCGGCGGGACCACAAGGTGTCGTAGATGTAGTTGACCATTCCTTGACGGTCATTCTGGAGATTTGTGACAGTGACCACTTGTGGATCAAGGAAGGCAACATCCGGTGCATGCTTCTGACACCATTGCCAACTTAAGCTACACACAGGATCAACGATCTTGTAAGCAAGTTAAACCGATTGTTATTACCAGAATGAGTTGGGCGACAATACTTACAAGGAGTAGCACTTAAGGAGGCTTGTGTCCACCGCTCGGAGCCTGTAGAGGTCGAAAAGATCCTTGAAGTCGACCACGATATAATTTGTTGGACCAAGGAATGGCTTTCCATCATGCTGTCTAAGGATATCGGTAGCTTTACTTGGCTTCCTGGCGTTAGATTTCTCCATGTAGTATAAGTGAAAGTCCTTGCAAGCGGTGCCCATTGCGGCAAGCACGTCATCTCCAACCAATGGCATGCCTAGTTGGAACTCCTGTGGAGCGACGTATTTCTTCTTGACCTCTTTGCCCTTAGTCTCTTCCTGGCCCTTGCCCAGATCTAGCTTTCTTGGAGCTAGAAGCGAGGCATGCACCTTTCCTCCCCTTCCTCTCCCTTTTGCTTCGGGTTTATCGAGAGTAATTCTCTGAGGGGAAGAGTGTGCCTTCTTGCTCTTCTTCATCGATGGGGGTTCATGAATCGCCTTGCTGTCGGCCTCCGTTCGGTCCTCCCCAAAATCCATGTCGTACTGCAACTGCACATCGTAAGATTGTGCATGACGATCTTGAGCAGGAGGGGCTGAAGGAGCAGAGGCGGGTCTCTTTGGTGGACGACCGCCTGGTGCAGTGGTTGGCCTCGCTGTAACCCTGATCTCAATGAGGTCCTTGGGCCATTGGATGAAGGTACCACGGGCATTTCCTAGTGAGAGGACCTCGTCGTTCGGTGGATACTTCAGAGGGAACAGCTCGTATTCGGGCTTCACCGAGTCGACTTGAACTTTTGCACAGTCGGCCCTGAGTTGCGCTCCATGCACTCTTGTCTCTGGGGTCGGCTTGTACGCAAGACCCTCGGCTGCTAGAACAGTGAAGGTCGGCATCACCCTAACTGTGAGGGTGCAGCTCGTTGGTTCCTGTGATAGATTAATCAATTTTTTTAGAATATTATATATCATATGGATTCGTTACGTCTTTCATGTATTGAGTAAGTTCACGGTTACCGTTATGTGGTCAACGGCGCTGTCGACTGATGTTGGATTTTCCGCCAACTCAGTTGATGCGCAACTGCTGCGTTTTTCGGTGGGACTTCCTAACTCTTTGTGCACAGCAGCAGCGGCGGCCTGGGGGATCTGTTGCTCTTCTCGGATCTCTTGCCTAATCTTGGCCCTCATCGACTCGAGCTTTTCGTCGAATTCAGATGTCAGCTCAGCTCGTATCGACTCCCGGATCTTGGCTTCAAGGCGTGCATCTTTCTCCGCCTTGTTGGAAGTCCGCTTCTTGTACTGCCACGCGTAGTCTGGAAATCCATACTTCCAATTAACAGAAGACCCAACGCCCCGTGTCCGTCCATGGTGTTCCTTGTTGCCCAACGCTTTCGTGAGGAGGTCGTCCTCGCGTCTTTGAGAGCAGGCCTCTTGCGAGGCTTGTTGCTCGGCAACCAACTCCTTCTGCATTACAATTTAGTGGGGTCAAATAAACTGCACGATGGGAAACAATGCGAACATCTAGTTTGACTAGACACTTACTATAGCTTCGTATACTCGTTGATCTTCTGCATTTGGCATGAAGATTGTGCCATCATCATGTTTCTGGTACCTAGCCCTGGCCCAGTTCCTAGCCCGAGGGTGTGGGATATCGCCAAACACGAGCGGTGTGCACGATTCCTCCACTTCTTCATCCTCACGCTGCCATTCCTCTTCCTTACCGGCATATCCGGCGGTACCAAGCCGGTGTAGATGCTGGTTCCTGGTCTGGAGCAAGCGATATGCCTCGCTTCTAGCTCTGGACTCGGGGGTCGACTTCTTCGCATAGAATTCCTCCCAGACCTGTTCCGTGATCCAAGGAAATTTCTCTCTTGGATCTTGATTTGCCGGGTTGTAGACGAACTCGCCGACTAGCTTAGTCTTGAAGTTCTTCCAAGCAGTGTCCATAACCTCGAAAGCAGCCCGCCTGAGACGGTCCTCATGCTCTGCAGGATAATCAAAGCTCTCCTTGAACGTTAGCCAAGCAATGTCCTTCTCTGCGGCCGGCATGAGCTTGAAGTCGTCTTGCAGAATACTGAATTTCTGCCTCCCTATGACCCCGCAGATAGACCTAAATCGGCTCAATATTTTCCTTGGAGATGTCGGCAACCCTACGGCGTCCACCGCTGTTATGCGGAACTGTTCCTTAGGAATTTTGTTCCCTGTCCTAGGAGTACGTGCCCTTGAGGACCCACTAGTTGTCGTCGACATTGGTTCGCCTTGCTGAGACATTGTCTACTTTTTTCCAAAAAAACAAAAAAAACACAATTGAGTGCTACAATCTATTACAATGAATTGAATGTCACTTATAAAAATAAATGAAACATATAAATAAACTAAATTGCGCATATCACAATGATAGAATGAATTGAATGGCACATGTAAATAAATTAAACATATCATCAAATCCTAAAATCATAAATTCACCTCATACCATCTATTCATCCACATATCATGCATCTATCACTAAATTGATTAATGCACCACATTCCATCTATTCATCATCATGTCATCAATCAAAAAAATCATTCGTTTACCATATATCATCAATCCCTAAAATCATCTATCACTAAAATCATCTATCACTAAAATCATCTATCACTAAATTCATTAATGAACCACATTCCATATATTCATCATCATGTCATCAATCACTAAAATCATTCGTTCACCACATATCATCAATCCCTAAAATCATCTATCACTAAATTCATTAATGCACCACATTCTATCTATTCATCATCAAGTCATCAATCACTAAAATCATCTATCACTAAATTCATCCCAACATCCACATTTCATCCCAACATCCACATTTTCATTATCAACCACATGCAGGTAGCAGAGGGAGGCGCGATGGAGGACTCACATGAGGTCGGCCGGGGGGGGCTCGGTGGTGGCGGCGGCGGTTTCGGTGGAGGGCGTCGCCGGTCGGTGGAGGCGGCGGCGGGCTCAGCGAGGGAGGAGTTCACGGCGGCGGCGCCGGTCGGGGAGGTTGGCGTCGGGCGGGCGGCGTTGGGTGTCGGTGAGGAGTAGGCGACGACGATGAGGAAGGACGTCGCCGGCCTCGGTGGGGGCTGCTGTTCGTGTCGATGAAGAGGCAGGCGGCGACGACGAGGAAGGCCGACGCCGGTCGGTGTAGAGGCTCGGTGGCGGCGGCGGCGGGCTCAGTGGAGGCGGCGGGCTCGATGGCGGTGGCAGCGGGCTCGGTGGAGGCGGTGGGCTCGGCGGCGGTGACGGCGGGCTTGGTGGCGGTGGTGGCGGTCTCGGTGGCGGTGGCGGTGAGGGAGGACGACGGCGGCGAAGGAGGAGTTGGCGGCGGCGCTAGGGTTCTAAGGAGGCGGGAAACTGTAGCGAGACTTAGAAAAATTTTCGATCCGATCTGAGAAACCCTAGTTATATTAGAGTGATGAGTCATCTCAATCGGGCTTTGCCGTAGAGCCCGTCACAGATGATTCATCGGTGATGGGCTCCATACTAATGCCCGATTGAGATGACATTCAGGCCCGTCATGGATGACTCATCTGTGACGGGCCCTAAGATAATGCCCGATAGAGATAGATTAATCTCTATCGGGCTTGAACTAAGGCCCGTCACCGATGACTATTTTTCCATTTCCCAGATAAGTCTTTATATTTGTGAGTACAAAATATATAGCTGCTGTATAATAATTCATTTTATTAGTCATAACACATTTTCGGATAGTAAATGATTTCAAATCGAAATATGGTCAACAACAAAATTGATCCTCTCATCAAGATCTACAACTTTTATTTTGGTCATTTGTCTATATAACTTTGTTTCCAACAACATAAAATTGATTTTGACAATATGAGAAATCTAAACAGCATTTGTATATACTAAATGATTTCAAATGGAAATATGGTCAAAAACAAAGTTGATCCTCTCATCAGGATCTACAACTTTTATTTTGGTCATTTGTCTATATAACTTTGTTTCCAACAGCTTGAATTTGGTTTTGACAATATGACAAATCTAAACAGCAATTGTAAATACTACATGATTTCAAATGGGAATATGGTCAAAAACAAAGTTGATCCTCTCATCAGGATCTACAACTTTTATTTTGTTCACTTCTTCATCCGACAAAGTGATAGTACCAATGTTTACAAAATTGACATATCTGTGTTGATATTTATAAACCAGATGAGAGAAATGTGATTTTTGTGAATAATATAACTATCACTTTGTCGGATGAAGAAGTAACCAAAATAAAAGTTGTAGATCTTGATGAGAGGATCAACTTTGTTGTTGACCATATTTCCATTTGAAATCATTTAGTATTTACAAATGTTGATTATATTTGTCATATTGTCAAAATCAATTTCAAGCTGTTAGAAACAAAGTTATATAGACAAATGACCAAAATAAAAGTTGTAGATCTTGATGAGAGGATCAATTTTGTTGTTGACCATATTTCGATTTGAAATCATTTACTATCCGAAAATGTGTTATGACTAATAAAATAAATTATTATACAGCAGCTATATCTTTTGTACTCACAAATATAAAGACTTATCTGGGAAATGGAAAAATAGTCATCGGTGACGGGCCTTAGTTCAAGCCCGATAGAGATTAATCTATCTCTATCGGGCATTATCTTAGGGCCCGTCACAGATGAGTCATCCGTGACGGGCCTGAATGTCATCTCAATCGGGCATTAGTATGGAGCCCGTCACCGATGAGTCATCTGTGACGGGCTCTACGGCAAAGCCCGATTGAGATAGATTAATCTCTATCGGCCGTAAACTAAGGCCCGTCACCGATGACTCATTTTCCATCTTTCATTTGTTGTGAGTGCAAAATATATAGCAGTTGTGTAATAATTCATTTTATTAGTCATAATACATTTTCGGATAGTAAAAGATTTCAAATTGAAATATGGTCAACAACAAAGTTGATCCTCTCATCACGATCTACAACTTTTATTTTGGTCATTTGTAATAAAACAAAATTAGCCATATTAATGACTACACATATCAAGTCTTTGCAATAAAACAAAATACTTTATTCATTACAATAGATAAGTACAAATGCATCAGTCACAAGGTTATGCCTTCGGTATGATCTGAACGAGCATATGCCACAGGCTCTTAGGGATCATCGTCAAGGTCAATGTGAGGTCTTATATGAAGATTATGGTTGTATTCTTCTTCATCGACGACGTTGTCAACTCCTACAATTCGGCGCTTTCCATCCCTCACGATGTGCATCTTCTTGTTTGAATGGTCTTTTATGTAGAATATCTGCTCGACCTGTTTCGCAAGTACAAATGGTTCATCGGCGTATCCCACCTTAGATAGATCTACTAAAGTGAAACCTTCTTTGTCGGCTTTGACACCAGTGCATAGATTCACCCAACGACAGCGGAACAAAGGAACCTTGAACTTGACGTAGTTTAGCTCCCAGATCTCCTCAATGCGGCCGTAGTATGTGTTTGACCCAACTTGATCCTGGAATGCATCTATACGGACGCCGCTGTTTTGCACTGTGCTTTTGTCATCTTGTTTGACGGTGTAAAATGTATATCCATTTATATCGTATCCTTGCCATATGTCTATGGTCCAAGACGGTCCCATCCCCAACAACTGTACTGTCTCATTTGGGACATCCGTGGACATTGTCACACGATTCTTGAACCATTCGTTGAACCGAGAATTATGTTCTCTGTTAATCCATGCATCAGATCGCCCCAAGTTCTCATCTCGGATTTTCGCTAAGTGCTCCTCAAAGTATGGGCCAACTTCTGCCATATGTTGGAGCACAGCGTAATGAGCCTGCGTGTACGACGCTTGATCGGGCCTAATTCTTTTCCTTCCGATTGTGCCAACACCTGACAACCTTCCCTCGTGACGAGACGCTGGAACTCCGATAGGATCGGCATCGGACATGTAATTGACACAGAACTCAATAGCCTCCTCGGTCGTGTAACCTTCAATGATGCTCCCCTCGGGTTTAGCTCTGTTACGAACGTACGACTTCAGAACTCCCATGTACCTTTCAAACGGCCACATTTCCCTTAGAAAAGCCGGGCCACATAGTTTTGTTTGCTTCACCAGATGAACAGGGAGATGAACCATTATATCAAAGAAAGACAGTGGGAAAAACATCTCCAGGTGATAGAGGGTATTCACAATATCGGTCTGCAGCCCATCTAGATCTTCTGGATCTATAACCTTCTGTCCAATTGCATTGAAGAAGGCGCACAGACGTTGGATCGTGTGACGCACTTTCGGTGGTAGAATGCCTCTGATAGCAACTGGCAAGATTTGTGTGATTAGCACGTGGCAATCGTGAGACTTCATTCCAACAAGTTTTAGATCGTCCAATTTAACATACTTACTTATCCTCGCTGAATAGCCCGATGGAACTTTAATATCCTTCAAGCATGATAACATTGCGATCTTCTCATCCTTCGACAGTGTGTGGCAGGCTGGAGGGAGGTACACTTTACCTGTCTCTGCATCTCGTATGGGCTGGAGTTCGCTGCGAATATTCATGTCCTGTAGATCAAGGCGCGCGTTCAACCCGTCCTTTGTCTTCCCGGGAATATTCAACATCAGGCCAACCAAACTCTCACACACATTCT
The DNA here is from genome assembly GCF_034140825.1 of Oryza sativa Japonica Group. Classification (NCBI taxonomy): domain Eukaryota; kingdom Viridiplantae; phylum Streptophyta; class Magnoliopsida; order Poales; family Poaceae; genus Oryza; species Oryza sativa. The sequence continues at coordinate 33,911,597 of NC_089037.1, read as the reverse complement.
TTTCTACATGCATGAGATCAATGCAATGACGGACATCAAGATCTTTCCAGTAAGGTAGCCGCCAAAATATGGATTTTTTCTTCCACATACCCTTCTCCTTTGTCTTGCTACGTTTTCTTTTCTTCCTAAACTCATTGCTTATGTCCTTGACCATATTGTGGACCTCATCTCCGGACAAATCTTTGGGAGCAGGCTGAAGTTCTCTCTTACCATTAAAAATTTTCTTCTTTCTTCTAAATGTGTGACGTAGCGGGAGCCACCTCCGGTGACCCATGTATACCATCTTTCATGATTTCTTCAGCCACCGGCTTCGTGTATGTTCCTTGCAATCGGAGCATGCCTTCTTTCCTTTTATAGTTTGTCCGGAAAGATTACCGAGTGCAAGGTAGTCATTAATGGTGCAGAATAATAGAACTCTTAGCTTGAAGTTCTCCTAACCATATGCATCCCAAGTTTCCACACCTTCTTTCCAAAGAATCTCCAGATCGTCGATAACAAGCTCCAGGAATACATCGATATCATTGCCGGGTTGCCTTGGACCTTGGATTAACAAGCACAACATAATATATTTCCGTTTAAAGCATAACCATAGCGGGAGGTTATAGTTCGCAATAAGAACTGGCCAAGTGCTGTGAGTACTACTCATGTCACCGAAAGGATTCATGCCATCCGTACAAAGACATATCCTCATGTTTCTAGGGTCGGCAGCAAAGTCTTTGTGTTTTCGATCTATATTCCTCCATTCAATCGAATCTGCTGGGTGTCTAAGCATACCATCATTCCTTCTTTCCGTGGCGTGCCAACGTACTAACTTCGCTTCGTTCGGGTTGGCAAAGATTCTCTTGAAACGATCAATGATAGGTAGATACCACACAACCTTTGCCGGACCACCCCTCTTTGACTTATTTCCTTCGTCAGCACTTTTCTTTCGCTTGTATCGAGAAGCCTTGCAGACAGGACAAGCATCCAAGTCCGCATATTGCTTGTGGTACAATATGCAGTCGTTGGGACAAGCGTGAATTCTACGGATCTCTAACCCCAGTGGACACAGAACCTGCTTTGCTTCGTATGTCGTCTCGGGCAATGTGTTCTCAATAGGAAGCATAGCCTTCAAAATTCCTAAAAGATCTGTGAAACTCTTGTCTGTCCATCCACTACTTGCCTTCAGCTTCATTAGGTTCAAGGTAACTGACAACTTAGTGTGTTTTGCTTTGCATCCAGCGTACAAAGGCGTCTCGGAATCACTTACCAACCTGCTGAATTTCATTCCATCTCTCTCATTCTGGGCTGGGTCCTCAACGTCACGTAACATGTTTTGCAGTAGATCGTGATCCACATCAACTATTTCACCGCCCAATAGAGAAGGTATAAACATGTCATGCTCATTTTCATCTTCCTGATTATGCGCACCACTTCTGTCTGCTGCTACTCCACTTCCTGATTCTTGCTCTCCATGCTTCACCCAACATGTATAGCCCTCCATGAATCCTCGTTGTATCAGATGACCGTGTACGTCCTCTCCACTATCAAACATATTCTCGTTCTTGCAATCTGCACATGGACAACACATGTAATCACTGTTTCTTCTTATCCGATCCTCCTCCGCGGCGTTCATAAAATTTATTATGCCCTTTCGGTACTCCGTAGAATGACGTTTCAAATTTTTGGCATACATCCAACTTCGATCAATTGCTACAAAAAAAAACAAATTAGAGGCACATATTATAAGATCAGTATTGCAAAAGTAAGACGTGATGAAATTGCTCAATTAATGATTTATATTACTCACTTGATTGATCCATTTTGATCATTTTTGGGAATTTAATTTCTGTTTTCCTTGGAAAAAGGACAAAAAATCGCCCTCTATAGCCTCCCACCAAAATAGTGAACAGTGGGATACAGTTACACTAGGTGGTGGGGGGTATTTATACTGTGCAACAAATATCTGTAACGGCCCTAAAACAATCAACCGTGACGGGCATACAAGTAATCTCTATCGGGCCTTAATAAAAGGCCGTCAAAAAAAGAGTGTCATCTGTGACGGGCAATAAACTTATCTCAATCGGGCCTCTAGTTGGAGCCCGTCACAGATGACCCTCATCTGTGACGGGCTTCTTTTAGGGCCCGATTGAAATATGGAACCCTCATCTCAATCGGGCCTCAACTATAGCCCGTCACAGATAAGTGTCATCCGTGACGGGCTTTAGTTTTATGCCGATATACCATGGCTGTGCGACCATATCTCAATCGGACGAAACTTCAGCCTGATTGAGATTACTTCTTTGTGACGGCCCGCAAATTCCAGTCTTATTATGGGCCGTCACAGATGGAAGAATCTGTACTAATGCTTATACAATGATCCTCTGACTGGTGGGCTCGTACTGGCACGGCCATATAGAATCAACGATGTTCTATCCCTCTTCATAAGAGGCTATTGCGATGATGGCTCAAGTCATGCCACTTATGCTCGAGCAGTTGCGAAAAAATAGCCGTGTTATGTGATGTCAGGAGTGTGTGTACCATCAGTTCAAAGAACGGTGTTGTTTATCGTTCACAATATTTACTCCTATTTAGCATTTGTAACAGAAATAATCTATGGAGTGTGCAATGCAAGATGTACGAAGGAATAGTTCCTTTTCACCTTTTGCTTTAAGATCCTGATATAATACTCCTTCTGTCCAAGATTATAAGGGATAATGGCCCCTTGGTCTGTCCCTAATTATAGGGGATTTTGCTTATCCCAATGAGCTAGTTACAGCAGCGATCAACTCATCTGACAAGCTCATGGCTATTGGTAGTAGTGCTATTTAATTTTGGGTGGCATGTTTAAATTTTGAGTTTCAAATTTTGATGTAGATGTGGAAAAATATGTCCTGACAAACTCACGTGAGATTGTTAACTGATTGTGTTCTTTCATTCTTTGATATGGAATGCTGGTGAGTTTCTATAATATATCCTTCATATATCATCAGAAGAGTTCGAGAACTGTGTTTGTGTTAATGATTGCTTTGAACATTCGCTTTAGTATTTGAAGGGAGCATCAACACATTGTTTTTGACTGAAATGGTTCATGGTTTGATGCTTACACTCAGGAGTATTCGAGAGGATAGTATACATTTAAGTGGTGAGTTCACCATGCTATATTATATCGATAATGTAATTGTATGAGTGTATTTGCCTAAAAAGATTGTATGCTTATATTTACCTTTTTAGCCTACATCCGTACAAATCAACTATCCATTTGAGATGGGCCATTTTTTTAGTCCCAGCTTCCGATGAGAGCGCTCTCTAACCTTATCAACTAGAGAAGAGCACATCACATCACATGTAAACTACTCAATCCATTCTAAATAGGTGCATATAATAGAATGGAACATATCCTGTGCATATCTGAACGTATAATATATCACATCTTACACTAGATACATTTATTTTGAGACGAAAGAAGTATATGAAACTGTAAGTATCATGTTCCTGAATACCACGATGCTGTGCATATGTGATCATGACCTTCGATATTACAAATAAATAAACAAAAGTCATGATGTATATATTTATATTTTCTGGCAAGAGAGAACCCATCAGAAAGAAAATTGCATAGAGATATACAAATTAGGCTGTCAATGCCAAAGCTTGGTGAGTTTTAATATAGCTATTCTTGGCAGGGCAAAAATTGTGTTTGAATTTTTAGAAAAATAGTTTAAGTTAACTATTAAAATAACCTATATTTGTCAAAGTTTAGCTTCGATTTGAATTGACACTACACATTCTTATAATTACCGAATATTGGTAAGGTAATCTAGAAGACAAACCCAATCAACCATCCATAATCGATTAGCCATGACGCACGCGCGGCACGGGCCACCATCGAGTATTCGAGTGATGCCACAACGGCAAACAGAATGGATCGGCAGGAACAATCAACCGAAAGTGAGTCAATCATGTCATATCAAGGGAAGCTGGCAGGAATCCATCCGAAAAAATTTCTACGGCCAGGATCAAAAGTGGAGAAAGGACGTGGTGACGTAGACGGTGCTGATGAGTCAGACTGTCATCGCTTGCCGCCCCAGGTGGGCCCCACCCTCCACCACCTCTCGCATCGTCCACGTCCAATTAACTCCGAATCGCGGAATCCGGGCCCACCTCCAGCCCACCGACAGGTGGGCCCATGGGAGCCTGCTTTTCCTACGTGGACCCACAGGGGCATCAGCGCAGCCTCGCGTACGGACAAACCGGCCTTTTAACTACATCCTGCTCCACCCAAACCCTCACAGGCAGGTGGGCCATCACTCACGTGGGACCCAATATCCAGTGGCACCGACGTGGAAGAGCAAAGCCGTCCACGCAAGCTATAGCTTTTGTCGCTGGCGGTTGGGCCCCGCCGGTCAGTGACCCAGGGGTGGCCGCGGCCGTGTGGTTAAATCGTTTCCCTTTTCCGCACCGGCCGCCTCTCCCTCTCCTCCTCACCTGGCGCGCCGAAGCTTCTCTCCTCTCTCTCAACTCCGGCGAGAGGAGGAGGCGGCGGTGGGGCGTTCGTCGGGAGAGAGACCAGGGCCGGGGGGCTAGGGTTCGGCCGTTCAGAGAGGCGGCGGCTGAGGAGGAGGAGGAGGAGGAGGAGGGGGTGAGGAGAGATGTCGACGCCGGCGAGGAAGCGGCTGATGCGGGACTTCAAGCGGCTGCAGCAGGACCCGCCCGCCGGAATCAGCGGCGCGCCGCACGACAACAACATCATGCTCTGGAACGCCGTCATATTCGGGTAGCCACCCACGCGCCGTAGCCACCCTCATCTCAGGCGCTAGGTTTTGGAGCCGAGGGGATCTCGCAGAGCTTGTGATTTTCCTATTCGTTGTGGAGTTATTTTTTTTAATTTTTTGTGTGGGTTGATTTGGTTCTGATGTCGTTTGCTTGTCATGTCTGGTACGATTTTGCAGACCGGATGACACGCCGTGGGATGGAGGTGAGTCCATTTGACTTTTCCCCTTATTTTGTTCTGATCAAGATATCTAGTTACTAGTGATTGTGATAATTTGGTGTTTGGTGAATGAAAAATTAATGTTATGCGGATTTGCAAGTTATCAGATACTGCGCGTAAAGGTTCCATTTTGTTCATCTGATTTCACGTGTAAAAAAGAGGAAACACCGAAACAGCAACCTCCCTACTTAAACTCAACTTTGTGCTTCGTTTTGTTTACGTCTTGGTTCGCTTCTGATACAGGAAGCTTATAATTAAGCCATTTGTGACTGTGATGCATTCTTGTTTACTGAAAAGTTAGAGCTTGATCTTCTGATGCGTTTGATTTGTGCTTTATTGACAAGGCTTTCACTAGGTAATGAAAAAGCATATGATTGGCATGTTTATGAAATTACAGGCTGTATGCATTTTTACCCAACAAATGCGGACACTCTAACAAGTAAACGACACTTTAGAGTAGAAAATGAGTAGCTCTTTCTCATACAGCGTGGCATGCTAACAATAACAAGCACACACATTAGAGCTCTTATAAGAACTTTCTCCATACCACTTGGAATTATAAATCGAAGAACATACCCATAACGTTCTCATCGGAGTTACTTTATCTGCAGTACTCAGAGCATGTTATGATCAGGTTTGGTTATTGTGCTGCTCTGTGAAATGTGGTTGTTTACAAGAATCTTTACTGATCCATAGGATTACTTTTGTTATGGCAAAAAGGAAAGTGTTTCCAACCTAGTTTTTGTGGTGAAAAGTAGGGAAAAGCTTTTGAAAAGCCATCACAGAGCCAAGTATGAGCCTTAATAGAATTCTGCTCATCTCTTGCTTAATCATACTCTTAGACTTATAGAGTCCAGGAAGGCTAATGGGTGATCAGTCGCGCGCGCCTTCCCCCGCTTGACTCGACACGTGTCGTGCGGGGAGGGGGCACGGGCGGCGGCACGGCGCGCAGTTTCTTTTTTTTTTCTTTCCCCTCCTCCCCCGCACGTTCCTTTCTTTTAGTTTTTTCTGTTTTTTTTCCGCAGTTTTTTTGTTTGTTTTTTGCGCACGGTTTTTTAATACGTACGTGTACAAACTTTGTATACACGTTACAAAGTTCATATATGTGTATACAAAGTTCGTATATGTGTTTTTTTAATATGTACATATACAAACTTTGTATACGTCGTATACAAACTTTGTATATATCGTATACAAACTTTTGTATATGTGTATATATTTTTTATACATAAAAAATGTATACATATTAATATTAATACACACACACACAATATATGTACTTTGTATAGACGTATATAAAGTTTATACGTATATATATAAAAAGTATTTTATACGTATGTATATAAAGTATATACATACGTATATACATGCACTGTAGAGGAGAGAGTCAGAGAGACTAAAGACGTTAGAACTGACCGTGCGCGACTGATCGCCAATCAGCCACCCCCTATAGAGTCTGTTAGTCTTAAATTTGAAAATATATTTTTTTTCATAATTTGCGTATACACGGGCGCTGAGGAATAGCAGAAATATTCCTATTCCGCGAGCTGGAGATGCGGGAGCGCGACGATACTGCAGGCTGGCGGCGCAGGGGCACGGTACCGTAGCACGGGAGTGCGGGACCGGCTCGGTCGCGCAGACCGGGGGTGCAGAACCGAGTCGGTCCCGCGCGGCGGCTGTGCGCGTTGCTGTAGCCCACGGGACCGCCTGCCAGCCCGGCCGATCGCGCAGAACGGTGGCGCGGGTCCAAAGCGGTCTCGCATGACCAAGCTGCGGCACCGAGCCGGTCTCGTAGGGCTCCGGTGCTGCTTTCCTAAAGCGCGGGAGCGCACTCTCTTCGCATCCCCATTAAGCTGCACCGCACTGAAAGTTGTTTGTCCCCTGGCTCCATGTGACATGCCTAGCGAGAAACGGCACCGCACCGAAAGTTGTTTGTCCCCTGCCGTCAGCTCCATGTGACATGCTCAGCCAGGAACAAATGGGAGAGCGATTGTCTTCTCTCTTAGCTTTTTTCATATGGCGTCCGCCGAAAGTTTTTTGTCGTCTGGTTAGAGAGCTTACTCGTCGAGTGCCTATAGAAGGGAACGTTACGAAATGAAAGAAGCAGACTCAAGTATAGCATATAACTCATATTTGTAGACTTTATCATTGGTGTAAGCTTCAATATGTTAGTGCGCTTGGCGAATTCGCATGCCCTATCTTGTGGTATGAACTGAGCACACGATAATTTATGGTGCGTATTGGGGGCTTACAATAAGATAATGCCGTGAATTTGCTAAGCGTTCAAACCCACTGAAGTGTTGTGTGAAGGTAAATATTTGTAAGTGTTCGTGAAGGAAAGACATGCAAATATTTTGAATTTATTTATTTAGAAATGTAGCTGACATATTAGAAAGTTTTAACACACAACATTACATATTAATTAGAATAAGAAAAATATAAAATCGTTCTACTCATTAGCCTCATCATCGAAATTTCAGGATGTGCTAGTGTCCTTTTTCTTTCCCTTTCTTCTAGCACCAGCTGGAGGTCTGCGTCTTGACAAAAATAATCTTTCAGGTGAATGTCGCTCGCGAACAGACCTACGTGCCACCTAAATACCGTTGAAATCAACGTGCCTGTAGTCTTGGGTCAGCTGAGTTATTGGAGGCGGTTCATCAATCTGCGACGGTCCTATCTCGTGTTGTGCTGTTGACGACCCCCCACCGTAGCTACATGGTTCTCTGTAGGACTGTGTGCTGCCGGCATATCCCATTATTTATTGGGGGTGTACATTCCTACAAAACATTGAATCCAAAGTTGTAGCGCACACACATACTGGAACTAAAATATTTTATAGTAAATTACAATTTGTACCCGTTGTTTGTGGTTGCATGATAGGTGCTTAGGAGTTATGCCATGTAGCTAATTTAGCTATCATATTAGCAAGAATAGGGATACCTCGTTTAAAATGGAGCCATTCTATTTGTGAACATTGGAGTAAGAAATTGTAGACTTAATTTTTGGAAGCTCTTTAAGTATAGCCGATTGTTATCATTTATCAATCATCAGGACAAAATAAAGTAGTTCTTTTGGGTGCGGTTAGACCATGTCACCATGACTAAATCTTCATTGTTTAACTTTGATATTTTTTAGCAATAGTGTGATGGGACCATAGCAATTAGATGGCAGCTTCATTTGATGGCCTATTTATTGTTTGAAATCAACTACAAAAGAGTGATAGAATGTATAGGAAAAATCACCGGATGGAAACTCTTTTTAGTATTTGGTGACCACATTTTTTGCATATGGTACCTCCAATCTTATGGCCTTCAAATAATTGATGAAATGCTTTTGACATACACAATTGGTAACATGATCACTCCCTTTGTCTTTGTATGTCAGGATTGCAAATTTGCAACCTCATGTAATCCTTTAAAATCACATCGATTGAAATGAAGTATGTTTTGTGGTGTTATTACTTATGAACATTATTTCATGTTTAAGTTAGTACTAATAAGTGATTTTGTCACATAGGCACGTTCAAGCTGACACTACAATTTACAGAAGATTATCCCAACAAACCACCAGTTGTTCGGTTTGTCTCAAGGATGTTTCACCCAAATAGTATGTCTCATAACTTGATAATTTGACCACTTCATTATCTTTGCAAGCTACTACATTATTCCCAAGAGATTGAATTATTGAAGATATACACAACTAATTGTTTTTGTTATCCGTTCAGTTTATGCAGATGGAAGTATCTGCTTGGATATCCTACAAAATCAATGGAGCCCTATATATGATGTTGCTGCGATATTGACCTCTATCCAGGTATCATTTGAACCTTCGCAGAGTGTCCTAACAATCACATCGATAGCTTCACTTGGTTTAATGCTTTCCCCTGGTTGTAGCTCACTTGATTACAATCATTTATATATGATAGAAAATACACGCATATTCTGTATTTTTGTCATGTCATTGGTGTAGAGGTAATTCCAATATTGAGGAAATCCTTTCCTCCTACTATAGTTGCATACACCAAAGTCATTATTGACAGTCGTTATTGTTTTCCAAACAACCTGCTATATGGGTAATGTGACACCGATAAATTAGTTATCAATAGCATCTGCAGCCTGATTCTAGGATGATTAGAGCCTTTCATCCATGTCATGTTGCTGTACGGGTTATTGACCTACATTTGCTGACAAATAATGGCTTGGGGGACCATAGTTGATGTCTTCCTGCCTGTAATCCTCAGTTCCACATTGAGCTTAGCTGTTTCTGTTTTGCCTTTTATCTGCAGTCCCTGCTCTGTGATCCAAACCCAAACTCCCCTGCAAACTCCGAAGCAGCCAGACTGTTCAGCGAGAACAAGCGCGAGTACAACCGCAAAGTCCGCGAGATTGTGGAGCAGAGCTGGACGGCCGACTAAGCCAAGGACATGATTGAGTTGCAGTTTCTGCAACAAGCTTCTCCTAAAGATATGCAATTCTGGCTTTCCCGGTCTGTATCACCTACTAAAAACATAAAAAATCTTCAGTTGTTGTAATTCCTGAGCTTGATCCCCTGCCTTCCCCTACTTGTTTTCCCAATGTAGTGGCTACCTATTTGATGAATTTATAAGGTATTGATGCTTATGTAAAGAATTATACTCCCTAGCCAAGAAGTTGCTGTTGCTGCTAGGTTGCAGAAGCCTCTTGAATCCTCCGTGCTTTCTCGCTGTACCAGCGTTCAGTCACGAGAAGGTTGGTGATGCTGTAATTGGCAGCAACCGCAGCTGTTTTTATAATTATCACGGAACTCTGACCGTTGGTAGTAGAAACTATTCCAGCTTTAATATTGACAGAACGATACAGGGGCTTGCACAGCACAACATTATTTGTACGCCTAAAAAGCACATATTATTGTACGCCTAAAGACAAAAAAGAAAGAAAAGAAGAAAAAACAAATGAAGGCGTTTCTGAGATTTAAAGGATTCAGTGAGCAAACACGATCAGGAAAGGGGAAGGTTGTGTGCATCAAGACAGAAGCACAACCCGGAGGATCAGTTCCATCAATATCTTTCATCTTCAGCTTGCCTCCTGCCTGTCTCAAAATTTCCATCTTCTGTTGCAGCCTGCAGCCACACTGATCCACGAGCTGACGAATCCTCACATTCTTTTTCCCGCCCAGACCTGTAAGAACAAGCTGAACTTTAGAATCCTTCAAAACAAAGGCAAAAGCTCTTCCTCATTTCATCCATACACACCAATCCAACAATAACCTATCAACACTACAAATCTAACAAATCAATCTTGGTTTGGAAATGTGAATGTGATGGTCACTTGATCAGAGGATACTTGATTGATTTGGATGTATGGCACACCTGGTTTGCTCATTCTGGAATCTGGAGGATTTCGTGATCCGGGACGACGACGACACCATTGAACCGTCGCTGCTCCGGTTATCTCCTTCCCAGTCGTCCTGCACCTGTGCAGCGAACTGCAGGTTCCAGAGGACGTCCTCGATGGACGGCCGCTGCACAGCCTCCTTGGCCAGGCACCTCAGGCAGATCTGCATGATCGTCCTCAGCGACTCGTCAGAGCATCCCTTGCTCACCTCCTGGTCGGCAAAGCTCCTCCTCCTCACCAAATCCTCGTCGGCGACTGCCCATAGCATCTGAAAAAAGGAGTAAAGATTCAGAGATTGTGCTGTGCATTGCTAGGTGGAAATTCAGAGGTTGGCATTTTTCATGTGAAACAATGGTTTTCAGGTGATGGTCATGTCTCATACCAGTTCTTTCATTATCTCAACCTCATATAAGGATGTGATTGGCTTTCCAGACACGATCTCAAGAAGGATCACCCCGAAATCGAAGATGTCGGTTTTATCGTTGAGCAGTGGGCTGCAAAATAACACATGCAGAATTCAGTGGGTTTTTTTTCACTAGATTGTACTGATTGAAACTACCAGATCATAGGCATATGTACGGATCAAGTCCTGATAAGTACCTTTCAGTATGGTGCTTGCCTCCAGGTCCTCCCTTCTTGGATTGACAAACATCATAACATTTCTAGTCAGCAACAGCCAGAAAAACAAATTACCAAGGACTGTTAAAAATGACTGATCTACCTCAGATTTCATGGCCTCTCCTAGGATTGGGATATTGTAGCTGCTGATCTTCGCGACATGATTCTGATCGAGAAGAATGTTGTTGATCTTCAGATTGTTTCCAAACAGGCCAGGCATCATCCCAGCATGCAAGAACTGAATGCCGTTGGCGATGCCGATGGCAGCTGATATTCTCTGTGCCCATGTAAGCTTCCTTCCTTCAGTTCCTTCTGGTGAAAATCAGTACAGGATGCAGTGCAAAGCAACAGTCAGTGACTGAATACTGCAAACAACTGAAAAGAAAAACAATGAAGGAGAACAGCTGACAATTTAACATACGCGAAATCCTGCTCCGTAGGTTCCCGTTTTGCACGTATTCGAACACGAGGTACAGCTGAGTGACAGTAGAATCATCAAGATCATACTCGAAGCAGTGCCCGAGAGCGCTGACCAAGTTCCGGTGTCTGAGCCTAGAAATTGTTTCAATGTGGCGACTGAAGCTTAGGGAAGACTGATTCCTCTTAACCTTCAGGCTCCTGATGGCCACTAGTGTGCCATTGCCTAGTCTCCCCCTGTACATCTGACAAACAAACAAAGATCTGATCTCAGCTCCCAAGCTTTTCAAAATGCAGGACTTATTCATCACACTCATATAAGCCCGTGAGGTTAATTTGAACAGAATACAGTGAATTTCATGCATCAATTAGTTGTAGGTTGCTCAATGGGTAATTTTACCATCCTTAAAAATGTACTGAGAGATACCACATTTTGTATTGTAAATTTGATAACTTCAGGTGCTAGGTATCTTGAGTATCTAAACTTTAACTTGCTTAGGGACCATAAAATTTCTCTTGCTCAATAGAGTCTGAACTGATCAATGGAGAAGATTGGCATACCTCGCCGAAAGAATCTTGCCCCAGTAGCAAAGAGTTCTCAAAGTTGTCAGTGGCAGCTTCAAGCTCAACCAAAGAAAATGTTCTGTATGGTGGAATTCCCAGAGCTCCCAGCTTCACTGTCTGTGATATGTAGCCTGTTTTGATTTTGTCGCAGACACCAGTAGGAAATCAAATCTTAGTGAATTTTGACATCAAATTTGGTGAAATTTTAGATAAAATTCAGTGATGAGTGAGAGACAAATCAAATCATACGTGCATCGGCGAACATCTTGGATGGGTAGCCACTCGTGCTTGAAGAATTGTCTTCTCCCAACATCGCCGGTGGCCTCACCATTACGCCTTTCTTGTTCTTCCTCCTCACGGCGACGACGGCGACGACGGCGATGGCCGACGCGGCGGCGAGAGCCGCCATTGCAATGCCGGCGAGGAAGCCGGCGTGATGTGTGAGCTTCTTCCTCACCTTGCCGCCGTGAGTTATCCCCACGGCCAAGGCTTGGTTCTGGCAGAACGGCGACGGGTGCTGCGACGCGTCGCCGCCGGTGGCCTCGAGGCAATTGGCATTGACGAGCACCACCGTCGCCGGCTTCTTGTCCGGCCTCAGGCAGGCCGGCTCGCTGCCGGTGAGGAGGTTGGAGGACAGGTCGACGAACTGGAGATTGTCGCCGCAGGCAACCTTGTCGGAGAGCACGCCGGTGAACCTGTTGCCGGCGACGTTGAGGTAGCGGATGGCCGGCAGGGACAGCAGCGCCGGCATGAACGGGCCGACGAAGCGGTTCCACGACACGTCGAGCCGCTCGAGCAGGTAGAAGGAGGTGATCTCGCCGGGGAGGCCGCCGGTGAACCTGTTCCGGCTGAGCACCACCGTGACCACCTTCCGCCCCAGCGCCGGGAACGCCGGGCCGAGCCAGTTGTCGCCGACGTCGATCACCTGGAGGTTGGTGAGGCCGCTCATGTCCGGCAGGTTCCCCGTCAGGTTGTTCGACGCGAGCACCAGCGACCTCAGCGACTCCATGCGACCCACGGACGCCGGCACGGCGCCGCCCAGCGAGTTGTTCCGCAGGCTCAGCACGGCCAGCTGCGGCAGCTCGCCGATCCACGCCGGGAGCTCGCCGGCGAGCAGGTTGTCGTCGAGGATCAGCGTCTGGAGGCCGGTGAGCTGGGACAGCCCGCCGGGGACGCCGCCGTAGAGGTAGTTGCCGCTCATGTTGACGATCTCCAGCGCGGCGAGGCGGCCGATCTTGTCCGGCAGGGGGCCCCAGAGCCCGAGCCCGGACAGCGTGAGCACCTTGAGGTCGGGGAGCCTCGACAGCGCCATGACGAGCGCGCCGATGGAGAAGTTCATCGGGAGCGGCGGCGCGCCGCGGACGCCGGCGATGTGCAGCTGCGTCACCGTGTCGCCGTAGCACACCACGGCCGCCGACGGCGCCGCCGTGCCGCCGCCGCCGCAGAAGTCGGTGGTCCGGCGCCAGTGGCTCAGCACCGGCGGGTGGTTCAGCATCTGCTGGATCTTGAACAGCGTCCATGTCTGCGAGTACTGCAGCTGCGAGCTTCCCGGGAGCAACGCGAGCAGCGCTGCCAAGAAGACGACCAGGTGATGGCTTGCACCCGCCATTGGAGAAGCTCTCATCAAATGCTTCTTGATCAGCAAGAACCAGCAGAGAAGCAGAGCAAATCAATCTGTACTGCAAGAAATTAATCTCTGTACTCTGATGATTCCTTCACCTTCTCCTTCTACTACGATCAAGGACAGTGTGTACAAGCAACAGAGGAATCAAGGCTTTGATGTGTGTTGATAGTACCAGAAAGTAACCAAATCATCATCAGGAAGAGGAAGTGATCATCAAAGATCACATTTCTTGCCAGCTTGCTCCATTCTTGAACTGACAGTAACAAGACAAAAAAAAACAATCATGTTAACTGAAGAACACTCATGCACATCACTACTACCATTTCACAAGAACCAAACAACAAATCTAATCAACTGCACCTTACCTAGCTTAGGCAGTCACCGACTGGAATAGCAAAGAAAATCTTGCTCAGATGACTGACGAACTCAAGAACAGAACGGATAATAAACAACAAGAGAACCTTATTACAGTATACTGACCAGTGAGGCCTAGTGCAAGTATATATCCTCTGATTCTACTGTAACTTGTACTAGTACAATTGCTGGCTTGCCCTGCGCTGCACATCACTCACGGGTGGCTGGCAGAAGCATGAGGTAGCTGCAGGCATCAACGGACAGGTGTGTCTCCAACGATTCAGCTGGAAACGGGGAGCAGGCAAAAGACCAAGGACTAGCAGTCCCAGCGTTCACTTTTTCTCACTGTTGAGTCTTCAGAAAAAAGAAATATACACACACACCAGTGCCCTGCTCCTCTGCTTTCTTGGGATCACACTCTGATTGGTGCTTGTTAGGCTTAGAATAATGTGCTGCTTTACGCCTTAAGTTTGATTAGTAATTCTACTGATTAATTAGGAGTTATGAAATCAGTTTGACAGGCCTTAGTTTTACTTCAGAATGTTGCTTCTGATCTACTGTTCCACCAATTGCTTTAGGATCAAAACTGAAACTTCGATGATAAGCCAGTCCTGAAGCAGTAATTAGACGTTAGGACATATGCTGGTACTGCTGCACATTTTTGCACAGTAACAATCTGGCAGTGTTAAATGATGCTTTACTCTCCAAATGAACTTTTTTCCCTTGGTGAGTACCACATATCACATATGGCCCTTAGTTCAGCACCACTGTTAGCAAGTGTGGTGAACATTGCCCTTTTTTCTTTCAGTGCTTTTCCTTCTTTTCTTGGATTCTTTTATTTTTTTTCCTTTTAGCACTTTTACACCTGATGATGCCTCTCCTCCTTGCTTTGCATAAAGCCAAGGTAGAGGAAGCATCAAAGCACCCAGCAATCCTGGCATTGGAAGATGCACATAAATTGCAAGAGACACTGCAAGTAATTGTTTGCACTGAATCTTTGAACTCTGAAAACTTCAGATAACTGTTTGCACTGAGTCTTTGAACTCTGGAAACTTCAGATGGAGTAATTGTTTGCACTGAATCTTTGAGCTCTGGGAAGTTCAGATAATCGTTTGCACTGAATCTTTGAACTCTGAAAACTTCGTATAATTGTTTTGAAATGCTCTGGAGTTTGTGAGATTTCATCCATGCAGGTGATGGATGAAACATTATGAAATGAATGCCACCTTCTCCACCTAACTTGAGCAGCGCACTAGCTGTGCCAGTACACTGTCCTGCTTAGAGCAGAGCACACGAAAGTAATTCCATTTTGGACAGAATGAATGTCATGGGCAAGTGATTTTTTGGAACAGATTATGTACCTAACACACATCCATCGACTTCACACAAAACCGTGGCCCTAAAATTCAATGCCGTGGAGCAACGTGCATGTGCGTGTTAATGTTGTACAAGTACGGCGATGGAACTAACATGCTAGTAGTATTTCAACTTGTAATCAGGGTCCTAGGAAAAGTATGAGACATCAATTACCTTTTGTTGTAGGACACAAAAGAATTACGATGACACCAGGAAGTACATTTGTTCGTACACCATGGGTGGATGAATGTAGTATTCGTCCAGATTTAAACCCTAACATTCACAATTATTTCCTTGGAGTTAGTTAAGTCCAAATCTTAGTTATGAAAATGCCAGAAATGTAATTGGCTGAAATTTATTACTGAAAAAAATATGTGACCTTTGGTATATATGCATTTGTTGCACATATTTGCTGATACAACGAGAGATAAGCTACTCAAATGTATCCTCACCCTGAAACCAACGGTTACTCTTGAGGTACCTTAATTTTTGTGACAAAAAATGTCTAATAATAACCCTAATTACTGTTGTCCCGTCGTATGAGTATGATAGGACAATTGATCAAAAGCATACGGCACGAGCCACTAGCATGTACTGCGTCTACTGCTTCAAAAGCAAGAGAGACCGCAACTTTTACAGACTCATCACTCATCAATTAGGACGTACGGATTACTCGTACTAGTACATTAGTGCTACAAGAAATGCATTCTTTTTATAGGACGTAGGTAGTGTAGTACAATTGATAATTACTTTACAGCAGCCTCGGAGAAAAGAAATTAACGGTGTTCGATTAGCTGAAGCAAGAAATGCACTCCTTTTTTTAGAACTAAGAAATGCACCCTTGATATAATTTGAAACAAAACCTTATTGCTCTCCTTCTTAATGTATTTAAGGCAGAACTACTGCCAGAGTGCTAGTTACTTAAAAAAAAGGAATATTACATTATTTGAAAAAGTACCTAAATTTTATACTAAAATTGTTAATACCTTAAGATACTTAATATCTAGAGGTATTAAATTTTATATTAAAAATATGGTACGTCTCAGTACATTATCAAATATAGTAAAATTAAAAAAAAAAGCTGTAGGATTCTCCTCTCGTTATATACAGACGCGCATCAGTTAATCCCTGCAGGTACAGTACAGGTATATCATGCGAGTTGAGCTACAGTAACGCGCAGAATTCATTACTACCGGAATACACAGATCAAGATAAGGAGCGAGCAATTAATGTCTCTCTACTACAGGGTTTAACATAATGACCCAAACTGCAACTACATCAACCGAATCGTTTCCAGAAAACCATACAGAGAATTTGTACCACCGAAGATTGTGAAGCAAGCGAACGTCCCGGCGACGAACAAGCCAGTAATTCGTGCCCAACTTCTATCTCTCAATCCTCACGCACGTGTCGGGGTCCAGTAGCTTCGCTAGCGTTACACAGGTGCTGTTTGGATCCGAAGGGCTGCTATTAAATAGCCCTCCAGAATCTTGCTATTTAGGAGTATTAAACGTAGATTCCTAACAAAATCCATTCCATAACCTTTAGGCTATTTTGTGAGACGAATCTAACGAGGTATATTAATCCATAATTTGCTACAGTGATGCTACAGTAATCAGCTGCTAATCATGAATTAATATACATCATTAGATTCGTCTCGCAAAATAGCCTAGGGGTTATGGAATCGGTTTTGTCGGTAATCTACGTTTAATACTCCTAAATAGCAAGATTTCTGAGGGCTATTTAATAGCTCGGAGGATCCAAACAAAGCCACAGTTACACTGCACGAGCTATAGCGATCGATCTATCGATCGGCTCGCCATTTAGGGTCTGTTCACTTTAATGTCAAAAAAAACTTATCAAATTTTGTCATTGCTAAAAATTTGATATAGTTGTCAAAATTTTAGTATGATTTCTTATATAGTTACTAAAATTTGACAGCGAATTAAATATAGCTATTCTTTTTAGCAACATTACCAAAAATTAGTAAGATTGAAAATAGCTTCAAAGTGAACAAGCCCTTGCTGTCTACGCTGGGCGGCTTCTGGTCCGGTCTGGTGGTTGGCGTTTCCCTTGCCGCCATTACTTGCTGATCGATCGCCGAGGCCTTCTTCTTGGGTTCTTCCTCCTCCGTCACACATGCTCTGCGCCCAAGGATATGATCGCTCCGATCCACCGCGCGCGCCGCGGCGGCCACGGCCCACGGACCACGTGTGCTTCCGGGCACGCGGGGCGCGTGTCGTTTGGATCAGAATTAGCTGCTGCGTTATTGTAAGCTCAAGATACTGAAAGAAGCTATATAGCCGCTAGAAGTTCTTCGAGCAGGGCCACAGCTAAAAGAGAGATAGAGAGGAGAGTGTCTGGTCAACATCACATTTTACTACTCCCTCCGTCTCATAATAGGTGACGTTTTTGACTTTTTATTTGCAACGTTTGACCATTCGTTTTATTTGAAAAATTAGTACAAATATAAAAAAAGATAAGTCATATGTAAAGTACTTTTAATAATAAAGCAAATGACAAACAAAATAAATAATAATTTTAAAATTTTTTGCATAAGACGAATGATCAAACATTGACAAACAAAAACTCAAAAAGACAATTAATATGGGACGGAGGTAGTACTAAACTACTGCTCCCTCCATCTTAAAATATACTCCCGCCGTCCCTAAATATTTAACGTCGTTTACTTTTTTTAAACATGTTTGACCGTTCGTTTTATTTAAAAACTTTTATGAAATATATAAAACTATATGTATAGATAAAAGTATATTTAACAATGAATTGAAAAGAATTAATAATTACTTAAATTTTTTGAATAAGACGAATGGTTAAACATGTTTAAAAAGGTCAACAGTGTCAAGTATTTAGGGACGGAGGGAGTAATGGATTTTGGTTGTATCTGATATATATACTTTCTTATATTTTGGGTTGGAGTGGGAAACCCACACTTCATAAGGCTATTGTTTGTTTTGTTATCATATTTGTGATGTGCAATAGTTTTTTAAGCCTTAGGATCCACATGTTACGCGCTTATTATTTTAATCAAATATATTTCTAAGAAGTGTGGCCATCAATTTGTTAACTACACTTTTACTTAGGCTTACAAAATATGTCCAAAAGAGCGCATACGTTTCTACGTAAAGGCCATGAGCTTAGAAAATTTTCTAAGATGCACCTAAGTTTGATGGTATTCCACATGAGACGAAATAGGAGGAGCAAACCCCTATATAGTTTGAAAAAAGTACGAATTACCCCCCACCCCTCAACTATCGCCGTCGACTGAATTATCCCCCTGAATCACAAAACTGGACATTATTCACTCCCACGCAAACCAGACGAATTACCCCCCTCGACCCAATCCGCGGTGGTTTTGGTCTACGTGGCGTACACGTGGCAGTCCAGTCAATATTCTATTTATAAAAAAAATATGGGACCCACATACCATACTCTTTCACTCTTCCTCTCTCTTCTCTCCCACTCTCTGTCAGTCTATCTCATTCTTCCTCTCTCTCTCACAGTCGCGGGTCGGCGGTGGCGGTGGACATGGAGCCGTGGCGGCGGCGGCCGCGGGGGATGAGGGTGACGTGGAGGCGGCGGCGGCGGGGGACAAGGAGGCCGCGGCGGCGCGGGACGGACGGACGGAAGCCACGACGAGGAGCCGACCACACCTGCGCGCGAAGCAAAAGCAGCAGCCGACGCCACCGCAGAGCAAAAGCAGTAGGCGACACCGCCGCAGGAGTACAACGCCGTCTCGGTCGCGTTCACCTCCATGGCCGTCAACGCATCGTCATCGTCCCCCTTCGTCGTCGTCCTTCACTCCTCCATCGCCATCCTCCACTCCTCATCCCTCGCCGCCGCCTCCGCGTCACAGAGTGAGAGAGAGAGTGTGTGAGAGAGAAGAGAGAGAGGAAGGGTATGACATGTGGGTCCCACATTTTTTTTATAAATAGAATGCTGACTGGACTGCCACACGTACGCCACGTAGACCAAAACCACCGCGAATTGGGTCGAGGGGGGTAATTCGTCCAGTTTGCATAGTTGGGGTGAAGAATGTTTAGTTTTATAGTTAAGAGGGTAATTCGGTTGACCACGATAGTTTAGGGAGATAATTCGTACCCTTTTCATATAGGGTGTGTTTGGTTGCCTGCATGAGGGGTGGCTCACATCCCCTCAGCAGAAATCGATGTGTTTCGTTGCCTGCACCAGCATATGAGCCAAGCTCGGCTGATGCAAAAAGCGCCGCACAGCCAGGCTGAGGGGAAACGCAAGAATCGGCCGTAGCTCCTCAGCTAGGCCCGGCTCATACGGGACATTTAACTATTTGCCACTCTTGTGACATTGCAATTAACGATTTGCCATGCTCTGTCAATGACACATGGACCCTTATGTGTTTATGACATATGGGTAAATAGTTAAAAGCCCCGGCTCATACACGCGGGGGTGCAAGCGTGGGATGAGTGGATGCAGGCGATGCGGAGGGGTCAAAGCATCCCCTCGCCTCCCTCGTCTCATTTGTTCGCTCGCCCACCCCATTGGTCGTCGCTCGGTCGCCGTCGTCTCTGTCGATTCCCCTCTTCTTCAACGGCTCCGACTGGCGCCCATCAGCTCCACATCGCCAGATCCAACTAGCTAGCAGCCTTGTGCTCGAGCTCGGACAGATCCAGGAGGAAGAAGAGGACGGGACGAAGAAGGGCTTGACGAGAATACCCGGATCTCGGCACTTGATGGAAGATGTTGCTGCCGCCTCCATTGTCTTCCCCTCGGTCTTGCTATTGCCGGTGATGTGTTCCTCGCTAGCCACCACTGCACCTCTGTCCTTCACAAGGTGCGACGGGCCAGATCCGGTGGCCATGGCTCCAAAGGATCTGGATTCAGCGGCCTCAAACTCTGACGACGGTGGTGAACGGCGAGGCGCCAGGGGGAAGAGCCGAGAACGGCGGGGCACCAGGGGAAGAATCAAGAACGGCGAGCGGCGGTCTCCGTCAAGCAGCGATGACGACGAGGCTTCGAGGCCTTCATTTCTTTCATTTTCTTTTTACTTTTCTGATTGGAACTGTCTATCCATTTGTCGGATGATTTCTAACCAAAAATCACTCAGATTTTTTCTACCCTTAGATTTACATCCAATTGACTATAAAAGAGAATAACTAATACATATCTACTTACACAATATTTTTTTCAAAATTACAGTGCACTTACATATTATATCAACTAAATTTACAAATGTAATTTTAGTTATATAGGACTGTAATTTTATATTTTTAAAGAAAATAATAAATACATATTTACTTACACAATATCTTTATCAAAATTACAGTGCACTTAGATGTCATATCAACTAAATTTACAAATGTAATTTTAGTTATATAGGATTATAATTTTATATTTTAAAGAATTATCAAAATTACAGTGTACTTACATGTCATATCAACTAAATTTACAAATGTAATTTTAGTTATATATTACTATAATTTTATATTTTAAAGAAAATAATCAATACATATCTACTTACACAATATTTTTATCAAAATTACAAAATTACAATGTGCTTACATATCATATCAACCTAATATACACATGTAATTTTAGTTATATAGGACTGTAATTTTGTATTTTATTTTTTATTTTATAGTTTCAAAAATTTGTAAAGTGAAAAGAACCAGGCCTACCATCCGACGCATGGTATTATCCACGTATGCAGCCTCCACCAATTATTGCATAAATCCTAGCGAGGAATCCTATGGATAGAAAAACGTGAAATATCAGTAAAAAAAAATCACCCGTGAGATGTATAGCAAAATCGTTGCTGATTTGTTTCTCCCTGATTAGACCGACAGTAAAAAAAGTCCGTGTAATACTCCGTGCTACTGTTTCGCACAGTTTGTTTCCATTTTTTTTTCTCTTGACAATTAGTACTCACATCGCAGTAACGTCACGTTTTGATATTACATTTGATCTAACCAATTATATTTGATCATATTTTTTTACTACAATTTAAAGTGCATGAACTTAAGACATTATTATTTCTATATAATTGGTAGGATTATACTCTTACAATAGAAAAAAATAATTGGATTCAAAGTATATGCGAGCAACTAAACACAATCTCTTGCATACAAGTTTTCTTATCCAACCAACCAAACAACATCTTACAGAAACCAGGTCTATCTAATACATACAACCAAACACTCTCTATTGCATCTTACTAACCAGGCCAAACTCAACCTGGATGATGAGACATACAAGCCAGGCTGAGGACACTCGAGCAGCCAAACACACCCATAGTTTCCTGGCCACATAGATCGTGACCTAAACCTGAGCTTGACAGTTCATCAGTCCTAACAGCTAGGTTGGTGCGATCTGAGTTTCAGACATGCAAGGCTTCAGTTTACCCTCAGGAACTTTTATTAGCTACGAACAGTGTCCGCCGCAACTCTCGGCAACCAACCACAACCAAGTTGCGTCGCTGTCACAAACCGCATCCAGGCAGCCGCATCCAGGCAGCCACCCCTGCCGGCGGATCCGCGGATTGTTGTACTGTGTAGCTAGCTGCCTACACAGTACGCCCGGCCGGCCCGGTGTATGACAAATCGGACAGCAGCAGCCACTGAATGGGCACGTCTACAAGTGTAGTAGGGCAGGATGTCATATTGATCATCTGCGATGGGATGGTCCGAGGTTACATTGACGGTTTTTTTAGTAGCAACTACTACCTCCATTTCATAATGTAAGGGCCCCTTTGAATCAAAGGATTTATGTAGGAATTTCATAGGATTCAAATCCTATATGAAATTTTCCTATTTGGCCCTTTGATTCAAAGGATTGAAGCTTTCCAAATTCCATGAAATTCCTATGGAATGGCACATTGTATGTGGATTTTGGAGGAAATTTAGCAAGAGCTCCAACCTCTTGGAAAATTTCCTTTGAGTCTATCACTCTCATCCGATTCCTGCGTTTTTCCTGCGCTCCAATCAAACGACCATTCATGTGTTTTTCCTGTGTTTTGCAATCCTCTGTTTTACACTTCAATTCCTGTCAGAATCCTGTGTTTTTCCTATTCCTCCGTTTTTTTTACCCTGCGATTCAAAGGGGCCCTTAAGTCATTCTAGCATTTCCCACATTCATATTAATGTTAATGAATCTAGACATATATATCGATCTAGATTCATTAACATCAATATTAATGTAGAAAATATTAGAATGACTTACATTATAGACCGGAGGGAGTAGCAAGCACATACTACACGAGAATAGAATAGAATCCTTATTTACAGTATTTACATTAGGTAGAAACTAGTAGAATATATACTTGTAACTATAAAAAGTTATTTCTTGAGGACCTCATTATTTTGTATAACTTCGTTTACGTATGCCTTTGGAGAAAATAAATTTTGAAGCAACACAACCGTATTATAGGTTTGTTTATAGTTGGACGACCATACCACGTGGCACGATGCGGTTTGAGGATGCTCCTCATGTCCAAAAGGATTTAAATATAAAATTAAAGCTTAAGAGGGAGTTCAGTGTAAAAGAGATCCATGTCCAGCTTGTTTGGAGCAGCGAAATAGCACTGATAGAGGGGACTAGAGACACAATCATTTGGAGATGGACAAGTACCGGCAAATACATGACAAAATCGGCTTACCTGGCCCAATTCGCCGGCAAAAGGTGGAATTAAGGGCAACCACCATGATTTGGAAAGCATGGGCGCCGTCTAAATGCAAGAATTTTGCATGGTTATTGCTGCAGAACAAAATTTGGACAATGGATCGATTGCAAATCAGACAGTGGCCAAATTGTTACTTTTGTCAACTCTGCTACAGAGACCTGTAAACAACACAACATTTGTTCAAGGATTGTCCGTTCACAAGGAAGGTCTGGGACAGAGTAGCCACGAGACTGGAGTGCAACCAAGCATTCCCGGCGCACAATTCAGAGGAGATACTGATTGAATGATGGGAAAAGAAGACGCTGCAGCAAGACAAGAGCAAAATGAAAGGTATGCGATCACTGCACATGCTCCTCTGCTGGGAAGTGTGGTGTGAAAGAAATAGGCGAGTCTTCAAGAACGAGGAACTCTTAATGTCTCAGCTGATGATGAAAGTGCTGGACGAAGTGCAGCTATGGTCTGCTTGTGGGGCTAAAGACATCGTTTTTTCCCTTTTTTTGGTGATTGGTGATTGGCTGGCTTAAATTTCCAAAAAAAAAAGAAATCCATGTGTTTTCTTTAGAAAGGTCGTGACTCTTCCCTTTCATATGTTCCCTAGAGAAGAACCTTTTCATATTGCCCCTCTCTCTTATCATGCGACTAATCCTATGTGTTGTGTCACCGATGCCCACCTCCTCCCATTGCTGGTTGCTTGTGGGTCTTCCCAAGCAAGGAGCCTCTCTAACCAAAGACGGTGGTGATGACAACCATGGCAAGGCAACCGTTGACGGTGCTCGTGCAGCTTGTCATCCTCCTCTTTCTTCTTAGATCGCTCTCTCTCTAAGTGCACACGACATAGAGACATCGCCGAAAGCTAGTAGGATGTCGTAGAGAGGGGAGGGGATGAACAAACGTTCTTGAAAATTACTTCAAATTACAACGATCAAATTCAATGGCCCAAAACTTCCTGGTAACAATTTTAGCCAAGCAGAGAAAGCTAATCGGAACTTTTAGGGTTCTTCCTTAAGAATTTCGAAGCAGTTGTGAGTTGTTGTTCCAAGCATGAAGCACCCCTGTAAACACATAATAATATAGTAGGTGGCTAGCAGAAACAAAATACAAAAAAAACAAGTAAAAATAGGAAGAGGGCACACGGGACAAGACAAAGGGAGATAAAGATTTTTATGCGAAGTTCAGATCACAAGGATTCTACTCTCTATTGAGAAGCTTTAGAGAGTTGGGACTGTAGTATTAACCCTTTACCTCACCAAACAAGTATCTAGAAAGAAGCCTTTAGCCTCTAAGCCAACACCCCTAGGTTTCTTATGATTCCAAATGACCGTAAAGATTCCTAATTTAGATAACGTGTTTACACCACGACGGGATGAGATGGCGGTCGGGACTTCCGACTTCATATTTCGCTTATGCTCATACTTTTCAGCCAAAACTTGAATTTTTGAACTTTAAATTTTGAGCTAATTTTGGGGTTTTTCATCGAAGTTTATTTTTCAACCTTTACTTTTAGATAGCTAAGAACACGTATATAAAAGTTTTATTCACAAATTACTTTTTGTTTCCAAATATGCCATTCGGGTTATTGGGCCGTTTGCGAAATTTGTGAAGTGAAAGCTGCTATTTATTTATTTACTTATTTATTGAGAACGTGAAGGGGAAGTTTTGCTAAGGAGTAAAGGAGGAGTGTGTGCCTCGAGAACGGTGTAAAAGGGATCTATCCGGCCCTGGGCCGAAAATATCTGGGCTGTAGCTTTTGATGGGCTAATGTGGGGTGATTAGGCTTCTACTGCAATTCAGTACAAGTAAATTCAGTATTACTCCGTACTTAAGAGGAAAAGAAGAGAAGTGAAGAGGACGAAACGGCGGTGGGCTCTCGAAACTTCCGGGCTCCGGCGACTCCGCCGGCCGCGATCTCCTCCTCCTCCTCCTCTCCGGCTCTTCCCGGA
Organism: Oryza sativa Japonica Group; assembly: GCF_034140825.1. Classification (NCBI taxonomy): domain Eukaryota; kingdom Viridiplantae; phylum Streptophyta; class Magnoliopsida; order Poales; family Poaceae; genus Oryza; species Oryza sativa. Next base: position 33,886,708 of record NC_089037.1, on the reverse strand, counting down.
GACGACCAACTCCCTCCTTCCTGTACGCTCCACCCCTCTCCCTCGATCTACTCCTCTCGCTTTCGCTCCAGCTCGTCCAGATCCGGCGGACCTGACGCGATCGCTTGCGCTTTTCCCCCCTTCCGACTACTCGCGGTTCGATCTAGTGTCTGCTGGCCTGCAGTGTGATATGTGTAGCTGGTAGCTGCTTGGTCTCGCAGCTCTCGCTGAAGCCTAGAACATGGGTGTGGATCTCGCGGTATTTTAGATGGTGTTTTCTTTGCTCTTTTTTTTTTGTTGATTATTTTTTTTACGTGGGTTGATTGGTTCGATCGTGATTTCAGCTATTTTTGGCCTCGTAGTTTGCTCCGGAGGATCGGATCGTGCTAATTGCCAAATTGATTCAATGGATTTGGATTGTCCTGTTTGCAGGGTTCGGGGTGCTGATTGACGCATTTAGTGTTGTGTGCTTGAGTAATGGCAATAGGGGAGTGGAGTTAGATGCATTTGGTCATGTGGTGTCTAAGTCATGTCTCATGCATGATGACGCAGATGTTGTAGTACGAGCACCCGTTAGTATTGGAAAAATTAGGTTTCGTTCATCTAGGGGAGTTATTAATGTAGTATATAAATCATGGAATTGACTGTTCTGGGTACTAGGTGAATTAAAAATAGGATTTGAATGTTTTGCCCCTGCATTTATGAATTTTCCCAGTGGTAGGTTATGTTTGCGAGCTGCTATGTGACGTGTTTAATGGTGGCATTCTTATTAAAATTTGTTTAGATTGAAACAATATATTTCGTATAAATGAATTAGGGTCCAATTTTTTACTTGCTGTTGATACGGATTTGTGCAATGGATTAGTCATCCTTAGTCACCGGAAAATATGTGATTCTAAAATTGCCCTAAGAAATGTGATACCGCAAAAATGCAAAATGACATGAAATGCTTGGGCGGTGGTGATGGTTTCTTTCCTGGATTGCTTATTTATATGTTGACTAGAAAACTAAGTATGTACTCTTATGAAGTATAAATAACACTTGAAGTTGGAACTACACCTGAAGCACCTTTTTTTCCTGGCAGGTTCATTTGGTATTCTGGTGCAGTTTGCAGTGGTTTCTGGCCTTCTTGACAAAATGGTGAAGCTGACAATGGTAGCACGTGTCACTGATGGCCTTCCACTGGCAGAAGGGTTGGATGATGGACGGGATCAGAAGGACGCTGACTTTTACAAGCAGCAAGCTAAACTTCTTTTCAAAAACTTATCAAAGGGGCAACATGAAGCCTCGCGGATGTCAATTGAGACTGGGCCATACTTTTTTCAGTATCCTTATGTTCTGTGTGGTTTTTTTATTTCCAAGCATCGTTAATGACTGTTGAATTTGTTCCATTCTTTTAAATCCATGCATTATGTGTGATATAGCATATCTGGGTGCTAAACATTTACATCTGAACATGCATAGTCATTCTTTTATATTGTTGATCAAGTTCGCTTGTTGCATCCATGAAACATTACATTTCTTTTCTGGTGATCAAGATTTCATCGTATGTAGGATAGTTGTATTAATCGCAAGTAAACAAGAACATTGGTAAACATTTGACGAACCTATGTGATTGTCTAGGTTAAATTAACAATCATACAATAGCTACTCTACTTTTCTATAGCATTCAATTATTTTTTAGCATCTTACAACTTGCAAGCATGTTGTACTTATTTGATACACTTGTTGATCTCGTTATTAGTATGTGAGGCCATTTATCAAAACTAACTTTAAGATCATAATCTTATTTAACCTGCTACTTGCATTGTGTTCTGTCGCGAAAAGATGGCATTCAGCTGTCAGCTAATGATATTCTTGTAATGCATTTTTTAGCTTCTATTGGTTTGCTCAGTTCATCGCAGTATGATCTTGTTGAACCTTAATTAAAATAAACAGTTACATCATTGAGGGGCGAGTATGTTATCTGACAATGTGTGACCGTTCTTATCCAAAGAAACTTGCATTCCAGTACCTAGAAGATCTGAAAAACGAATTTGAAAGAGTCAATGGCAGTCAAATCGAAACAGCTGCAAGGCCATATGCCTTTATTAAGTTTGGTATGTTTTTAGAATTTAATTCCAGCAATATTTTCATTTGTCTAAGTTCAACTGGTTCACAACTTATTCCTCTTTCTACCTAGACACATTCATTCAGAAGACTAAGAAACTTTATTTGGACACTAGAACCCAGAGGAATCTTGCGAAATTGAATGATGAGCTCTATGAGGTGCATCAGATTATGACTCGCAATGTTCAAGAAGTTCTTGGTGTCGGTGAAAAGCTAGACCGTAAGTTTGCAAATACCTCTTGGTTCTAACATTACCGTATATGTCCTGTTACAATAAACCATCAGATTTCTGTAACATGCATGAATCAGGCTTACTATGGAGGACCTTGTCCTTTCAATTACTTTCATATATTTGTTCAAAAGCTTATTTACAATAATATCGAATTACTGACTTAGTCTTTCTTTTTAATTTTCATTGCACCTTCATTTTTCTTTTTTGCATTTAACTGCCCTGATTCTGATGTTTCTAAAGATTTATACCCACCTTTACCTTTTCGCTTTCCTTTGCATTTCATTGTGTGATAACTGATATTATGGTTTGATTGAATCAAAATATTGCTCAATCTTGCAGAGGTCACTGAAATGTCAACTAGGTTGACTTCTGACACAAGAATGTATGCAGATAAGGCTAAGGATCTCAATCGCCAGGTAATCCATTTACACAATTGCATGCACTATTTTTTGCAGATGCATTTGTCAGCTGAGCTTGAGCATTTTTCATTAGAATTATTAGAGACATCGGTATTGATGTTACTCAAACAAGTGAAACAACATTTAAAATTGTTTATGGATCAATTTCTTCAGCATGTGCTATGCACTTTAATTAGCATCAAGTATGACATTAAAATCGCCTTTACTTTCAAGATCAAAATAAGTATAGTCACTATAATTGGTTGTTGCTGCAACAGTAACAAACATCTCCATGAGCCTACTGTTAGAAGCTGCACCCTTTGGCTAATAAAATAAAATGTTGTTTTTTATTTGTGTTTATTAGTTCACTATCTATGGGCAGCTGGTCAGTTTCATCAGATTATAGAAGCACCCAAACATTATTCAGTTGTGGGTGGTGGCTCAGGAGTTCTCTCCATCATTTATCTGAAGGCTTTCCTTCAGCAGCATGTCGGTTCAGAAGTCATGACTACTATACATTGTATCCACATTGGCATTTCGTAGTTTGTAACATAATGTTTGTCATGCGTTGCCCTTAATTTTAATCTGCATTTGTCTACATTTTATCTACATCTTTCAGCGTCTCATTTATGGTATGCACAAACCTTTTGGATTTCAGGCCTTGATTCGGAAGTATGCCCCCGTTGCCATTGTGATCGGTGTAGTTTTGATGCTCTTTTGGTTGAAGAACAAGATATGGTAACTGCACCAAATGAAGGAAGCTGGGCCTGCGTTACAACACTGGAGAAAGAAAAACAAAAAAATTAGGTTGATTCTGGATCAATAGTGCTTTGGTGACGTGTATCCCGTATCTGCCCATTCAAGCGAGTACTTCAGCTGCCCTTTTACCCTCCTCCTCACTACAAAGCTATTCAAGTCAATTCGTTGTAGCATAGGCCTTATGACGGACTTGATTTTGTAAATCCTTGGAACTGTACATATAAGAGCTCTGTAGAGTTGAGTTTTCGGTATTGGGATGGGATTGTATTCTTTTGCAAACTCAACTCATGTAAGAATTCAGGCTGAATATCGTATACTCCATATCTCTTGGACTTCATGCCCATGTTGCCTAAACGTATTATGCCCTGATTAGTTACATTTTGAGTAATTTTATGGTCACCGAAGATGCATGTATGGGGAGTTTTAGATTCTGAGAAATAGGGATCCAGCTGATGAGAATCTTGATAAGCTCAATTTGCAACCACAGCTTCTGATTAATTTTCTGGAATTTGCAACCATAGCTTTTTTTATCAAAACGAAAAGCTGTTGTTTAAGAGAGCTGTAGTTGCTAGAAACTCTCTTAAGCAAGCTCTTACTTGGGTAAAAAAATTGATACCTCCGATTCCTGATTTATGTATTAGGGACCGTGAATTCACTGACCAATGTGCCATCTACAAACCACTTAAAAATTAGGCTTGATAAGTTACGTGGAATAGTGGTTCGTTCCTTGCAATTCCAGCTATCTTTGTCGTGCGATTGCGTTTCGTCTTCTACGGTTTCAACCACTCTTTCAGAGAGCAAGAAACTCTGGAATTGCCGGCTTCAAGGATTAGAATGTTTTTTCTTTATTTCAAAAGGATGGATTAGAATGTTTCTACTGCTAATCACCATCATCTCAGCCTCTGATGATCCACAGTTCCACACAACACTGTAAGTAAGTAGTATATTACAAAGGCCTAAGCTCCCCTATGTGAAAATGGTAAGCCGCCCGTGCCACTCCAATCAGCTGATCATTCTGCAGCAGCAACACACACACGCCATGACACCAAACCGGTTGCAACCTGCAGATGAGACGATTGCCGGATCACGAAGATGATTGATGAAGAAGAACGCGAGAACAGAATTTGTCGAATTCCTACTGTTCGATTCTAACAAGAGCTAATGTGCAGAGAAAGGAAAAAAAAAGAGGAAGTCAATTCGATTTGATCAGCGAAGCTGAACCAACAATTCGTCTCACACCTAGGATGCGGAGGAAGAGGCTGCTGCGGCGGTGGGATCGGATTCGGCGGGAGACATCTCGTCGTCCTCCTGCTGCTGCTGCTGCTGCCGATCCTGGAGGCGCGCGCGCGTCTCCTGGATCCGCTCGCGCGCGGCGGCGGCCACCCGCTTCAGGCCGCGGCGCTTGCCGTACGTCTCCTCGAGGCGGCGCTGCAGCTCAGCGGCGCGGGCGCGGGCCCGCTCCAGCTCCGCCAGCGCCTCGGCCAGCCGCGCCCGCGCCGCCGCCAGCTGCGCGTCCGCCGCGGCCTCCCTCCTCCGCAGCTCCGCCGCCGCCGACCCCGGCCGCCGCGCGTCGGCGAGCCGCCTCCCCTCGCACATCCTCCGGCCGCGTCGCGTGGGGCTCGGCTGGGTCGCGGCCGGAAGGCGGAGGGAGGAGCAGTTTGGTGGGCACCTGGGCTTTGGAGTGGGTGGGTGGAGGTGGAGGTGGAGGTGGTGGTGGATTCGTTTCCCCCACTCTAATGGACTCCTCGGTCGTCCTCCTCACTCTCGCGTGGGCTTCCCTTTCCACCATCGTGACAAGCCGCGTCCCACGTACACTAGCCTCAGTTTTCATGACTATTTTCTTTTCTTAAAAAAAATTAAAATCCGGCTCCTATATAAAAAATCTGTCCATGTGATAATACTCCTTCCGTTTCATATTATAAGTCGTTTGATTTTTTTTAAGTTAAACTTCTTTAGGTTTGATCAAGTTTATAAAAAATATATTAGTATTTTCAATATAAGACAAACATATGATAAAAATACAGTTAATGAAACTAATTTGATATTTTAAATGTTATTAAATTTATCTATAAACTTTGTCAAACTTAACAAAAATTTGACTAGGAAAAAAAATCAAATGACTTATAATGTGAAACGAATAGAGTAGTTTTTTTTAAACGAAAGGCACAACACACCAATTCATCGAATATAGAAGGAGAGCTTTATTTACAAGTAAAAATAAAGCGAGAAAAAAATATTTATAGACAAGGCAGCCGCCTAAGGCAAGAACTCTGCTAGGTGTTTGGCTTCCGCCAAAGCGCCAATGTCCAAGATTTTGACTCTTCCTTAATGTTCGCAATAAGGACCAATGAGAATAGTTTCTTGTTCCGAAAGATTCTCTGGTTTCACTCCTTTCATACTTCCCAAGAGGTTAGGAGAATTAGGGATATGGTCCCTTTCTTAGGTACACCCTGGCATGTTGCTAGATTTTTCATCAGTTCTAAACTGTGGTCACTTACGTTCAGTTTGTCCACCTCATGGGGTCACAGACTATCTAGTTGACAATCGCTTCCCAAATTGTCCTTATGTATGTGCAATCCACCATTAGGTGAAGAGAGGTTTCATCTGTGCATCAGCATAATGGATAACTACCATTGTTCTGCCAGTCTCGAATCACCGGTCTATCTGATGTCCATACTCTATTCTGAATAATTAGCCACGTGAAGGTTTCATGGAGCCTAGGGTTTCCGAAATAAGTGGTCGTAGTTTATTTTGAACGACCCAAAGAATTATGCCTAGTAGGTTGAGGTGGTGGTGTATTCCCCATAGTTCATGAGATTTCAAGAGATATCGTGGGTCTCGTCCAGGGTTAGTGTGACATGTTGAATTGCCATCCACAGGATGACCTGCTGGTCAAGTTCCCTTAATTTAGACCTGTGCTATTTCCATTCAAATTTGTTTCTAAATTCACATTTGATTTTAGACACTGTACTTTGATTTGTGTTTGCCAAATGGCCGGATTTCTCTGAACCCCGGCGACGCGACGGCGATCCTTGCGGTGGCCGGCCGGCCCGGATGGTCGATCGTATGATGATTGATGAATGTTGTGTTGCCACGGGGATCGAGCATGGCCGGCGTTCGTGGCGACGACGACGACCCGGCCTAAAATGTCAAATCAAGAACGAGTCTCACACAAGCTTGGAACAACCCGAACGGAAATATTTGTCTCGTGCCGTGCATCTACGTAGCCCGATGATTCCAAGGCAAACGAATCAACAAAATTTGGAGCCAATATGGGCATGCGACTATGAAGTGCCGCCGTTGGCCTGCTCCTGTTTATGCTTCCGCTGTTCCGCACACATGTACAAGTCCATTTAGAGATAGACCTGGCCATGCCATTAGTAACTAATATATATATTATGTACTCCCTCCGTTTTAGGTTATAAGACGTTTTGACTTTGGTCAAAATCAAGCTGCCTTAAGTTTAAACAAGTTTATAAAAAAATAGTAATATTTTAAACCTAAGATAAATTTATTATAAAAATATAATCAATTATTGATTCGATGAAACTAATTTAGTATTATAAATATTACTATATTTGTATGTAAATTTAGTCAAACTTAAAACAGTTTGACTTTAATCAAAGTTAAAACACATTATAACTTAAAACGAAGGGAGTACTATATTAATCCAAGTGATTAGTGTACTAAGCTCTATCCGTCTATAAATACATGCAAAAGCCTCTGAACTTGCCAAGCCAGTGAAACTGAGCACACAATAATCTGCAGCTCGAGATAAGATTTGCCCCCTGCAAAGTCATCTCTAGCTAGCTTGGAACACATAATCTGCGATCGATCGATGGCTTCCAAGCAAATGCTCGCTGTCGCCGCCGCCGCCGTCGCCCTCGCCGTGCTCCTCCCGGCGCGCGGCGCCGCCGCCACGGAGCACATGGTGGGCGACGGCAATGGCTGGATCCTCGGGTTCGACTACGCCGCATGGGCCGCCACCAAGCAGTTTAGGGTCGGCGACACGCTAGGTAACGGAAAAGCCTCGTCGCCGCCGTCGTTGTCGCCGTCGGCGGCGGCGGCGGCGTGCACACGATCGATTCTTTCTCGGCGCGCGACAAGCTAGAAACTGACGGTCGCGGCGTGCAGTGTTCAGGTACAAGGGCACCAACCACACGGTGGTGGAGGTGGGCGGCGCGGACTTCAAGGCGTGCAACAAGACGGCGAGCGCGAACGAGTGGAGCTCCGGCGAGGATCGCGTCGCGCTCGACAAGGAGGGCAGGCGGTGGTTCTTCTGCGGCGTCGGCGACCACTGCGCCAAGAACATGAAGCTCAAGATCACCGTCATCGCCGCCGGCGCGCCCGCCCCCGGGGCTTCGGAGGCGCCGCCGCCGCCGTCCAGTGCCGCCGGCAAGGCGCGCGCGCGCGTCGCGCACGCGGCGGCGGCGGCGGCGGTGACCGCGGCGGCCGCGGCCATGCTCGCGCTCTAGGCTTCAACATTTTCTAGTACCCATAGTCGAGCACTTTAATTTGATCGTGTCAGTCATCAGTGAGTGCATTTTCGTAGTGTTATTTTTCCTTCGTGTCGTTGGTGTGTTATACTGTGCGTGCATGTTAGATGCGATTTCGTTGTTTTTATTTCTCGTGTTGTTGATGATTAATTTCATTCGGTTAACGAAACTACCACTATTCGTCTCATTGTCTGCTTATAATACTGATGATCTGGGGTGTCCTACCATCTTTTCTTGCTCAGATTTGAAAATAAAAGTTTGTCGTTCTTATCTTTTTTTAAAACATAGTACAAATGCAGACGTCCAGGTGCTCATAATGCGCACGTACTCACCCTTATAAATACACATGCACACATTACCCTTATGAGCATATTCGAAAGACTGAGCCAATATATCTTGAGATTGTCTGTGTATGTAGATTGTCCCATGGTAGTGTGCCTTGTTTGGAACTTTTGAATTTCAAAGGATTTTCGTTGAAATTGAACTGATTTGTGTGAAAAATCTTGTTGTGGGCTTTGGCTCATGGGCAACGTAGGAAAAAAAACACATAGAGACATAAAAAACGTAGAAATTAAGGTGATATGTACAGTTAAATCCTTAGGAATTCTAAAATGCGGCAAATTATTGAAACCGTTTGTTCGGATAGATGCTTGTTTTCCATGAGATCTAACCTAATCTTAGAACTCCACAAAAAATCCCCTGAATGGAGTCATTCCATAGTAGTGTAGAAATCTCAAATCAACATTCTTTTGTTCCAAAGGAGCGCTGCCAAGGATTATTAATTAAAACGCCAAATATCTTTTTTAGTCAACGAGAGTACAAAACGCCAAATATCTATGACCAAAGTACAGTACGTACTTGAGCGGTTACAACCAATGCCTTTATGCTCTTTCACTCTATAAATTCTGCTAGATGCTGCTTGAACTGCGCATTTCTGAACTTTTCATGAAGGCCTGAAACTGAACAAGACTATACGAGCCTGATGAAGGTGGATTCTAAACACTTGAGCGGATGTCCACTTATTAAGTGCATGTCAACTAAATGATCATAAAAAAATTTTAAAACAATTTACAAGATAGATTGATATATAATATATCACTATACAAACATGCAACTTAAAATTCAACTTTTATAAGTTGTAACAAAAATAACAAATTTAATTGTGAATATACCTATACTAATCAGAGTTTGATTTGTTATTTTTGATACAACTAGCAAACATGCCCGTGCGTTGCAACGGGTGAAAAAAACGTAACGATAATATACGTTTTTCATGCATAACCATGTCGATGACAATCAGAAAATTGGAACATCTTAAATGTAATAGCCCAACCTCGATGATGGCAACCTTACGATGTTTGCTTTACCTAAAATAATTGGATTATTCATATGACAACATGCATATAATCTAAAATATTCTTTTAATCTTATTCTTGCAACCAATCAAATCCTACATTGCCTCGTATGGTCAAGTCTACACAAAATAGAGTCCCTGTCCACTCTTCTCTATATAACAATTAAAATATGTTTATTTTCTAAGATTATTTCATATAATATATTATCAAGAATAGTAGCTATACTTCACAAAAATAGTATGATAATTGCCTACGAAGATGTGCAGGGTCTCCAATACAGGAGAATAGATGACGAAACAAAAGCCGTGTAGGAGATGGAAAAAAGTCGATGGATCCTATCCGACCACGTGTCTATCAATTTAGCGCTTTTTTCTAATAGTTTTTTTCCACGTATGCTTCTTTTTTCTTTTTTATAGACGATGGAAATATTTTTTTCTCGTGTGTTTTTTTACGGACTATGGAACTTTTTTCTAGCGCGTTTTCTTTTATGCTTTTTTCTGACATTTTTTCCTCACGCATTTTTTAAACCGTTTTTATTTTCTCACGCATTTATTTCTTTTTTAATATACGGTAGAAACTTCTCTATTTAAATAGTTAGATTAGATTAGATTAGAGATAAAGAAGAGATATAAACAGACTACTAAAACGACGAATATAAATTAGACTTTTTCCGCCCTTTTTATTTTTTAGTGCATTTTTTTACGAAAGGTTTTTTTCACCACTTTCTTATAGTGTCGAACCTTTCTAGATATAAATAGGATTCCATTTTTTTTACCGCGTCACATATAGTTTCTTTTTATTTTGAATCGGACTTTTTTTATATATTTTTTTCACCCTTTTTTTTACCGAGTCGATGGAGTCGGATTCGTTTCGATTTTTTTCCTTTTTTTTTGGCTTTTTTTGATCGTACATGTTTGTTTTTTCTCCGCCCCTTTTTTTGATTGGAATTTTTTTATTTTTTCGGTCTGGTCGATTTTTTTACCGTGTCACATATAATTTCTTTTTATTTGGAATCGGACAGTTTTTTAAATTTTTTTCGCCCTTTTTTTACCGATTCGTTTCGTTTTTTTCTGTTTTTTGCCTCGTATTTTTTGGATCGGACAAATTTGTTTTTTTTCCATTTTTTCGCTCCGTTTGTTTGATCGGACCTTTTTTTCCTCCCGGTTTTTTTCTCCGTTATTTGATCGGACTCTTTTTTTCGCCCGGTTTTTTTCCCTCGGTTTTTTTCGCCAGGTTTTTTTTGTTTTTTTTCGCTCCGTTTTTTCGGATAGGACGTTTTTTTCTCCTTTTTTTGGATCTGACTCTTTATTTCGCCCGATTTTTTCGCTCGGTTTTTTTGACGGACGATGGAAGCACTTATTTTTTAAGTAGTAGAGATAGAGATAAAGATAGAGAAGAGAAGTGATAGAGATAGAGATAGAGATTTATTATTTATTTATTAGGTATATATAGATTAAATCTAAAACATAAAATTAAAACCGACTCAAATACGAATAACATACCAAGGAAACATCTTCAATTTTTATTTTTTATAATAGTAGAGATTTTTTTAGGTGCGGCTTTTCTTTTTCTTTTTATGTACTTTTCTTCTTTTGTTCTCACCTTTTTTTATTTTGTTTAATAAAAAAATAACCTCAAATACCTTATTGCAAGATTACAGGGACTCAAATATAAATAAAAAATTACAGGGACTCAAGTGCAAACCCAAAAAATAAAATCATACAAAAACGGAATGCTCTCGTCCTGTAGGTTCCGTTTTCGTAAACAGATCTTCAATTCGGCACATGAATTTTTTTTCCACCAAGATGTATTTTTATCATGGTATATATTGAAACGGAGAGGAGCTGTGCGGATCTCGGACTCAGGATTTTTATTTACGGGAGTACAATACAGGAATCGGATTGTTTTTGTACGGAAAGTTTTTTTTCCTTTTTATAGGGATGTAGGGAATCGGACTCTACTTTTTTTTTCTCCCGGTTTTTTTCTCTTTTTTTTTGGATCGGACTCTTTTTTTCGTCCGGTTTTTTCGCACGGTTTTTTTACGGACGATGGAAGTACTTCTTATTTTTTAAAGTAGTAGAGACTTGTAAAAGTCGAATTTGAACTTGCATGTTTGTGGAGTGATATATTGCATATGAATCTATCTTGTCAAATTTTTTGAATTTTTTCATACCCATTTAGTTGACATATAATAAATGGGTGGATCTCCACCTAGGTGATTAAAAGTGTTTCCCGAGCCTGATTCATCATTCATGCATGGTTGCTTTTTATTTGAGAGTGAGCTAGCCATTCTGACGTGACTGAGAGTATGACACCAACACCAGCTAGTGGGTGACGGCGACGGCGAGCTTCATGCCGGACTGGCAGTGTCCGTCGAAGCTGCAGATGAAGAGCCACCGCCCTGCCTGGTTCAGCGCCACCGTGTCGTCGCCGGAGCTCAGCGTCGGCGCGTTCGCCGGCGCCACGCACGCCTCGAAGCTCCCCTCGTCCTCCACCACCACCACGTTGTGCGCGCCCTCCGCGTACAAGAACTCTACATCTCACATCGATCACGCCATTGATGAGCTCGTACATATGTCTGCCTGAATTATTTGAGCTAGAAATTTAGGAGAAACTGATGCTCAATTTGATTATTACCTAGCGTGTCGCCGACCTTGAACCTCTTGCCGTGAGCCCAAGCGTCGTAGTCGACGCCGTTGTCCCAGCCGGAGTCGTCGCCGACCCGGTACGCCGTCGCCGACGCGGTCGTCGCCGGGAGTGAACCGGCCACGGCGGCGGCGACGACGACCACGACGGCCGCCAACTCGAGCGTGATCCTACGAGAAGCCATTGGCCGCAACGGATCAGCTTGGGGATCGATGCTTCACTGAGAATCAGTGAACAAACCACGCTGTTCGATCGATCGTGTTCATGTCTACATATATATAGCATCACTGGCTCAGGTTGTGATTGAGAAAAGACGCGCGGCTTGCGGTGCCATCGATGTGAGCGACGCCGCGACGACGGAGTTGGCTTGGCTTGGGATTTTGACGAGTTCATGCAAGAATCCACCAAGTTTTTTTCCTTGTTTTTTGAGACGAAAATCACAGTAGTTTTCGGTTGATCGAGTGAAGCCCAGCCCATCTATCTCCCGGCTTTTCCAAGGTGATGGGCCTACTGCTGCCAGTTGGCGTGGGCTTTGGGCCGGCAATCATTTTTTCATTGGAAAAAGTATACTTTGACTCCCTCAACTATTGGCCGAGTATGATTTATATTCTCCAACCACGAAACCGGGTATATCGATGGCCTTCGCTGGCGGTCGAGGCAATAAGTCATCTCTTATTGGCCACCGGGGCACCGATGGCCTTCGCTGGCCTTCCGTCTCCGTTGGCTTGTCCTGTCGGCACACGAGATGACTTGTGGCGCCCACATGTCGGTGGGTCCCACTATTTTTCTGTGTAAATGACATGTCAGTCCCACGTATTTTTGTTCTTTTGTTTTTACTCTAAAATGCCACGTAAGCGACACGTTAACGACACGTGTGACGAAGACCGGGTCAACACTGTCACGTAGGCGCCACGTCAGCTAAAACCGCTTCCAAAACCACTCATGGATATGGTTTGCACCAGTTTTGATAGTTGGAGGAGTCGATATACCTGGTTTTGTGGTTGGAGGTTATGAATCATACTCGGGTCATAGTTGAGGGAGTCAAAGTATACTTTTTCCTTTTTCATTTGAAGAAATGGTCCAGCGTTGAGGGATTCGGGTTTTATTATCGTTTTTTACTGGATATGGTATTAACTAGCTGGGTGGCCCGCGCAATTGCGCGGCTAGCACCCATAATAAAATTATATATTTTTTTAATATGATTTTACTTAAAATTTATTAAATAGATATCTCATTGTCTTAAGTTCTTGTTAACAGTCACACCAGTTGCTACCACTTACTTATGTCATTTTCTTCTTTTTATTTGCCTACTCGATCTACCACTGTTTCTATTTATTTTCCTTAGAACCTTTACAAATTGGATTGTATAGTTTTTAGAGTTTATTGGGTTTCGTTTTTATAATTTCTAGAAGTCGCGTCAAACGCTGCCATTATACTCCTCTACGGCCCGTCCACTACCTCTTCTCTTTATTGTCATTGGGATTTTAAAAACAAATATAATTATCTTTCTGGGTTCATTTTTTACTTTCTGTAAGTCCTGCCAAACCATTAGCAGCTTTGCCACTGTACTCCTATACGTTGGCCCATCGCCTCCCTAGTTTATTGTCATTGAGATTTTAAAATCGAACATAATTATCATTGGGTTTTTTTACTATTAGAAGTCCTGAACCTTTAAAAAATGGACCTGGTAGTTTTTAAAGGTTATTGTCTCATTGGGTTTCTTTTATATATATATATAATTTGTAGAAATCCCGTCAAACGCTGCTACTATACTACTCTACAGCCCTTCCGCTGCCTACTTTTTATTTTCATTGGGTTTCTAAAAATCGAACATAACTATCGTTGGAATTCATTATTTACTTTCTAGAAGTCCCGCCAACTGTCGGCGGCACTGTCACTGTACTCCTTTACGACCCGCCGGCTGCCTCTTCTTTTTATATTCACTGAGATTTTAAAAAATCGAATATGATTATCATCGAGGTTTATGTTTTTACTTTATGAAAGTCCTGCCGACCACCTTGCCCGGTTACTTCACGGCCTGCCCGTCGTCACTCCTTTTAATCGCCATTAGGATTCTATTTGGTGTTTTATTAATAGTTTTTAAATTTCCTATCAACCACCACTACTCTAATCATTTATAGGCATGTTACTTAATTAATCTCATCATGTGTTTTAGATGGTCTTTTCTTTCGGTAGTTTTATATTTTATCACCAATTTTAGTTATTTATAAATTGTATTCCTTGTTGAAATCTTAGTTTTCTTTTTCTAATTTCAGAATTTATTTTATTTTTGTTTTGAATTTTAATTAATATCGTATTGTGTTCTTTTAATATTATTATTTTTTATTTTCAATTTTAGTTGTTTCAAAATTGTATTCCTACTTGAAATTTTTTTAATTTGTCTAATTTCGGATTTTATTTTATTTTTATTTCGAATTTTAATTAATTTTGAATTGGGTTCTTATGTGTACTCTTATTTCAATATTGCTTATATTTAATTCCGAATTTTGGTTAATTTTAAATTGTATTCCAACTTGAACTTTTCTTTTCTTTTCTTTTTCTACTTTCGTGTTTTTTATTTTTTTTATTCCGAATTTTAACAATCTCGTATTGGGTTTTTATATGGACCGTTCTTTCAATATTGCTTAATTTTAATTCCGAATTTTAGTAATTTTTAAATTGTATTTCTAGTCGAACTCTTCTTTTCCTTTTTTGCTAATTTCAGATTTTTTTATTTTTTATACCGAATATTAATTAATCTCGTATTGGGTTCTTATAAGGACTCTTGCCTATTTTTATTTCCAAATTACAGTTATTTTTAAACTGTATTTCTAGTTGGACTCTTTTTTTCTTTTTCTCTGATTAATGTGGGAATTTCTAGCCCCACAGCGAACGTGGTGACCCACATAATTGCACGGCTAGCATCCATATAAAATTTTTTCTATACATGATTTTACTTAAAATTTGTTAAGTAGTTTTCTCGTTGTTTTAGGGTTTTGAAAGGCCGACCTTTATCATCCATGGGTTTATAATTTTATAGTTTTTAAAAGTCATATCAATCGTTACTCCATATAGATTTACCATGGCTTCTATTTATCCTCCTGAGAACTTTTAAAATCTGGATCTTATATTTTTTAGAGTTAATTGTCTCGTTGGGTTTCGTTTTTATAATTTCCAAAAGTCCCGTCAAACGGCATCACTGTACTCCTTTACACCCCACCCGCTGCCTCCCCTCTTTATTGGAATTGGGATTTTTAAAACCGTACAAAATTATCATTGGAATTTATTTTTTAAATTTCTAAAAGTCCCGCCAACCACCATGACCGTGTCACCATGCTGCTTAATGGCACGCTTGTCGTCCCTCCTCTAATCATCATTGGGATTCTATTTGGGGTTCATTGGGCTTGTTGTCTCTTCCCTTTTTATTCTCATTTGTCACCGTTGTGTTGTAGATGAACTATTTTTTTAAAAAAAATCCATATACTTCATTCTTATATTTTAGTTATTTATATATTTTGTTTCTACTCGAACTCTTATAATTATTTTCAATTATCGGAATTTATTTTATTTTTTATTTCAAATGCACTCAATTCGGTGTATGGGCCTAAAATTTAAGTCTTAAGTCCATAATTTTAATATGTATTGGAAGTGACATATTTTTTCAATATTCTCTGTATCTTCGATGCTCTTAAATTTGGTTATATTTTAGCTGAGTTTTGTGGAGGATTTCTTTGTATAATATCGGTACTGATGTGGTGGCGGCACGCTGGTTGTGGGCCGCTCATTTTGATCGATGTTCATCTTGAAGCTAGGTGATTAGGACGAATTCAGCCTATATCCTACAAAAAAATGCTGAGCCTACATATAATATTTTCCTACAGTCAAGCCCATTCTGTTTTACCGATTGCAATGCTAGAAGGGGTGATTATTTTATTGTTGCCTAGTATTTTGTTGGGTCATACACAGTAACAATGGGAAACTGGGAATCGGACATAACCATGGGAGTCAAGTCACGATGGGAATCGGAACTATTCAAAATTTTGCCTACCTATTGTTGTTCTTTTTCCTATATATTGTTGTTCCTTTTCATGCTTTAGTTAATTAGGAAAGGAAAACTAATGTACCATGACTGTTTCCTGCCAACACGAACACGTGCTTGTATCATATTTTGAATTGTAAAGGGTTCCAAATCAAAACTTTTATATAGATTTGTATTAAATCTCAATCGTCATAATTTGGACCCATCACAATCTAATGGTGTAGATTTTTTTTTCTTTGATTAACATGGGAATTTCTAGCCCCCACAGCGAACGTAGTGTCTCCTCTCAAAGCTGTCTTAATAATATAATAGATAGATAATTGACAAGATTGAACCATATGTGATGTATTATTTCACAAAAAATGCATGTTCAAATTCAATATTCGTAGTCGAATATGTTATTTTTGTTTCTATTTGTGTAAGTCCATTTGAAACTTTGCATCTTTATGGAATGACATACCTAATAATGATATATTATGTTAATTTATTTTAAACTTTTTGATGATAATTTAAATGGCATACAAAAATGAGGGGATTTTTCCCAATATTGCATATCATTGCAAAAGTGAATGTAAATACTAAATATTTTTTTGTTGGACAGGTAATACTAAATATGTATAAACTGAATGTTGTTGATCTTGGTTAGGTGGAAGGCGCATTCGTGCAAGGGATCGGCTTCTTCACGAACGAGGAGTACGCGACCAACTCCGATGGGCTGGTCATCCACGACAGCACGTGGACGTACAAGATCCCCACCGTGGACACCATCCCCAAGCAGTTCAACGTCGAGCTCATCAACAGCGCCCGCGTTCACAAGCGCGTCCTCTCCTCCAAAGGTGAAATCATCGTCTTCTTCCTTTGATCCTTTTTCTCAAACGCATGAGCAATGAAATCGTAAAGGAACTCGAAATCTGAAACTGTTTTGCGATCCATCTTGGCAGCGTCCGGTGAAGCCGCCGCCGCTGCTGGCGTCGTCGGTGCACTGCGCGATGAGGGAGGCGATCAATCAGGGCGGCCAGGAAGGAGTTCGCCGGCGCCGGCGGCTCGGCGATGACTTTCCAGATGGACGTGCCGGCGACGATGCCGGCCGTCAAGGAGCTCTGCGGCCTCGACGTCGTCGAGAGGTATCTCGAGAGCTTTACTGCCAAAGCCTAGAGATAGATGATGATGGTTCATTGGCTTCGCTTGCAACATTAAGGGAGAATAGCTAATATGGTCTCTAAAGTTTCGCTCCTGGGTTATTTTAGTCCTTAATCTTTCATATTATCCAAACAAGTCCTTTAAATTTGTCATGTGGGCTAATATAGTCTCTGGTTCCACTAAAATCGTCACATAGACATGCCATGTCACCTTCCTATGCAAAATCTATATGATAGAAAATAAAAAACAAAAGGAAAAATTTAAAAAATATATATGGTATATATAAGAGCAAAAATATACCTTAAAAGGGTGAAAAAAGAAGTATATTTTTTCATATGGTTATGTCTAATTCACCCTTATATTTATTTTTCTATGATATACGTAAAGGTAAATTGGACAATTCATCATAGATTTTGCATGAATGATGACATAACATATCCATATGATGATTTTAGTGGACCCAAGGACTATTCTAGGTCTTATGACAAATGTTAAGGATTTTTTTGGACCATTTAAAAGGTTAGGGACTAAACTAATCCTACAGAGAAACTTTAGGGACTGCTGGCTCGTTTGTTGATGCATGAAGAAGAAAAGTATTTTTCTTTTTGAAAAAAAACCAGTATATGTATGAAAATCATATGCGATTATGCATGGTAATGTTACTACCTTTGCCTGATGACTCATCCACAGTAATAGGCCTTTTCTGCTGCTACCAGTTGAAATAAGATTTGCCGGTCCATATTCATCCACCACGTGTATGGGCCAGCAATCTTATCTCATTTGAAGAAACAGCCCAACGTTGAGGGTTTCGTGTCCATGTATTTTATCTTGTCGTAGCGTTCACGAAAAAAATATATTTTATCTTGTCGTAGTTATCGGTAGAAATAACTAGCAAACATATTTTATTGTTTGCACTGTGATCTACTCCAATTCAAACGAGCTAGCTAGATTTTCAGAACTTACATGATTGGCTATTGCTGGGGTCAATATCATCAATATAATATAATAAAGTTACTCAGGTCGGATGTACTTATATCAATTAGACAAAGCCTTTAAATTTGTTTCTCTTCGATAATGGAAATCAATCCAATTAGACAAAGATATCGAGCTTGACAATCTGATCGGGATGGGTCGTTGGTCCAACTTGTCTCTATTCGGGCAGCAACTGGCAAGGTATTCTGGTTCATCAACTCTCTCGATCGGTCCCGGGCTCCAAAGTCAAATTCGATCCTGCAACGCCATCGTGCTTCCAGAAACGAATAACACGATTGCTTTCACTTTAAACATGATTGCTTTGAAAAACTCGACAACTCATCCTAACAGCAGGTACAATTGCAGTACAATAGCATTATATAAACCAACTATAACCACGTATCGATAAGAAAATAGAAGAGAGAAAAAAAGCGGGCTACAAATTTATACCTAACTGTAACACGTACTATAAGACGTTACGTGTGTATGAGATGTGGGATCGGGTATTAATTGTGTAGTATATTTTTATAGTTAATTATTGTATGAATGGATTATTAGATTAGCTATAGATGATTTAGAGCCAGTAGTTGGCTGTGCTATTAAACTTACTCTAATTAGATTGGCATCAATTACTGCCATAAAGCACTGTTAAATACTACTATGGCTCTCTAAATTGTTAGCTTTTTAATAAAGTGGTAAGAACCAAGAAGTCTCCTTAATCTAGCTGGCGGCACTTCAATTGGTGTAATTAAGATAGCAAAAATATAGTACAGTAGTAACTGTCACGAGTTACGCCCAGTTGAATTATCGATCACCAATCACCTCAGACTTGGAGAGTTGAGCCTGTTTGGATGGCCAATCACCTCACACACTCACACATGCTTACCCAACCTAGCCAAATACGGAGTATATCGCTAATAAATTGATGGCCACATATTAGACATGACATATGGGATTTGGATATAAAATTTCTTGATAATCCATAAGTATGAAAATGAAACAAACTATAGGGTACTTTTCTGCGATCCGTTTTTGGGTAAGCCCCCACGCCATCTTAATTAAGGAGGCGACTCAGGTAGCAACGAACAAAGCCGCAAGTCAAATCTGCTGGTCCTAAATACATCTTGGTCTTCGTGGAGGTGCGTCATCCAGGACATCAAGGAGCATTCTCGTCAACACTCTGCTGGCATCGTAAAGTGTGATCCAGTCATGGCAGTGAAAAATCATTTGGAGATTACCACCGTGTTTAGTTTCAAAATATTTTTTCAAACTTCTATCTTTTTCATCACATCAAAATTTTTCGGTGCACATAAACTTCTAACGTCCTATTTAGATGTGACTAAAACTTTTAAGTCTCTATCACATCGAATGTTTGGATACTAATTATAAATATTAAACGTAGGCTATTAATAAAACTCATCCATAATCTTGAACTAATTCGCGAGACGAATCTATTGAGCCTAATTAATCCATGATTAGTCTATGTGATGCTACAGTAAACATTCTCTAATTATAGATTAATTAGGCTTAAAATATTTATCTTGCAAATTAGCTTTCATTTATGTAATTAGTTTTGTAAATAGTCTATATTTAATACTCTAAATTAGTGTCTAGATATAGGGACTAAAGTTAAGTCTCTGGATCCAAACACCACCTAAGGGCCTGTTTAGTTCCCCAAAATTTTTTCCCAAAAACATCACATCGAATCTTTGGACATATGTATGAAGCATTAAATATAGATAAAAAGAAAAACTAATTGCACAGTTATGGGGGAAATCGCGAGACGAATCTTTTAAGCCTAATTAGTCTGTGATTAGCCATAAGTGCTACAGTAACCCACATGTGCTAACGACAGCTTAATTAGTCTCAAAAGATTCGTCTCGCGGTTTCCAGGCGAATTCTGAAATTAGTTTTTTCATTCGTGTCCGAAAACCCCTTCCGATATCTGGTCAAACGTCCGATGTGACACTCAAAAATCTCCTTTTCCCCAACTAAACACACCCTAACTTTTCCGTCATATCGTTTCAATTTCAACCAAACTTCCAATTTTGGCGTGAACTAAACATAGCCTACATCCGTAGAGTTTGATGATGGTTTCCTTCAACTTGATAGAACTTTCTTAGAGCAGGTAAAATTAATAGTGTGTGATAAGGACTCCACGTCAGATAGAATTTTCTTAGAGCAGGTAAAATTAATCTGGATTTTTCACATTTTGGTCTTTTTAAAAAACTTATTTCACAAATAGACCCCTAGAAAAACTTATCCCAGAAATGGTCCTTTTTGGGGCGCCAGAGTGGCTGGCGCCGTCGTCCAACGGGACGGCGCCAGCCTCTCTGGCGCCGTCCTCCTGCCACCGTGGCACACGCGAACCGACGTGGCAGGAGGAGAGCGCCAACATGGCTGGCGCCGCCCTAGAGAGGAGGGCTGCTGGCGCCGCCCCATCCCCCACCACCCCTCGCCTCCATTCCTGTTTCTTATAGAGTTGTAACCTTTTTATTTTTGTTTTATTTTTTCGGATGTTTTTTCGCACTTAGGATCACGATACAACCAGCCACAAAAAAAAATTTAAACTCGAACGAAATATAGCATACCACTTAGCCTACTTTGCACCTTCATCAAAATTAGACCATAACTCCTTTAGTAAAACCCTTTGATCAACATGTTAAACATAATGCACTCTACCACTATATGAAATTACTTAATCTCTAATTCAAAATATAACCACATGAAATGATAGCCATAAGTTAAACAGTACACAGAGATGCAGTTTTTTTTATTTTTATTTTTTTGATATTTTATTTTCACACTTAGGAGAATACAAGAACCAACCATAGAAAAAATAAACTCAAACAGACAAAATATGTGACTTGTAGAATTTTCCAAAGCTCTATCGAAAAATCATTCGGGTGTCATTTATTAAAATAGGCGTAACTTTCTCATACGGACTCGAAATCAGGAAAATAATATATCCACGGACATTTACAGAAAAAGTTACATCCAATTTTCCCCCGCTTTGCTGGGTTCGGCGATATTAAAACCTCCAAATTCCGCTTGCAAGATTGTGTTTTCGAGGAGAGAAGTTTTTCGGTAGAGCTTTGAAAAATTCCACAAGCCACATATTTCGTCCGTTTGAGTTTATTTTTTATATGGTTGGTTCTTGTGAGTTCCTAAGTGTGAAAAAAATATCAAAAAAATAAAATAAAAATAAAAAAGTTGCACATCTCTCTCCTATGCATAGTTCGGAGAGAGAGGAGAGGAGAGGAAAAATTCTACAGGTCACATATTACGTCCATTTGAGTTCAATTTTTCTATGGTATGTTCTTGTGTGTCCTTAAGCGTGAAAAAAATATCAAACAAATAAAACAAAAATAAAAAATTTCGGGGGTGGGGGGGCGCCAGCCACTCTAGTGCGCTCCCCCTAGCCACCTCAGCATCGCACCGCCACGTCGACAGGGGGACGGCGCCAGCCACTCTGGCGCCCCAAAAAGGATTATTTCTAGGATAAGTTTTTTCAGGGGTTTATTTGCTAAATAAGTTTTTTAAAAGGACCAAAATGTGAAAAATCCAGTAAAATTAATAGTGTGTGATAAGGACTCCACGTCAGATTGTTTTTTAATGAGCTGGAGGAGAGAGGGGATGAGACAGAATGAACGGACAACTAATTAGTCGCTCGGCTCTAGACGTGGCCCAAGATAGTGGGGCCCACTCATACTCAGATGTCGCGACCTTGCTCAAACCCTCATCACCACAAGCCCGTAACCTTTCTCGCCGTGGTTGACTAGTTGTTGTCGTCGCTGGAGTTCGCCATCCTCGTCCGCAGCCGCCGTTCCCATGGCCGCCCTTGTCTGCTGCCGCTGCCATGGCCGCCCCTGTCCATCACGGCCGCTGTCGTCGCCTCCTTCCCTCATGGTCACCCCCTTCGTCCGTCGGGCCACAACCTCCTACATCCTCCACGGCCACTGCCCTCGTCCGCCGCGGCGTCGACCACATCTCCAGCGGCTGCTGCCGTTGCTGCCTTCCTCCACGGCCCTTGCACTCATCCGCGGTGGACACCCATGTCGCACGTGTTTGTCGGGCCGCTACCATCGTTCGCGTACGCTGGGCCGCCGTTGTGTGCCTTTTTTGTCGCCCGACCGCCCTCATCCAACCAGGTTGCCGCCATCTCATGCGTCCACCGGACTGCCATCGTCATCCACCCCAGCCACTGCCGTCACCTGCGTCCGTCAGACAGCCATCACCGTTTACCCTCATCGGTTAAGAAAAGAAGAGAAGAATACATAACGGAAAGGGGTAGGAGGGAGAAAGAGGGATGAGATAGGAGAATATAGTGGGTCCCACAAACAGAATAAAATATGTGTGTTAAAGTATTTCTATTGTAGATATTAGCTGCGCTGCTTACTATAGATTACACGGCCTTTTTTTTGAGCTAGCAATAGGCTCTCTTAGGGCATGCCCAACGCGAGTACGTGGAGCGTACCCCTAGGCGCACACGTCAGACGCGGGGCCAAAAAGTGGCGAGGACCACGCGCCTGCGAGGAGGTGCGAACCCACTGATCGCTCTGCACACCCTCACGCGAGGCGCCGCTCTGAAGCTAGGTTTAGGCTGTGGCACCGCGTTGTGTAGCATGAAGCTCCTGTTCAATTAATCTGTTGTGCAGCTTTAATTTGAAAATGGTCCATCTGAAGGTATTGCTTCCATTGGGGGGATGAGATCGTTTTTGTGGCTTTGGCCCACATAGCAATCAAGGGTATGGTTTGCGTTGGGCATGCCCTTATTGACCTTACTCTTACTATAGATACTAAAGTTATGTATGATTAGGACCGGTACGTGTTACACGGATGGAAACTGCTCGGTTTTTGTAAAGTTAGACTATATAAGTTTACCGGATGGTTTATTATGATCTTATAACCGGTCTAAGTTCAAAAAATAAATCAAACTAAATTTATCATTTTGGACGAAATTTAGCCGAATTTTACCTGTGGTCAGAGGTTTTCAAACTCCAGGGACCATTTTCTGAGGGCTGGTTCGGTTCGGACCAGCTGGTTTAGTTAGGACCATGGGAATCGCTTCTTCCGGACGCTAGCTACCGCTCGGCTCCGGATTGCTTTCCTGTGGCGCTCGCTTTCTTTTTCTTCTTTGCCTTGGCTTTTTCGCTCGGTCCTCCTGCTCCCACGAACGAGGACGCGCGCGTCGCCGTCCATGTCGCGCGCGCCCGATGATCGGGCCTGGGGCATGTGCCGTGGCGAGCGCGACGCGACGCGACGCTTTACTCAGCTCATACGTGAGCTGGACGTGTGGCGGCTAGCTAGACGTGGCGGGTGGCGGAGCAGATATGGTGGGCGTTGGACCGCTCTCGATCGCCGCCGTATGCATGTGCCTCCCTAGATAGGGAGTTAGGGATATGATTCTATTCCTCCGTACTCGTAAAAAAAGTCGTTTAAAATAATATTTAAGTCAAACCTTAGAAATATAAATTATTAATAACTCTCAAATTGTTGAGTTTGAGAAATATAAAAATTATATGAATAGATTTGTCTTGAAAAATACTTTTTAAAAGTATACATATATCACTTTTTAATAAATATTTTTATAGAAACAAAAGGTCAAAGTTATATTTTGGAGACCGTGTTGCTGTCCTAAACGACTTCCTTTACGAGTACGAAGGGAGTATTCTCTCGGGGAATATCTATCCGTTTCTTACATACAAACTAAATGATTATAAATATTTTTAAAGAAAATAATAAGATAAATTAATATATAATATTTTTTTAATAATGAAATGTAACATCTTGGTATTTACTTAAAAAGCTACATCCAATTATTACAAAACTCACACAGAAAATTCACGATAGCAGAAACAAAACTAAGCAAACACAAACTAATAGACACCAATAGAAGAAAACAATCCCTAACTACTAAATTCTATTAGAGAATCTCCATCCGAAGTTGGCAAATAGATGCATAATTGTCGTCTCAAAGTTTACGACATTTATCATTTATTAGTTTCATATCTTCATCATGCCTTTGTAATTGAGCTCATCCCCGAAGCCAATACGTTGCCCTGAAAAGCACCTACAAATAGGATTTTGATGGTGTTTTATAAAAAACCATGTCATTTCTACTAAGCCAAAGAGCCCAACATACAGCGGAAGCTTCAACAAGAATAAGTTTTTTGATTCTTTTTCCTAACACCCACAAGCCAATTCCCAAACGTATAAGATATACAAGCATGTAAATTAATATATAATATATCACTTTACAAATATGTAAATTTAAATTTGCCTTCTACAAGTTATAAATTAAACTTTAACTAGTATATATATATTCATAGTTAAATTTATTATTTTTGTTATAACTTGTAAATGGTATGTTCGGCTGCCGGGGCTACGGCTGCGGCACGAACTCACCGTGCGCAGCCACAGCCGTTGCAGCCGGCCTGCCGAACACTTCCAAAGTTGAATTCGATCATGCTTTTGTGAAGTGATATATTATATATTAATTTATTTTATTATTTTTTAAAAAACTTCTATAGCTATTTAATTAGTTGACGTACGAGAAACAGGTGAAATCCAATGAGTGTTTAAAAAAGTTTCCCCATAGCTATCGATGACGATGACCGCCGCATAGTGACATGGGATTGGTTTCTTGGAGATAAGGAGATGTGTAGACGTATAGCCACGTCGTGCAAGATGTCCTTATATGTATATATAAATAGAAGTCATATAGGAGTATCTTAGAATATAAGCATTTTTAGCACGGTGACAAATCAAATATTTTTAATTTAACCATTAATAGAGAAAAGATCAATTATGTAAAATTGATGTTACTAGTTTTATCATTAAATAAACTATCATAATATGCAACTCTTTTTATTTAAAATATCTTACTTTTATAAATATTATTGATCAAAGTAGCATCTCGTAAACCGTGTCAGGGTCCAAAAATACTTATATGGGATAGAGGGAGTATATAACTTTTGATAGAAAATTATCCCTAAAATTATTTAAATGTAACTTTATGTAATTATTTTATAATTAAATTACAATTTAAATATAATTATAAATGTAACTCAAGTGTATTTCGTATGTAACTTCAAGTATATATAAGTCGTGTGCAATAACTACATAACCTAGCTATGGTGTATTTCCTCTGTTTCACGATGTAAGTCATTTTAGCATTTTCCATATTTATATTGGTATTAATGAATCTAGATAGATATATATGTCTAAATTCATTAATATCACTATAAATATGAAAAATGCTAAAATGACTTACGTTGTGAAACGGAGAGAGCATGTAACTTTTAGTGGAAGAAACAAGCTTGTTCGATTATAAGGTATCAAGATCAAGATCAATCCACTATCTGTGCATGCGATTTTGGTTTCACTGTGAAACTTTCACACATATATCCAACTGTTTTTCCCATGCACACAACCGCACAGATCCAACAGTAAAATAAAAACTGCTTTTCCCAAGCCCACATCCCATCGTAAGCACAGATCCAACAGTAAAAGAATCTTATTGATACGGCCACGAAAAATCTGTCGACAACGCATTAGTAAAGTTAAGTGTAAAACCGATATAGTAGGAACATTCTCCCTCCGTCCCAAAATATAAGTATTTTTTACTCTGATATAGTCTCTGAGATGTTACTTTGACCAACAATATCTATAAAAGTAAGTTGTTTAAATAAAAAGAGTTGTATGTTATGATAGTTTGTTTAATGATAAATCTAATACCATTAATTTACATGATTGATTTTTTTTTGCTATTAGTGGTCAAATTTAAAAATGTTTGACTTGTCACTATGCTAAAAATGCTTATATTTTGGAACGGCGTGAGTACATATGTAAACACTTCCGGAAAAATCATTAGTAGCACCCTGATAGTGTTGAGTGTTGACTGTTGATTACGACGAATAAATCGGTGCTAGACCGTACAGTATAGGAGTAACAATAATATCGCACCTCGACCACATGTTAGGGCGACTAGCAAGCGGCCAGCCCGGCCCTCACGTGGTTGTCGTCGTCACCGGAGAAGTCGCTGCTCCTCTCGCGTCTCATCCTCACCAATCTTGCTCTCTGCATGCCACCCACATTGCTCATCCCCTGCTAAAATAAACGCGGCCATTGCTCGCTGCATGCCACCAACACGCAGCAGTCACCGGAGAGAGTAAACTAAACCAGGGCAAGTGATGTAGAGTCTGTTTGACGCAGCTCCAGCTTCACCTAGAGGTGGGCATAATTAGACCGAACCGAAGAATCGAACCGAAAAGACCGAGGCCGAGAAATTCGATTAGTAGTTTGGTCTCAGCCATCAAAAGACCAAATTTATTTCGGGTATTTCGGTCATTGGGCTCGGTTAACCAAATTAACCGAGATAATCGAATTGTGGCCAAACATGCCTACGAGGCCCAATAAGCCCAGTAACATAAACCCTAATCCTACCCTATCTCTCACTGCTTGCCTCACGCGTCACGCCCCTCACCCCCTCCTCAACGCTGCATTCCTCCCCATCCACCACGCGTTCGCGCTCACCGCCGCTCGGCCTCTGCCTCCACTGCACCGCTTCCACCCTCCGCCTCCAACCTCCACCGTGTCGGCGCCGCCTCCAGCCAGGACGCCTCCGCCTCGGCACCGCCCTTTCACCTGTCATGGCGGAAGAAATCGTGCTCCCTCCGATGACCCTGCTGCGCCGGAGACCTAGATGGCTGAGGAGGCCGGTCGAGGATGAAAGCGACCATGGGAGATCAACGGGATCTAGAGCTTCAGGTGGATCGACGGGATCCAAGTCATGGCAAGATCGATTTGTTTTGATTTGCTTCTTCTTTTTTCTGAATCATGCTCTAGTGGCATCATATTGTAGTTCTTTATCCGAGTTGCTTCGATTCATCGATCTTGTATGGAGTATTTTTTTTGTGATTAATTTTTTTTGCTGTTTAAACTGTTGTTATGGTTAGTTTGGTCTATGACCAAGACCGAACCGAACCGAACTAACCGAAGACCGAAGTGTTCGGTCTTGAGTTTTCTTGAACACCGGTCGGTCTTATGATTCGGAAGACCAAATTTTCCAAAAGATCGAGGAACCGAACCGAACTTTTCGGTTAGACCGAATGCCCACCCCTAGCTCCACCTCTTCTACAATTGGTGTTCAGCCAAACAGTTTCAGCTCCATCTAAAATGGGAGCGGAGCTGGGTGGAATTCTGTCACAAAATGAACTAGAGAGATGGAAATGGGTTTCGGCAGCTCCACAACTCCACTCCAGACCCAACTCCTGAAGCTAAATTTAGGAGTTGAAGCTTTACCAAACAGGCCCGTAGTAGTACGGTAGCATCACGCAGGCGTTGGACTTTGGGGGATAGGGGCTGTTAGTTCCCATCCATACATGGTCACCATTTGTTAATAAAAATATTAATTAAAATGAAATTATTAGCCATACCTTAACAGGAAAAAGAAAATACTAGCACACTTTTTAAATCATTGACGCGTGAAAACTAACTTGTTAAAAAGGCTATATTGTCGTAATGGTTTTGCTATTTCACTTACAATAGATTTTTTGGGCTCCTGCTTTTTTACCTTTCATCCATATATAGGATCTTGCACATCAAGATTCATGTTCCTGAAGACCCAATTTACAGTTACAGTGCACTTAAATATAACTGTTTTTTTAATTTATGATTTTTGATATATTGTCTTTTTTTATTTCATTCAAAACAAATATATCCCTTGATGGAAAATTCTGTAAGATTTAAACTACAAATCTACTATTGAAAGATCAATACCTTGTTATAATTGTGGTTAGTTTCAACCAATAACTATTCAAATTAATCGAACTTATCTAACACTAGTATACACTCCGTCCGTTTCAGGTTACAAGATGTTTTGACAAATTGCTTTAACTTTGATCAAGTTTGTAGAGAAAAATAGTAATGTTTTTAACTCAAGTCAAATTTATTATGAAAATATATTCAATTATTGATTTGATAAAACTAATTTAGTATTATAAATATTATTATTTTTTCTATAAACTTAGTTAAAATTTAAACAGTTTGACTTTAATCAAAGTTAAAATGGTCTTATAACCTAAAACGGGGGAACAATATAGACGTGTATAGACGTAGTAGAGTTTAAAAAAACATAGACGTAGGGTGTGTTCGAGGAGAAGAGGATTAAAAAGATTAGAAAGATACACAAAACGAGGTGAGCCATTAGCTCATGATTAATTGAGTATTAACTATTTTAAATTTCAAAAATAGATTAATATGATTTTTTTAAAGTAACTTTCCTATAATTTTTTTTTGAAAAAACGTACTGTTTAGTAGTTTAAAAAGCGTACGCGTGGAAAACGAGACTCAATCTCCCCAGTCTACCCGAACGAACGATGCCGTAGTTAACCGTGGTAAAGTTTGACTTAGTAGTGTATTAACCAAACGCTAATAATAAGTACAGCGGCGTCAGCGAGTACGCACGCACGCGCATGCTGCGCCCCCACTCCAGTGGAGGAGTACTCCACTAGGCGGCCACTCCTGTTGACGCCGAGTATAAACAAAACCCAAAAGCGGCGAGAGCAACCAAAGCCCAAGTTTGTGGGGGGCAATAGCTCCCGTCGTCTCTCGCCGTCTCGTCACACGAGGAGGAAGAGGTCGATCGATCGATCGAGATGGGGTCAGAGGCGGCGGCGGCGAGGCCGGTGGTGGTGACGGTGAACGGGGAGAGGTACGAGGCGGTGGGGGTCGACCCGTCGACGACGCTGCTCGAGTTCCTCCGCACGCGGACCCCCGTCCGGGGCCCCAAGCTCGGCTGCGGCGAAGGTGAGAGCTACCACCACCATGCATGTCGGCGCTGCCATCTCTCTCCCTTCTCGATCTTCTTCTCCTTTCTCGTGGGAATCTTGAGCTATACTGGTCAAATCCATTCCATTTGTTCATTCCTTTCTTAGTCTGTCCAGTTTCTAGTCTGTTTTGACGGTCAAGTGATTGAGTCTGCGTGTAGTTTTTCTCGCCAGGTAAAATCTCCATGTATAGTTAAGTAGTACTATTACTGTTTTATTTGGTGTTTTCCGGATGTGGCCACAGAATTAGTACTGTTTTTTTTAGCACCATTTAGCTCACCTGATCGCTGGAGTACACTAGTATTGTGCTGATGTACAGTATTTCACAGCATGAGAAAACTAGTGGAGTACTACAAAACATGTCCTCCAGGAAGAGGAAATTAACTGTACGTAAGTACATATCGCGCAGAATAGTGTAGCAATAAATTAATTAGAACAAACCAAGAAGAAGGTGCCCAGTAGCTTACTGGATTATCGTGTTATTTGCAGTTGTTGGAGCGAAGTAGCTAGCGACAGCGCCATCTCAATTCTAAAACGAATCATCCAGCTTTCCGCCTGCAAATTGTTTTTTTTTTTTGTTTTTCTTTTGTCCTTTTTCTATAGGTATCACTATCAGGTAGCAAGTATATATGCAACTACTATAACAGTTCTCAATTCTGGATACTTCCAGCTTTTCTCCTTAAATTTAATCCATAAAGCTGAGTGGTCCGTTTTCCACAATGCTTTTCCTGAGATAATGAGAAAATGATTTTCTTTGAATTCACAAAAGTTAACAGACACCTCATCAGTGACTGACATGACAGTTCATCAGTAATCAGATGATGTTTCTGCATCAGCAACAGTGCGCAATACAAGCAGTTGCAATCAGTAGACCTAAGGATTTCTACTGTACTAAGTAACAGTGATGGTAATTATCAATTAGACAGTACGAATAACTTACTGAGGATATCATTTTTTTTTTCAGGTGGATGCGGCGCATGCGTGGTCGTCGTTTCCAAGTACGACGCCGTCGCCGACGAGGTGACCGAGTTCTCGGCGAGCTCCTGCCTGACGCTGCTCGGCAGCCTGCACCACTGCGCGGTCACCACCAGCGAGGGCATCGGCAACTCCAGGGATGGCTTCCACGCCGTGCAGCGGCGGCTCTCCGGCTTCCACGCCTCGCAGTGCGGCTTCTGCACCCCGGGCATGTGCATGTCCATCTACTCCGCGCTCGCCAAGGCCGACAGGTGCTCGTCCCGTCCCTCGCCGCCGCCGGGGTTCTCCAAGCTCACCGCCGCTGAGGCCGAGAAGGCCGTCTCCGGCAACCTGTGCCGCTGCACCGGCTACAGGCCCATCGTCGACGCGTGCAAGAGCTTCGCCGCCGACGTCGACCTCGAGGACCTTGGCCTCAACGCCTTCTGGAAGAAAGGCGCCGACGACGAGCGCGCTGACGTCGGCAAGCTGCCTGCATACTCTGGTGGCGCCGCCGTCTGTACGTTCCCGGAGTTCCTCAAGTCGGAGATAAGGTCATCCATGGGTCAAGCGAATGGTGGCGCTCCGGCGGTGGCGGTCACCGGAGACGGCTGGTTCCACCCCAAGAGCGTCGAGGAGTTCCACAGGTTGTTTGACTCTAACCTGTTCGACGAAAGGTCTGTGAAGATTGTGGCATCGAACACCGGCTCCGGAGTGTACAAGGATCAAGACCTCCATGACAAGTACATCAACATCTCGCAGATTCTGGAACTCTCAGCCATCAATAGAAGCAGCAAGGGCGTCGAGATCGGAGCTGTCGTGTCTATCTCCAAAGCCATTGAGATATTGTCGGATGGAGGCGCAGTGTTCAGAAAGATTGCCGATCACCTGAGCAAAGTGGCCTCGTCGTTCGTCCAGAACACGGCGACCATTGGAGGCAACATCATCATGGCGCAGAGGCTGTCTTTCCCGTCGGACATCGCAACGGTTCTTCTCGCTGCAGGATCAACTGTCACCATCCAGGTGGCCGCCAAGAGGATGTGCATCACTCTGGAGGAGTTCTTGAAGCAGCCTCCATGTGATTCCAGGACGTTGTTGGTCAGCATCTCTATCCCGGATTGGGGTTCAGATGATGGCATCACCTTTGAGTCGTTTCGTGCGGCTCCTCGTCCACTTGGCAATGCTGTGTCATATGTTAATTCTGCATTCTTGGCAAGAAGTTCAGTGGATGGATCATCAGGGAGCCATCTCATTGAGGATGTTTGCTTGGCATTTGGCGCCTTCGGGGCCGAACACGCCATCAGAGCTAGGGAGGTTGAGGAGTTCTTGAAGGGAAAATTGGTTAGTGCACCAGTGATACTTGAAGCAGTTCGGCTTCTTAAAGGTGTTGTTTCACCAGCTGAAGGCACAACACATCCTGAATACAGAGTCAGCTTGGCCGTCAGTTATCTGTTCAGATTCCTGACTTCCCTTGCTAATGGCTTGGATGAGCCTGAAAATGCTAATGTTCCCAATGGTTCATGTACTAATGGAACCGCAAACGGTAGCGCTAATTCCTCTCCGGAGAAGCACTCAAATGTTGACAGCTCTGATTTGCCAATAAAATCAAGGCAAGAGATGGTTTTCTCTGATGAATACAAACCTGTTGGAAAGCCGATCGAGAAAACCGGAGCAGAGCTCCAAGCTTCTGGTACATACTCTCTCATCATAAATTCCTATTATCAATCCAAACTCACATGTTTTACTTTTAATTACTATTTCGAATACTACAATCTAAATTCGTGCTACCCATGTTAGAGCATCTTAGAGGCTTGGATTTTCATAGCCTGAACATCTGAACTTGATATGCAGGAGAGGCAGTGTATGTTGATGACATCCCTGCTCCGAAGGATTGCCTCTATGGAGCATTTATCTATAGCACACACCCTCACGCTCACATAAAAGATATAAACTTCAGATCATCTTTGGCTTCACAGAAGGTCATCACAGTTATCACTGCAAAGGACATTCCTACCGGTGGAGAAAATATTGGATCATGCTTCCCAATGCTTGGAGATGAAGCGCTTTTCGTTCATCCTGTTTCTGAATTTGCCGGCCAGAATATTGGTGTTGTGGTACTTACATCTAAACCACCTGAACTTTCTTTCAGATGAGGCATAACTAGTAATATGTCTGAATATTTAGAAATTTTGTGAATAAATTCGAGCTTACCATGTCATATTGCCTTGCTATCATTCAGATTGCTGAAACACAAAAGTATGCCTATATGGCGGCGAAGCAAGCTGTGATCGAATATAGTACCGAAAATCTTCAGCCACCAATTCTGACAATAGAAGATGCTGTCCAGCATAACAGCTACTTCCCAGTTCCCCCATTTTTAGCTCCTACGCCAATTGGTGACTTCAACCAAGCTATGTCTGAAGCTGATCACAAGATCATAGATGGGGAGGTATGTACTTAAACACTTTGAATATAATAGATACAGAAGTTATAGTCTCCTGAACTCATGACTTAATTAGGTACTCCCTCCGTTTCACAATGTAAGTCATTCTAGTATTTTCCATATTCATATTAATGCTAATGAATCTAGATAGATATATATGTCTAGATTCATTACCATCAATATGGATGTGGGAAATGCTAGAATGACTTACATTGTGAAACGGAGGAATTAGTTTAGTAGTAGAACAATTTTGATGCGCATTATCTATTGAACAGCAGGTGCTAAGAAAGAAAGGAGTAACCAAGATCGTAGAAGATTATTATAGTCAGAGTTCCTGACAACTTTACGAGAGATACTTACACCCGATTTCTATTTTTTTGTTACAGGTGAAACTTGAATCCCAGTACTATTTCTACATGGAGACACAGACGGCCTTAGCTATCCCTGATGAAGATAACTGTATAACCCTCTATGTGTCGGCGCAACTACCTGAGATTACTCAAAATACTGTTGCGAGGTGCCTTGGCATTCCATATCACAATGTCCGTATCATCACGAGAAGAGTTGGAGGAGGTTTTGGTGGAAAGGCAATGAAAGCAATACATGTGAGCATCTGACTATGATGATTTGCATTTGCAGAACAATTATATTCTTGAACTGGTGGAATTTCTCGTCTAACTCTGTAGTTATTCGTACTACAATGCATATGCTTTTGTTTAACAATTATAATAGTAGTACAATAGTATTTCATAACTAAAAATATTGTGAGAACTTAATACATATTTCATTGTTGTAGGCTATTTTAGAATGTGAACCAACCATGGACGGTTTAAATCTCTGTTTGATAACGTCATTAGCTTGAAATTACAAACTGTTTGGAATGCAGAATGATCTTGATATGACCAGAAGTACCTGTTGCTTGACAGGTTGCCGCTGCATGTGCTGTCGCCGCATTCAAGCTGCGGCGTCCGGTTCGAATGTACCTCGATCGCAAGACAGACATGATCATGGCGGGAGGGCGGCATCCGATGAAGGTAAAGTACTCCGTCGGTTTCAAGTCCGACGGCAAGATCACGGGTCTGCACTTTGATCTTGGAATGAACGGCGGAATATCGCCGGATTGCAGCCCGGTGTTGCCAGTCGCCATTGTCGGGGCTCTGAAGAAGTACAACTGGGGCGCTCTCTCCTTCGACATCAAGGTCTGCAAGACGAACGTCTCGTCGAAGTCGGCGATGCGGGCTCCCGGCGACGCGCAGGGCTCGTTCATCGCCGAGGCCATCGTCGAACACATCGCGTCCACTCTCTCAGTGGACACGAACGCCATCAGGAGGAAGAACCTCCACGACTTCGAGAGCCTCAAGGTGTTTTATGGGAATAGCGCCGGTGATCCTTCGACGTACAGTCTCGTCACCATCTTCGACAAGCTGGCCTCGTCGCCGGAGTACCAGCAGAGGGCCGCCATGGTCGAGCACTTCAACGCCGGCAACAGGTGGAAGAAGCGGGGCATTTCTTGCGTGCCGATCACCTACGACGTGAGGCTCCGGCCAACTCCGGGGAAGGTGTCCATCATGAAC
Organism: Oryza sativa Japonica Group; assembly: GCF_034140825.1. Taxonomy (NCBI): domain Eukaryota; kingdom Viridiplantae; phylum Streptophyta; class Magnoliopsida; order Poales; family Poaceae; genus Oryza; species Oryza sativa. Next base: position 33,852,783 of record NC_089037.1, on the reverse strand, counting down.
GACGGCTCCATCGCCGTTGAGGTCGGCGGCGTCGAGATCGGGCAGGGGCTGTGGACGAAAGTGAAGCAGATGACAGCGTTCGCGCTGGGCCAGCTCTGCGATGATGGCGGCGAGGGCCTCATCGACAAGGTCCGTGTCATCCAGGCCGACACCCTGAGCATGATCCAGGGAGGCTTCACCGGTGGGAGCACGACCTCCGAGACTAGCTGCGAGGCTGTTCGGAAGTCGTGCGCCGCCCTCGTGGAGAGGTTGAAGCCCATCAAAGAGAAGGCTGGCACGCCACCATGGAAATCCCTTATTGCCCAGGTAAATTCTTGTTTGAGTTTTCTCGTCCTTAAAAAAACTACTTCCTCCGTTTCACAATGTAAGTCATTTTAACATTGTCCATATTCATATTAATATTAATAAATCTAGATAGATATATTTGTCTAAATTCATTAACATCAATATGAATGTGGGAAATGCTAATATGACTTATATTGTGAAACGGAGGGAGTAATAACTTTTTCAGTAAACTGCAAGCATCAGTAAGGAAATCTTGTTTTCTGAAAGATCATTGTGTCTGACAGCGTTGTAAATTTACAAATTTGTGATGGCATTTGCTCGTTCTCGCTTTCAGGCAAGCATGGCGAGTGTGAAGCTGACAGAGCACGCGTACTGGACGCCTGACCCCACGTTCACTAGCTACTTGAACTATGGAGCTGCAATTAGTGAGGTACACACTAAAGATACCCAGATACAAATTACAACAGAAGCTCTGAAAATGCATTTGCCGAGCCAATTTGCTGAGCTTGATCTCCTTCTCAAAGCTAATGCATTGTCCATCCAAAATCTGCACATGAACACTCCAGGTGGAAGTCGATGTGCTGACGGGAGAAACCACCATCCTGAGGAGCGACCTCGTGTACGACTGTGGGCAGAGCCTGAATCCTGCTGTGGACTTGGGCCAGGTCAGTCAATCTACTAAATTACCTTCAAAATATCAGTTGCATCTGCAATTCTGCGCGTTGCAAAATCATTGCAAGAATGAGATGTAAATTATATGTGATCTGAATGTGCAATCGTTGTTTTTTGTGATCAGGTGGAAGGCGCATTCGTGCAAGGGATCGGCTTCTTCACGAACGAGGAGTACACGACCAACTCCGATGGGCTGGTCATCAACGACGGCACGTGGACGTACAAGATCCCCACCGTGGACACCATCCCCAAGCAGTTCAACGTCGAGCTCATCAACAGCGCCCGCGATCACAAGCGCGTCCTCTCCTCCAAAGGTGAAAATCTCTTCTTCGTTTGCTCCTTTTTTTTTTCTCAAATCTGAATTCTGATATTGTTGCTGTCCTTCATGGCATGCAGCGTCCGGTGAGCCGCCGCTGCTGCTGGCGTCGTCGGTGCACTGCGCGATGAGGGAGGCGATCAGGGCGGCCAGGAAGGAGTTCGCCGGCGCCGGAGGCTCGCCGCTGACGTTCCAGATGGACGTGCCGGCGACGATGCCGATCGTCAAGGAGCTCTGCGGCCTTGACGTCGTGGAGAGATATCTCGAGAGCTTTGCTGCCAAAGCCTAGAGATAGAAGGGTTCTTTGGCTTAGCTTTGTATAAACACCAACAATAATCTGCGCCTGGATTTGTGTTGATGTGGTATATATGTACAGAACAAAAGGTGTTTTTTTGGGAAAAATAAAATCATATGGATGGTATTGTTCTATCATGTCTCATGGAGTCATGCTATCCAAATGAAAAGGAACAAAAAAAATGCCATTCTTTTTTAGATGGGATCGGTCGGTGTTGGGTCGGACTGAAGCGAGATATAGCGGGCATAAAAAAAAGAAAAAAGAAAGAGGACTTAACTCTAGAGCATAAAAAGACATTTAAGACATACTGGAAAAAAAATAATAATACTTTAGCAGAAAAGTTTAGTATACAGTTGAACTAACTAGTACGATAGCATACAGAGACCCGAAGGTAAGTAATGCCTTGTTTAGTTCCCATTTTTATTTTTAAAAACATCATATCGAATATTTGGATACATGGAGTATTAAATATAGATAAATTAAAAAAACTAATTGCACAGTTAGAGGGGAAATCACGAGATGAATCTTTTGAGCCTAATTAGTCCATGATTAGCCATAAGTGCTACAATAACCCACATGTACTAATGACGAATTAATTAGGCTCAAAAGATTCGTTTCACGGTTTCCAGGCGAGTCATGAAATTAGTTTTTTCATTCGTGTCCAAAAACCTCTTTCCACATCCGATCAAGCGTCCGATATAACACCCAAAATTTTCTTTTCGCGAACTAAACAGGCCCTAAGCGTATGTGCTACTCTAGCCTCTGACCAGCTTAGTCACGCTCAGCCTCCTCACATCATGTCTGGCCCGTCGTCACATCCGCTCAGAACATATCTAAATCATGGAAAATAACGATTAACTCATAATTTATCTTGTTGCCACGGTATCCTCGCTACTAGAAAAAGGCTTTTCGCAAGCGGCCAAATCATATTTTCGCAGGCGGACAAGCCATCCGCCTGCACCTCAACACCTGTGAAAATAGTTGATTTTCGCAGGCGGGCAACACGTCCGACTGCGAAAATAGCTTCGAGCGCTAAAAAAAAAATGGGCAGCCACCACCGGACGGCGGTAGCTTCCCGTTCCCAATCCATTTCCCATCCAATCCATTCAATTCATCCAAAATCACCATCCCCATCCAATCCATTCAATTCGTCCAGAATCACCGAGTCAATTGTAGCAAAGAAAGCAAATAAAGACATTCAAAAAAATCACGGCCGCCGCCTAGTCGTCCGCCACCGCCCAGCCGTCGTCCATCGCCGCCGCTGCATGTCCGCGCCACGCCGTCGTCCGCCGCTGCATGTCCGCGCCGCGCCGTCGTTCGGCGCTGCCGCACGGCCGCGGCCCGCCGTCGTCCGCGCCGCCTCCGCCGCCTCAACCCCCCTCGCCGCCGTGGCCACACCGCCTCGCCGCCACCGCCCGCCGCCGTGCTCCTCCCGCCCCCCTCCGGCCAGATCTGGGAGGGAGGGGCTGGGAGCCGCCGGCCACCGTTCTCCCCCTGCCCCCTCCGGCCAGATCTGGGAGGGAGGGACCGGGAGCCGCGCCGTCTCGACCCTCCTCGCCGCTGCCGCCCTCCGCCGCCGTCGCCAGGAGCACACGTCGCCACCGCCCCGCGCCCGGCCGCCGGCCGCCGGCCTCCCCCCTACCCCCTCCGGCCAGATCTGGAGGGGAGGAAGGGAGGGAGGGGAGCCGCCGCCCCACGCCGTCTTCCCCGCCGGCCGCCCCGCGCCGTCCGCCCCTTCTGCCGGTGGGGAGAATGAGGAGAGAGGAGAGGTGAAGGGGAGGGGAGGGGAGAGGAGAGGAGAGTGAGGGGGAGAGGAAAGGACTTAGAAAAAAATTCGGGCCATCTGCCATGTATATATATCACGCTAATTTTCGCAGGCGTTGCTTAAGTGGTCCGCCTGATTTTCGCAGGCGCCGCTTAAGTGGTCCGCTTGCGGACATCAAATTTCACCCTGACTTATATTTTTGTAGCCGGTCATTTGGCTCTAAACGTCATGTCCGCCTGCGAAAATAAGACCCTTACGTTGGGAAAAATGCTTTTTCTAGTAGTGCATGTTTCATAGTTTTTCTGTTAATATTTAAATTAAAAAATGTTAGCCATACCTTCACAAGAAAAAAAAAGTCCTAGCATACTTTTTAATTATTGACGCGTCAAAATTAACTTTTTAAGAAGGTTACATTGTTATAGCGGTTTTGCTATTTTACTTACAATAGATTTTTCAGCTCTTTTTTTTATTTTTCACATAGGATCTTATATCAAGATTCAGGTTCTCTCGCCGTCTAGCGCGTCTCCTGTCCTGCACCCGCGCGCGCGGGCTGTGGCCACAGGAGGAGGTAGAGGTCGGTTGATCGAGATGGGGTCAGAGGCGGCGGCGGCGGCGAGGGCGGTGGTGGTGGCGGTGAACGGGGAGAGGTACGAGGCGGTGGGGGTCGACCCGTCGACGACGCTGCTCGAGTTCCTCCGCACGCGGACCCCCGTCAGGGGCCCCAAGCTCGGCTGCGGCGAAGGTGAGAACTACCATCTCTCTCCTTCTCGATCTTAATTACGGCTGTTTGCTTCGATCTCTTCTTCTGCTTGCTCGTCGGAATCTTGAGCTATACTGGTCCATCCATTAATTCCATGAGATTTGGTGTTCGTCGGCATGTTTATTTCGCGAAAAGAAATTTTTTCCTCGTGTCACATCTGATATATCGGAAGGGGTTTTCGGATATGAATGAAAAAACTAATTTTTCATAATTCGTTTGGAAACCGCGAGACGGATCTTTTGAGCTAATTAACTGTCATTAGCACGTGAGTTATTGTAACACTTATGGCTAATCATGTACTAATTAGGCACAAACGATTCGTCTCGCGATTTTCTCCCTAACCATTTAATTAGTTTTTTTAATCTATATTTAATATTTCATGTACCTGTCCAAAGATTTGATGGGATGTTTTTTAAGAAAAAAAATTTGAAACTAAACTAAGCCTCATTCTTCCTTTGTTAGTCTGTCCAGTTTCTAGTCTGTTTTTTTTTGACGGTCACTTGATTAAGTCTGCGTGTAGTTTTTCTCGCCAGGTAAAATCTCCATGTAATTAAGTAGTTCTACTGTTTTTATTGGTGTTTCCCGGATGTGGCAATAATTAGTACTTTTTTTAGCACTGTTTAGCTCACCTGATCGCTGTACATGTCCTCCGGGAAGAGGAAATTAACCGTACGCAAGCACATATCATGCAGAATATCGTAGCAACGAATTCACAACAAACCAAGAAGAAGGTGCCCAGTAGCTTACTGGATTATCGTATTATTTGCAGTTGTTGGAGCGGAGGAGCTAGAAAACGAATTATCCAGGTTTTCCGCATGCAAATTGCACTTCTTTTTGTTTTTCTTTTGTTTTTTTTCTATTGGTATCACTATCAGGTAGCAAGTATATACGCAACTACTAGAACAACTAGGATGTATAGCTATCAGGTAGCATGTATGGAATATTGTGTCTAGGAGACATAACGGCAGAATATCAACCGGATATAACACCTACATACCGTGCATCAAAATAATTATTTCTCCATAAATTTTCTTCATCACAATTGTTTGTATAAATTTTCCAGGTTGTTTGTTAGCTTTAAACTATACGATATTTTCTTCATACCCACAAAAAATTAATTATAACATTTTTCATTATCTTAAAAGGAGGTTAACTTAATTTGTTTAAAACAAATATCTAACAAATTAAGTGCAAATTAAAAATAAGGTGATTTTCCTTTTAAGTTGAATGTTTAGGTGCTCTATTTTTTTTAACAAATCCTAAAAAAATATTATTATCAATAAATATGTTTTATTTATACCATAAAGCTGCCCCTCCTTCTAATTGGTTTCATACCCAGGCAATTTTTACATACATATATATGAGTACTAGAAAAATGACTGTGCGTTGCAACGGGTGAAAACTATTTTAATTTTATTATTGTTATAGGTTTAGTTAAAGTTAAATTCACTGTGGAAATTCGCTTGAATATATATTTTCTTAGAAAATCAGGAGCTGCAGTTAGGAGTCTGATTGTCTCAAGGCATGCGAGTGTATTTTAAAGAGATTTCTATACGACTCCTTTTGATTTTCAAAAGTGGACTAACTTAAAAACGGAGTCAAACACGGATATGTATTTCCAAATGCGAACAAAACTTAAAAACCGACTCAAACACAGATAACCTACAAGTACCGGCAAAATCATCTTCAATTTTTATAATAGTAGAAATATATATGAGTGAATAAAGAAAAGAGATCTACATACCTTATTTTTTATGATATACTTAATCTGTAGTATTTATTTAAAGTTCTAAAATATAAATCTCTACTATTATAAAAACTGAAGATGTTTCCGTGGTCCGTCATCCGTATTTGAGTCGGTTTTAATTTTATGTTTTGGTTTTAATCTATATGTCTTCTCTTCTCTACTTTTATAAAAATTGAAAATGTTTTTACCGGTATTTTGGTATGTCATCTGTGTATGAGTCGGTTTTTAAGTTATTTTGCTTTTGAAAAAAATACATATCCATATTTGAGTCGGTTTTTAAGATCGTTCACTTTTGGTAATACAGAAGAAATCATATAAGAAATTTATTTAAAAAAACTTACATGCTAACTTGAGGTGATTGGACTCCTAACTCCAGGCCATGATTTTCTAAAAATATATATATCCAAGCGAACTCTCGCAGTAAATTACATCTTAACTAAACCGTACAACAATAATAAGATTAAAATAAACTTCACCCGATGCAACGCAAGGGTATTTTTTTAGTTTAATACTAATAGAGTAACAGTGAGGGGGTAATTATCAATTTGACAGTACGGATAAATTACTAAGGATTTCTTCTTTTTTTTTTCAGGTGGATGTGGCGCATGCGTGGTCGTCGTGTCCAAGTACGACGCCGTCGCCGACGAGGTGACCGAGTTCTCGGCGAGCTCCTGCCTGACGCTGCTCGGCAGCCTGCACCACTGCGCGGTCACCACCAGCGAGGGCATCGGCAACTCCAGGGATGGCTTCCACGCTGTGCAGCGGCGGCTCTCCGGCTTCCACGCCTCACAGTGCGGCTTCTGCACGCCGGGCATGTGCATGTCCATCTACTCCGCGCTCGCCAAGGCTGACAAGGCATCCGGTCGCCCCGCGCCGCCGACGGGGTTCTCCAAGATCACCGCCGCCGAGGCAGAGAAGGCCGTCTCCGGCAACCTGTGCCGCTGCACTGGCTACAGGCCCATCGTCGACGCCTGCAAGAGCTTCGCCGCGGACGTCGACCTCGAGGATCTTGGCCTCAACGCCTTCTGGAAGAAAGGCGTCGACGACGAGCACGCTGACATCAACAAGCTGCCTGCATACTCCGGTGGCGCCGCCGTCTGTACGTTCCCGGAGTTCCTCAAGTCGGAGATAAGGTCGTCCATGGGTCAAGCGAATGGTGACACTTCGGCGGTGGTGGTCACCGGCGACGGCTGGTTCCACCCCAAGAGCGTCGAGGAGTTCCACAGGTTGTTTGACTCTAACCTGTTCGATGAAAGGTCTGTGAAGATTGTGGCATCGAACACCGGCTCCGGAGTGTACAAGGATCAAGACCTCCATGACAAGTACATCAACATCTCGCAGATTCCGGAACTCTCAGCCATCAATAGAAGCAGCAAGGGCGTAGAGATCGGAGCTGTCGTGTCTATCTCCCAAGCCATCGACATACTGTCGGATGGAGGCGCGGTGTTTAGAAAGATCGCTGATCACCTGAGCAAAGTGGCCTCGCCGTTCGTCCGGAACACGGCGACCATTGGAGGCAACATCATCATGGCGCAGAGGTTGTCTTTCTCGTCGGACATCGCAACTGTTCTTCTCGCTGCAGGATCAACTGTCACCATCCAGGTGGCCGCCAAGAGGATGTGCATCACTCTGGAGGAGTTCTTGAAGCAGCCTCCATGTGATTCCAGGACATTGCTGGTCAGCATCTCTATCCCGGATTGGGGTTCAGATGATGGCATCACCTTTCAGACGTTTCGTGCGGCTCCTCGTCCACTTGGCAATGCTGTGTCATATGTTAATTCTGCATTCTTGGCAAGAAGTTCAGTGGATGGATCATCAGGGAGCCATCTCATTGAGGATGTTTGCTTGGCATTCGGCCCCTTTGGGGCCAAGCACGCCATCAGAGCTAGGGAGGTTGAGAAGTTCTTGAAGGGAAAATTGGTTAGTGCACCAGTGATACTTGAAGCAGTTCGTCTTCTGAAAGGTGTTGTTTCACCAGCTGAAGGCACAACACATCCTGAATACAGAGTCAGCTTGGCCGTCAGTTATCTGTTCAAATTCCTGTCTTCCCTTACTAATGGCTTGGATGAGCCTGAAAATGCTAATGTTCCCAATGGTTCATTTACTAATGGAACCGCAAATGGTATTGTTGATTCCTCGCCAGAGAAGCACTCAAATGTTGACAGCTCTTATTTGCCAATAAAATCAAGGCAAGAGATGGTTTTCTCTGATGAATACAGACCTATTGGAAAACCGATCGAGAAAACGGGAGCTGAGCTCCAAGCTTCTGGTACATATTCTCTTATCCTAAATTCCTATTCTCAATCCGAGCTCACATGTTTTACTTTTAATTGGACTTTCATAGCCTGAACATCTGAACTTGTTATGCAGGGGAGGCAGTGTATGTCGATGACATCTCTGCTCCAAAGGATTGCCTCTATGGGGCATTTATCTACAGCACACACCCTCACGCTCACATAAAAGGTGTAAACTTCAGATCATCTTTGGCTTCACAGAAGGTCATCACAGTTATCACTTTAAAGGACATTCCTACCAATGGAAAAAATATTGGATCATGCTCCCCAATGCTAGGAGATGAAGCGCTTTTCGTTGATCCTGTTTCTGAATTTGCTGGACAGAATATTGGTGTTGTGGTACTTACATCTAAACCAACTTTCATTCAAATGAGGCAGAACTGGTAACATGTCTGAATATTCAGAAATTTTGTGAATAAATTCGAGCTTACCATGTCATATTGCCTTGTTGTCATTCAGATTGCTGAAACTCAAAAGTATGCCTATATGGCGGCGAAGCAATCTGTGATCGAATATAGTACTGAAAATCTTCAGCCACCAATTCTGACAGTAGAAGACGCTGTCCAGCATAACAGCTACTTCCAAGTTCCCCCATTTTTAGCTCCTACGCCAATTGGTGAGTTCAACCAAGCCATGTCTGAAGCTGATCACAAGATCATAGATGGGGAGGTATGTACTTAACACTTTTAAAAATAGACAGAGAGGTTATAATTGTGTGAACGCATGACTTAATATGCTAGTATAATAGTAGAACAATTTTGATGCACACTATCTATTGAGCAGCAGGTGCTAAGAATGAAAGGAGCAACCAAGATTATTATAGTTGAGAGTTCCTAACAATTTTAGGAGAAATACTTACACCCAATTTCTATTTTTTTGTTACAGGTGAAACTTGAATCCCAATACTATTTCTACATGGAGACACAGACGGCCTTAGCTATCCCTGATGAAGATAACTGTATAACCCTCTATGTGTCGGCGCAACTACCTGAGATTACTCAAAATACTGTTGCGAGGTGCCTTGGCATTCCATATCACAACGTCCGTATCATCACGAGAAGAGTTGGAGGAGGTTTTGGTGGAAAGGCAATGAAAGCAATACATGTGAGCATCTGACTATGATGATTTGCATTTGCAGAACAATTATATTCTTGAACTGGTGGAATTTCTCGTCTAACTCTGTAGTTATTCGTACTACAATGCATATGCTTTTGTTTAACAATTATAATAGTAGTACAATAGTATTTCATAACTAAAAATATTGTGAGAACTTAATACATATTTCATTGTTGTGGGCTATTTTAAAATGTGAACCAACTATCGACGGTTTAAATGTCTGTTTTGATAGCGTCATTAGCATGAACTTAGAATTTGTTTGGAATGCAGAAAGATCTAGATATGACCAGAAGTACCTGTTGTTTGACAGGTTGCAACTGCTTGTGCTGTCGCCGCATTCAAGCTGCGGCGTCCGGTTCGAATGTACCTCGATCGCAAGACAGACATGATCATGGCGGGAGGGCGGCATCCGATGAAGGTAAAGTACTCCGTCGGTTTCAAGTCCGACGGCAAGATCACGGGTCTGCACGTTGATCTCAGAATCAACTGCGGAATATCGCCGGACTGCAGCCCGGCGTTGCCAGTCGCCATTGTCGGGGCTCTGAAGAAGTACAACTGGGGGGCTCTCTCCTTCGACATCAAGCTCTGCAAGACGAACGTCTCGTCGAAGTCGGCGATGCGGGCTCCCGGCGACGCGCAGGGCTCGTTCATCGCCGAGGCCATCGTCGAACACATCGCGTCTACTCTCTCAGTGGACACGAACGCCATCAGGAGGAAGAACCTCCATGACTTCGAGAGCCTCAAGGTGTTTTACGGGAATAGCGCCGGTGATCCTTCGACGTACAGCCTCGTCACCATCTTCGACAAGCTGGCGTCGTCGCCGGAGTACCAGCAGAGGGCCGCCGTGGTCGAGCATTTCAACGCCGGCAGCAGGTGGAAGAAGCGGGGCATTTCTTGCGTGCCGATCACCTACGACGTGAGGCTCCGGCCATCTCCGGGGAAGGTGTCCATCATGAACGACGGCTCCATCGCCGTCGAGGTCGGCGGCGTCGAGATCGGGCAGGGGCTGTGGACGAAAGTGAAGCAGATGACAGCGTTCGCGCTGGGCCAGCTCTGCGATGATGGCGGCGAGGGCCTCCTCGACAAGGTCCGTGTCATCCAGGCCGACACCCTGAGCATGATCCAGGGAGGCTTCACCGGCGGGAGCACGACCTCCGAGACTAGCTGCGAGGCTGTTCGGAAGTCGTGCGCCGCCCTCGTGGAGAGGTTGAAGCCCATCAAGGAGAAGGCTGGCACGCTACCATGGAAATCCTTGATTGCCCAGGTGAGGATAGCAATATAGCATCCTTGTAAATTCTTGTTTGAGTTTTCTCGTCCTTAAAAAAACTAATAACTTTTTCAGTAAACTGCAAGCATCAGTAAAGAAAATATTGTTTTCTGAAAGATCATTGTGTCTGACAGCATTGTAAATTTACAAATTTGTGATGGCATTTGCTCGTTCTCGCTTTCAGGCAAGCATGGCGAGCGTGAAGCTGACAGAGCACGCGTACTGGACGCCTGACCCCACGTTCACTAGCTACTTGAACTATGGAGCTGCAATTAGTGAGGTACACACTAAAGATACCCAGATACAAATTACAACAGAAGCTCTGAAAATGCATTTGCCGAGCCAATTTGCTGAGCTTGATCTCCTTCTCAAAGCTAATGCATTGTCCATCCAAAATCTGCACATGAACACTCCAGGTGGAAGTCGATGTGCTGACGGGAGAAACCACCATCCTGAGGAGCGACCTCGTGTACGACTGTGGGCAGAGCCTGAATCCTGCTGTGGACTTGGGCCAGGTCAGTCAATCTACTAAATTACCTTCAAAATATCAGTTGCATCTGCAATTCTGCGCGTTGCAAAATCATTGCAAGAATGAGATGTAAATTATATGTGATCTGAATGTGCAATCGTTGTTTTTTGTGATCAGGTGGAAGGCGCATTCGTGCAAGGGATCGGCTTCTTCACGAACGAGGAGTACACGACCAACTCCGATGGGCTGGTCATCAACGACGGCACGTGGACGTACAAGATCCCCACCGTGGACACCATCCCCAAGCAGTTCAACGTCGAGCTCATCAACAGCGCCCGCGATCACAAGCGCGTCCTCTCCTCCAAAGGTGAAATCATCGTCTTCTTCCTTTGAGCACTGAAATCGTGAAGGAAATCGAAATCTGAAACTGTTTTGTGATCCATCGTGGCAGCGTCCGGTGAGCCGCCGCTGCTGCTGGCGTCGTCGGTGCACTGCGCGATGAGGGAGGCGATCAGGGCGGCCAGGAAGGAGTTCGCCGGCGCCGGCGGCTCGTCGCTGACGTTCCAGATGGACGTGCCGGCGACGATGCCGATCGTCAAGGAGCTCTGCGGCCTCGACGTCGTGGAGAGAGATCTCGAGAGCTTTGCTGCCAAAGCCTAGAGATAGTGGGTTCTTTGGCGTAGCTTTGTATAAACACCAACAATAATCTGTGCCTGGATTTGTGTTGATGTGGTATATATGTACAGAAGAAAAGTGTTTTTTTTTTTTGGAAAAATAAAATCATATTGATGGTAATGTTCTATCTTGTCTCATGGCTATCCAAATGAAAGGGAGTTTATTTTTTTCCAAAATGCCGATAAAAAGGAAAAATAATGCCATTCTTTTTTAGATGGGATCGGTCGTTGTTGGGTCGGACCGAACCTAGATATTATCGGGCGCTTGACGTGCCGTTTGTTAAAATAGGTTAATTAGAGCCGTTGATTTTTCATCCAACGGACGAGATGGCGTGTGCAGCGTTCTCCACCGCGGCGCCAAATTTCAGGCCACTCTGAATCTGAGAATGAAATGCAGTTTTATTACATGAAGATGTTACAGATTTCTGTCTCATCGCTCATCAGTCGACGTGTTGTGAAGCCAATCAAGGAAACGAGAATTCAGATGCGAAGTCTTCCAGCTGCCACGCGGCAGACGTCGTAGCCTGCTGCGTCGACGGTGCGCCGCCGCCGCCGCCGTCTCGCTGCCCCGGCGGAAGGGTCGTACGCGCGTGGGCGGCGGCGGCGCTGTGCATGGCGATCTGCGCGTGGGTCCAAGCGAGCTCGCACTGGGCGGCGCGGATCTGGTCCTGGAGGCGGTTGATGACGCCGGCGCAGCCGTACACCGGGTCCTGCACCCGCCGGTACGCCTCCGCCGCCATCGAGTCCGCCGCCCGCCCGCGCTCCTGCACCGGCAGTTGCTGCACGCAATACAACGATAGAATTGAGACGCGCATCACTGCGAAATTAACATATGGAGTATAGCTCTGTTCCAATTTGCAGCCCAATTATTAGGACGTGGATTTTCATCTCTCGAGAGGACATGTTTGCATGTCATCTAAATAGTTATTAAATAATTTAAAAAAAAATTGACAATATAGATTAATATAAAATATATCACTCCACAAATATGCAAAACCAAATTCAATTTCTATAAGTTGCAACAAAAATAACAAATTAAATTGAAAATAGTTATCGCACATTTACAACTATATTTGTTGTTTTTGTTACAACTTGTAAAAGTTGAATTTAAACTTGTATGTTTGTGGAGTGATATATTTCACATTAATCTATGTTACTAAATTTTTTTCATATTTTTTAATAACTATTTATGTGACATATGTGAAACGACGGGATATCCTCTCGAGGGATGAATTCACTTTCCCCAATTACACTACACATCAACAATTTTATCACTAACAAGTAACAACTTCGATCACGTGCCAACTTCTAACTGAATAAGGTGTACAGTGAGTGAGCTAGTGACACCAATATAGCCCCATATGTTTTTTTTTCAATTGCATAGAAGACGTAAACCAACGCACGCACACTACCAAGTGATAGTGAAAAGAGAAATTTTGATACCTCGAAATACTGCTAGATTTACATTGGTATTTTTTTTATTAATAATGGTAAAATTATTTTAGTGAAAAAACATACCACGCTCAAAAAAAAGAAAAAACATACCAGCTCGTGTAATTTCCGTTTAGAAATATGAGTGTGGTAGTATGTGTGGTATAGCTAGCTACTAGTAGTAGTGATCAGTGATCACCTGGAGCATTCTGGCGGTGTTGCCGGCGCCGAAGACACGCTGAACGCAGGCGTATCTGTGGGGATCGGAAGCCGGGAAGTGGGGCGCGAGGACGCAGTCGCGGGAGCACCGCCTGCGCAGGAACTTGCACGCGGCGCAACGCCTTGTCGCGGAGCCGCCGCTGTCGCTGCTGGCTTCCACGTCCTCCTCACCGGGGGACATGATCTACCGGGAGATCTCACGGAGGGGAGATGGAGATTTGGTTCAGGATCTCGTGGATCTTGGCAAGATTTTGCATGGGGAGATTGGGATTTGGCAAATCCATGGCCGGCTCTATGTATGTGCGTACGAGAGGAGAGGAGACGGTGGATTCGTCTCTACATGGAAGTGTGGCAACGGCTAGTTGGAGTATTTTGCATGGGAAAAAATTAACGCTATAATTATTTGTGATTAGTTGAATAATTGCACGAGAAAGAATACTAAGCAACGGCATGAGCAGATGCGCGAGCGCGAGCGCGCGCGCGCGCTACCCACGTTTCCGTTTTTTTCGCGGTTCCATTTCAGGCAGGTTTGGGCTGTTCCTGCCGGCTACCGTTTGTGGGTAGCTGGTAGGATTTTCGTTATTATATTTATTCCATTTAATTTGAGCTCACAGCAATATGAACGTGGTGTACAGTAAAGTACTCCCTCCCTCTTTCACTAAATGTTTGACGCCGTTGATTTTTTTAAACATGTTTGACCGTTTGTCTTATTCAAAAACTTTTGTGAAATATGTAAAACTATATGTATACATAAAAGTATATTTAACAATAAATCAAATGATAGGAAAAGAATTAATAATTAATTAATTTTTTAATAAGACGAACGATCAAACATTTTTTAAAAAGTCAACGGCGTCAAATATTTTAGGATGGAGGGAGTACTAGCTAATATGAGCTCTAGGTTTTTTTTAAGGGGGGTTTGAGGTGTGGTTGGCAGGGTTTGCCTTACTACGCGGTTAACTCCGGGCTCGGCGGTTTAAAAACCCTGGTAGTTGGTGGGCGGTTTAACATGCACTGGTTTTCCAAAGTGCTATTGGTCTCCTTTTCTTTTCTGTTATGAAAAAACAAAGACTAAATTGAGGTGCTAGGAATAGTTGGTTTGCCGGTGCAAATAATAGCTGCGATCCTAGTTTCTTCAAACTTAGCTTAGACTTCCATCAGACTTCCTAATTTCTGTTGTTGCTGTTCAGATTGCAATCCTGGCTTCTTGTTTTAATTAAGCATAATGCCCTCTAAAAAGAGTAGTGTCAAGAAACGCAATATAAAACCACCTTCGCACAGGAACAAGATTTCATTTCTCAAACCCCAATCGATTTTATTTATACACAGTTTTTATGGAGCCACAGAAAGGCTAGAGTATAAAGATTCGTTCCTATTACTGAATTCGCCTCTAAGAACATCAGCTGCTCTTTGGATTGCCCTAGAGATTTTCCGCACCTCATGCCGCACCGCCGCCTGCTGTTCTTTCGCGCTTCGATTGCTCGACCGGGAGATGGCGTCCGCCACCCCAGGGAAAAACGAGAGCTTGCTTTCGTAGTCCTCCGGAGGCGAGTACATCTAGCAAGAAATATAAAAGCGTGGTCACGCACAACATTTTTTTTTTCTAAATTTGGTTATGACTTATGACTTATGAATAGCGGGAGGCTTAAGAGTGTAAGTGGCTAACCCGCGAAACCCACTTATAGGCCAAAATAAGCCGCAGACCTGCTTATTTTGACCTATAAGTGGGTTCATGGCTGACCCACTTAAGGCTCACCAGATGCTTGAACCATCCTCTTCCCTGAAGTCCATCAGCTTGCAGAAAGCTTCTTTCAGCAAGTAGAAGACGGTCGTTCAACAATCGCCGCCTCATCAGAGAGTACCCATCGGATATATTTTGGTCCTGTAATTTCTAGAATGTTCCAAATCAACAAAAGAAAATAAGGTTATCATCGGCAATATAGATTGGTACAAAATATTTAAAACATGAGATCCAAGTGGCAAAATAAATGGCATCCATCATGGGAATGGAAAAATAACTGTACTGATATAATAATTTTTAAGAGAAAGCATCAATAATGTGATGTCAGGCACCAAAAGGATTACTAAGTTCTAAGAAATTAAAGTTATTGCCTGTATGTGCAGCAAAACTGCAAAAGGCAAATGTCTAAATAAAATTGGATATCCAAATATACATACTGCCGTTTCAAACTGGTTGTACATACAGAAGTGATATGCAGTGTGCAGAGTGAAAGAGCTAAAGAAGAAAATATCTTCAGCCAACCGCAACTATAATGGACTACAGACTACCTAATTACATGGAAACAGAAAGACAAAACAGAATATAAAGCAAAAGAAAAAAAGATTCTTGAACATACCTTTGCCTCTTTCAGAAATTCTAAGCCTGCATCAGAAAGATCTTCAATGGATCTATTCAGCAAATGAACCCATTTGCTATTTTCCATCATACTAGAGAATGCATTTGCATGCTCCTGCGACATTGCAAGTTCAAAATGTACATCAGAAGATGAGACCATGATGCTGTGGGAAAAGGAAATATACCCCTACTCTAATATGATCTATGAACCCATGAAGTTGGTCATCATGCGTGACTTATATTTGTGTTCTAAAGTTCAGTTCAACTAGATTGAGCATATGTGCATTCAAAATTGTCAATTACAATGTTGTTTTGAGCAAAACCCTGTTTTTGGGTCAAGCTCCCATTGCATAAGCAAAAATTGAATATGCTACATAAACATACACGTACAGTCCTTCAGGATGATAAATGCCAATCATATGAAAATGTTAAATGCTTGTGCTAATTCTGAAAGAATCGATGTACCTGCAACTGGGAAGCGTATGTTTGATAATCAAAAGGCAGCACAGGGTCATCTGCTAATCGAAGGGCCAGTAGTCCCCAAATCTCCACAACTGTTGAGCCAAAGTAAATGAGCATGATGAGTATTATAAGAGATGTGTACAACATATTTTAAAGCACAAAAATACCAAACTCAGCTGCGACCTTATGTCTAGTTCTATATGGGATAGTCCATAGAATTTTTATAATAATTGACTGGTCTTGTACCAGTGCATTCAAGTTAACAGTAATTTGAACAAGCAAAATTGTAGTTTGTAAGGTATTGCACATTTTCTCCCTTTCAGAATCATTTTAAAAGATCATTACTGCTACTTACTAGCCACGTGACGAAGAAACAGTGGATCACCATGCTTTTCCATCCAATGATACGAGTCAAGAGCCGTATGATATCCAGGAAATTCTGCGTATTAGACCAGTTAGATGATGTCCTGCATTCTCTCTAGAAAGTGGGGTGATGGGGAAATATTTTGTCTCTTCTAACTTTATCTTGGAACCAGGAAACGATTGAGAGATGTACAAAATTAAATCACATAGCTCAACAAAATATTTTAAAAAATGAGCAAGCAGTAACGATCCTAAAAAATGGGGTTGCATTAATGTCCTCTGCTTAGAAAACATATACTGTTCTCTCTTTTGAGAAAAAAACAGTTTATTTTTTGAGCAAAAAAAGCAAGTCTTTTTCTCCGTATATTACATGCTATATTGGAGAAGGAAAAGGAAAGTTATAAGTTAATTTAACAATAATAAACAGAAAGACGTGATTGCATGCTTAAAATACCTTTTCCATAGTATAAATCCATACAGGGGATCCCAGCATGATGTAGAAATGGAGCAAAGTCAGAATCAGTTCTGGCAAGTCTTTCTATCTGCGAATTCATTGTCAGTAAATAATCAGAACATATATATGAGTTAGACGCTCAAAAGATCATAACCAGAATTTTTTTTCACTTACGGTAGCAAGCGATAGTAATTAATTTACAGCACAATAAAAAAGTTTAGACAAAATCAGAGTGAAGTAGATGGAATGGCTCCTCGGGCGTCTGGCAGAATGCTTGGCCTCCTGCGCCAGAAGCTCACCCTTCAGGCACACAAGTGAGGTGATGGAAGGTACTACAGCAAGGAGGACCACAATAAGCAGTTTGTTCATTGAAGACAGGGAACAAGACAGATGGAGTGTCATGGACACGTGAACTGGCTGTGGAAATTAGTTGCCTAATTTACAGTTCTACACTTCACACATACACATGATTTTAATCATACACATCATAGGTACCTCATCAATCTACATTGTATTTGTGCACCCGCTGGTAAATAGGCATGGGAAAGTGGGACATACATGTGCCTGATATAGGTGAGGTTTTCCCCGCGCCAGTTAGGACAATTATTTCAGACGTCCTGGCTGGGTTAACATGGTAGGGACCAAGTTGTATAGCACTTAGTATGTGGTTGAGGCCTTGAGAAGCAATGGGCCAAGGCATCTAATTGCATGGTCGGAAACAAGAGTTTCAAAGGGACAGTGGGACTTGAGACAGTTGTTGAGTGAGCAACTGGGTGATGCATCACACCTTGATGCTCCTTGACCAAAGTTAGTCCAGTGATAAACCCGGACTGCATATTCTTAATATGTAACAGTATGCAACACAAAAAATGTATAACCAGGTACAGGTAGTTTGTAGCCTAATTTATTGGAACTGGAATATCCATCGACACAATTTGGTTATTATCTTATTCCACAATTCTATGTAGAAAGTGTGAATTTTGACTAGCACTAAGATTGCATGTGGGATCCAGACCTTGCATGCTCAACTTGATGGAGACAACCGAGTAGCGATTATTCTCTGCAACCGATACAGCTGACTTTCACATGCACCTTCAACTGGTACAGCCATGTCAACTTCAACAGAACGGAAATTTTTTCTACATAAAGGTATCGCCCTTAAATGGTAAATCTGATTGTCGTGGAAAGCAAATGACATTTTGTAAGGTTTGGAGCTTTCCATGGTATTTATGGAAGCCATCATTTGGAGTGCTTGGAGTAATTATGACGTGGGCTTGACACAAAAATGAGTGGGAGTCATTCCAGATGTTACAAAATTAGCTGTTCATGCCAACTAATCATTGCTGATGGATAAATTGTTGACCATATTTCATTCAGAAGGTTTTTCAAAAATTCTGACAAAGAATTTCAGCGAAACAATTTTGAAAGATCAACCAGCCAGATACCAAGTAATTAGTTAATTCATACTATGTGATAGTCCTAATAATTAGAGGGTTATCTTGGAGGTGCCACCCCCAACTAGCTTTAAGGTGGTCAGGGGCTTAATTCCGGGTTGGCCCAGCCTGTATTTGGCTAGTTTCTATGAATAGGTTTTCACTTTCAGGCCCCAGGCCACCTGGGCCACAGCCAGGGGCCTGCGTTAGCCCATGAAGGTGGTGAGGGCTAGATGCCTATATAAGGTGAAGTTATGAAACATGAAGTTATCGTTATCTTTTATTACTATTATTTTTGGTTCGTTCTTTGTGCCACTGATGCGTTCTACTAAACCAATATCGATATATCTTTATCTAAATAACAATTTCATGTATTTATATTACCTGTTTTGTAAGGATTTGAAAAAAAGAAAGAAGGAATTGCTCACGTCAGAAGTATAAGATCAGTGCATAGCAAGTAGTAATTTTCACTTTCATTTTTGTATAGTTGTCATGTAGACTGTCGACTACAACAAAGATTCGACGACACCAGATTAGCACATCTCGTAAGTATATCTTGTGTGGGGGATGTCTCACTCTAGGAACTGAGATCTATATGGGCCTGCCCCCTGCACTTGGAGCAACTGCACCCAATGTAGAACTGCATACCTTACCCTACTAAAAACTCAAAACAAAAGAACAACCAACTCAGTAACTCACTATGCAGAAGATTAGTTGTCGGCATAGATAATTCAAAGTTACCAACCCTGTAGTGTACAAAGTGTGACCACTAGATGGCTATTATAAAAGTGATGTTTGACTTTAAACCAGTTTAGAACAGCTAGTGACAACCTGGATTGAGTACATCTCAATATGTATATAGAAAAGCATGTTTAAACCTTCGAGATCTTACATTGATGCCTCCGGTCATTTTATTCCATGTATCATGGACTGTTTTTCCTTCAACATCTGGATCTTTTACCTAGAAGCAAAAAGTTCTGAATGAATAAACATAACTTCACTTCAGAACAATTCTAAAATTTGGTATAAATAGCTGAGTGGACTGAGGTTTCTAAATGAAAACCCAAGCTCATAGAAAAATGCAATGGAAACACATTAATCTCTACCTGTCTTGTAACATCGACCAAGAGGTTGTCCAACTGGGGGGTAGAACCAGCAAAAAGCCCAATTCCTTGCACCGCACAATCAACATTTAAGTAAGCTACAGCTTTCGATTGCAGATCTTCGAGGTTCTCTTCGACCCATTCAGTTGATCCGATCTGGAAAAAAGAACCTTCAAAATGTAGAAAAGAAATAAACGGGACACAAATAAATGAGATCTTTGAGAACTGTGACAGATGAATCAAATCAACCAGAAAAGTTCATTCAAAAGGATAGCTACGAACATGCCAACTATATATGATTTTTTTGTGGGGTTCCTTTCATAAAATGCAAATGCCATATATGTTACTTTGAAAATGTTAGGGTGTGGGGGCATCTGCATGGTTTCCTTTTTCACATGGTGTTCAGCAACATATTCTCAATTTTCTTTAATATGAACTCACCATTCCAAACTCTTCGGCATCCCAACTACAAAGAATGATGGTCCTCCGTGGTGTCCAGCCTGACTGCAGCATTATTCCAAGACGCCGAGCAATATCAAGAAGCGCAGATGTCCCGCTGTTAGGGTCAACTGCTCCATAGGTCCATGCATCTCGGTGGTTACCAAGGATAACGTAACGATCAGGTTCTTCGTACCCTTTAATAATAGCAAAAATATCCTGTATCATGCCCATCTTCCTGTCCTCCTTAAATAAGATATAAGAGAAAACCATTATGGTCTTGATTGTACTTAACTCTAAAACATAGTCTCATCTGCCAGTTATACAAATATGCAAAACTGTGCAAAAGAAAAGATGCATCCTGAAACACTAACTTGCCTGGAGGACAAGCACGGACAGCTATTATGCAATGCTTTATTTGTCCAATATATATAGCTCATCCAATTGAGAGACATGACAACAGATCCAGCATATAGAAACAACACAGAATAATGACAAATAGGCCTACAGCAACATAACAAAGGGAGCCATAAAAGCATACCACTTGCAAAACTTACGTCACAAGTGCTCAATGATTTGGTGCTCATAGCTCAGTATGCCCACAATAATATTTCTCATTCTGTATAAATCTGTAACAATAATAATCTAACTAAGTTTAACCAATATGCACTACAAAGGAGCAAAGGCTGGTCAATACGCTCAACATCAAGCATAATGCTATTTGTAGTTTTGTACACACTACCACAGATATAAAAAAGGGCTAATAAAACAACAGGTGCTAGGACCACTGTCCACTGAAACCAAAATAGTCAAGCGGACAAGGAAATGGTTACTGTGCTTCCTAATCAAACTGCAAATGTAGTGACATCTTTTACAGCTCAAACAATTTAGGAGCTTATCCAGAATCTCAACACGGCAGTTTACAACATGGACTACTACGATGACTCTTTCCCCATTCAGCACAGACGTCTCTCTTAAGTTGAAAACAAAATGGCAACAGCCTATCACTGGAAAACCCAGTCAAGATAGGTCAAAGGAGCGGTCCATGGCTTTGATTCCTGTTTCCCTGCAAACGTACCCAGCGTCCTTGTCTCTAAGCGAGTAATCATAGATAGACAATCCTCCAGGCGATTTGTATTTTATACCTGATATGTGAAGTTGACCAGAGTGGGACCAGGTCCAACGCCGCCGACATCCACCGGGAGTCCAACTCCGGTCTGCCAATCCGCCGGCAAAGCCGGGCCACCTAGTGTCCGTATGATAGCCGAAGCCGTCTTGCCCGACACCGGCATAGATGGGATGGCCGGAAACCGCCGCTTAACATCCTCGTGGTCGAAATCCAGGCGCTCCGCCCCGGCCGTGGCGGCCCACCCGGGGGTGAGCGGGTCGCCGGGGCCTCCGAGGATTACCGTGCCCCTCTCGACCCCGCCGTCCGCGTGGCCGGCAATGAGAACGGCAGCGGCGCTCCTTTCCGCGGCGCGGCGCACCACCCCGCCGCGGTAGCCTCCTCCTCGGATCGCCACCGCGACGCGGCCGCGGACGCTCACCCCGAGCCGCTCCAGCGTGAGGTAGTCCTCCTCGCGGCCGAGGTTGACGAACACCGCCTCCGCGACGGCCCCGCCGGACGGGGCGTACGCGTGGTACGGCCGCACGAGGCGGCGCCCGACGTCCGCCGGCTCGTCGAGGGACAGGTGCGCGAGGAGGGTCCGGTCGGCGCGGAGCAGCGCGAGGGAGGCGTGCCCCGGGTACGAGAGCAGCGGCGTGTACTCCCGCGTTAGGGTTCGGAGCCCCGCGGCGCGGAACCCCGAGAGCACCCGCGCGGCGGCGCCGGCCGCCGCGCCCGTCCCCGCGAGGTGCGGCCCCGCGGTGAGCGCCCGCAGGTCGGCGGCGATGGTCGCGTTCGCCCCCTCGGACAGGGCCAGGAACCGCGCGGCCGGGTCGTACTCCGCGGGGCCGCCGCCGCCCGCCGCCCCCCTCGCGGCGGGGCGGCGGTGGAGGACGACGAGCGAGACGAGCAGCGCCGCCCCGAACCCGACGAGGACGCGCACCGACGCGGGGGGCAAGCGAGCCAGCGCCGCGGCGGGCTGCGACAGCATTTCGCCGTGAGAGGCGAATGCGCGGCGTGCTTTCTCGCGTGCGAGTGCCACCCGTGCAGCGAGCAGTGCACAGCGCAGCGCTCTAGTTAATGCGGGCATTCGCACCGTGTTGAGGAGGGGGGCCCAAGCTCCATTTCGATAAGTACGCCGCCGCTTGGAACGCCTTTTTTTACGGGGGCGGAACGGGAAGCTTGGATTGGCTTTGGCCAGCGGTGGCGGTGGCGGTGGCAGTGGCGCAGCTACAGACGCTAGTGCGCTACGTGGGGTTTTTTGGCGTTTTTTTTCACCGGCTCGGAACAGGGTGTTCGGTTGTGGTGGTGGCCGTGTCGAGGGGGCCCTGGCCGTCGCCGGCAGCTCGCCTTTCCGGCGTGTGCCGCCGAAAGATTGATAGATCGAGCGGTGGACAGCGATGGGGCGCATCGCGTCCGGAGAGTTGCATGTTTGCAGCCGCGTGGAAATTCTGGTGCGTGATCGGGAGAGTGAGAGGATGCTCCATCGGGCGCTTTGGTTGGCGATGGATGGATAGGCTGTCGCATCGTGGATTCCTGGTGGCTATCTAGCAGTTCACCATGGAGTATATTGTTCCTTTTATTTTTGTTCGGGAATGTAGGTAGTGTATCCTTGATCTCATCCGAAGGCGGCTACTCCAAACAATTTGCCATATGGATAGTGGAATTGTGGCAAGTGCTCTTTACTTTTTATAGTATTATTGGATAAAATTCCGGGCATTTGCCACGGGAATATTGTTTGGCAGAGATGGAAATAAGGTGCAAATGAAAGAGATTTGTGGCCTTGATCAATCATAGAAAAAAGGCTATACACATTAGACTATGGATTGATCATTCGAAGACATCACGCTGAGGGGTTATGGTACATGTATAAACTTTTTCTTCAACTCTATGAAAGTATATAGGATTTGGATATCCTTTGAGATTATTATCAATTTTATTGACCACATGGGTTATAACGTACTCCATCCGTCCCAAAAAAAGATAAACCCTGGTTTCCGTATTCAACGTTTGACTGTCCGTCTTAGTTGAAAAAATTATAAAAAAAATTAAAAAGATAAGTCACGCATAAAATATTAATCATGTTTTATTATCTAACAACAATAAAAATACGAATTATAAAAAAATTTCATATAAGACGAACAGTCAAAGTTAGACACGGAAACCCAACGTTTGCCTTTTTTTTTTTTTGGACGGAGGGAGTAGTGTTCAGATTCTCTAGTATACTAGAA
This sequence comes from Oryza sativa Japonica Group, assembly GCF_034140825.1. Classification (NCBI taxonomy): domain Eukaryota; kingdom Viridiplantae; phylum Streptophyta; class Magnoliopsida; order Poales; family Poaceae; genus Oryza; species Oryza sativa. The sequence goes on along the minus strand of NC_089037.1, from coordinate 33,829,528 downwards.
CTGGAACCATGAGACTAGAGGGACGTGTAAACAATTCCAGTTTGCTCTTTTAACGGATGCCAGCAAATAGTACAGTTGTTAAAAAAAAAGTAGAGCAGTAGATTTAAAGGTTTGGTGTTGGTTCCACACCTAAGCAAATCAGATTGAAGAAGAACAGAAAAGGACGAGCACCGACGTATAAACAACGGAGTCCAACTGATACCAACTTTACCACTGACGTTTGCTTCACACCTACCAGTGTCCAGTGCTAAGGTGAGCAACAGAGCATATGCCGCTTTTTTAATTGAGTTAATTTCACTCATCACTTTTATTAGTATTAGTTACTAAAGTTTTACAATAAATTTAAGGTAACCCTATAGTTTTATTTAATCACCATATACATTTATCATATTTGCATTCCGGACCCAGGTTGATAACATGGGTGCCACGCCAGCTTTGGCCCAAGAACAACACAGGAGAGGGGTGGTCTAATCCACGGTCAATCACGCACAAGGGACGCACAATTGGAAACGAAAAAATAAGGCATGGACAAAACCAATACGGGTGTGATCTACGGAGGTTGCTAGTTGGCGTGTGCGCGTCAGCAGCGAGTATTCCTCCCTCCATTTAGTCTTAAGTAACTATATTAGTTAATGTACTTAACACTAATGATAGTAATTAGGAAAGATTCTAGAGATTTTTTTACTAACATATTGAAATTTTTTTTAAGTTAGATCTAAAAACTTTCGATTTAAGTTTCAAATTTTAAAAACTTTCAACTCAGATTTGAAAACTTTCACCTTGAAATTTGAAAACTTTCTACTCAGATTCGAAAACTTTCAAGTCCAGATTTGAAAATTTTAAAAACTTTCAATTTGAGATTTGAAAACTTTCAACTCGAGATTTGAAAACTTTCAAGTTGAGATTTTGAAAACTTTCAAATCTAAGATTTGAAAATTTTGAAACTTTTCATCGAGATTTGAAAACTTTCAACTTGAGATTTGAAAACTTTCAAGTCGGGATTTAAAAACTTTCAAGTTCAGATTTGAAAATTTTCAACTCAAAACTTTAAAACTTTCGAACTCAAAACATGCTAGATAAAAAACCGAAAAAAGTGGGAAAAAAGGAAAAAAAAAAGGTAAAAAAAAAGTGGAGGAGACGCACGCGCGCCAGCACAGCGACGCTGGGCCTTCTGGGCCCGAAACGCGCACCGCCGGCTCGCGCGTATTAGCTTTTCCGGTGCTCTACGCCTCCTTTTCTCTTTTTTTTAAAATGGCCAACAAGAGGATTTCTGGCCCAGTAGCACATTAGCCCAATAAAAAATTATACATATAAACTTTATATTTTTACATATACATATATAACTTTGTACGTACAACATGTACATATAACTTCAATCAATTTTTTAAAATAAATTAGAAAAATAGACAAGGCAAAAAATACGTGTGGGATGATAAGAAATGGCCTAGTAGGAAAACAAAGAGGCTCAATTTATACTCGATCTGCCGAATAAAGAAAGCTAAGTGACCATAAGCCTATAAAATGATTAGGGTGTGTTTAGTTCTTTGGGTGTAAAGTTTTTGAAGTATATGGACACATATTTGAAGTATTAAACGTGGACTAATAGCAAAACAAATTACAGATTTCACATGTAAACTGCGAGGCGAATTTATTAAGCCTAATTAATCCGTCCTTGGCAAATATTTACTGTAGCATCACATTGTCAAATCATGGTGTAATTAGGCTTAAAAGATTCATCTCACAATTTACATACGAATTGTGCAATTGATTTTTTCCCACATTTAATGCCCTATACATGTGTTAAATATTTGATGTGACGTTTTTGACAAAAAAAATTTTGGAATTAAACAAGGCCTAGTAAAAAAAAGGAAAGGCCAAAACCGAGTGGGCCAAAAAGGAAATGGGCTGACCATTAGCCTTTTCGCACAGGAGAACCCACACGCGAAGTCAAGAGAGGAATCGCACGGGTAGCCGACTCAAGGGCTATGACTGATTCATCGGCTCATGTGCCATTCACTCGACAACAACATGGACTCAAGGGCTCTCTGGCACCGATTCCTCGGTTATGTGCCCATCCACTCAACAGCAACATGGCTTCTATCCAGAAGGCTTTGTTTGGTTGCTCGGCAACAATCATTCTCCCTCCGCATCCATTCTAGTCATTCCCCTATTAGTCATCACTACTGGATAAACCATCTTTGTTGGGTGGACAAAAAACATAATAGTCCCGGTTTGAATAGAAACCGGAACTAAATATGATTTTTTTTATCTCGGTTTAAAACTCTGTCGGCCCTAGGTGATCTTTAGTCCTAGGTGATCCTATTCCTCCTCTCTCTTACACTCTCCTTCCTATTTCTGACCGAGACTGTCAGGGGGCCAAGCATTTTTAGGATTGAAAATTAATCTTTAGTCCCAGTGGGTAAAAAAACCATACACAGTATATAATCCCTAGGACTTATCCTCCCAAATTGCTCATCTTCCCATTCCTCTCCTTTATCCTTATCCTCTCCTTCCTATTCCTCCTCTCTCTTATCCTCTCCTTCCTATTCCTCCTCTATCGACGAGAGCAGATCGAGCGAGGCCAGCGGAGGGTGGTGGATGGCGGATTTTTTTTTTGAGAATTTATGATTCGGATCTTAGATGTATTTGATTTGTGTGTGATGTAAATATGTGATGTATTTGTGATGATTTTCTTAGAACTTGTGATGTATTTTTTTTAGAATTTGTGATGTATTTGGAGACGATCGATTTGAGGATTTGAAGATATCCTTTTGTTCTCTGATCTGTGATGATCGATTTGGGATTTCACGATCTGGGGATGATTCGGGGATGGAGTGAAATCAATATTCAATGTTTAAAACAATGGGAAAAAAAAGAAAAAAGAACTAGCAACCGGACCTGACCTGGGTCCATCTTTAGTCCCGGTTGGTATAATTTTTAATCCCGGTTATTTCACCCGGGACTAAAGATGGGGCATCTTTAGTCCCGGATTCGTGATTCCGGTTGCATAACCGGGACTATAGGGGGTTATCAACGGGGACCGATGCCCTTTTCTCCAGCGGTGCATCTCAAATGGATTAGTAGTTAAGAAAAAGTACGAATTAACCCCCCTCCCCCCGAACTACCGCGATCAACCGAATTATTCCCCTAAACCCGAAAAAGACATCGTTCGCCCCTAAACTTTCAATACCAAACAAATTACCCCCCTCGACCGAATAACCGGGACTATAGGAGTTTATCAACCGGGACCGATGCCCCTTTCTCCAGCAATGCATCTCAAATGGATTAGTGGTTAAGAAAAAGTACGAATTAACCCCCCTCCCCCTGAACTATCGCGATCGACTGAATTACCCCCCTAAACCCAAAAAAGACATCGTTCACCCTTAAACTTTCAATACCAGACAAATTACCCCCCCTCGACTCAATCCAGAGCAGTTTTGTCCTACGTGGCGTACGCGTGGTAGTCCAGTCAGCATTTTATTTATAAAAAATATGGGACCCACCTGTCATACTCCTCTCTCGCAAATGCACAAATGGTAGGGAACAATTCAAATGGCATGTGGAATTTCAAATTCGTCATTGAAAAGAAAAAACAGCAATCATACAATTCATCTTATTTTTCTTTTGGAATAAGTTCACTTTGGGTCCCTCTATTTGTCGCCCAGTCTGATTTTCATCCCTCGATCGTAAAACCGGGTACAACAGGTTCCCCAACTTACAAAACCATTTAAATAAGGTCCCTCGGCAGTATTTGACCCGGTTTTGGCTGAGGTGGCGCTTACGTGGCTATTTTGACTCGGTCTTCATCCGATGTGGCATTGACGTGGCGCTTACGTGGCAATTCGATCCAAAAATAATAAAATATATGGGACCCACATGTCAGTTTCACACACACTAATAAAAAAATGGTGGGGCCCACGTGGATCCCACCTGTCATCACCTCTCTCTCTCTATCCCCTCTATCCTTTCTCTTCTCCCTACCCCCCTCTCTCTCTCCCCTGAAAATGGTGAGCAGCGGCGGGCAGCGCAGAGGGGCGGCGACGGAGCTGAGAGGCGGCAGGCGGTGGGTGGAGCGGCGACGAGCGGCGGGTGGAGCGCCGGCGCCGGGGCCGGGCTACCGCCGCTGCAACTTCCGCGTCGGCCACCACGTCGCTCCCATCCACCTCGCGCAGATGGAGCAGGAGCCGCTCCTTGACCCCGTTCCGATGGCGTCACCGGCACGGTTGACGTGGGCGCACCGCAGGACGCGGTGGCTCCCCCACGTCTTCAGCGACGGGAACGACGAGAGGACCGCGGCTGGTGGCGAGCGCTCGACGCCGCTGACTCCACCGCCGCGGCGCCATCCGCGACGGGATCCGGGTGACGAGGCGGGGGCGGCTAGGCGGAGATCACCATGGCCGCGGGCGACGACGACCGAGAACTTGGCTGCTTTCGGGTGGTTCGCGCCTAGTTAATTCGTTTGCCACGCTAACACTGACAGAAAAATGTGGCAGGCAAAGCATGTGTGTGAGCTCCAGATGAGTTTAGTGGAAGCAATGTAACCTCACTGCAGCATTAAAGCCAACTGCAACCAAGCCAACCATCAGTGTCCAGAGCTGGTAGTTCATGCTGTTGAGTGTTGAGCAGCCACCAGGACATGTCGCCGACGAGCGCCGCGCCGACGACGAGCCAGTTGAGCAGCGCGTGGTCTTCAGAGACGCTACAGTGGTCGTCGTCGCGCTCCACCCGCCGCCAGCCGCCTCTCTGCGCCGCCCGCCGCCGCTCGCCATTCTCAGGGGAGAGAGAGGGATAGAGAGAAGAGGAAGGGGAGAGAGGGGATGATAGGTGGGGTCCATGTGGGCCCCACCATTTTTATTATTGTATATGTGAAACTGACATGTGGGTCCCATAGATTTTATTATTTTTTAGATCGAATTGCCACGTAAACGCCACGTCAATGCCACATCGGATGAAGACCGAGTTAAAATAGCCACGTAAGCGCCACTTCAGCCAAAACCAGTGTCAGATTCTGCCGAGGGACTTTTTTAAACGGTTTCGTAAGTTGGAGGATCTGTCGTACCCAGTTTTGCGATCATGGGATAAAATCAGACTGGGTGACAAATAGAGGGACCAAGAGTGAACTTATTCCTTTTCTTTTTGAGAAGATTGGTTTGGTACAAGTCGTATATGAGTGGGCCTAGTTAAAATCCAATGTCCAATAGGCTTCCAAGGTGGGCCGTGGGCGTGTATCACATGGTGGGAACTGGGGCGTGTCTCATGCTGTCACGTGGCAGCTGACGCAATGCCACAGAAAGCGATCGGTGTCTGGTCGGCTGGATTTACTTGGACGCGGCGGCGGCGGCGGCGGCGGCGTCACCGCCGTTGCCGTAGACGAAGCGCCTCACGACCCGGACCAGCTCGCTCCCGGCGTCGCCTAACGGCTCGACGGCGAAGAACCCGTGGTGCTGCCCCTCGAACTCCACCATCTCCACCTGCTTCCCCATCGCCCTCAGCCTCGCGGCGTAGTCCACGTCGCGGTCGCGCAGCAGGTCGAGCTGGGCGACCACCACGAGCAGCGGCGGCAGCGCGACGGCGTCCATCGCCGGGCTCTCCGGCCCGAACGGGTTGGCCAGCGGGTGGTCCCTCGTGGCGCCCCGCGGCAGCGCGAGGCGCCACCCCTGGTCGGAGAAGGGCAGCGTCAGGAACGGCCCCGGCGGGTACTCCGCCTCCGACCTCGTCCTCTCCTCGCCGCCGAAGTACGGGAACAGCAGCGCGCACCCCGCGACGCGCGCCGGGTCGACGGCGATCTGGCCCGACCCGAGGCGGAGGGCGACGTGGTGGACGATGCCCGCGCCGGCCGAGTCGCCGGAGACGAACACCCGGCCGAAATCCGCCGACTCCGCGAGCCATGGGTCGGCGGCGTCCCCGCTCGCCACGGCCTGGTCGCGCACCCAGGACATGGCGGTCGCCGCGTCGTCGTGGGCGGCGGGGAGGCGGTGCTCGGGGGCGAGGCGGTAGTCGGCGGAGAGGACGACGGCGGGAAGCTCGTGGGCGAGGCGGAGGCAGCACGCGTGGAAGTTATCCATCTCGAAGCTGCCGATGAAGTACCCGCCGCCGTGGAAGTAGACGAGCACCGGGAGCTTCTCGCCGGCGACGGTAGCCGCCGGTGGCCTGTACACCCGCAGCTTGAGGCCGCGGCCGGCGTCGTAGACGACGTCCTTCCACTGGACGGTGGACAGCGCGGGAGGCAAGACCGGCGGAGGGAGGATGTTGTAGTCCTCGAAGCGGATCACCGTGCCGTCGCTGAAGAGCTGGAGGTTAGGGCCGCAGTCCTCGACGACGTACGGCGCCGGCGTGGTGGACGCCATGGCCGGCGAGCTCTCGCTTGGCGAAGTGGACTCAGGCAGCTCAGTTTGACTCATGCTGTAATCGACTCCTCGGCTCCACTACAGCTGGGAATGAGCTTTCCGGTACTATTTGTAGCAGGAGTAGCTAGTAGTAGTAATCGATTAGAACTTTGATGCAAGTGTGAGACGATTGGGTGGCGAAGCACGTGGATTTCGTTGAATAGTTGCCGAGGGCTAATTTCGACAGATTCATGATAATTGCTTGGCACCTACGGATGCGAAGTTGCTTGTTGACCACTGCAATTTTGATTTGGTGATTTGACTTTTCATCGTCATGCGATGTGAGTAGTGTACGACTGTACTCCTACCGAGTAGCAGTGGCGGATCACGCATAATCTATCTGCTGACTCCACAGCTTGTTTAAACGCTCTTATAAAACTTGATTTTTATGTATAAATTCAGAAAAAACAGAGAAATAATTACACTAGAATACAAACTAGAAGTAATCGACCCTATATAGTTAAATTTTTGGCTCCGCCACTACGGAGTAGCCCACTATTTTCTCGTCTGTTGTGATGAACCGGCGTGTCGAGCACCAGATCTGTATGAATGCGTCAAGTGCAGCACATGCCGTCGTTGCCACTAAGATCTGCGCCTGATTAGTGTTGCAAGATCTTTTTGCATTGCCCATTTTGGATGGTCGTTGACGCAAGTTCGCTACGAACAACTGTTACTTAGAAGGCACAGGCTCAGAATAAATTTTAAACTCTCGTTCTTCGTTATGTATACGTCACTTAAATAGTTATAAACTTACTTTTAAAATATTAAAAAAATATACTAACATGTGATAGATCACTCTACAAAATATGCAAGTTAAATTTTGATTCTTACAAGTTAAAAAAAATGAAATTACAGCTAGTTAAAATATATTTACAATTTTTTTTCGTTCTAACATGTAAAACTTAAATTTTAACTTCCATGTTTATGAAGTGATCAATCATATATTAATTTATTTTATTAATTTTTTTTAAAAAATACCTATTTAAGTGTCATATAAACAATGAAAAGATATTCCCTCAAAATTTTAGAATAATCTTTCAACATAATACTCTGTTCCAATAAAAACAAACCCTAGCTACGAAACTGGACACACATGTTCAGTTCAGATACATAGCTAGGATTGGTTTATTTTTGGAACGGAGAGGGTAGGCTACATGGTTGACGACTCCTCCCTTTAGTGAAAGCTCAATAGTCAACATATTACAGGAGAGGTCAGATCACAGAACGAAAAATGCAGTGGCTATCAAGCAACTTCACATTCGTATAGGCGCAAGCAATTAATTTCTAGAGCTTAGCTTCGATTAATATACAAACTACTCCATATTAGTATATCAACGTGCTGCGACAGCGCCCCGCATATTATTGTCGTGCCTAATTAATCAGCTCATTGTATATTAGCACCCGAAGTGATGATTTCTCCAAGCTGCAGGGTAATCGATTCGATTCGTCCTCTGTATGACTGTATTTAGCTTCAAATCAAACTGAGATGACTGAGTCGACCTCACCGGCCATGGCGACGGCATCCTCCACGCCGGCGCCGTACGTCGTCGAGGACTGCGGCCCTAACCTCCAGCTCTTGAGCGACGGCACGGTGGTCCGCTTCGAGGACTAGAACACCCTCCCTCCGGTACCGGAGTTGCGCCACCCCCGCTGTCCGCCGTCCAGTGGAAGGACGTCGTCTACGACGCCGGCCGCGGCCTCAAGCTTCGGGCGTACAAGCCACAGGCCGCCGTCGCTGGGGAGAAGCAGAATCTCCCGGTGCTCGTCTACTTCCACGGCAGTGGGTACATACGAGCTTCCCGCCGTCGTCCTCTCCGCCGATATACCGCCTCCCCGCTGCCCACGGCGACGCGGCGACCGTCATGTCCTTGGTGCGTGACCAGGTCGTGGCGACCGGCGACCCCTGGCTGTCGGAGTCGTCGGCGGATTTCGGCCGGGTGTTCATCTCCGGCGACCAGGCATGGCGTCTCGCGCTACCGCAGCTGGGATTAATTCGCGTTCAGTTGCTAAAAAAAATGCCGGTGCTCGGCGGCGATGATGGCGAGACTGCGGCCACGGGGAGCACAGATGGAGCATATGAGCGCGGAGGCGGCGGAGCATGTGGTTCCAAGGTTTTGACGGCGCGGAGAGAGTGGGACGACTCGACCCGAACAGGGTGTAATCGATTCATGGCTTCAATAGTCTCTAACTGAAAGCTGCAGAGCAAGGCGAACTTAAGCTCCTCAAGCAATGAAGCATCTGACGAAATCTGTGAGAAGAAAGCAGTGCACAACTCACTGAAATCAAAATTTCAGACAACTCAGCGTACTTTCAAAGACTATTTGATAGTAAACATTGTGAGTGGAAAGCGAGGAACAATTCACTGAATGAAAATAAAATTTCAGATAACCAAACTTACTTTCACATATAAACTAGCTAGCAGCTAGTACTAATTGAATCTTGCAAATGTTGGTTTGGTAACCTGGAAGCATCATATTCAGCATAAGTCAGCTAATAAACCACATTCAGAGAAAGGGAGAAACTACCAGGCTACCAGTGATAAATTTTTTTTGGACACATGGCGGCATCATAACATATAAGTCAGGGAAACATAAGTAAGATTTGAAGTAACATCCCCGTCCCCAAATATGATTTTAGTTTATGCCAGCCAACACTAGCATCAGATTTTCTTCTTTTCCCTAATTAGACCCATCTTTTCTCTTCAAATATAGATGGACCTCATTTCAGTCGAATGGCTGTTACATCTGGCCCAAAATCTACAATTGCATCTGCAGCCATCCGATGAAGATTTGGAATTAAATTTGAAAATATACATTGTTTTTCAATATTTTGCGTTTATATACATGCATGTAAAACATTTGCACAAATATACCTCAAATATACCTTCTCCGTAGGATGGGAACGCGGGACCGAGGCGGTGCCGTGCTTTCATTCTGCGGGACCGGCGGTCGCGCAGCACGGACGTGCGGCACCGCTCGCTCCCGCAGCCCGGAAGAGCAGCAGCGTGGTAGAGGGCAGCTGGACACGGTCGAGGCGCCGCGGAGCCTCCGCGGCGCCGATGCGCGGAACCGATCCGGTCGCGCGGCACCATGGCGCGGGACCGTGCCAGTCGCGCAACGCCGTCCCGTCCCGCGTGTGCGCGTGTCGCGGTTGACGTGCCATGCAAGCATCACATGTCGAGCACGCATGCATGCAGTTGACCCAGTCAAATCCCAGGCACTAGCTTAGGGGTGTGTTCGGCACCTCCATTTTCCAACCCATCTCTCTCATTTTTCACTCGCACGCTTTTCAAACAGCTAAACGGTGTGTTTTTTAAAAAATTTTTATGCGAAAGTTGCTTAAAAAATTCAAATTAATCTATTTTTTAAAAAAATTTAGCTAATACTTTATTAATCATGCGCTAATGGACCGCTCCGTTTTCCGCGTATTCCTAGTTGGGAACCTATACTAGCGAACACACCCTAGGCCTGTTTAAATCCCACCCTAACATTTTTCACCATGTTACATCAAACGTTTGAACACCTACATAAATTATTAAATATAAGCTAAAAAATAACTAATTGCACAGACTGTGACTAATTTGCGAGACGAATCTTTTAAACCTAATTACTCCATGATTTAACAATGTTGTGCTACAGTAAACATTTGCTAATGACAGATTAATTTGGCTTAATAAATCCCTTAAGCTAGTGACTATGTATTGTGGGGTTTGACTGGCTCAACTGCCTGCATGCGACCATGCGTGCTTGACAGGTGATGCTTGCATGGCGCGTGTCGACCGCGACACGTGCACGCACGGGACGGGACGGGACGGTGCTGCGTGCCATGGTGCCGCGCGACCGGGTTGGTCCCGCGCATCGGCGCCGTGCGACCGCCTCAGCACCGCGTGCAGCCGCCCTCCACCACGCTGCCGCTCTCCCGGGCTGCGGGAGCGAGCGGTGTCGCACGGCCGTGCTGCGCGACCGTCGGTCCCGCAGAATGGAAGCGCGGCACCGCTTGCGGAGGAGGTATATTTATGCAAATATTTTACATACATGTATATAAACGCAAAATATTAAAAAACAATGTATATTTTCAAATTTAATTCCTTCATTTGCACATAGAAGTCTTGCAATTTTTTTTTACTTACGGGGCTTTATCATGCACATTCAACAACTTTTCTACTTACGGGGCTTTATCAGGTAAGGCAAAGGCATTACTAGCAGGGGAGGCAGGGACATTAGGTGGGGAGACAACAGTGGCAATGGCGGCGGTGGAGACAGTAGGAGCAACAGTAGGGAAGGCAACAGCTGCAGTAGGAGGGATATAGCTTGTGAGGTCGGAAGGCACAACAACTGGGGCATAGCTGTAAGCCGAAGGAATGGGTGCGGAAGAGACAAGCGTGGCACTAAGCATATCGACACGAAGGAAATGTCGCACATTGCTGGGTAGGACAACTCCTGAGGCACTGAGATCATACTCGCCAAAGCATAAAGCAAATGACATGCTCCTCGTGCATACTCAGCACAGGATACATGGCCGCCATGTCCATGGGTAAATTAGCAGCCAAGAATGCAGGTTGTGTCCACAATGTCTTAAGATTTAGGACATGCTCCTTCACCCAAATCTTAGCATACACCTCCAGCCGCCATACGGTCACCTTGGGGGCACCACGTTTGACGCATCCGCTGAAGTGCATAGAGATCAACTTGATGGAGTTTCCAGTGCAGCCAACGGTACGATATGCTTGACGCTCTGCCATTGTCCAGCTATGCGGGGTGAACTTGAGGCAATCTAGAGGAAGATCGATGGAGTCAAAGTCTACATCCTTGACGTCGTCAGAGAGCAGGTCAGCGCAAGAGCAGAACAAGACGCCGTGTATCAGATCCACCCAGAAGGCATGCCCCTCAAAGGAGAAGGCCATATCAGCTGAGAACGCACTCTTGTCCGCCATCCACTGTTGGGGAAGGTTGGCATTCTTGATCAGCTTCCACGGTGAGATCGACGATGATGGCCGCCATTGGTAGATAACATCTGGCCAGCTGATCACAGGCATCTCTCCCGGCTTGTCAACCACCCCCATCTTGCCCAGAAGGGCTAGAGCATAGGAACCATCATCAACAGCAGCATGACGGCGCGCGATGAGAACTTGAGTGGTATGGGCCATCCCATCAGGGCTAGATAGGCTAGATAGCGCCGGGATCATGGAGAGGGTCTTGCCAATTGTATCGTAGATGAGGTAGACACCATCGATCTTGTCAGGAAAGCTGAGGTCGAACACAAGTAAATTCCTGTCCATGGCATGGAGGATGGGGAAGACGGCCTTCTCCTCCTCGTCTCCTCCCAGCGTCATCGTGAGGAAGGACAGATTTGGTGCATCGGTGACGCGCACTTGGACCTTGACGTACTCCATCATCGATTCGGTGTCGATACCATCGACCAAGTCGCTGTCGTCGAATCCCCAAGCCCGCTTGCTTTCGCATAGCAGATCCAGGCTCAAAAGCCCTTGCTTCTTCGCGTAGTCGCCGTCGATGTAGTCGGAGCAGTGTACTTTTTGGAGTAGCAAACACCAGGAAGGAGGAGTCGAAGTCCGAGACATGATCGTGAATCCGGCGAATCAACCAAGGTAATTGCGTAGGCGGCGGCGCCCCACCTGGCCACCCACCGTTGTGTGGACGACCTAAGGCGGCGGCGGCGGCAGCGAGGGTTTTTTTTCTTTTCTTTTCTTGTTGCGGGTTTATTTCTTTTGTAGTTGCGCGGTACTAGTAGGAGACGGGGCACATCCCGATTTATTTTTTATTTTTATATTTCACAGGTGACTGAACGGAACGGAGGAGGGAGGGAGACCGAATCGGTTAGCGTCTCGTTGGATGTGGGACGACACGGATCAACGCATTTGTGGTCGGCGACGCCATCGACACCCGCCGCGTCCGCGTCGAGCTCCTGGAGCTCGAGCTACACACCGCGATCGCGATGACCAGGTGCGAGGAGCGCGACCAGGCGCTGTACTATACGCGCGCCGGTTGACGTCGTTCCTCGCCGCGCGCGGCCGGAGCTGTTCGGCCGCGTCGCGAGCCTCACCCTGCACAACCTGTTCCCTCTTCACCGCCGAGCCGTCGTCGTCGCCGTAGGTGGTGATCATCGAGGCAATGCTGCCGGAGTCTGCGGACGCTGTCGCTGTGCGGGTGCAAAAGATGCCGATCGCGACGCCGCGCTGAGGATCGACGCGCCGCGGTCGCGGCTCGTGGCGCTCCAGATCGTGCAGTGCTGGTTCTCGCGCGTCGAGCTTATCTGTCTCCCGAGGCTTGCTCTTCGGCCTTGTGCCGCGGCTCGTCGATGTATGGACTATGATTGCATTGTCTTCCGCGCTGAGGGTTTGGCACTTTGGCAGGAGCCCTTCTTGTTGAGCTGGTGTGGTGGCTGTCTGAGATCAGGAATCTCTCAACTGTGCATTTTGGATTCCAACAAGGAACGGTACGTCATAACTTTGGTACTATAAATATGTCTTTTTGAAAGATAAATTTTGTAGTATTTGAGAGGTACTAAAAAATACTAAAAATTTTTAGTGTAAATTTAATGGACTTTTAGAGTTTTAGTATATAATAGATACTCCCTCCATTTTTAATAGATGACTCCGTTGACTTTTTCTTACATGTTTGACCATTCGTCTTATTCAAAAATTTTGTGCAAATGTATAAGATATTAATCACACTTAAAGTACTATGAGTGATAAAACAACTCATAACAAAATAAATTATAATTACGTAAATTTTTTGAATAAGACGAATGGTCAAACATGTGAGAAAAAGTCAACGGCGTCATCTATTAAAAAACGGAGGTAGTAGATAGATGGCCAACAAGAGGATTTCTAGCCCAGTAGCACATTAGCCCAATAAAAATTATACATATAAACTTTATATTTTTACATATACACTAGCAAATATGCCCATGTGTTGCACCGGGTGAATATGAAACAAATATTAATGTTTAAAATCTTGAATTTGTACATACATTGCAAATACCTCGAAATTTTATACGGGAAAATATCAAAACATATCTCATATTGTATGCGCGCTTAGGTCGTATCTCAAATTTTCTAATACACGCGTGAGGCACTCCAAATTTTCTGAACATATTCCAATTTTCACAAATATTCACAAACAGGGGTTGTCACAGCTGTGACTTCATCATCCCCTGCAAAAAGAAAAAAGAAAAAAAAGGTATCCGCAATAGGAAAGAAACATGCACTTTGTAGTATCAAAATAAAATCACTCAAAAATCTAGAAATGGTTTACTGAGTAGCCCACTATTTTCTCGTTTGTTGTGATGACCCGGCGCGTCGAGCGCCAAATCTGCATCGGTAGTTCGGAGTATTTGATGTTGGTGTTGGTTGATTTTTCACAGTGTCACATCAAATGTTTGAACACCTGCATAAAGTATAAAATATAGGCTAAAAAATAACTAATTGCACATATTGTGACTAATTTGCGAGACGAATCTTTTAAGCCTAATTGCTCCATGATTTGATAATGTGGTGCTACAATAAACATTTGCTGATGACAGATTAATTAGGCTTAATAATTTTGTCTCGTGGTTTAATAATGTTGGTTTTTTTATTAGTGCCTGAACACCATAGGCGACACCCTATATAATATCCGATGTGACACGCCAAAACTTTACACCCCTGAATCTAACACCCCCTTAGTAAAGAAATACCGGTTTCTTTTTCTAACGAGAAAACAAACTAAAAGAGATAAATATGTTTTGTGTGATCGGTATAAAATGGACTCGAATTTAGTTAGAGATAAAACCCCCGAGCCTAACAAGTGTCAATATATAAGGAAGAGTAGGAGAGAGGCAGACGTGACGCCGCCCAAACTCTTCCTAAAAAAACCTAAGTCCTATCGCCCGACCGATATAGACACTGGGTTTGTGAGGTATTTCACAAGAGAAGAAACAAATAAGATCTGTTTTTTTTAAAAAAGAAACAAATAAGAAGAAGAAAGTAAAGCGAAAACTAGAAAAATCATTGATGGCTTCAAATTAAGATTTTACCTCGGTTTTCATTAGCACGCTTTGTAAACTACTAAGCGGGTGTGTTTCGTGCAAAAAAATTTCTATATGAAAGTTGCTTTAAAATATCAAATATATCCATTTTTCAAGTTTGCAATAATTAAAACTCAATTAATTATGCGCTAATAGCTATTCCCTCAGTCCCAAAATATAACAACTTTTAGCCATTAGTATTTGTCCCAAAATATAACTTATTCACCAATATTCTCTTTCCAACCAATCACAACCCTCCACAATTCACTTTTCCCACCTACCTCCATTACTCATCCAATCACAACCCTCCACCATTCACTTCTACCTACTTTCTTAATAACCGTGTCCAACTCTAAAACTTCTTATATTATGAGAAAACGAACGATATGCCACTCTATAAGATGGTTTGGGATAAAATGCCACTCAATGCGTTGCCTACAGGATGAAATGCCACTTTGGAGATTTTTGTGCCCAAAATGTCCCTAAAGAGAGAGGGAGCAGAGGGAGAAGGGAGGGCCGGCCGGGTGGCGTGGAGGCCTCGCCGGGCGGTGGCAGCAGCGGCCGACGAGGGGCGGAGGATAGGGCGGCAGCCGACAGGGGGAGGAAGAGGAGGCGACGCGGGGGGAGGAGGATGGCGCGGCGAGCAGCAGCGGCTGGGCGACGACGGGGACGACGGTCTGAGGCTCCACCGTCGTCGCCTCTTCCTCCGTCCTGTACTCCTCCCCCCGTTGTCCCCGTCGGCCGCCGCCACCACCGCCCGGCCGGCCCTCCTCCTCCCGCATCGCCTCCTCCTCCTTCCCCTCCCCCCCGCCGTTGTCGCCTCCTGGCGAACGGACGGGTAGTCTTGCCACCCCGTCCTTGTTCCCCGCGTTGTCGCCTCCACCGCCGTTGCCTCTTCATCTGCTCGTCCCCGCCCTATCCTCCTTCCCTTGCTCGCTGCTGCCGCCACCGCCCTGCGAGGCCTCCACGCCGCCTGGCTGGCCCTCCCCTCTCCCTCTGTTCCCTATATTTCCAGGGACATTTTAGGCACAAAATCTTCAAAGTGGCATTTCATCCGGTAGGAGTGGCATTTTATCCGGTGCATTTGTATTGAGTAGCATTTTATCCCAACACATCTTATAGAATGGCATATCGTCCGTTTTCTCTTATATTATGGGACGGAAGGAGTATTTTGTTTTGCGTGCCCACGTTTAATCTGAATCCGCATCTAAGAGCAAGTTTAATAGTATAGCCAACTACTAGCTCCAAATCATCTATAGCCAAGTTGCTTACTACTTTCTCCGTTTCATAATGTAAGTCTGTCTAGCGTTGCCCACATCTCTACTATTATAAAAACTAGCTGGGTGGCCCGCACAACTGCGCGGCTAGCACCCAAACAAAATCATATATTTTTAGTATGATTTTACTTAAAATTTATTAAATAGCTATGTCGTTGTCTTAAGACTTTGAAAGACCAAACCTTATCATCCCCATATTTCTAATTATATAGTTTTTAAAAGTCACACCAACCGCTACCCCTTACTTCTATCATATCCTTATTTATTTGCTTGTTCGATCTACCACTATTTCTATTCAATCTCCTTGAAACCTTTAAAAATTGAATCTTAGAGTTTTTAGAGTTTATTATTTCGTTGGGTTTCGTTTTATAATTTCTAGAAGTCTCGTCAAACGCTGCCATTATACTCCTCTACGGTCTGTCCGCTGTCTTTTCTCTTTATTGTCATTGGGATTTTAAAAATCAAACATAATTATCGTTCGGGTTCATTTTTTTACTTTATAGAAGTCCTGCCAAACCGTCAGCGGCACTTTGCCATTGTACTCCTTTGCGGCTCACCCGCTGCCTCCATTCTTTATTGTCACTAAGATTTTAACATCGAACATGATTATCATTGTTTTTTTACTTTTTAGAAGTTACGAACCTTTAAAATTTGGTTCTGGTAGTTTTTAGAGTTTATTGTCTTGTTGGGTTTCATTTTTTATAATTTTTAGAAGTCTCGTCAAACGATGCCACTATACTCCTTTACGGCCCATCCGCCGCCTACTCTTCATTGCCATTGGGATTCTGAAAATTGTACATAACTATCGTTGGAATTCATTTTTTATTTTCTAGAAGTCCAGCCAACTGTCGGCGGCTCTGCAACTACACTCCTATTCACCCCGCCCGCTGCTTCTCCTTTTTATTATCGTTGAGATTTTAAATGTCGAATATAATTATCAATGGGGTTTACTTTTTTTTACTTTCTAGAAGTCGCAGAAACCGCCTTGCCCGTTAGCTCCATGGCCTGCTTGTCGTTCCTTCTTTAATCGTCATTAGGATTCTATTTGGTGTTTTATTAAAAGTTTTTATATGTCGTATCATCCGCCACCACTATACTCCTTTATAAACCTGTTATTTAATTTATCTCGTCATATATTTTAGATGATCTTTTTTTTTTCAATAGTCTTTATTTTTTATCACCAATTTTAATTATTTATAATTTGTATTTCTAATTGAAATCTTTTTTTCTTTTTCTAATTTTAGAATTTATTTTTTATTTTTGAATTTAAGTTGTTTCAAAATTGTATTCCTACCTGAACTCTCTTTTATTTTTTCTAATTTTAGATATTATTTTATTTTTCATTTTGAATTTTAATTAATCTCGTATTGGTTTCTTATATGGATTCTTTTTTCAATATTGCTTATTTTTAATTCCGAATTTCAGTAAATTTTAAATTGTATTCCTACTTTGAACTCTTCTTTTATTTTTGCTAATTTTGGATTTTATTTTTATTTTATTCTAAATATTAATTAATCTCGTATTGGGTTATTATATCGACTCTTCTTTCAATATTCCTTATTTTTAATTCCGAATTTCAATTATTTTTAAATCGTATTCCTACATTGACTCTCCTTTTCTTTTCTAATTTCGGATTTTATTTTATTTTTATTCCGAATTTTGATTAATCTCGTACTGGGTTCTTATATGGACTCTTCTCTCAATATTACTTATTTTAATTCTGAATTTCAGTAATTTTTAAATTATATTTCTACTTCAACTCTCCTTTTTCATTTTCTCCGATTAATGTGGGAATTTCTTTTTGCTAATTTTGGATTTTATTTTTATTTTTATTCTGAATATTAATTAATCTCGTATTGGGTTATTATATCGACTCTTCTCTCAATATTTCTTATTTTTAATTTCGAATTTCAATTATTTTTAAATCGTATTCCTACTTGGAATCTCCTTTTCTTTTCTAATTTTAAATTTTATTTTATTTTATTCCAAATTTTGATTAATCTCGTATTTGGTTCTTATATGGACTCTTATCTCAATATTGCTTATTTTAATTCTGAATTTCAATAATTTTTAAAATGTATTTCTACTTGGACTCACATTTTTCCTTTTCTCCGATTAATGTGGAAATTTCTAGCCCTCACAGGGAACGTGGTGACTTCTTTGAAAGCTGTTTTAATAATATAATATAATATCTGCATCTATACCTAATAAAAAAATTCGTAAGGCTTCCGTGAGGTTTTTTCGTCCGTCGGCGGTTTCCTGAACGCACACGCGGTTTTTTTGCCATCCGGTTTTTTCGTGGTTTTCTAACCCGGTTTTTTTTCGTCGTTTTTTCTGTCCGGTTTTTCTGGGCCGTCCGGTTTTTTCACGGTTTCCTGGTCCGTTTTTTCGTTGATTTTTTCTATCCGGTTTTTTTTTGCGGTTTTCTACCCTGTTTTTTTTCGGATGTCCGGTTTTTTTTACCGTGGTTTTCTTTTTTTCCATCCGATTGGGTTGAAGCACAAATTTAGTAGGATACAAATACATGACTCAGAAATTACAAAGGCCAAATAGAGTCGGGAACAATTAGATGGCCCAAAAATTGCACACAGTCCAATGATAGAAATTACATACCGAATTACATACAGAATCCAACTATTGAAATTACATGTCCAAGTAGAATACAAACATCTTATCAACCTATACAAAAAACTGAAATCACATATCACAAATAAGACTCATATGCACCCAAAATTTGGTGTGGATACTGAGCAATCTCTCACTCGGCACTAATATATGCCCCCAAATTTGTTATTTTTTTCAAAGTGAGCAATTTCTGGTTCAACGTGATACTAAATCTACGTTTATGATGGACGCAGGTAATTCTTTAGCCCTTAATGATGCACATATTAAGAATTGTATTTATTTTTTGGCATAACTTTTGGAACAATCACAATTGAATCTGGATATTTAATTATTCGTCTCCTCTCATAGACTGGAATTTGTAAATTATTCTTCTACTTCCTGCTCACTACTTTCCCACCTTTTACCTAAATTATTGAGTAAATTCAGACAAAATCAATTACATATAGCAAGCATTGGCAGCAATTATTTTTCACTCTTAACATACACACAAATGAAAAGGTTAGAACCAGATTAATTTTTTTTAGAATGATCCAACTTTGCATCAACTCTGCCAGGTCAAATGTAGTAGGAGCAAGAACAACTACTACACTATATGCAATTCTAATATGAAATAAAGACAAACAGTGGCATGCAAAATACTCAATACATATGCATCATGCATCCATATCAAGTTGTTCTGAGATTGCTTCCATGATTGCGTGGTGGCACTCAAAATCACAGCTAACTAAGTGCAGTTTAGAGGTATTATCAATGTTTGCACAAATCAGTATGATAAGTATCATTTAGTGGTTGAACATCCACACCCACATAATAGTATAGATCTTAGTGTCCACACAAGCTAGAAGTACTTACTTCAGTACGAGTAGTAGTATCATTTAGAGGTTGACTATCCATATGACCACATCCACTGAACAGTGCAGACCATGAAACATCATGCAACACAAACAAGCAGGAAGGAGTTGAGGTTGAGAGACCGTAAAACTTACATATTTCCAACTGGCGGCAGCGCAAAACACCTACCATATGCTTCTCCACTCCCAAAGTTCATGTCCGCCATTGAAAATAAACTTCTACAGGAATCAACATAGGAAAATGATTAGCACAATAGGATACCATTCAATGTTGGAATATCATATTAGTGTCAAAATAATGAAGTGATCTAATCTCCTGCAGCTCAATAAAACGAACAAAAACAGCTGTAAAAACGTAAGACATCAATCAGTAATATAATTGAGCACCACAGAGTAGATCATCATGAAAACCTTAGAATGCCCCCAGAAATAAAGGGATAGAAAGGAAAGCAGAGGCCCTCGCGGAAAGATAAAAGAAAATGAAAAGCACAGCTGGCTTAAACGAATAGACAGAGTAGGACCACGAGAGGTCATTTTTTACGTAAGGAATAGGCTCTAGGAAAGCTGCCTGGAAAAGTAGGAATGGAAGCAGAATGCTTACCGGCTTCGGAAGATAGGACTGCGAGACTTGGACATGAAGGAGAGTTCCCGCTATTCCATAGGGATTTGACAGATTCTCATACACCAATATGGCCTTCCAGCTAGAACAGACACATCATGCAGACCTTCTGGTCAGAGAGATAAATTACTTGAGAATCAAGCAAGTAAACTAATTATTTAACATAATGTAAACTAATTATTTGTTTTTACCAGTACATAATCTCCTAATCAATATCTTGCTAGATAAATATACTTTGCATGCTATTCTTTTAGATAGAACACCTAAAGGTCTCTTCTAATTTTGCTATTTTTGGTTGAGTTTTGATCTCCTGAACTTTGTTAATGTTTCAAAAGTTAGTGTTTTGTCACTATAAACTTGATGGAATTCTGCTTTGTGATAGAACCTTGAAATCTATTATATATCATGTAGATCAGTCATTCTATTCTTAATGGCCTAAACTTATTGTGCACGCAGAGATCCTCGCGTTATTGTTTTATTATTTAAATACATTATGTTTTCTTAATTGTGAAGCTTTTTAATTCATCGAAAAGACATATAAGATTACCCATGTGTGTAGAGTTTAAATTACAATCCACAGGTACCACCTAGGTTTATATTCATCTCAGTATTCCATAAGTCGTAGAGCTACAAACCAATGAAATCAAATTAACTAACTGTTCTGTTTTTTTTAAAAAAAAAACTACTCTTATGCAGTATAAAAACTACTAGAATACAAAAGCAATCTTAAAAAACATATATACTGGAAGGTGAGATATAACTTGTGCGTGTGTGTATGTTGTGCGGGGAATAAAAAATGAATAACAGGAGTTAAAAGACTTAGAATGAGATTTACTGATTTAATTTGCAATATCAACAATTCAAATTAAGCATCGGAAACTTCCGCGTACCTGTCAGACATTGTACGCCGCAATCAACCATCAAACACCCTATAAACAGCTTCTCTCTGCATAGCAGCATAGTGCATATGCAATTAGGTTGTCCAGCAAAAATAAGACAATTATTCAGTTACATACTACTGAGAAGTAATAGGAACAAGCAAATACTGAAAAGTAGCAAAGGAGCGAGTCTTGAGGCCACAAGGAGCCTTCATTGTGTTACCATGCATCGGGTCGGTAACCCATGTTACTATCTGGACAGCAACATGAACAGCACGTATGAGGTGAGGGAGTTTCACTCTAATGTTTTCAGGTAATGCTTGCTCATAGGGAAGAAGAAGGCACTCATGTGATGTCCAGAATTCTGTTGTCATAATAGGGTGATCCATAGTGAGTCCATCAGCTGCCATGAACCACAAAGCCTCATCAACTCAGTGAGCCAACTCCATGTACCTGTTCAACATTGTACAAGAAATGCAGTGGTCAGCATATGCCTGTGGCTTTAATGAATTAAATGAATCAATTCATCTGAGAAACATTCAATGAAGAGTTGGAGACAGTTTAAGATCAAGATAACCACCTGTCACCTTGTTCACTATGCTATGTTCCAAATTAATCAGCATGGAAATACACTGGTGTTCCGCAATTCCCCCATTTCAAAAACAGAATTGCTCCAATGCAAGATGATCCCAAGATTTCACATGAATAACATGATATATTATCTTAAAAATGAAAATTACCATAGGCGTCAGTGGCTGGAACTGACGGCGAATCAAGGACATCAGTCACTGGCAGGCACGGGGCAGGCGAGCTCTCAAACTCGGCGGGCCGCAGCCAGGCCTTGAGAGCCGACTGGACGACCAGAAGAAGCACCAACGGGACGTCGAGCCAGACATTCGTCCACTGTACCAGATCCTGAGAAATCCAACAAAACAAACACCAATCAGACCAAATAGTGATCATGGAGGACATCACGAGACAAGAAAAACCCACCGGATCCGGCATCCACGACTCGCTCAGCCTCCCCCCGTCTTCGACCACTCCCTCCGCCTAAAGGCCAAAGCCGCCCCAATCCGCTCGGCACCGAACTGCACCGTTGTGGCAGCTCAATCCACCGTTGGGGAGCTCGATCTGCTATCGGCGTCGACTGATTCGCCACCCAACGCCGACGACGGCTGGACCGAGCTCAGGGGAGGTGGATCTGTCGTCGGCAAGCTCAGAGAAGGCCGATCCATCGCCAGCGAGTTCGGGGGAGTTGGATCCATCGCCGGTGGGCTCGGTGGAGGGACAAGGAGGGGGAGCGGCGGAGAGGGAGTGGCGCCGTCGGTGGGTGGTCGAGGAGGGAGAGCAGCAGATGAGAGGAGAGAAAACCAAGAGGAAAGAGCAGAAAAAGGAAGACGGCGGATTCATCGAGAGCAGCTGAGCAGGAGGAGAAATGGGGAAAGTGATGGGGAGCGGTTTTTTTACATGTCCCTGCCAGTGTCTAAGAGAGTGAGATGGGAGGATAAGAACAGAGTATCGTGTATAGAGATAAATTGAGAATGGAAGAACCGAGAGGTCCGAGACTGCTCTGCTGCTGCTTTCTTATCCCTTCCCTGTCACTCTGCTTCCATAGTTTTTATTTCTGTTTTTTTTCTCTACGTCTAATCTGCTTCTTATTTTTTTCGATATTTGACAATGTGATTTATAAATGGAAAACAATACTCCCATTGAAAAAATAATAACACTGATTTTCATAATTTGGCTATGCCATTAGCTTTCATAATTATGATATATAGTTTAATTTTTACGTCAACATAAATTTAATTTAGTTTTTATCTATTGCAACACGAGGCAACTATGTGGATCCACGGATATTGTGTGTGGTGCATAATGCAGACAATATACGAACAATAACGGATAATTCAAAAATCAATAATTTTAAGTAAGTAATTATTTTCTTTCCGTCATCCGCAAAACACGATATTTTACAGTCCAAGCACCATCTCAATTTTGTAAATAATATCATGCGCTTGCCATGTGAGAGTTGATAGAGAGCGCGTTATGACAATATGAGTATATCAAAATGGGACAGTGTTTTATATCCGTTCTTGAAATATTTATTACATTTAAACGTTCTTTTTACCCGTAGCGAAGCACGGGCATTTTACTAGTAATATAATAGATAGATAGATAGAAGATGTTTTTGCCGGTATTTTGGTACGTCATCCGTGTATAAGTCGGTTTTTAAGTTCGTTTGCTTTTAGAAATACATATCCGTATTTAAGTCGGTTCTGAAGATCGCTCACTTTTGATAATACAGAATGAATCGTATAAGAAATTTGTTTAAAAAAATTCCCACGCTAACTTATACAATCTGACCCGCACCCACCAGCGTGGCACCCGCGGAGTCTCTGGAGTGCCGTTCTCGAACCAAAACAGGCAATCCACGCCGTATTCTCGCATTGTGTTTGTTGTAGCTACGCATCCGCCGTCTAATTAATCACATCGATCCGTGTCGTCCTTCATCCGACGATTCCGACGGCGCTTACAGATCGAGACGACGAGATCGATCCCTCTTCCCAATCCCCCCTTGCCCTTGCGTTCGCCGCCGCCTTCTCCCTCCCCTCCGCCGCCTCCTCCACCACCATGTCTCCGCTTTTCCCTTCCTGGTCCGTGCTGGACGGCGACGCGAGCCGTGACGCCGCCGCCTACGCAGATCAGAGACCACCCTTGCGGTGCCTGCGCTTGGCTACCAAAAGCCGTCACGCGTGGGGGTTCGATGCCTTGGGCGACAACGTCCAAGCCGGCTTCGACGCCGAATCGTTGGTGTGGTGTCTGGATCTGGAAGCGCGCATCGCCGATGCCCCAAAACTCTCCTCTTTCTCCCTGAGAGGAGGAGAGAGCAGCAGTGGAGAGAGATTGTTTCCCTTCGTCCACGCCGTCGACAAGAACATTGTGGTTTTCACATCTGACCTGCCTCAAGCTCCTTGTAGCGCCTACATCATCTATGACACAATTGGCAAGGTGCTCTCCATGATCCCTTGTGAACCTTCCTGCTGTGAGGTCAGCCGTACCACACGACTTCTCATCGCGCGCCGCCACCCCGGCTATAATGACCAGTCGTACGCACTGGTTCTCATGGCCAAGATGCCCAAGTTCGCCGGCGAGGACGACGCCAAGTTCCGGCGGGGACGACGCCAAGGGCAAGGGGAAGATGCCGGAGTTCGCTGAGGAAGACGTTCTCACTGGAGACGAGGAAGACGTTCTCACCGGAGAAGACGTCTTCCTGGGCAAGGCCAAGAAGGTGGAGTTCGCCGGTGGAGAAGACGACGGCGACAACGACATCAACTGGCAAGATGTCCTTCTCCTGTGGCCTTCGTCGTCCTCTTCGCCGTGGGAGCTGACCAAGACGGCCAACCTACCCAACCAGTGGCTGGACGATGAGAGCTCGTTCGTAGCCGACCTGACTTTCTCGTTTGAGGGACATGGTTTTTGGGCGGATCTCCTGTGCGGCGTACTGTTTTGCTCTTGTGATGACCTACTCTCCGACAAGGTTGATCGGGTGGACTTCAGCTTCATCAATCTTCCTATGGGATATCAAGCTGATGTCCGGTACACAGGGCAGGTGGCAGCACCAGAAGTTTATCGCACCATGGGTTATGCTGGGGGATCCATCCGATTCATCTCCATCGATGGATTCCTTGAGTACATCAATCCCGGGGATCGCTATGTGACATTATGGAGGCTGCTGCTGAAGAGTAACACTTGGGTGAAAGAATATGAGATCAGTCTAAAGGAGTTGTGGAATCAACAAGAATTTTGTAATGCAAACCTGCCGATGAGTATGACACCAATGTACCCCATCCTGAGCTCGCTAGAGGAACATATCATCTACTTCATGTTAGGCGAGTTCAACCAAGATCGGGATGGGATCGCCTTCCCAGTCGGTGCTTACTACTTACTTCAGGTTGACATGAGCTGTGGGAGAATCGTGTCGTCTGCACCCCTCCCTTCTGCATGCAGTTTGGCGCCAGTCGTCGGTGGCTCTGATTTCATAAGTTACCTCCCTCATGATACTCTTTATGACAGAGATGTGCTAAGCTCAGTTGTATCCCAAAGTATGTCAGGCTGTTATCAGTTCGGCCCTGCAACTGGTTTGGTAATTACACTGCTTCCAAATTCTGGTTCACTTGAACCATTCAATTCATAATTGTTGAATATGTGTGAAGTCTATGTTCAATCAACAACTCAACATAGCATAGTACTATTATTCATCTAAGTCTATGTTCTTATTTTGTTTGACAGGTATGAAGGGACTGCAATCTGGAGGTGGATTGGGACTGTTGGGCAACTGTAGCAATTTGGAAGGGAGGCTGCTGGTGACCATTTTGAAAGGGAAATTTTGAAAGGGAAGCTAATAGTAGTTGACACACATCTTGGTCTTTTATGTGGGAACACTTTGTTAGCTGTTACACTTGTTCTATCATCTGTTCTTAGTACTGATATGTTAATTTATGGCGCTGGCCGTCAGCCGGTTGTGGTATGTTAATCTATAGAACATAATAATCCTACCTACAATTTGCCCATGCTACTGTTACACTGTTCCCAGCTACAGTCTACCATTGTCGTTGGTCTGATCATGAGCTCTGTGCGCAATCTGGCCGTCCGTGCGGACTGCCTGCCCTCTTTCCCATTTTGCCCCTGTTTCTTCCTCTTCCATTCCGTGTTTATCCTGTCATCTCTTCCAGTCCACGCAAGCACGCCACTACATCGCCAAGATCGATCCCCTCCCATCCGCCATGGTCGATCCCCATCCTCCCTCACAGAAATCGTCGTGCCATGTTCGATCCTCGTCTCTCGTCGCAGAAATCGCTCGCACAGCCGCATCTTCCGCCGCCACGGCTTCTTTCGTCGCCTTTCTTAGCAGCGGCGCCCTTGGCTCCCTTTCTTCTCCATGAGCACTGTGTGCAGGTCTGAGGTGGCGTCCAAGAAGATCGGCAGCAGCGCCCTTGCTTTCCCCTCCTTTGGCAACGATCTGCATGCTCCGGTTTACCTTGCTTTTATTCAGTTCAAGGTTAACACTGCCTCCATTTTACCGTGTAAGATTCGATATCTCCATGCATGAGTGGGTCCTGGTGTAGTCATGATCTATTAAGTATGGACTTTGAGCCATGCACTCGATTAGCCGGATTTGATGTATCATGTATGGACTTGATCTGTGCATTCCTTCCATTAACCTTTATTAGATTCCTTTTGATTCTCCTTTACTGAAGAATTACAGCGGAAGGTGCCACGTTCCAATTGAGCTTTCTCGTAATACATAATATTTTTAGTGGGAAATTGTGAATCCCTGTTTTGACTTTCAAGATTTTTTTCACCTCATCACTCGAGCATTACTTCTGATGATAAGCTGATAACCTTCTGACAATCTTTATAGTTTTGAAGTCTTACAGGTTTTGGGGTCTACCTTCCATGAATATAATGGCTACTATTGAAACCAGAAATAACTGTATGTTCCTGTTTCCTTTTCCTTCTCAGATTCCCACCATGGTGAATGCTACTTTGTTATGCAAAATTGAACCAGCTGTAGTTTTGGGAATGTTTGCCTACGTTATTTCAGCACAACTTGAGCCATTAGACACAAATTTGCATTGAAGCAACACTTGAAAAGGATCTTCATCATCTACAAATATTTAGTAGTCTATTACACCCATCTGGTGTACAGTTTGTTTTGTCATTGGAGTGCTTACTAGATAGTTAGGGTGATCAACTGCTCTTTCCATCCTAGGGAGAAGGAATTTCACACTATTATAGTCTATACAACTTCTTTGCTGCTGCCTTTTGATGCCAGCATTTTGATCAATTCTTTTCTGAACTCACCACAGTTGTCTTAACCATAATGCAATCTGCCATGTGTTCTCCTTAATACTGTCACTTAATTGATTTTAACACTTATATCTATCACTCTTTGTGTTGATCTGTTAATCACTCTTTGTGTTGATCTGTTATCTGCATTCTAATATGCATGCCAACTTTGCTTCTACATACCAAGTTCTTTCTTTGTTTTCCCCCTTCCTACGTTGGCATGGCACACATTTTTTTTTAGTTGTACAGCTGATACCTCAGCTTAATTGTGAACTAATCCCTTAGTTTCATACTCAATCACCCATTTCTTCGAAAACATAATGATAGGGTGGCTTGAGATTCAATGCTTGAACTGCCTTTCAATGTTTGCCTTTTCTTTGTGGGCATGTCTAGATGTGATTCCTTCCTGTTTCTTGCTTCAGCCGTGATTGGTGTACTGCTTTAACCAATGCCTGCACATTCTGGAAGACCATCGCCAAACCGATATCGATATCGTACGCACAACTGAGTCATCTCTGCTAGCTTGGTTCCAAGTTAGTGCTCTATTGTCTTGACTCTTGAGTGCCATGTGTAAAGGCCTCCAGTTCTGTGATCTGTGTATTGTTTTCTCCAATTCCAAAAGCTTATAAGTTATACACACCTGTTTTGGCAGGTGCACCTCTACTAGCTAGCGATGATGAGTTCGCTACATATTTCCGTTTGTCTTCAAGGCGATCAATGCCACAGTGTCTATATACCAGTCCAATTGGTATGTCCCAGTGCAACTTTTAAGCTGTTGGCTCTTCATGCCTTACTTTATGCTTGCATAGCATATCTCATGCCCTTCTTGGACGATATCATGTGTAGCATGCTACGCTACATTCAAAATTTTATTTTGTTGGCTCATAATAAGGACAAGATCACACATGCTATGAACGGTCCTCTCATTTACTTTATGACACAACTGATCATTTCTATCCATTTTATTAGAAGTGCCATGCTTAGACATTGCAACCACTGCACAGGCATGTAAAAAATGTATCCTGATGACATTAGTTTATTTGTTTTGCATAATCTTGTCCAGCATAAGACTTCCAATGGTATACTTTTACTCACATATTCATTTACTTTCCAGTAGTAAATAGTAAGCCACACATCTGCATCTGGTGTTACCTTTGCTGTTGCCATTTCATAAAATATTGTCAATCCATTCCAAATATTATCCATCGGAGTATGAAATAGGGTCTTCGTCTATTGGATATTACTAATGAAGTTTTTGACACATGAAAATATTTTTTTAGTGAATTGGTTGTTTATAGTTATAGGATTGATTAGGTCTCACATGTCCATTTTAGTAAAACGTTTTCTCCCAAATGATGGATTGATTCTGTTCAAATTTCATCAGGTGCTTATATTGGCAATATTTCCATTCGGTGCATTGATCTTCAGTTCAAGATAAATAATGGTCTGCGTATGTTCTATTTTTCTTACCGTTGTCATTGTCAAATGTTTGTTGGGGATGTTACTGATACACGAGCTTTTGATCTACACAAATGCCATGGTGGTTGTTACCTCTAACCATATTATATTACCATTGCATTTATATCTTAAGATTTAAATTGCATTTCGACATAAAGGGATTATGATATTTTAAAATTTTTCTAATTTACGTTTGGTATACCATGACAATAATATAGCAGTTTAGGTTTTTAGTTAATTGTATTGGTTGAGAATGAGTTGGAGTTGTTTTGTTGGATTTCTATCGTTACAATTGTTGCTTTCAATTGTGTACGAGAAAATATTTCAAACTTAACTTGACAGGCCATATATATTCTGCAGTATATTTTACACACCCATTGGCTTGGAAACTAAGTCTAACTAGCATATTTTATTTGATTCAACCACTCTTTTGTTGATTAAATAATGGTTAGTTTGTCCCAGATTATTTGAATTTCTACATATATAATTGATCGCCTTTTTTCATGACTTTCTTTTAGTAGAGTTTATGGTTTGATGCATGTGGTTTACTATCTGCTACGTATGTTAACTTAAAAAGGAATCTGAGCTTGTAATAGTTGTGTGCTACTATTGTCATTTTAACATGGGTCTATATTGTAACTGGGATCTACCTGAAGTTGAGTTGGTGGTTCTACTATTTTGTAATCACGATGAAGTTGACTTGGTTCTGCCATTATGTAATCTCAAGCGATATGCTGATTTTTTTTTCTTATGTCTATACATATTACGAGTTGGTGAATTCTGTACATATAATCATATGATTATATGCTCAAACAGTGTTTTCCAGCTTCCCGCGGCAATGCGCGAGGTCCTTTCTAGTTAAACCTCTAGTTTTCCTGCGAACGGTGCAAGGCTCACGAGAGGCCTCCACATAGCTACAGTGCAACAGTTCTCTCTCCCCTTGCGTCAGCCCTCCGATCTGACAGCCCCAGCCGATCGGAGCCGTTCGTGTGTCCGCCACCTCTCCTAGAGCCCTCGTCTCTCACCCTAATCCCAATACTAGAAAGAAACGTGCGGCGCCGCGCACAGCTGGACATGATTTACTCTTCGCCTTGTTCGGTTGGGCCGGGAACGGCCGGGATTGGGCTGGAACCCCATGAAGTACACCGAAGGTCCCTCAACTTGTCATCGAATTACAAAATCATCCTCCAACCGCAAAACCAGATATAGGACATCCCTCAACTTACAAAACCGTTCACTTTAGATCCTTCGGTGGTTTTAACCCCGATTTCGTTCGACGTGGCGGCTGAGTCAGCGTGGGACCCACGTAGGCCCCACATGTCAGGCTGTACAGTCAGCACCTCCTTCTTTCCCCTTCTCTCCCTTCCTCTTCTGTCTCTCACTTTTCTCTCGTAGATCGGCCGACGGGTGGGGAGGAGACCGATGGGGACATGGGGCGTGGCGGGAGAGGATTTTCGGCGACCAGCGACGCCGCAGCGGCGGGGGCGGCGATGGCAGTGACGCGGAGCTGAGCAGGGGAGTAGCTCTGTCTCTTCTTTATTTTATTCTCTCTGCCGCAGGGGAGTAGCAACGGGTAGCAGCGAGCGGGGGCCGGCGGAGGCATCGTGTGAGGGCGCGGCGGGCAAGTGCGTGGCGGAGGGCGGAGGCGGCCTGCGAGCGCGCGGTGGCTGGCAGAGCAGAGCGGAGAGGAGGAGGGAGGCACCACGACCGTACCTCCGGGAACCCCGCCATGTCCTCCTGCAGCGCCACGCTCATCTTCTTCCTCGTTCCCTCGCTTCCCCGTCAAGGGAATGGCGTAGGAGTGGGCAGCGGCGGTGGCGGCGGGGTTAGGCGACAGCGATGGCGGCGTCGAGAGATCTCCGGCTCACCACCGACGCCTTCCACCGACGACGATGAGCAGCGGGGACGAGGCGGCTCACCGCCGACGCCTTCCACTGCATCGCTTGATGTCGCGCCCAACTCCCTTGCCGCCGTCGGCCTGCTCCCGCCCGTCGCCGTCCACTCCTCAACCGCGTCTCCGCTGTTTCCTTAGCCACCGCTGCTGCGGGCTCGCCTTCGCCGCCCTCGTTTGCCCGCCGCCACGCGTCGCTGTACCTCACGCGGCTGTCGCCGTGCTCCGGGAGCCCCGCCATGGCCTCCTGCAGCGTCACGCTCCTCATCTTCTTCGTCGAGCCCTCCTCGCCGCGCCACCCTTCCTTTGCCTCGCCGCCGTCGTCGGGAGATGACGGCCTGGCCCTAATCCTCTCTGCTCCTCTAATCGGTCCCAAACCGGCACACGCGGCGCGTCGTACGCCGCCGCCGCCACCCGGAGTCCCGCGCCTTGGCGTCCTCGCCGCCACCGCCCGAGCCTCTCTGACGGCTCGACCCCGAGGTCGCACGCGCGGTGAGCCGGTGACGCTCTCCCTTCTCCCGCATCGTCGACGACACCGCCGCCGCATCACCGGCCCGCCGGATGTCCTCTCCCACCTTGCCCCGACGAGCTCCCCACCCGGCGGGCATCCTGTAAAGGGGAAGAGAGAGAGAGAGATGAGGAAGGGGGAGAAGGGGGGAAGAGAGGTGCTGACTGTACACCCTGACATGTGGGGCCCACGTGGGTCCCATGCTGACTCAACCACCACATCGGACGAAACCGGGGTCAAAACCACCGAAGGACCTAAAGTGAACGGTTTTGTAAGTTGAAGGATGTCCTATATCTGGTTTTGCGGTTGGAGGATGATTTTGTAATTCGATGACAAGTTGAGGGACCTTCGGTGTACTTTTTCCATCATCCCCCACACGGAATTAATCCAGGCCCACAGAAAAAATGGTGTTCGGTTCAGCCTGGTCGGGATTCTAACCAGGCCCATCCCGGCGTCTTCCCACTCAAGACGTGTGGGAAGAATTCAAGAAACCCCCGCGACGGGGTGCGAGCGCTCAGGGCGACGCAGTGGTGGCTGTAGCGGCCGCGCGACTCGGACACGAAGGCGACGGCGCCGCGATGCCCCCCCCTCCGGCGGCAGTCCCCTTTGGTGACCACGTTCTCGCCGGTAAATCTCTACTCCCCTCATCTCTCCTTCGTCCTATGGTTAGGGTTCCTTGATGCCATTAAATCCCCACCTCACGCGTGGCGGCGGCGGTCGGTGGCGAGCACCAAACAGGAGGAGGAGTGAGCGGAAAGGATAAGGAGGTATAGCTTGCAATGAATTGGAGGAGTGGGAGGCCTGAGTTGCAGTTCTTGGTGCTGTTTTTTTTCTTCTTCTTCTTGTGTTCTTGGTCAGAAATTTGAACTCTGAAATTCCAGTATCTAGCATAGTAGTGTCATAATTGTGTGTCATATTCGGATGATTCCTGGACTTTATGAGCCCATCGTAGCATTCCTAAAAACTAAAGTGGTATAGTTGTGTGTCAGATGAGCTATGGATCATCAGCAATCCATGAATTGAACTACTGAAGTAACCATGGAAGGAGCAAAAATGTTGTAAAACGTAGCAAAAAGATTTACTGCTACAATTTTATTGGCCTCAGAGCATAAACAGTTTGTAACCGCAACACAAGAACATAAAAGATTGCTTTCATTCAGTCATATTGACATCTCTGTCAAGCTGCATTCACTATACACACTATGTTTCTTGTGTTCTTCTCTGAACTCTGAATTCGCGATATTCGGTATTTAGCATAGTACGATGCACATAAGTTTCGTTTGTAGATTTTCTTGCTTTAATTTTACTCATGGCCAATAAACTTAGAAGGGAAAAGGTTGGTCCGTGATACTCCTTTTGTTGCACAAGCGCGCACAACTACTGTCGTTCAGATATTTTGATTTTCACTTGTAGTTGATTCCAGAATACAGTTGCAAGCTACAATCACTCGTTTGTCAGACTCGGTTGGACTGTCATTTTGAACGGATTTTATTCATTATGCATCTATTGCTGAATAGAGTGTTGATGAATCCAACTTTTCTATTCTATGCACAAGCTAGGCATGCTGATTGATCAAGCTAGATAGCAGAGTCTGACAAGGAATGCATACATGTATCAACTTGTAATTATAGTGACATATGCAAGTATACGCAGTACAACCAAAGTCAAATATGGATTTTTGAAGTTCATTAGAGCCGTCAGCTCAGCTAAGGGCAACAAGTATATGATATGTGATGTTTATATGCTCAATTTAATGTTTATCCCTTGGCTATATTTAACCACTATATTTCATACTTTTGTCACTGCCTCCGCGGGGGGGGGGGGGGGGGGGGGGGGGTTACTCTTGAGTAGTTAGCATGCATCTTTAGTAATACGAGCTATTGTTTTTCCTGTATGCTATTGATTCTCTTTGAACATAAAATTTACCCGCTGAAATCAAGAACTTTCCTTTCTTTTTCAGGCTGTGTTCGGTTACTGGGGTTGGGAACCCATCTCCCCGCACGGAAAATGGAGCGGTCCATTAGTGTGTGATTAATTAAGTATTAGCTATTTTTTTCAAAAATGGATTAATTTTAATTTTTTAAGCAACTTTCATATATAAACTTTTTGCAAAAAACGCACCGTTTAGTAGTTTGAAAAGCGTGCACGCGGATAACGAGGGAGAGGGGTTGGGAGTGGGCTGAAACGAACACAGCTGTATAATGATGATCGAGATATCTTCTGCATATATTTGGTAGGAGGCTTTCACCCTTCTAATTTGTCTTCGAATTCATTATGTGTTGCAGGGAGTCTGGCAATCTGCCATCATGCAAAGCCCCAGCAAGATTTCTTATGCTGAGGTGATGGCATGAAGATGGCCTGAAGACATGAGTAAAATTGATGAATTCATCATTGTTTATGTGATTTACTGATTGTAGTGAGTGGACACATGTGACATCACTTGCCGTTTATGCTACGGTGACAACCATGTTTTTGAGCTCTTTTGATTCAGCAGTGCTTACTTGCAGTGTACAGAACAGGCTTTCTTTTTCTTAATGTTTTTCATGATCTGATGCATACAAATAGCTCAAACGCAACTAGTATACTGCTGCTTTGTTTTGTATGAAATCCCAGTCAAAACGAACATGGGATTTAGGAGAGGGATTAGGATCATGCAAGGGATTCAAACCCCAATGGGATTGAGTGATATGGGAGGGATTCACTCACTCCCTCCCTGGATAGATTCCCCTTGGGGATTGAAACCCAAGGAAACGGACAAGGCCTTTGGATTTTGATTTCTCAAGAAAAATGGATTTTGAAAATTCTGTACAATATCATGAAATTTCCTGTAGCGTATCTTTAAGCCTTGTGTGAAGTGTTCAAATTTTAATGTTTAGTTAGGAATTATCCCACCAATCCCCTTGATCCAAACAAACATCCCATGGTGGAGGGGAACTGGAAGGGGATTGGGTGGCGGGAGAAACCCAAACCCCCCTCTGGGGTGAATCTCCCTAGGAAATTTTCTGTTGCTGCCGAACAAGCTTTAGAGTTTAGACATACACAGTTACACACACGTGGACACGTCATTTCGAGGAATACCTCTGAGGCTTTTTTCGGTTTGGAGGAGATTGAGGGGGAATAATTCTATACTACAATATCGAGGTACGGAATAAATCTCCTCCCTGAATTAAGTGAACAAGGCCTAAAGGAAAAAGGAACAGCCCTTGCAAAAGACCACCTCCTAACTAGCATCTACCAAAGCATCAAACCAGTTACTACCTCCGTCCCATAAAAATTGCATTTCTAGCTAATTTAGGACAAAATAGTAGGATTGGAAAATGACCATGATAACCTTATTTAATGAACCCACTACATGCACACATTCCATATATACAAATGATTAAAAAGAATTTGAGAGAATTAACACATATAATTAGCATACTTAATAAAATTACAAGCATTAGCAGCCCAAATTATGTGGGATGGAAGAAAACTTATATAGATGAATCAATTGGTTGGGCCTCACATGGCTAGAAATACAATTTTTGTGGGACAAAGCCTTGGAGCTAGAAATGCAATTTTTATGGGACGAAGGGAGTACCACACACAAGTCCAGACATCATCAGTCTCAAATAGTAGGATCTAAACAAAAGAGAACTAGTAGTATTAGATATCTACGGGCCGCACGTCGGCATGTCTCAACTCTCATCTTCAGCAGGATTCTTTTTTTTTTTTTGAAGCAATACTTTAGCAGGAATTCTTCAACTAGTTGTTCTAACTTCTAACCTGCTCCGGTCTTCTCCTCTCTGCAAAGACTTCCATCGCTGTAGAAAAGAAATCTAATGTATCACTTGCATAGGTGGTTTAAAAAGGATATTTTCAAAGACAAAATCATCTCACTCAGTCCACAAATGCCAACTGATAGCTGCTAAAATCATGATGCAAATGTTCAGTTGTTCGATGTTCAAGTTTTCAAACCCAATTGGGTTTGAAAACTTGAACGGAGTCAGCTTTGTATTGGCAGCTTTAAACGGAAACAGAGTCAGCTTGTATTGCCAGCTTTAAAGGGAAACCAAGTTTAGGCTGGGTACTCCAGCTAAAAAACGAAAACGCTCAGCAGAGAAGATTACTCGACCACCTCAGTTTCTACACAACTCTTAACGAAAGGCACTGGACATCATTCCTCCTGAGAACTAGTAACGCTAAACTCTACTAAAGCCCTAACTCCCAGGGAGGCAGGGAACAACTACTTTTAACCAACACTCAGTCCTTGAGGGGTGCAGATGATTAACAATTTCTTGCACATGTTCCAGGAAGACATTCAATCATCTTCCACTGCATCTGTAGAGAAAATACACGAAAAACCAAAGTCAAAAGTTTGAAAAGGAATTTGTTGCTAAAAAACACATCATTTCAAATCAATCATTGCGTCAAACAGAATATTTCGATTTGCGTCAAAAAAAATCAATCATAAGCTTCAAGTCACGACAGCTAACAAAGCAACTACTTGACCTTTACCATATTTAACCCTTGCTTGCCCTATAAAAAGAATAATTGAAATCAACAGGAATACCAGCCCAACATATTATATCCCTTTTTCTTTATCAAAAGGGCAATACCCCTCCATTTCTATTAAAAGAAATGTGAAAGTTTCTACAAGGTCACTCATGCCTGGACAGTTCCAGGGCATCGAACAAAAAGCTTAAAAACAGAAAATCGTTCAAACTAACACACAGCTACATCATCAGGATCTATCAGTCTATCACTACCAGGCTAAACTGACAAACACAGAAAACTTAAGGAAAAAAAGAACTTCTACAACTGATATAGCTCCCCATCCATATGAATTCATTTCCAGGATCTGTTCAAACCAATAAAAACTTCAGAAACCCTTTCCTTGAAAGCTTTTTCTTCGCGCTTTGTCATACATACTCCAACCTTTGCAGAGTCATCCTCCAACCATACTGAGATTTGTAGCTTACAGCAACATTCTGTCTTTCCTCCGACATCTGTAAAACAGACCAAGTTGAAATCCAATTACAAGCACATAAAATAATTTCAGTGGGATCAATGGGAAGTATTTGGTTAAAACAAGCAATATTTCTGGCCTTCCAAATTGCCCAAAGAATAGCAGCAATTCCAACTAACAATAGCTATGTCATTGTATCACCATTCAGTGCCCATCAACCCAAAGCATATGCTTCAGATCTTTAACTGGTTTTAAATTGAAAGCACAAATCACCACATTTCAATTGAATCTTGCCATAGGACATTCAAAAAATAACTGCTGTATCGTTTCTTTTTTTTTTCCACAGAATTGACAATTATCGTTTCCTTTCTTCAATCCCCTTTTCCTCAAGTTATCTTTGGTCAGGATGCTGTTTTTTTATCATTAACCAAATGAAAGTTCTAATCTTCAATGGGACCTTAATTTTCCACACCTTTTTATACATTCCTGTTATATCAGAGGCTACCGCCTGCATTTTAATAGCTTTGTAAAAGGATTTCACGCTAAACTCCCCTTTTTTTTTGTCAAAGTCCATTCTAACTAATCTTTTTCCTCTGCTAATTTTTTTTTTCGCCGGGCCGGCGAATAGCCGGCCGATGTATATTAAGAGTAAGAAAGG
Source organism: Oryza sativa Japonica Group (assembly GCF_034140825.1). Classification (NCBI taxonomy): domain Eukaryota; kingdom Viridiplantae; phylum Streptophyta; class Magnoliopsida; order Poales; family Poaceae; genus Oryza; species Oryza sativa. The sequence goes on along the minus strand of NC_089037.1, from coordinate 33,793,557 downwards.
GAATGTATTCCTCTGCTAATTTTATATTGTCACAGTAGCTTTGTTGTCTATACTGCAACACAGTAGCTTTTTCCTCTGTTAGTTTTATATTAACATACATATCCCTAATCCACATAGTGTATACATTGAGTTTGTTGCCTATACTGCAAGGGTATCCCTAATCCACATATATCCCTAATTACACTCCAAGCAAAGCAAACCAAAGGGTAATCACACAGGATGTGATTGGTTGTTTCTCTGATTACAAAGTTTGCAAAACTCTAATTGCATTTTTGCTATCATCTTGGAAAGTAGATATATAAACCAACTCACTTTTCTTGTTGGACAGTGGATATATAAATCATTCTATGTCACCTACATTCATGTATAGTGTCCAACAGAAAATGTATGCTCGCTTTATCCCCAGATGCATTAGTATATACATACGTATATATATAACTTGCAGAATCTAGGAGCAGCAAACAGAACAATTACTGGACATGCATGCAAGGAAAACAAAGAAACAAGCTGCACTTCATACCTATGACTATGATGGGTCCAGGATTTCTTCAACTGTAAAGCTTTCATTGCTCTTCTCCTTAGCTGGTGGCCTGTAACTGTAAGTAAGTTTCTTCTCCACAACAGGTACAATATTCGAGAATATCACACAGAGAAGTGCTGTTGCCTGTTTATCGGTACACTTCAAAAAATAAAAGTCTATATTAGAACCATCAAGTAAAACCATCAAATAAAAGTCTATACTAAAACATGTATGAGGTTAGTGATTTTACCAGCCCTTTCTTCATGTGCTTAATAAATATCCGCGCAAATTCAAGCCATGAAAAAACTGATAAGGCACGATATCTTTTGCCTCGTAACTCCCCAGTATGTGGATCATTAAACTCAAAGAAGAGTACTTTCCTCATTTCAGGTGATCGCATAGCAGTACGATACCAGCCTGGAAGTTTGATATCACCCAAAGCCTTGACAAAATTACCCCAATCAGCAGAACCAACCATGAAGTCCTTACGAATGTCCAAAGAGGTGAACAAATTCATGTGGGCCGAACAAGATCTCAGAGCACTACAATTTTTGTAGAAACCTCTATAATTGGCACTGAGACCAGTCTCATGTGTGGGGCTTCTAAGATCCTTAACTAATATATCAACAAACATTGGAGAGTCACCTTGGCCAGGACGAAGCTCATGGATCCCTGCTTCCAGCGCTTCAAGCTTCCTGCGGTTAAACCTGAACCAGCAGCTAATTATGCTAGCTACATCACCCATGTTGAGTTTGTACTCCTCTCTCCTGAGGTTCCACCTTATTTTTACTCCTTTCTTAAAAGCTATACAACCCAGATCAGGGAGGAACACCAGATCAGCTATTGTAAACCTGGAAGCAAATCTGTTGGCAGCATGGATAATCTCCAACAACTTTAAAAGTTGGCAGATGATTTTTCTTGCTGGTTTTCCAAGTATGATAAGATATGAACAGAACCCGCTCACTCGCAGATCTGGTGGTATCCATATGATTTCAAAAAGGGAATCACCTAATGATCTGATATGTTGTTCTAAAGGAATGCACTTGAAACCGCCAATCCTACATTTTAAAATTTATCTATCATAAGAGAACAAAATTCAAAAGTAAAAAAATAATTATTGCAATAGATGAAAGAAAATATACTTACGTATCATTGCATCCACCCCTCATACGTGGCATTATAAGAAAAGTTGAATCCCTGTCTGCTTTTAAAGATTCAAGAGTCAAGCTCTTGGCAATAACTCGCCTACCATGGTAGACATAGACATCATGCAGAGAGACGCGATGTTTTGATAGAGCTAAAGCTACAATGTCTTCAGCTGAAGACTTCAGTTTCATTGTCAGTGGAACTATTTGGAAGTCCAGCACTTTGACAAGGATCTGTGAGGCATGAAATTTAGTTCCCTGGTTAGTCACTCTTTTAACTGAAATATATGTATGCATCCCAAATGAATTAAAGTAAAAAAAAAATACTACATAGGAAAACAGTCCCTTAGTTACCTGGAGTGTTGGAGCAGAATTTTTAACTATGTCATGCTCATTGCCAGGGGTTGAGCCACTACCTGAACTATGTCCTTTAATGCAGCAGTGTGCATGTGATGCAGCAAGATGAGAATAATAGGCCGGTGGGACTGCACAGAAAGAAAAAGAAGCACTCAATCAGCAGCGAAAAAAACAAGGGAAAGAAAATATTTCTTCTATAGTTCATTTGCTAGTTCCAGAGAGTAATATGGGAGCATCACAAAGACGAGGCTAGGATATGAATGCAATGGATTTGAAAAGCAAATGTTGAGCAACAGCTAACATGATGACATCGATGGTGCATTAGCAGCGAGGAAAACAAAGTAAAGAAAATATTTCTGTAGTTCCTTAGGTCGTGTTTCCTTCAGCACCTGGGCTGAGCTAATGAGCCGCACGCATTGGTGGCGCATAACAAGATGACAGTAGTGCACTTCTCGTTAAAAGCATATCACATGATGGATTGAGTGCATTAAAGTAAACAAAGACCCAATTTCAAACATGCTAAATAAGAATCTGTATTGTTGAGAATAATATGCTAATAAGATTAGTCCAATTCACAGTAAAACCATTCACAGAAACTAGTGTATACATCTGTTAAGGTAGCATATCTACGAAGATGCAGAAATAAAAAGAAACAAAGATGCAAGAAAAGAAGACTCACCCACAGACACTGCATGGGTGCATCGTGCATAGCTGCATTTTGCCAACAGTAGGAATTATCAGAGTTGAGGCAGCCGAAAGACTAAGGGAGCTAAGCAACTAAGTGGAGATAGAGAGAAATGAACTTACATATAGCAAAGATTGTTGGTCAGGGTCTGAAGTTCATCAGCTGTAAAATGGTTCTCATCATAAAGGACATGGTAATGAGTTGGCCTGCTAGTACCCTGAGAAAAGGAATGTCAACAGCACACATTAACTGAAAATTTTGTAGGCTGGAAAAATTTGTGCAATCTGCAAACAGCTTCCAGCATGGGTTTACCTGTATGCCAGCATGGCTACACAGGTAGAAATAGAACTCTGTAGGATGGCAAATCTGGCGGTCCTTGACAGTTCCTGCAGGACCAAAAAGAAACAGATTACAACAATATATCCAATTATCAAATGCCTGAAGAAGTAGCAGACGTATGTTCTCAGTAGCAACCAACAAGAACACTGACCAGGAAGGATGTTTCCGCTCTTGTCAGTCATGTCTCGCCTCCCATGAACCTCTGGGAAAAGCCTTGTGTGATGCCTTTTCTGGACTACTACAAATGTGACAGGTGGTAGATATCCCTCCTCCAAAGATGCACAAGCCTTGCAATGTAAAAGGATTAAACTCAGAAAAAACAATGAAATTGGCTTGTCCAGAATAGATAACACAGACAGATTTATCATGATGCGAAGCTCACCTTTCTGATGGCATCCATTTCATGAAGAAGCACACGGCTGAACTGACCTTCACTTACACCATCTCTGTAGAGGAGAATGACCACTCAACAAATTTCATTTAACTGGACATATCACTGAACAGAACAGAATTTGCAGGACATACCTATAGAAGATTATCCTCTCAGGCCTTCTGCCAGTCTTCTTGCGGAATGCGATAAGGAACTCCCTGTAAACAAGAGCATAATGGTCAGTTCCCAGATGAACCTACGATAATATACAATTGCAATACCAGATTAACCACAAATTTTACCTGATCATCCCACCATTTACAACCTTCACTGGATCTTTACCAACACTAAAGAGATCTTCTATTATCTCCTGTCTATGTGATTGAGCAGAGACCAGACCTCGGTATTTGGTGATTTCAGGCCAATCCATTGATGCCACAACCTACATGATCACAAAGAAAATAATACCAGTAAAGTTTGCATCTGCGAAGCAATAAACTTTGGGAAGAAAAAGATAGTTCATCTATTGCATCAAGTTATGCACAGGATAGCCCATGATCTTATATTGTAGGACAGCATCAAATAGACCAAGTAATGAATTGAAGAACCATTAGCTAGGAATGTACTAACCGCAGCAATAGATGATGCAGAGTCCTCTCCAGGTGGAGTGTGTGACATCAGCACCAAAGATGATTGTTGGGACTTCTGACACAAATGGTATGCCATTGCGGATAAAGGCTCGCTCAAGAACAGTGTTGCGCCCTCCGACCTGGTTATGGCACAGAATTGTCATATTTCTGGGGGAGAACACTAAAAGCACACAAGATAAAGTCCACAGAATTGGTATACTTCAAGGGGAAAAAAATACAAGCCCAGCAGATTTACAGACCTTGACATTGATTTTGAGTGCAACATTTTCCAAATATTGCTTGTTCGGCCTGCTGGCATGCCTTGGCAAACAACATTGAGATACAATGCCAAGGTCATTCTCACATACCCTTTTAATTTTCCCTGTAAAAATCATGCATATACTACATTTAATAAAAAAAATCAGGGAATGGAAATTTAGATTACCCAACCAACAATATACATACCATAAGAACCACTAACTTCAAGCAGAATTACAATTAAAAGCTGCAGGCCTCCCTTTCCCTCTCTGGCTAGCAGTTCTGATGTTCTGCTGTGAACATCCCTCAGAGCATTCTCTATATTGTTAGGATTTGATGACCGGACATCCACAACTGGTCTTGGATTGAAAGACTACAAGGTCAAGTCAAAGTTAATTGCAGCACATATAATTATTAAACTGCTTTAATAGCATTGTAACTATGCAGGAGTTACCATTCCAGTGGCATTGCACATCTGAATCAGGTCACCACAGAACCTTTGTACCTCCTCTGGACGCATTCGTGAAAAACTCAGACATGTCCAGTTATCCACAGTTCCTCCATTGATCATTTTCTGAAAAAATTAACAAGTATTAGAGTCTTCCTTTAAACACATCAGAAAGTAAATTATGTTGGCTAAGTAGTTGTATCTTTACAGGTTCTGAAATTATGTTTCAGTACCGGCTTGTCAATTTCAGATACTCTCCAACAAAAAATAAAGCTAATGAACAATTCATAAAGAAGTTAAGCAAGTGTACCTAGAATTCACTTTCAAACAAAGGCAATACAAAATTAACTTGAGAGAGAAATTGAGTTGTAATAATAAAGCAAGGCATCACCTTGTTAATCATGTTCCACTGTCCAACACTGGGTGCACAAGTTTTCTCCCTTCCAGAATCATGATACTTCAACTGAAAAGCGCAAAGATTAAGGTTGTTAGAAATTCCCAGAAGTTTAAACAATGCGAACAAAAGAAATGGAATAAAACCTATATAGTACCATGGGTGGAGGCAGCACACGGGCTGGAACAGAGACTAGGTCATTGCAGACCTTGATGCCGAACTCCTGAGCAAACCTATCATCTGTATACTTGTTGTGGAGAACCATCTGATAGAAGATGAAATGGAAGTCAATACAAATATATGATATTATCTTCATTATCTCATCAAGAAAAAAAATAGCCTTATGTTCTACGGATATGTTATTCTAAGAAAATGTGCAGAAATAGAAGGTCATTCAAATGTGAGCCAAAATCCAAAAGCATAAAAATTTGGCTCTGCATCTACATGGTATTGTACCTCATGAATTCTCTGTTCCCTCTGCTGGGGGCGTTGACAGGTTGCTCTAAGGATGTTGGTCACCTGTTTGTTGTTAAGCTTCTTGGAGTACCTCTGCCCTTCTACAATCTTGCACACCTGCAACCACATTTGCATGAACAAACTGCACACAGCATGCACAATTCAGGTAGAGGTAAATGGATGATGAATCAATACCTCCATAGGCAAGTATACAGGACGAGAATCACTGCCAGACTGTAGGCAGGGCCAAGAAGCATACTTCAGTCTGTAATTGTACCTATCCCAGAAGTACTGAACAACAGTCTTCCTTGTCCCATTATCATCAACAGGAAATCTAACAACATCAAACCAGGCATCAGTTTGGAGAAAAACAAGTTATGTTCATGCTATAAAACAGTGAACAAGCATGATAACAAAATGCAGGTCCTAAAAAAGGATGACAAAGCACTGCTATTCTCAGGACAGTGTGCAATCATCCTTTACACATCAATTTAGAACATTGAAGGACATTTAACAGCATTTATAGATATCAAAGGCACATTGAAGGACATTTAACAACATTGACAGTATGGATATCAAAGGCGCATAAATTGATATCTAAGGCATAAACCTTTGAAAAGGATTAAAATGTTTCTATCACAAGTCCACAAACAATTAATGTACTACCATGCCCAAGATCCATAAACAAAGACATTTCAAATATTCCATCAACAATCTACATTGATTTGCTGTATCTTACAGCATGTAAACAAAAAGATAATTATAGCAGAAGCAGAGGAAAGATAAGTACATCAGCTGGCTCATAGGAATGGGGGTAATCCCTGTTATTTTGTATCTTCTGATTTGGTCCTCTTGGTGGTTTGTTTCAATGCGAACCCCACGTAATGCTTTCTTTATCTGAACATCATGAAAAATGAGTTAGTATCAGTATTGCATAATTTTATGAATTCCATCAGTAGGAATATTACCTTCACACGATCCCGGTCTGACAAAGGTCTTGAGGTGTCACGTATGTTCAGGAACTCCTCCACAAATTGGATCACTGTCACAGGCTTAAAAAATGATGTTGCAGATATATCTGAATGAAGCATACCGAACAGTAGTTAGTATCTGAAAAGATCACTTCCATTCAGCGAAAACTGATAAACAATAACTGACAGGTAAGTACCTATATTCAGCGAAAGGCCCATCTGTGTTGGGCGCAGGCTCTGATAGTAACCTCTCCAACACTCAAGTCCCTCACCAATGTCACCCCGGTGACCAAACTGGGTAGAGAAGAAGGATCTGGACACTGTGACATAACTGCAGAACAAGTAGTTGTCAATACAGCATTATTAGTACCCTAGTCAGTAAATAATCAAGCAAAAGTCAAAACAAACACAACAAAAAAATCATACTTCCAAGATGGCGACTACCTGAGGACAACATCAATGACTGACTTGAATGGTTTCTTGGGGCATATCCCTCTGTCTTCCAAGCAAAAACTGCTGGAGGTGGTAGAAGTCTGTTCTGCCAGCAATCCGAATTGTGATCTTGTACTCCCTCTCCGCCCTGCAGAAGACAATAAACAATAACCTGAGACTACAAAACACATAATTCATAAGAACGAAAATATCTAGCTAGCATCATACAAACCTTTCTTTATCCTTCTTTTCGGGATCAATTAGCTTAACCACAAACTCCTCCGATTCAAAAGGGAGTGAACCAGCAGTATAGAGACTTTTTCTTCCATCATAAGCAGGCAATTTGCCACCAAGAGATGTCTTCCCATGCAACTTGATGAGCTCATTGAGTACTTCCCTATTTGTTGCTCTTGATTTTGACTCAGGATTGATTGAAACCTGTAACATAATCCAAAAGGAAGATAAACAGCCTTTCTATAGGACATGAGGGGCAGATTTTTTTTTTTTACAGAGAAGATCTTAGGGCAAAATAAGAAGAACTCGACAGATGAACATCACATAATAACAAAGTAATTTTAGATCAGAGCAGTTAGCCATCACTAACACACCAAACTACTCAAAATTCAGTGTGTTTCGTTCAGATCAGAGCCTATTGATTGTGGAAATCAATGTAGGCGAAAACCACCAAAAAAAACTGAATGCCCAAAAGTAACGAAACCTAAATCAAGGACCAACAGAAATCAAACAACAAAAAAAAGGTGATAGAGGTTGATCTTCTCCATTCAAATCACGATAGAGGTAGAACTACGCTGCTATACTACGGGGTACGACACTTACATGGGGCGGGCATCCATGGCGAACGCTAGAGTCTAGAGGGGAATCGCCGGCGAAGCGTTGAGGAATAATGGGGAGGGAAGAATGGATAGTGAGAGTTGAAGATTATAGCTAGGTTAGAACATGAAGGATGGATGATATAGGGTCTTCTAAGGCCCACAAAAGCCCACATAAACTGGGCCACAGCTCAGAAATCAGAAATCGACATCTTCGAAAGCCCAAAAACATAGAAAGGGACTGAAAAACGTTATTGGACAAAAAAAAAATCATCGGAACAAGTCTATAACTCGATGTCTTACTGTTGAACACGACTGGTTTTTTTTCGCATGGAATAAAAAAGAACGAGATCCCGACAAAGACAACAATTAAAATTTTCAAAAAAAAAATGCCAAAAAAAATAGATTTGCTAAAAATATGTCGCCATAAGGCGCCGTGACGGAGAGTCGAACCCAGACCTTCGAAGTCGCAGACAGAGCTCCTAACCAACCGAGCACGGTATTGCCATTCACTTTATTGCCAAAACAAATTAATATTGAATTTTAAAGTACTTATACACTAATTACCACCCACTTACATTCACTTACACGGCACTTACACTATAATTACATATGTAATTTATTCACTTACACGGCACTTATATAGCACTTACACTATAATTACATATATAATTTAGGGACTTACAATGTAAATATATGCTGACTATTTTTTGGTGAAAAATATGGTGCCATAAATATAGCTACTCCAAAAAAAAAAGCAGAAAACACAGAACCAAAAGCCACATATGTATTCACAGATATTTTAAAAGTGGATCACCACTCTATTTCTGCAACCATTCCAGCGACAATCTTTCGGATGGAGTGTTTGCCGAAGATCAGAAAAAGGGAATCTACCAGGCGTTCAGTGACGACGACTTGATGTAAAAGTTCACGCAAAGGCTTCGCTTAATTACATGAAGAACAGATTAGCATGTTCTTACAAGAAAGCAGCTAGAAGCTCGCGCGAACACATCCGCTTACACAAAAAGAGCAGTCTCCAAAAAACAACAAAAAAAAAAGTCAAACCGAGAGGTAGTGAACGGGCACAGAGGGGCTTCGTCGTCTTCTTCCATCTCTCACACACAAAAGAAACATAATAACTTGTAAAGCAGCACAAAACGAGATGCAAAAGCACTGAACCGAGCAGACCTTTGCTTGCAGAGGGAAAGACCCGAACTAGCTCTCACGAGGGAGAGATCAGGCCGACCCTTGTACGAAATCAGCATTTCCAAAACACAGCACCAACGTTCTCAAGAAAACGACGACATGCATGTAGGCCGGGCGTTGAGCACATGATATGCTTTATGCGTAGTACATGTGCATGCATGTCACCGAAACGAACACAACGGAAGGCTTCGATTCGAAGTTCGAATGGTGAGCTGCGTGTGCTGCGGCCACGAGATTTCTCTCGACATCAGCCAGATCTCTAGCACCAAACTAGCAGCGAGCACCGAAGTGGAAAAGACCAAACAAAAAGGGAAGGATCAAAAAACGGACCAGAAACTTTATGCAAGAAAGGAAACGCGACGCTCCGACCAAACACCCACGAACTGGATGAGATTGGAAGCCACGCTCCATACAAAACTGCAAATGAAAGAATCAGAGAAACGAACTTGCAACGACACAAGGAAACAAAAAGCATCCAAAATCCGTGCATACACACACCCATACAGAGGTAAATTAAACAGATCCAAAATCCACGGGAGCACAGTAGTAAACGGCATGCATGGAGTACACGTAGATCTGGGGGTGGGAAGGAGAGGAAGAGGCCGGGTAATGTGAGCTCACATCGTAGTGGAAGAGGTTCACTACACCAGATCCTCACACCTTTAACGGCATATCTGTGACGGACTTTAGCACTCGTCAGTGATGAGGGTCATCTTTGACGGTTCTTACAGGATGCCGTCATCAGTGAGGCATCCTTCTGCAACCCGTCACAGATAACTAGTTACACCTCTGACGGCTTCCACTTCTGGCCCGTGACTAGTTACCTGTGACGGGTTGCATGATTATAAACCGTCAAAGGTGAGGTTAACTCACCTCAAACGGTCCGGTCACTAGGCCCGTCACAGGTGTGGGTGGGGACTTGACTAGGTCAGACTAATATGTATATCTCCTCTCTCCCTCACACTCTCTCTCTCTCCCTTATCCACACATTTTCTCCACCGCGAAAAAAAATGCCTCGGGCGACGCCGCTCTTGCGACGGCGGCGGAGGACCCGACGCCCTCGGGCAAGGCGGCGCTGGACGGCGGCTCAGCAATACGTGGTGGCGGCGGTGGTGCGGAGGCGAAGCGGCGAGGTGGTGCGGCGGCGCGTGGCGGCAACGGCTCAGCGGTGCGTGGCAGCAGCGGCGGCGGTGCGGAGGTGAAGCGGCGAGGTGGTGCGGCGGCGCGTGGCTGCGAGCGGCGGCGGCAGTACCCCCATCCTCCTCCCCCTTCTTTCTCCCCTCCTCTCCCTTCTCTTATTTCTCAATCCGGTTTTTCTTGAAGTGGCAGCGGCGTGGAGTTCTCAACGGCGCGCGGCGGTGCTGCGGTGCGGCGGCTCGACGCAGCGGTGAGGAGGCGAGGAGGAGGTGAACGGCGGCGCCGCGGCCTCCATCCCCGACCGCCGGGGGCCACCTCCATCCCCCAACTGACGGGCGCCACCTCCGACCGCCTGGCTCTAGATCCGTCCTCCACAAGGTCAGGGGACGCGGATCCGGCCACCGGGCGTCGTCTCCTCCGTCCGCCGGCTGCGTCCCCAACTGACGAGTGCAGAACTGCAGATTCCCCCGTCGGCTGCTTCCGGGTGCAGAAGGCGAAGAGGGCGGCGTCGAGGAGCAGTAATAGGGACGAGGTCATCCGCAAGGAGGAGGAGCAAGGTCGCCTCCAGGCCGAGCTCAAGAAGGTCTAGCGCGCCAAGGAGTTCAAGCCCACCGTGGTATGAAGAAGCCCTGCCCGGCAAAACCCACAACCATTTATTCCCTTCGTTTTTGTTGCTCGTCAGGTGATTGATGAATTGCTTGCTTGCCATGGCTGTTTTATGTGTGATGAAATGTTCGTGAAGACTTTTCTGTGTGATGAAATGTTGTGTGTGATGAATGCGATGGCAACTACCCAGAAGCACTTTTTTTTTGTTTTTTTTTATCGAAATCTACATCAGTGACGGGTGTTGAGCTGTGGTTGTGGCTCTTTTTTCCTTTTTTTTCTTTGGGTGATTTTTCTCATATGTGACCACATGACACAACCCGTCAAAGGTGTCTGTCACCTCTGACGGACCTACACCCGTCAAAGGTGAGTTAAGTCATCAGTGACCATTGATCTGTGACGAGGGGGTCTATCCGTCACAGTTGAGGGTTTGAGCCCGTCACTGCTAGCTTGTTCTGCTGTAGTGGTTGTTGTCGGCGACGTTGACGAGGAAGCGGTTCGCGCGGATCATCACCTCGTTCCCGGCCGTTCCGAACCCCGGCCGCCGCGTAGGGTGGGCGAGCCCCTTCTTCGACACCGGCGCCTCGCCAGCGGACGCGGACGCCGCCGCTGCGGGTGGCGCTAGCGCGGTCTCCGACACGAACAGCTTCTGCTCGACCTCCTTGGCCGACGGCGCCCTGTAGACGACGGCCGGCTGGTGCCCGGGTTGCTGGTACTTCGGAGGAGGCCCTGGCGGCCGCGGCGTCATCCCCGGCAGCGACCACACGGAGCCAGCAGCGGGACGGTACGGCGGGGCTCCAACGCCGCCGCCGCCTCCCCCACCGCTGGGGTCGCCGCGGCCACCGCCTCCGTCGCAGTAGGCCGCCATGGCATAGGGGTGGAGGAAGGCAAGAACGAGAGGGGAGGGTGGTGACGAGGCTAGAATTGAAAGGGAGGAGGGAAGGGTGGTGGAGTGGGTGATGTGATCCTATGGGAATGCAAGGGAAGGGAGGGGAGGGGGGGTGATGCAAGTGAGAGGTGAGGCGATGAGAAAACCCTAAACCGGTGGAAGGATCGAGAAGGCCAGGAGGGGGTGGTGATCTTACCGCTCGGTGACTGTATGCTCGTCTGTACGGAAGAGTGATTAAGCTAATCAAACTTGCTACTCAAGTCTAGGTTTTGACAATGTAAATTAATGTCCCCTTTTTTTTTTTACTCTCCCTGTCCTGTTTTTACCATGTACTGTACTCCAGTATGGTGCCACGTGCCAGACACAGGCAAAATGGAGGTCGATCGAAGGCAACCATAACCCTGGGGAAAATGAAACGAGGCGAGGTCTACAGTCTACACGAGGCAAAATGGAGGTCGATCGAAGGCAACCATTTCCCATGTTGCTTTTGGCATGCAAATATCTGCTCCCTCCAACCTCGATCGCATTCGAGAAGGACCAAACCGTACCGTATAGAGACGTTGCACAAAAGCAGCAGATGAGCAGAACACCCACTTCCGCCTGACACCGTCGCTCGCTTCCCCTCGGCCCACCTCACAAAAGCACACAATCCCGCACCTCTCTCTCTCTCTGTGCAAAGCAAGCCAAAACGAAAAGAAGAGTCTGATGCACAAGAATGACCAATACATGCATGCACGCATCATGCGCATGTTTAATGTTTATGCACTCGCTATAGCTAATGAGGTGTTTAGAAGACATGGACTAAATTCCACTAATTTAAAGTATTAAAACATAAACTAATAATAAAACTAATTGCATAAATAAGAACTAATTTGCGAGACGAATTTTTTAAGCCTAATTAATTCATAATTATCAAAAGTTTATAGTAAAAGTTTTGCTAATTATGTATTAATTAGGCTTAAAAATTCGTCTCGCAAATTAGCTCTCATCTATGCAATTAGTTTAATTATTAATCTATGTTTAATACTCCAAATTAGCGTCTAAACATCCAATGAGACTGGACTAAAACATCTAAACACCCCTAAACTAATGATCATATGGCGCGTTTGAGGTTTGGATTCCTGGATTACACTAGTAGTCGCTTCTCTGCAAATAGATTCGCCAAGATCGTTTCAGCTGAAAGAGTCGGCGAGGTGCAGCGAGACAGAAGCAGGCACACGACACGACCGCCCGGTCTATCGCTCGCAGTGCCGTTCCGGTGAAAGGCGCAGCGCGCAGCCGCGTTGCCAACATGCTTCCATGCATGCGTCCAAACGGGTCCACCCAGCCCAGACGTCATGCATGAATGCCCAAAAGGAAAAGGAAAAGGTGACCGGCCGATCGGATGAGAGGGTGGCGTACGTATGCACCTATGCTGCACGATTTTAATTGTTCCCATGCGCTACACCTGCATCTCTCCGATTCCGAACCAGGGTTCTTTGACTTCTTTCCCCTGAGTTCCCAACTCATATCCTTCGTTTTTCACGTACACGTTTTTCAAACTGTTAAATTGTATGTGTTTTACAAAAAATTTATATAGAAAAGTACTTTAAAAAAATCATATTAATCTATTTTTTAATTTTTTATAGCTGATACTTAATTATCACATGGTAATCTATCGCTCCATTTTCCGTGTGGAGAGGAATGGTTTCCAACCTTGCTCCATTTTCCGTGCGGAGGGGAGGGCATTCCCAACCCCTCGGAAAGAACACAACTTTAATCTTTTACTATTTTTTATAAGACAAAATTGGTTCTGGAGCATTGAAAGTTGTCCATTTTGATTTTATAGCATCCAAAGTTCACATCTCATTTTGATAGCATCAGAAGTTACATCCGTTGCTTCTTTTTAGCATTCCGTCCAAACTTCCGTTAGTTTTATTTTCTAATTAGTATTATTCTTCAACAAAAAACTAAATCAAACCCCAATGGTGGCCCTCTTCCTCTTGCTTGTCACCTCCAAACAGCAGTCGTACAGGAGCTCAGAGCGGTCAGTCATGGTGCGAACACAGGATCGATGCTGGCTCCACAAGCTCGTCATGTAATACGTACGTGAGCCCAGCCTCACAAGCTGATCATCCGCAAGCCACTGTATTCGTCCGCGCTTGCTAGGTGTGATCTATCCACTTTCTAGGCTCTAGCTTTGCCCGGACAGCGCCATCGTCGATCGATCTCATCTGCCATTCCGCCATGCTAGAGCTTGTTCAAATGCGGCTGTGCCGCTTCCGAGTTCGTCCGCGCGCACTGCTCTCGGTCTCTCCCCTAGATGCGTCATCCGATCCATGAATGCCCGAAGCGAAGCAACGTCCTCCAGATTATTGTCGGCACCCTTGAGCTCGCTCCGACATGCTGCTCTTGAGCTCATCCATCGGCCCCCGAAGCACCACCCTCGCGCTCGTCGCGGGCTCGCCTGAGTACCGACCTGCTCCTCCTTACCCTGGATCCGTTGTCTGCTGACCCAAGTCAAGAGCCGCCGCCTCTAGCTTGCCAGAACCAGCCACCATCCAAGGCTCCAACTCGCTCAGCGCTATACTGTCGTGGTCGAGCTCACCTGCTGCCTTGAATCGAAGAGTGGTCAACCATAGGAGGGAGAGTGCAGGAGGAACAAGACAGATGTAGGATGGGGTGAGGAGACGAACTGCTGACGGAATGCTAAAAATAGTAACGGTTCCAGTTTTGAGTGCTATTAAAATGAACCATAAACTTTTAGTGCTATGTAACCAAAATCGAGTACTTTCGATGCCATAGAACCAATTTTGCCTTTTTATAATGGCATAATATCAACTAGCATGGTGGCCCGCGCAGATTGCGCGGCTAGCATCATTATATTTTGTCTCATATAATAGCATATATGTTTTCTCATTATATTATTCAAATATATTAAAATGACAACATAATTTTAAATTTTGCATTAACTTTACAAAACTACTAATATGTAATATTCATATTACATTTTATATACGTGTTAGTTATTAATTATTTTTAATATCAAATTTTATTTATTTGTAAATTATATATATTCCTATATGGACTCTAAACTCGTCTTTTAATATTTATTTTTTAAATTCCGAATTTTCTGTAAATTGTATTGCTATATAGACTCTATGTTCTTCTTCCAATATTATTTATTTTTATTTCTAAATTTTTATTATTTCTAATTGTATTTCTATGTGGATTCTAAACTCATCTTTCAATATTCTTTAATTTTTAATTTCGAATTTCAGCTACTTCTAAATTGTATTCCTATATTGACTTTAAACTCTTCTTCCCATGTTTTTCTTAATTTCGAATTTTAGTTATTTGTAAATTGTATTTTTATACGGACTCTAAACTCTACTTTTAATTTTATTATGTTTATTCCAAATTTTAGTTAGTTTTAAATTCCTATATGGACTCTATACTCTACTTCTAATATTCCTTATTTTTTAATTTCGAATTTCTATTTTTTTCTAATTGTATTTCTATATGGACTCTATACTCTACTTCTAATATTCCTTATTTTTAATTCCGAATTTCAGTTATTTCCTAATTGTATTTCTATATGGACTCTATACTCTACTTCTAATATTCTTTATTTTTAATTCCGAATTTCAGTTATTTCCTAATTGTATTTCTATATGGACTCTATACTCCTCTTATAATATTTATTTTTAGTTCCGAATTTCAGTTATTTCCTAATTGTATTTCTATATGGACTCTAGTCTCCACTTTTTTTAATTTTATTATGTTTATTCCAAATTTTAGTTAGTTTTAAATTTCTATATGACTCTATACTCTACTTCTAATATTTCTTATTTTTTAATTCCGAATTTCTATTTTTTTTCTTAATTGTATTTCTATATGAACTCTATACTCTATTTCTAATATTCCTTATTTTTAATTCCAAATTTCTATTTTTTCCTAATTGTATTTCTATATGGACTCTATACTCTACTTCTAATATTCTTTATTTTTAATTCCGAATTTCAGTTATTTTCTAATTGTATTTCTATATGGACTCTATACTCTACCTCTAATATTCCTTATTTTTAATTCCAATTTTCAGTTATTTCCTAATTGTATTTCTATATAGACTCTATACTCTACTTCTAATATTCCTTATTTTTAATTCCGAATTTCAGTTATTTCCTAATTGTATTTCTATATGGACTCTGGTCCCCCCTTCTAATATTCCTTATTTTTTAATTTCGAATTTCAGCTATTTCTAAATTGTATTTCTATATGGACTCTAGTCCCCTCTTCTAATATTCCTTATTTTTTAATTCCGAATTTCAGCTATTTCTAAATTGTATTTCTATATGGACTCTGCTTTTTCTTTTTATTTCTAAATTGTATTTCTATATGGACTCTGTTTTTTCTTTTTCTCCGATTAATTTGAGAATTTCTAGGCTATGAGAGCGAACGTGGAGGCTCATTTTTCTATTCCTTTAATTATATAATAGATAGATAGAAGATAGATTTCCTCAAGCATCTGGCATGCATGTATTTCTAGGAGTAAAAGGGCATCTTGTCGGATACAGCGTCGGCGGTCGATTTAACTCTGTTTAACGTCCAAGAAGAATGAGAATTTGCATGGAATAATGTACGAAACGCTATGCATTTTCACGTCAGATGGCATGAAGGAAACGATTTTGCTAAATCTTCGCCTGACAGATTTTTCGTTGGAAATCACTCGTTGTTTCAACCCTCCAATTCATAGTGAGATTCGTGCTAACAACATCCAAAAAAACTAACGCAGCTTACCACCAAACCTCGGGCGGTAGGATTCAATCTCACGATCAGATGCTTACCATGTGCAGCTCTTGGCTAATTGAGCATGAGGAGAATTTGACTGTATATATAAGACACTATTAACGTTGTAATATAAAATTGCATTTTATATAAAATTACAGTCATATATAACTAAAATTGTATTTGTAAATTCAGTTGATATGACATGTAAATGCACTATAATTTTGATAAAAAAATCTGTAAGTAATATATATTTGTTATTTTATTTAAAATATAAAATTGCAGTCATATATAATTAAAATTACATTTATAAATTCAGTTATATAACATGTAAGTGCACTGTAATTTTGATAAAAATAATGTGCAAGTAAATATGTATTTGTTATTTTCTTTAAAATATAAAATTACAGTTCAATATAACTAATATTACATTTGTAAATTTAATTGATATGGCATGTAAGTGCACTGTAATTTTGATAAAAAATAATATGTAAGTAAATATGTATTTGTTATTTTTTTTAGTCCGTTGAATGCAAATATAATAATAGAAAAAAATCTTAGTGATTTGTGTTGTTAAAAATCACCTGACAAATGGATAGACAATTCCGATAAGGAAACACACGATTCATGCCGGGTGAGCCTAGCGGGTGGAAAACAATGAGAAAGCCCACGTGTGCCTATAACGTGTGGATTCAGAGCAGGTACAATAGCAGACTATTAGCCAAAGCCCACGTGTGGCTATAACGTGTGGATTTAGAGCGGGTACAATAGCAGACTATTAGCCAGCTATAAACATATTTTAATGAGATAAAAGATGAGAGAGAAAAACAGTGGACTACAAATTTATAGCCAGCTGCAGCACGGACTTAAAGACGCAATGTGTGTATAACAGGTGAGATCATATATTAATAATATAGTAAGCAACTATTGTATAAATTAGCTATTATATCGGGTATAGATGAATTGGAGATAGTAGTGGGCTCTACTATTAAACTTGCTCTTAGCCTACCCAGAGTTGCAGTCTACGTTCCTCGATCCAAAACAAGTTTATATTGACCCATGTGATATTCCTCTCATCACTCAGCCCATAGGTGCATCAGTACCGTATTTATAGGCCTGCATTAGGCTTGTTTGAGTTTGGGTCAACTCGTTTTTTAGCTCAGGAGATTTGTATTTGAAAACTTTATACGTATAGGGTTCGTTCGTTTTAGAGGAATTGTAAAGGAAAAGTATAGGCATATACAGCTTTTAGGAATGGACACTAAATTGTCATTCTTTTCAGAGAAACGTCCCGTTGTCTTCCGGCTAGCTTCACAAGATGGTGGACTAGCCGGTCTAAATTCAAAGCCTCACTTCTATATTTGATATTAGGTACTTCCCTAATATCTACGTTTTTTTAATTGTCATTCGTTTCAAAGAAATCAAAGGAAAATTTCATATCCCTCCACTCCAATCTAATGTTTTTAATCCTTTGATCGTTTAGTACGCAACTGTAGAAAAGTTTCATATGGTTATTAATCCTTAAGTTTACACATGTATTCCCATTCTATTTCTATGTTTTCCCTATTACTATGTTTTAAAAATATTGCAAACCAAACGAGACCCTAAACTTTGAAATACATAGAGTCATAGATAGCATGTGCGTATGAACTGTACATGTATAAACCCTGTATGCATAAACTTTGCACATATAAATTCGAGAATAAATTTTAAATACAATTTCAAAAACAACCGAAAACGTATATGTGACCCGCGAGGCCCATGTGCATGGCTTCTCCTCTTTCTTGTATTTGGGCTGCTAAAAAAAGATGGGCTTAACCCAAAATAGAAGCAACCGTGGGCCAAAAAAAGAAACAGCAACCGTGGGCTTTCATTAGCTTTCTCGGTACAAACGAGCCGTCGCGTCGTTTCCTTCCGTGTCAACGCGAAGGGAGCACCGAGCACGAGCGATCTGTTTGGTCTCTGTAGGGTCAGAAAAACTCCCTTCCGGTTTTCAAAAAAAAAAAAAAAAGAGAGAAAAACTCCCTTCCACAGTTCCACTGAAAAATCGTGTGTCTTTTTATCGTTATCTGTCACGGCATAGGTAAATTCGCTCTAATTCCCCCACCTTTTCGCCGCAAAAAATTCCCTTCCACGATTTCCACGGGTAGTGGCCGCGCACGTAGAATCATAACCCCCACCCACGCACACAACCCAACTAGTATTACTACACCTTTTGCGCCCCCCCTAATCCCGGGCCCACCAAGCTTAATCAAAACGGATCGTAACAGCCGCTGTTTCAATCTCACCGAGCCTTTCGCTTCCAAGGACACACACATACATAAACAGTTTGTTTATCCAACCACGACGTGGAAAGCTCACCAATCTAATGCCAAATTAATCGAGTACGACACAAATTCAATTGTTATTTGATTAGTTTATTAAAATTTAGTTTGATCCGGTTCGCGTCAAATTCCAACCTGGCTCGACTCGCTTCCAACCAGACGCCACTGCCTTTCCCCTTCCGAGCAGCAGCGGCCGCTTCGCTTCGCTTCGTTTGCTTCGTTCGCCGGCGGCAGCGGCGGTGGCGGCGGCGGCGGTGAGGGTGGGGTTGGGGATTGGGGGATCGAACCTCGCTGGATATATAGATGCCTCCATGGATCCAATCGGCGACCCATCGCCGTCGTCCCGGCGGTCGGTGAAGCGGCGGCCTCCCGCGCGATCGCCGGAGCTGTCGCCGAAGGCGTGGGGAGGGGAGGCGCCGGAGCTGATCCGGCGGCTGGAGGAGCTGGAGGAGGCGGCGGCGCGGCTGCGGGGCGAGAAGGAGGCCGCGGAGGAGGCGGCGCGGGAGCTGCAGGCCGAGTTGGATGCGGAGCGGGCGTCGGCGGAGACGGCGACCAGCGAGGCCATGCTCATGATCGAGCGGCTGCAGCGGGAGAAGGCGGCCGCGCAGATGGAGGCCCGCCAGTTCCGGCGGTACGCCGAGGGCCGCGAGGATCGCGAGCGTGAGGTACAGGAAGAGCTCGCCTCGCTCTCCGACCTCGCCGCCTCCTACCACTCCCGCCTCCAGTCCCACGGGATCGACCCTGATTCCTTCTCCGACGACGGCGAGGAGGAGCAGCACGACGAGGAAGATGGCGAAGAGGTAGAACAGATCGACACGGCCGCGCTACAGACAGATGGAAGCAGCGGCGGCGACTCAATCGGTGGCATGCAGGTGAAAGCCATGGTCGACGATGATGAGGAAGAGCAATTCACCCCTGTGGAGAAGGAGTTCGAGTACACGGTGGATGTGAGGTGCGCGAGCTCGACGACGAAGGTATCCGGGGCGGTGGTTGTTGGGGAGTTCATGGGGGAGGGCAATGCAGCTGCAGGGGGATTGTACGCCAGGGTGGAGGCTCTGGAGGCGGACAGGGCGGCAATGCGGAGGGAAATCGCAGCATTGCGAGCAGAGAGAGCTCAGCTGGTGATGGCGAGGGCGATGGCGCGGCGGCTGTGCCGGGAGGTGGTTGCTGAACAGAAAGCCAAGAAAGTGGCTGCCTCACCACGAAGCTTCTCGGTGCTAGGGGTTTGCAAGGTATAATTAAGTTTGCTCACATTGGTCACTGTTAGTAAGTTGTTCACATTTGACACATTTATGCTAAATTTAGAGAGTAGCACATCCAGAGAACTTGTAGTTTCATTAGTTTAGATTGATGAATTTAGTTGGAGCATTTCTACTACTGCCTAAAACCAAATGAAATGTCACCAAATCAATGACGGTTGGGATATAAAATTGCATTCTTACATTTGTAAGACAATTGCTTGTGGTAGCTGTAGATGAAATCAACCTATATGGTGGGTAGAATAACTGCATTGTTATAGATTAAAGCAGTAACACAACAATTTGTAGTTGGTACTTTTGGTACAACAATGGAAATTTAAGTTGTGGTTATCAAAGTTTTTCCTTATGTTGTACACTTGAGTTGAGTAGATCTAATTGTCAGTCATTTTAGTCCTTTGGCATATCTAGATTTACTGTCGCTGGACTCATTTGTAGACTTGCTTATGTGCTATATGTGGTCAACTGCTAAAAACTTGAGCCCCAGTTTTGTATGGGAGTTATGACCACAGTAACATGTGTTGCATGCTACCTCAATTCCATATCTGGAATTCTATAATGTGTGCTTGCCAACATGTGAAGTTGTAATTGGAAGGAAATCTATAAAATATTTCAGATTGTTTCTTTCCAACGTAACGTGCAGTTAATAATTGATCCTTTTCGATTTGTCTAAAGTTCTCTCTCTCTGTGTTCCATACCAATAGCATTGGCTATGTTTATCTATCAGAAACTAACAGTCTTGTATCTCTTTGCCGCAGTGGGTGCTCTCGATAATCTTTTGGAGAAACAGAAGTTCCACAGCCAGGTAGATTTGATATGATGGCTTGGTTATGAATATATCATTATCCTTTTTGTTCTGAATCGAGACCAAATCTGTTCCCATGGATATTTCGCAGGTATACCTTCGGTCTGTCAACTACGTTCCTTGGCTTCCTACTGCTGCTCGACAGATCCACCATGTTGAGTCCCTGGCGTCGTCTGCCTAGCCCACGGCAATGAAACGACCTTCCCGGGCATATTGTCTATAAATCAGAACCTGGAATCATTGTTTACAGCTTCATTGTAAGTGTGTGTATTGCATTCTTTGACATGTTCTTCCTCTTCTTTTTTTTTTCTTTTTTGCCCAAGCACAGTTTTTGAGCTGTATGTTTTTATTTGGAAGCTTTGAGCTTGTCTTATAGTGTGTTTATTCAAACCTAGGCGTGAATAGCTTGTAATCAGGAGCTAACTGACATGCTCTGTGTAGAGTGTACATCATAGTAAGCTATGGAATCTGATCTTGTTTGCGCGGTTGCCGAAATGCTGGAGTGTTGCATCTGGTTTGCACGTCTGCTCTGTCTAAATGGTGTGTATTTTGAATGGCAACTTCTACCTGTGAGTCTGAATACAGTGGCATATGCTTTGGAGAAAATCCCCTGTGTACCCTTGAAAGTTCACCTAATCCCTTCTATACCCCTGAATTTTGCTCAATCCCTTACATACCCCTGAATTTTAGTTTGGATCCCTTCTATGCCCTTTCCGCTAGTTGACCGTTAGTTGACCGTTAAATTCTTATAAAAAAGTCCATTTTGCCCTTTGGTATAAAGAAGCATATAAATTAATAGAGTATATTGTTGGAGCATAGAAATTTGTTATATGAGACTATTATGTTTATGAGATAGTTATGCACCATATTATTTGCGATAAATATACTTTTAGATATGACATAAAAAATTAATACTTATTTATTAGTTATTAAAAAAAATTTTAGCTTATGTGTTCTGAAGTAATAAACAAATATGTTGTATTACTATGAAAACACATATGCTACATAAAAGAACTTTTAATAACTAATAAATAAGTATCAACTTTTTATATCATATGTAAAAGTAAATTTGTCACAAATAATATGGTGCATCACATACTCATAAATATAATAGTCTCATCCAATAAATTTTTACATTCCAACAATATACTTCATTAATTTATTATGTTTCTTCATAGCAAAGGGCAAAATGGACTTTTTCAAAAGAATTTAACGGTCAACTAACGGTCAACTAGCGGAAAGGGTATGGAAGGGATCCAAACTAAAATTCAGGGGTATGTAAGGGATTGAGCAAAATTCAGGGGTATAGAAGGAATTAGATGAACTTTCATGGGTACATAGGGGATTTTCTCTATGCTTTGTGATTGTGTGATATGATCAATGCACTCAGAATAGGAATGTTGCTGAACTGCAGACTGCACTTCTTATGTTTCGTTTGTCATTGTTTTCCCTCGTAGCTGCTCCATTGTTATCCTGAAATAGCCTGTCAAATTTGCACCGAAATTCACAGCCAGGCCTATTTCTCAAATGATAACATTTCTACAAAAAAAAAATTCAGTTTCAGTTTTGTTTGGTCATGATGAACGCATTACTATCAGCAATGTGCAACTGGATTGAATACTTCCGAAATCTGCTTCAAGAAGTCAAAACATATATAAATGCCAGGGAGGAAGACAACGATGCTTACAGCCGGTGCCAAAGCTTGTAATCAATATTTTTTCAAGATTTCCTCGTAGGGCCGGCAACGCCATTCACTGGTGTGATCTCAAATAGCCATGAGCATTTGGGAGCAGGTCAAACAAAATGAGTCTGTTTCATAAAGCGGAAAAAAAAAAGAACACTGTATTTTACTTGTTTGCCACTGAAAATTTCGCAGGGCCCCACATGTCAGTTAGACAGCAGGCGGTGAATGATAAATTGGTAAATGTTAGGGGCATATATGAAATTTATTATACACTGTCTACATACTATGGTTGTGTTTAGATTTTTTGGCGTGTCACATCGGATATACGGATACACATTTGAAGTATTAAACGTAGACTAAAAATAAAACAAATTAGAGATTTCGCCTGTAAATTGTGAGACGAATTTATTAAGCCTAATTAATATGTCATTAACAAATATTTATTGTAGCACCACATTGTCAAATCATGGAGCAATTAGGCTCAAAATATCCGTCTCGCAATTTACACGCAATATGTGTAACTAGTTATTTTTTTCGTTTATATTTAATACTCCATGCATGTGTACAAACATTTTATATGACAGGGTAAAAAATTTTGTCAGGGATCTAAACAGCCCTATATATGAACTTGTATCAGGAAGCTCCCATGCATGGTAACAGAAATTTACAAGTGCTCTACTGCTTATACAGAATGATGAAAATTTACAAAGCTTTGTACCACCATGCAAACCGCTGTGCGTGCAAAATTTCAATTTCGCTTGCAAAATTTTGCACGAACAGCACGGATAATTAACTGGCTTACACTCTCCCTTCAGTTTAATCTGCTGTGAGCTGTGCACTATACAATTATACCATCGTACATTCTAGATGAATTCTACGTGAACTCACGGTTTGATTTAGAACAAGGGGCTGAGCTCCTGGATGGACTGCATGGTGTTCGGGGAGAAGACGAAGCCCGGCGACAGCAGCATGCCGGCGGCCATCATCGGCGACGGCACCGCCGGAGGCTGCGCCGGCGCCGACGCCGCGGCCTGGCGCTGGCCGAGGGTGAGGAGCAGCGGGTCGCCGCCGGCGCCGCATGCTGCCGCCGCGCCCTGCTCGACCATCGCCGGCGCGTCGTACGCCGGCATCATCACCGGCGGCGCCGCCGGTGGCTTGCCCGTCAGCCGCTGCACGACGGTCATGAACTCCTGCGGCCGCGCGTGCACCACCTTGGGCGTGTGCTCGTACACGATCACCGGCGCCGCCGCCGACTTCTTGGATGCCCCCTTTGACGCCGACGACGACGGCGACGACCCCCTCGACGACGACGACGACACCTTCAGCGGCAGCGGCCTCGGCCCTCGCAGCCCACCTCTCCTCGACGACGACGACGACGGCATGGCCACTGTCATGGTCATGGCAGCTACCTAGCTCTCCTTGCTCAACTCGCTACGAGTAAAGAGTAGCTTCTTGTAAAGTTGCAATGCTTTGACAACTATAATGGATTGCACTTTGCACAATGCTTTTATAGATAGAGAGTAGCAAACACTTTCACATGCTACTAGTAGCAAAGACATGGATATAGTAGCAATACAATGTCAAAAGTCGTCGGTCAAGTACGGCAGATTCATGACTGCTGACTTTTTTTTTCGATCGATTACGATTATTAGTTAGCTAGCGAAAAAGTCAGACGCGTTACACACTTCCATTTGGAAGGCAAGCCAAGGTAGGTTAGAAGTGGTTAGCGATAGTTTTCACTTATTGGCTTGATGATAACTAGTATTACTTTCGGCTGCAGCCCAACGTTGACCAAATCGGTATGGATTATCAGCTCGCGTCCACAGTTGATCAGTCAAGGCGTTCAAACGCCAAACCTACCTAGCTATACTTTACTACGATGTCAAACACTTTTGTCTGATGCGTAATGTGGTAATCTCAAGCTGTGGGGTTGCAAGTTTGCAGCGACAAGAATGAACTTTTCTCCATTGTTTGAACGGGACAAGAATGAACTTTTAATCGAGTGTTCAGATATAGCTCTGGTTTAATTTTATCTTCAATCTCTGACAGTTCTTCAGAAAGAACCCAAGCCGACCACAAGAATCCCTAGCTAAGACTCTGAATTCTCTGCACGTCCTTTGATTGATCGTTTACTTGGAAATTTAACCTAGAACCCCAATTGCAATCCCACTTGGGATATGAAGCTGAAAAAGGCGTCCTGTTGATCGATTTGGCTAGCTGCTTGTCCTAACTAACCACTCAATTTGACAAAATTCAAGGGCTTAATTACGTACGACTTCAATCCGAGCAGAATTCGACTATGGGACTGCATATATTTCCACGGCACAGTTGAGTCCACCGTCGACGTATCGTCTCTTAATTAATCGGGAGGTCGAGAAGATCATGACATCCGATATCCATATATATGTACCAGTAAGACCGTTTAAGTTTCTTAATTAGTGACATCATGTAACATGAATTTTGATGTTTCTTAATTAATTAACTGGAAGATCGAGAACACCATGTACTACTAGTACCATTTTACCAGGCCTGTTTGAAGTTGAAGGAGCAGGTCAACTGACGAGTAGAAATGCCTCTGTTCGTTTTCAGTCCTTGAGAAATTCAGACTTTCAGAGTAGGAAACGCATTGATTACGCGGCCAAATGAAATACGGCGCCCCTATAAACGAGGGATGCATACAGTAGTACAGTACTCGGGATCTGATTGCACCGTCAAAATCAAAATCAAAGCAGTTGAATTCTACTCGGGGTTAAAACTAAGTTGACGATTCACGGATTTGTTTAAGCAGGCATCGTGGTCGCCATGACGCATGAGCCTTTGACCCTGCAATGCAACCACCGTTTTGAACACAAGAATTTTGCGTGTCACTACGGTTTCTCGTGAAAGGCTTTGTGTACCGCGTAGGATTGCTACACTCGTCGGCTGTGAAGAAACATGCATGGTAGAGCAACACTACTCCTAGCATGTTTGTGGTAGAGCTCCAACTTCTAAATTTAGTTTCAGGAGTTGAGTCTAGAGTGGAGTTGCGGAACTGTCTAAAGTCTAAATTCAGCTTCAACTCTTTAGTTTATTTTGTAAGAGCACTCTACCTAACTCCGCTCTTATTTTAGGTAGAGATGAAACTGTTTGGCTGAGCTTCAGTTACAGAAGAGGTGGAGCTGGAGCTCCTGTGCCAATTGCCAAACAGGCCCAATAATCTCATCCAGAATGTTAATGTAGAGAGTGGAGTTGTGAGTGCATGATTTTTGTTTGGAGGAGCTTTAGATTACGAGAAACATGGGTAGGAATTCAACTGGTGAGAATATGGAGAAGTTGTAAAAACCAATTTTTCTTTCCTAGTTTATTTTTTATTCTACAATCACAACTTCTCATAATCTGAAAAAAAAAAGTTTATGGAGCTTTGGATTCAAAGGAGAAAACGCAACCCAAAAGTTCCTCTAACAGAAAAGCCCATAAATATTGTGCACACACGATACTTCATAGGAATCTAGTGACATCAAGGTACTTCACTCTTCGGTTGTGTTAGGGGGGTGGAGTGGTGGACACAAACATATGTGTGCGCATATATTTTCTGCGTAATAAAAAAATCTAGTAATAAAGTTTGGGAGTACCTATGCATCTTTCGAAAGATTTTTATGATCATATCACACAGATTTTTAATCTTTAGATTAAAATCTAATGGGCACAGTAAAATGCAAAAAAGCAACTAAAAAACACCATAATGGACACTAAATTACCATATCTTCAAGAAAAAAACCAAATCTAATATATATTTCAAAACTTACATGCAAAGATTCAAAAATTACACTGTAACTTACAAAAGTTACACTGTAAATTTCATAAATTACACTATAATTTACAAGAAAACACACTGTAAATTTGAGTGAGAAAATCAAGTGAGAGATAAGAAGAAATCTTTCGAGTGAGATATAGCAAAATCGATAAAGTTTTGCATTGAAACCAAACAATCTCATGCTCCAATGGAAGGGAACTATGGAAGTCCTATGTAAATGGGCCAAAGCCCAAAGTAATACACAAAGGCATTCCAAATTCGGGCCTGCACAAGTAAACCGGGCGATCCAGACCGTCCGATTTGGCGCGCAGAAACCCGATCCGCATCCCGCGCCGTCGCCTCACCGCTATCCCTCATCACCCACTGACAAGTTGCCCCACACGGGAGGATGGCCCACACGTCAGTGATAGAGGGTCCGTTCCAGGGGGCCCACCTCATTTGGTCCCAGGAAGGTCCTTCCTCGCTCTCCTCTCTGTCTTCCTCCGATCCACCCAACCAACCAAGCGCCCGCCGGCCTCGTCGCGCGCCGCCCCTCCACCGCCCGTCTCCAATGCCACCGCCGCCGCAGCCGCAGCCGCCGCCGCCGTCGTCCGCGTAGGGTAGGGGCATCCCGCCGGCGATGGGCAACAACTGCGTCGGCCCCAGCGCCGCCGGCCAGAACGGGTTCTTCGCCAACGTCGCCCTCTGGCGACCCAGGCCCGCCGACGCGGCTCCCCCCGCCCTCCCGCCGCCCTCCTCCGCGCCGTCCGACCAGGCGCCCGAGCCCGTCACAATCCCCCCATCGGAGCACTCCTCCCACCACTCCTCCCGCTCCACCGACCCGTCGACCCCCACCTCCGCCGCGGAGCAGCCGGCGAACAAGGCGGCGCCCAAGGTCAAGCGCGTCCAGAGCGCCGGGCTGCTCGCCGATTCCGTCCTCAAGCGCGACGTCAACACCGCCCGCCTCAAGGATCTATACACGATCGGGAAGAAGCTAGGGCAGGGGCAGTT
Source organism: Oryza sativa Japonica Group (assembly GCF_034140825.1). Taxonomy (NCBI): domain Eukaryota; kingdom Viridiplantae; phylum Streptophyta; class Magnoliopsida; order Poales; family Poaceae; genus Oryza; species Oryza sativa. The sequence continues at coordinate 33,766,269 of NC_089037.1, read as the reverse complement.
CGGCACCACCTACCTCTGCGTCGAGAAGGCCACAGGTCGGGAGTTCGCCTGCAAGTCCATCGCCAAGAGGAAGCTGCTCACGCAGGAGGACGTCGAGGACGTGCGCCGCGAGATCCAGATCATGCACCACCTCGCGGGCCACGCCAACGTCGTCTCCATCGTCGGGGCCTACGAGGACGCCGTCGCGGTGCAGCTCGTCATGGAGCTCTGCGCCGGCGGGGAGCTGTTCGACAGGATCATCCAGAGGGGGCATTACTCCGAGAAGGCCGCGGCGCAGCTCGCGCGGGTGATCGTCGGCGTCATCGAGGCGTGCCACTCCCTCGGCGTGATGCACAGGGATCTCAAGCCGGAGAATTTCCTCTTCATCCACCAGAAGGAGGATTCGCCTCTCAAGGCCATCGATTTCGGCCTCTCCATCTTCTTCAAGCCAGGTATGGCGCCCTCCCCCTTCTGGGACTCTTAACAATGCAATTTTCTGCAAAAATATATACTTTAGTTTCAGACTTTAATAATAATGTGAGCATTTGTGGTGACTGCAAAATGGGAGACTGTATATGTGATGATAGCATTAGCATTGGTGCTATGATTAATCTAATCAGAAGATTTTTTAAAAAATGTATTTATACTTTGAGATGGCTGTGGGGATTAGTTCCATTTCCATGGGTTAATCTTGTTGTGCACCTCATTGCACACATTTGTTATAGTCTCGATGCTAAGTCCTAAACAATCTGGTGCCAATTAGAGTATATCTTACTGATTGTTGACGTTGATTGTAGGTAGACCATGTCATTGTGGTTTGCTCATAAAAATTGCTCCAGAACTTAATTTTTTAGGTGCCAACTAATACTCATGAGCATATATACGTGAAGTTGAGAGCTTACACCTGGATATTTAAGTCAAATTTTCTCCACAGCTATATGTGAACTGGCGGATGTATGTACAAGCTGTGGGGACAGCTGACCTCACAGCTTTTTAAAAAATACCCCTGATTTTCATGTATAAATCCAAAAAAGTTAGAAAATTGACATCTCTTAAATACAAGCTATTAGTAATTGACCCCACAGGTTTATATTTCTAGCTCCGCTTACACAAACTCCTAGCTATATAAAATATGAAACAGAACCGTCTATATGTTGGCCCAAAATGACAGTCTTAAAGTAGCTATAGACAACCAAGCATGGGAGGTACTATGTGTTTGACATAATCCTGTATATGCCGCACATGTAATTATAAATACCATTCTTCATGTGTCATATTAATTGGAAAAAAAAATGCTTTGACAGGTGAGACATTTACGGATGTTGTTGGAAGCCCGTACTATGTTGCACCTGAGGTTCTTATGAAACATTATGGTCGTGAGGTTGACGTCTGGAGTGCTGGTGTGATAATCTACATTTTGTTGAGTGGGGTTCCTCCATTTTGGGATGGTGAGATCATATGTATTTTAGTGAAATATATTTTCCTTGTAATATTTGCAATACTAATGCAATTGATAAATTGGCTTCTGGAGCAGAAAGTGAGCAAGGGATATTTGAACAAGTTTTGAAAGGTGATCTGGACTTCTCATCTGAGCCTTGGCCTAATATCTCAGAGAGCGCAAAGGATTTGGTCAGAAAAATGCTTATTCGTGATCCAAAAAAGAGATTGACTGCCCATGAAGCCCTATGTGAGTAGTTTGGAAGTATGCAATGATTTGTAAATAATTTGTTGCTAGTCATCTAGTTTTACTTCCAACCAAATTTATCCAATTATTTTCTAGGTCATCCTTGGGTCTGTGTTGATGGAGTTGCTCCTGACAAGCCTCTTGATTCCGCTGTCTTGAGTCGGTTAAAACAATTTTCTGCAATGAACAAACTAAAGAAAATGGCGCTTAGGGTGAGCAGCATATTTTTCTAATTAGTAATATATAGGCTGCTTTCATGTTGATGTTTTAATATGAACTGGTATGTGACTGCAGGTTATTGCTGAGAGTTTATCAGAAGAAGAAATTGCAGGATTAAAAGAGATGTTCAAAATGCTAGACACTGACAACAGCGGTCATATTACACTGGAAGAACTAAAAACAGGCTTGCAGAGAGTTGGTGCTAATTTGATGGACTCGGAAATTGATGCTCTAATGGAGGCAGTAAGTATTCTAAGAAGGTTTCTGCGCATCTATTCATCATTTATACTGAAATTAGTAAACAAGATTTTGTTCTGATCTGTAATTGTATCTTGCAAACAAATTTCCATTTTATTAAGTTTTTTTAATCAATTTTTACAAGTACCCACCGGCTCCTTTTCTTGGTTGTAAAGTGTTGACCACGAAAGTACTGGCATACACTTCTTTTTTGAAACGTGAGCTTGCTTCATGTTGAATTTTTATCAGCATTTGTAATATATGGTAATTTTGTTGAGTGAAAATAGCTTGTAGTGAGGAGGATTAACTGTTTCCTAAATGCGGAACATTCTGGGAAGTTTGGATATCAGTGTCGCTTTACATTTATGATGAATATCCACTGGACTTTTGGATTGTTTCTCAAATGAAGCTCCTTTTCTTGAATATGTCAGGCAGATATTGACAACAGCGGAACAATTGATTATGGAGAATTCATTGCTGCAACTTTGCATATAAACAAAGTAGAGAAGGAGGATAAGCTGTTTGCAGCTTTCTCATACTTTGATAAAGATGGCAGCGGTTACATTACTCAAGATGAGCTTCAAAAGGCATGTGAGGAATTCGGTATAGGTGATACCCGTATTGAGGATATTATTGGAGACATTGATCAGGACAATGTGAGTAGAAAATGCTAAGTATTTCATGATAAATTGACAAACAACAATTTTGTCTCATTTGACTATCATTTGTGCAGGATGGACGGATCGACTACAATGAGTTTGTCGAAATGATGCAGAAGGGAAATAATGCAATGGGTAAAATGGGTCAGCATAGTACCGGAAACTTTGGCCTCGGGGAAGCGCTAAAACTTCGGTAAAAGGTAATTGTTGTTTTCTCTACCTTTTCTTTCCTATCCTTTGACAATATTAGATATTCTTTCAAAAGTGTATGATTTCGGTTGCCTTACTTGGAACCAGGATTATTTGTTTCAGTCTATAATCATTTATCTTATGATAAAAATTGGGCAACGAACTACTTATGACGGTAATTGTGAATTTAAAATAAGAATTTCCTCTATAGAGTACCATCTGCAGTAGCCCAAAACTTCAAATTTTGTGAAATAGGCCTGAAAACAAACTTTTGCGCTTCTTCTAAACTAAAACATTTGTAGTAGCTAGTAAAAAAAAAAACATTTGCAGTACTTATGTAATGCAGTTTAAAGTAACTCCTGATTTGGATCATGCATGCTCTGAATGAGAAAAATCACCACGATCTTCTGTTAGAACTTTGGTCATTCTCATCAGGGTAACTGATTGAACACGCTCATTAAGATAGTGTAAACTCACTGGTTGTTCTGGTTTCTTTATAGGTGCTGCTAAGTGAAGTTGCCATTTCAGACAATGGCTATAACCCAACATCAGAATATCACGATGTCAAACTACCATCGCACCGCAAGCTAAGTTTTGGATCTCTCAAGCAAAGCTACCACATGCCTGAGCATCAACATTTCCTAGGCTTCAATCTCACAGTTAACTGTCAATAGACCGAACAATGCAGCAATTTTTGACTTGCCTCCATTAAGTATGGAGTCCATCTTTGTAGCCCATCTTCATTGGCAAAATACGCTGTAGCTCATCTTCTTTGTATATGCATTTGTAAGTAGGGAAAGCACATGAGAGCAGGCAAGGTTCGTTTCTTGCTGCTCCTTTCCCAACCTGAAGTCTGAAGACCACAGCGACAGGAAGGCATCAGCGTTCCTGAGTAGAATTCCAGTTAATTTGTTACATTTTATTCTTCTTGTTTAATTGGTTAGCAGTTTTAGCTGTTGTCATGCGTGTAAGAATAGGCTTTGTACTATAGGTCTGACCAATGAAACGAATCTTCTCCGTTAATTTTGTCCGGTCTATTGGTGTATGTAAGAAGAATGGAAGAGACCAAATTAATTGATCTTGATGATGACGATTGTTTGAAGTTTCATGTTGCCGGCTGCGTCTTGTGCCGGCGGCGTGCCGGCCGTTTACTGTTGCTGCCACCGCCGCCGCCGGCTGGTGCTGAATTTTTCACGACATTGACAGGGAAGTTAAAAGCAACCAAGCATCCAAAAAGACTATTTGTGTGGTGAAACCGAGTGGTGGATTTGGTGGATGGTGCGTAGCGCTGATACCTTCTTACAGTTTTGTCTCGCTATTTTTTTTTAATGAATCGACGAGCGCCAATTTCATTGAATAGAGAATGAGAACTTTATAAAGCGAAAGGAAAAAAAATAGCTAGGACCTTTGGTCCGAGCTAACTAAAAAAAGCCAGCTATTAACACTTCTCGCCTCCTGCTAAGGCCCAAGTTTTGGCCTCTTCCTTGATCTTGGATAAAAGGGAGGTAGCTGAAAGCTCCTTCTGTTGGAAGGTTATGTGATTCCTTTCGTTACATATCTCGCTATTTTAAAGATAAATAAAGGCAATTGTGCAAAAGGAAGAAAAAACAAAATTATTTTTTAGGATCATATTTTATGTATGAAAAGTGAAAACTCAAAGGCTTTTTACCTTTACGTCAAAAAAAAATAAAATCAAGAGGCATCCTTTTCAGGATCATGTATCAAAACTCAAAAGATGTTTCCTGACCACTCAAAAGGGTCACCGATAAATGATTGTAGGAGTCAACTCAAAAGCATTGGTAAAATTAAAGCAGGAGTATTGATCCAATTCAATTTTCAAATGTTTTTAAAAAATGTGAAATAATGTAGGAGTACTAATCCATTTCGGTCTTCAAAAACAATAATCCAATTCAGTTGTTTTTCCAACAAATTTTAAAAATGTGAAATTATGTAGCAGTATTAATCCAATTCGGTCTTCAAAAACAATAATCCATTTCAGTTTTAAAAATGAAATAAATAATTCAGTCTTCAAAAACAGTAATCCAATTCAGTTTTTTTAAAATGAAATGAATAATTCGGTCTTCAAAAACAGTTATCCAATTCAAATAAATTATATTCGGTCTTAAATAGCAACCCAATTCAGTTTTTTAAAAAAATAAATAAATAAGGGCCCAACCGGGTTCGAACCGGTGACCTATTGATCTGCAGTCAATTGCTCTACCACTGAGCTATGGACCCTTTGTTGTGATTACAAAAGTACGTTCATTTATAACCAAATTTAATTCATATTCCTTGCGAATTCTACCCGCTACAGCCAATGAACAGCGTAAAGAAAGTGTTTTTTAAAAGGAGACAGCGTGAGATTGTGCTTTATCTTTCGTTAGATAGAGAGGAAAAAAATACACCCCTGGTAACGAAAAAAAAAAAGAAGGGAAAAGCCCGTCTTTACAGATTATACGCTCTTAGGAATTAACTGTGGTTTAGCTCCTCCTAGGGTTAAATTTTGGCTTCTTCCTTAATTTTTGCTAGGAGGGTGATTGTCATGCTCTCGTTGTGCTCAAAAATTCGTTGGTTCCACTTCTTCTGTATCTCCCAGACGACGAGAAGGATTAGGGAGCGCAATCCCTACTTTGGCACACATGTCATGTTTGTAAGGTTTTTCCACCAAGCTTGTACATTTTCTATAGCTTCCCACCAGGAGATAGAGGGTTGTTTCGTTTTCTTTACGTCAGAGAGGACAATGTATATTGTTTTGCCACCCTCTCGTCGTCAGGCAGTCCGAGGTTCAAGACCCTATTCTAGATGATTAGTCATGTATAGGACTTACATTCTCCCGGCGCTCAAGCTTTCCAAATCAATTGGATGAAGCATGTGTTTGTTGTACGAAGGCATTTGTGTCTGGTAGGCATAACATCGTAAAAATGAGTTCGCACTTTATAGTGATTTCAGCTTCCGTCGACAAATACGCACTACATTTAACCTTTTGTGATTAGAGGCACTAACCACAATTTATGACTATTGTCTGTAACTTTATATAAGTGTTGATGCAAAGTAGATGTATCACATAATTGTACTAACTGTACTAAGTCTTTGAAGTAGTAGATACGCTACTCCGTAAAAATAAAACACAAATATTGTTCTCGTCATAAATAACACTCACTCTCTCTATTCTCGAATAAATAAATCCAGTATAACATGTGACATGTAACACTAACTAAAAAAAGAGAGAGTATATTTTAATCAACAATTAGTAGTATGTCATAGATTAATCATGCTCACCACATTTACTCGTACCCAATCATGTTTTGGTAGTAGTATTTTTTAAGAGCTCTAGCCATCATCGTTTTCTTTTATCAAACTGAAGATGGGCATATTTTCTCTCTCAGTCCCATAAAAAATCAATATAATACTGGATTTGACATATTCTAATACTACGAATTTGGACGTACCTTTGTTCAGATACGTTGCATTACAATGTCATATCATTCATTTTTTTTGGACGGAAGAAGTACACAATATCACACATGTATCACTTGAATACTTTTCTTAACACACGCTTAAATGAAAGAAAAACAACAATGATATATTAATGATCTCACAATTCTCACTATTTTTTATTAATTTAAAATACAATTATAGACGTGGGCCACTTTGTGTACATGAACGGATCGAACCGGAAAAGTAAAACTTATCGCAAAGTTTTCCAACCACTCTGCTCATCAACCCCTGTTTGATCTTGAACGCCAATTCTTGGTCAGACGTTTGGACGACACCGTACTTTCTTTGAGACGAGACGATCAGCCATTGGAGGCCCATAGAGCAGGTACAATAGTAGGCTATAAGCCAGCTGTAAACATATTTTAAGGAGATAAATAAGGAGAGAGAAGAGCAGCGGGCTACAGATTTGTAGCCAGCTGTAGCATAGACTCTAAGACACAATATGTTTATGACATGTGGGACCAAATATTAATAGTGTAGTATGTAAATATTGTATGAATAAGCTATTAGATTGACTATAGATAAATTGGAGCTAGTAATTGACTATATTATTGAACTTGCTCTTACACACGCATTTATCGCACCCTTGACCGAAATGCGGGTCTAAAAATAATATCTCGGAACCCGAGGCGAGGGGAGGGGCCCCGAAATGCACGTCTCACTCGCAGGTGGGCCCCCGAAATCGCGAGTGGGGCCCACGCCGCAGTGGGACGTTTCGTGCGCACCCACTCCCCCTCCCCCTACGCGCGCCGGTCGATTTTAGCAACGCGCCAATGCCCCCACACCCCCGCAATAGCCTCACTAGATAAGGGGGACCCACCGCTCTCCGGCCCCACCCGTCATTGGCGTGAGGGGAAGGGAGAGAGCGGGAGGGGGGATTTTTATTTAGGATTTTCTTTTATCTGTATTTTTTTTTATTAAGAGAAAGCCTTCCCGACTCCGTCTCCTCCTCCCCTCGTCGTCGTCGTCGTCGTCGTCTCGCCTTCGCCGCCGAGGCGGAACAATTCCGCGGGGAGTTCGCTGATTAATCCGGCCGAATCCTGAAATTCCCCTTGAGCAATCGGGATAAGGTAGCCTCGCAATCCATCCGCCTTTCCTTTCTGGATAGTTTTTTTTGGTGTTTTTCTTTTGATTTATCCGTATCGTTTTGGTTGGATTGGGGACATGGGGGCGGGGCGATTTCGTGGTGTGTTTATGGTCATTTCGGTGGATTTCGTATCGTGGATGGGGGGATTATTGAGCAAGAGACTCCTGTTTCGATCGTTGATTGGCTTGGTTTGGCTTAATCCGTGGAATTTTTTGCTCATAGAATTCGTTTTTTCTTTGGTCATCAGGCGTAGGAATCTTGCGCGGGAAGGGCTAATCGAATCGGTTGGGCTGTACGGAGATGGATGAGAAGGTGAAGATGGAGAGCAAGCTGTCCTCCGCGGCGGCGTTCGTGGAGGGAGGTGTGCAGGACGCCTGCGACGACGCCTGCAGCATCTGCCTCGAGGCCTTCTGCGACAACGACCCCTCCACGGTCTGCATCCGCCGAGGCGAAAATTTTGGATTCGATATGATTGTGATCGAGTCGCTCATTTGTTTTCTTGGTGTGGATGTTGGCGTTTTCTCTTGCAGGTGACGAGTTGCAAGCATGAGTACCATCTGCAGTGCATTCTTGAATGGTAATGTTTCCTTTCTGGCCTATTGGAACGATATTGTTGTGTGGTATTTTTCTTTTTCTGTACTTCTTTGTGGAGCTGGTGATGCATTGCAATCGATATAGATGTAAATTACGGTAATTGAATCATGCATATTGCATAATTTATTCTAAATTTAAGGTTGCTCTTGTTTCCACAAAGCAAACTATCCGATATCACCATGACTAGTTTGCTTGTGTACCTCAGTTTTATATGATGCAATCCCTGATTGTTTGTTTTGTTTCTGTATCTTCTTTTCCACCTAGATAAAGTAAAATAAACGGCCGTGCTTTTAGCTGCAAGGTGATAAAGGAAGTTAGTGTTTGTCTGGCAATTGTGACTACACATCGATGGTTCAATTTAACTGTGCTGTGGGAACTACATCTAATTTGCTAGGGTTGCAAAAAATATTTGTTTTTAAGGTGATGGTGATTATCTGCTTACACTATTTGAATCTATGCTTGTTGTCGTGCTGAAATGCTGTCAGTAAAGTGGAACTACCACATGATTTATAAGACGAAAATGGGATCTTACATTCCAGAAACAGATCATGTGTTAGGCATCGCAATGCTCTTCAACCATGATCGACTTGTATATGAAGGTTAATGATGATCACCTGCACTTTAAGCAGTGAATAACCATACAGAAATTCTCCAGCATATGAGACTCAATAAGCCATTAAGGAGCATATGATCCACAGACTTTCATTATTTCAGCAATACCAGCCTCCATCAGGTGGGGCAGGGGTTGTAAGGCTTCTGAGCTGCCCAGCTGGAAGATTTCCTTCATCTGTGCAAGCAGTCTAGAACGATAGCTTTGTCGTAGTAGTTGTGAGCGTGCAGTTCTTCTGCAGTATGCTCATAAAACTATCGTTGCCCTTCTGGTGTCTATTATGGACTGATGGGGACATATTCTAAATATTTATTCTATACGAGCTTGCAGATACTAGAGATGTACAAAAAAATAATTTATGTGCGATCAATCTGAAATGGAGGATATAATATATTCTCATGCTTTCTTTTTATGAATACGAACGATTTTGAGGGTGAGCTCATGTGATCAAGGATAATGCTGTATATAAAGTCAATATCCAATCGATATGTAGTGAAAATTTGTCAAAATACTGTACTGTCCTCGACAATATTAATTTTTGATGTGTGCTTCTCACTGTTTGATATCTAGGTGCCAGAGAAGCTCTCAGTGTCCCATGTGTTGGCAGCCTATCAGCATGAAGGATCCTATGAGGTAGAACTTGCATCCTGTGTATCTCCCTAGTGAACCAATTTAGTGGTTCTCATTTTATATTTGAACTGTGCAGCCAAGAACTACTTGAGGCTGTTGAGCAAGAGAGGAACATTCGAGCTAACCGTTTGAACACTGCCGCTGTTTTTCACCATCCAGTATTGGGTGATTTTGAGGTGCAGCACGTTTTATTGCTATCATTTGGATATTTGCGATGATTCCTCTTTGCACCCTGGAGGTAGGCTTAATTCATACAACTATATTGATGTACCGTTTTCTGATTTCAGGTCCCTGTAGGAGCTGATGATGCTGAACTTGAGGAGCGCATTATACAACACTTGGCTGCTGCTGCTGCAATGCGTAGGTCACACAGACATGGTAGAAGAGATGGACATCGTAGCCGATCTGGATCTCATAGCCGCCCACAAATCGTGGTGTTTTCAAGGAATGAGGCTATTCCTGGTGGCTCCCTGCATGCAAGTTCAGGCCAAGATGAAGACCATGAACAATCTTCTGACTTAGGTTCTGCTCATCCTTTTGCTGCTCTTGCTGCTGTAGACCAAGGACATATGAGTGGTGGTTCGCAGCTATACGTGGGTCATTCTGACCAGGGTGCTTCAAATCCATCTCTGCATGATGAGAGAGCAATGAGCAGGTATTTCCTACAACTTACGGTATATATTTGCATGCTATTCCTATCCAAATTCAAGAGGTTTACTCTCTTTGTATCTTGATGTTAATCAGGACATCTGAAAATCAATCTGCACCTGTCAATCAAGATACAGCAGGACCATCTGATTTGCAGTCATTCTCTGACACGCTGAGATCTCGCCTACAGTCAGCTTCGATGAAGTAATATCTCAAACTCCTGAAAATGCCTTACACATTGAACGTATGCATCAGTGTCTTACTTGTGGGCATTCTTTACAATGCCAGGTATAAAGATTCTATAACAAAGAGTACGCGTGGATGGAAGGAAAGATGGTTTTCTCGGAGTAACACTATATCAGGTCTTGGCACTGAAGTAAGGAGGGAGGTCAACGCTGGGATTGCTGCGGTATCTCGCATGATGGAACGGCTAGAAACAAAGGACGATACTGGACCATCTGCTGTTCCTGCAGCTAGTGCTTGCTCTCCTTCAGACGCAAATAATCAAAGGACGGTATCCCCCAACCATGCTGCTGTTGTAAATGAAACTTCTTCCACGACTTGTGCGTCAGGATCTGGCTCTCAATGAGCCCACTCCATGTTCGTTGAAGAATTGGATACACTGTGAAGACAGGTATATATGCTCTTCTTGTGCACGAGAAAGCTTTAAAATTTTTAAGGTTTTGGGGTGGCAAAATGTCACAAGAAACATTTTCCTTTAGTAGTTTCTGAAACCGCTGTCAAATTCACTTGGATCAGGTCCAGAGAGAAACGCCGTTTGTTCGGAGCCACCTGAGATCCAGCGATGCTTCATGATCTTTGGTAGGTCTGTGTGCTTCAGGAAGTTCGCTGAAGCATTTGCATCCAGATCGCGGGACATAAGACTTGTGCTTGCGGATGAACCTTTACATTTTTTTACCTTGTGTAATATATATGCAAGGTTGTTATGAAATCATAATCGCTGTAAATTGCAACATAAAGAATGTCGGTTGTGAAATTCTTGTTGATATCCCTATAAATGTAGTGCACCAAGGGCGTCATGAGTCATCAGTTCGTCGCTTGACTTGTGAGTACTCAATCTTCACACTCATAATCTCACCCTTAGTTTATCTGATACAACTTTGCTGGGGTAATTTCTGATATCAGAAAACTTTCAGTTATTTGCTCCACTCTTCAAAAAATACATTTTCTCAAAATTCCATTTCTACTGTATTGTTTAGACTAATTGTTCTAAGATATTTGTTAAGTTTGTTTTTAAAATACTAAATTTATTCTCAGAATTTAGTAGATACTCCATCCCATAATACAAGGGATTTTGGATGGATGTGACACATCCTAATATAATGAATCTGAACAGGTCGTCTGTTCAGATTTATTGTACTAGGATGTGTTATATCCACTCAAAATTCCTTATATCATGGGACGGAGGGATTAATCCTTAACAATAGTGAGCTCAATATTCTAAGCACATAAGCTGTCCTGCAAGCTAAACATTGGGCTGCATATGAGGCCCACATTCTTGGGCTGGAGCCAGCTATGCATGCCTCTCTCAGGGCCTTGCTAGAGTCGGCCCACGGTTTTCTGCAGGAAACCAAACAACGCGTCGTCTTCTTCCTGCGGGAAACTAGGCGCCCCCAGTGTGAGTCGAGTCGGTGCTGTGCTGGAGTGCTGGCAACGCAGGCATGGCGGGGGCCAAAACGAAACCGGCGGCGTTCCCGCGATCCCTGCGGCGAGGCCTTGCCTTTCCTCGCTTACGGCGTGCCGACCTTGTGTGCGCACTGCGCGGCGGCGCGGGCGCACGACGCTGGCACGACAACCCCACCTCCACTACTCCATTTACTTTGCTACTCCCTTCTCCTTCCCCGAGTCCATCGCCGGAGTAGTAGTGCCGCAGAAGGATCCCTCGCCGACGAGGGCGCGGTAGCAGCAGCACAAGCAATTCGCGCAGGAGAGAAGTGGCCGCAGGCCGCAGCGATGGGCGCGCCGGTTTGTGGCGCACTCGTGTGCTTCTTCGTTCTCCTCGTTGCCCGTGCGGCCGCGGAGACGGCGCCGGTGGAACGTCCCACATTGCCCTCAGCCGACGTCGCCATCGACGGTAATGGCAACGGCGCTCGTGCTGGTGCGGGCAAAGCTGCCGGCGCCGGCGCCGTGGGAGGAGGGATCGTGTCAAACTCGGTGCTGGTGGCGTTGCTGGACTCGCGCTACACGGAGATGGCGGAGCTGGTGGAGAAGGCCCTGCTGCTCCAGGCGCTGGAGGACGCCGTCGCCGAGCACAACGTCACCATCCTCGCGCCGCGGAACGAGGCGCTGGAGCGGGACATCGACCCGGAGTTCAAGCGCTTCCTGCTCGAGCCGCGGAATCTCAACTCGCTCCAGTCGCTGCTCCTCTTCCACGTCCTCCCCGCCCGCCTCCCCTCCGGTTCCTGGCCCGCCGCGGCCACCCACCCGACGCTCGCCGGCGAGGATGTTGAGCTCGCCGCGGCCGACGGCGGCGGCGGCATGCGCGTCGCCCACGCCGCCGTCTCGCGCCCGGACGCGGTGGTCAGGACGGATGGCGTCATCCACGGGATCGACCGCCTCCTCGTGCCGCGCTCCGTCCAGGACGAATTCAACCGCCGCCGCAGCCTCGCCGACATCTCCGCCATGCCGCCGACGGCCGCGCCCGAGGTGGATCCGAGGACGGATCGCCTCAAGAAGCCGGCGCCACCCGGCGATTCTCCTGTGCTCCCGATCTCCGACGCGACTGTTCCCGATCCCTCCGTCGCGCTGGCGTCGGAGCCCAGTGACCACTACGACGGCGACAGCCAGGTGAAGGACTTCATTCAGACCCTGCTCAAGTACGGCGGCTACAACGAGCTCGCCGACATCTTCGTCAACCTCACCTCGCTCGCCACCGAGTTAGCCCAGCTCGTCTCCGAAGGGTACGCGCTCACCGTGCTCGCGCCCAACGACGAGGCCATGGCGCGGCTCACCGCCGACCAGCTCAGCGAGCCCGGCTCGCCGGAGAACATCCTGTACTACCACATGATCCCGGAGTACCAGACCGAGGAGAGCATGTACAACGCGGTGCGGCGGTTCGGCAAGGTGCGCTACGACACGCTGCGGCTGCCGCACAAGGTGGTGGCGCGCGAGGCCGACGGCTCAGTCAAGTTTGGCCATGGCGAGGGCTCGGCGTATCTCTTCGACCCGGACATCTTCGCCGACGGCAGGATCTCAGTGCAGGGCATTGACGCCGTGCTGTTCCCGCCGGCTGAGACGAAGACGAAGACGAAGCCGGCCACCGCCCGGATCAGGACGGCGCCCGCTATCACCGGCGTCAGCAAGATTAAACACCGGAGAGGTCAGCCAATGTCTTTAGATCTGAACTTGAATTTCCTAATCGTACAAAAATTTCCTCAGAAATTTACAGTTCACATCCTAGATTCGGGAGGTTAGTCGATGTTTTTTTGTTCTTTCTGAAATTGTTTAAGTCCATGCATGTTGATGCTACGAATAGTGGCGATGAAGCTGGATTTGGATACTAGGAATAGCCAAGTAAAGTGCAGTAGTGGGTAAATCAAAGCTGTCCAATCTATAGGGAACGAACAAGAGTGCTCGTTACAAGATTGGATGATAGTGAGCAGCAAGCATATAGTATTCCTTGTGCAATTGTTAGCTGACCATGGATTGTGAATCTTGCTCCCTTGGTGATTCCTTTTCTTGATTAATCAATTTTAGGATTGCAACAATGCTGATTACAAACTTATATAAGTTCTTTGGATATTTATGGCCTATGTTTTCAGTTGTGACTGCAATTTTGTGACATAGGATGTGCCTTTGTGGCATAGATAAATTATTTGGGCTTTACCCTTTTACTGCTTGTACGGTTTTACATTTGAGTTTAAGTTACCTCAAGCCATTGTCGTATCTCATACTACAACAAAAATGCCAAGATTTTCCTGACACCCGTTGCTGTTCTTTTTGACAGGGTGTCTGTTAAATGTAATATGACAATAATCTTCTGACTCCCTAGACTCATATTCTTAAATCATTTTGTTAACCATTCCATAGTATTCTTATACTTTGTTCCTTTTAAAATACTGCAGGCAAATTGCTAGAAGCAGCATGCCAAATGGTTGGCATCCTTGGCCAGCGATCGCAATTCACACGCTGCCAGTAGACAGGAAAGATTGATCTCATGATACTGAAACACGGTCTAGAGGTGATAGACTCTGCTGGGGCCATCCACATATGGTTGTTTTATTTTGTTTAAAAATGAGTAGTAAATCAGGTGGGCAATATAAGCAGGTGTGTATAGGTGTGTCTTACGGCAGGAAAAAAAATCATACTTGAACACCAAAATCTTCTGTGTATAGGAGGGTTTGTTTTGTTCGTTGTTCTTGCTACTGTTTCTGACAGAATCTTAATCTTGAGTAAAGATCGCAGCATCCCATGGGTTAAAAGCTTCATCATTTGTGTGTGCATCTTTTATGGATTTAATAATTTTGCAAATCCTTGTAAGTTTTTCTCTGAAGATTCTGGTAAATGCTTGCCTTTTCTTATCTAAAGACTAGTGATTGTCTTTGCCTGCATTACTTGGTAGAGACACCGGATGAATCGGTGTGAGAACATGAATACATGATGTACCTTTTCTGCATCTCCTTAGTGAGCTGATGTACCTTTTGGCAATGTTTGGCTAATTGGAAATGGAAATGATTTCCCGCTCACCAAAAGACATCTTTAAATCCTAACCATTCATTCTTCCTCTTTCATTTAATCCTAACCCTTCATTCATTTCCCAATCTCAATCTCACACTCCATTTCCCATTATCCAAACACACCCTTTAGGTGGTTCTCGTTTTGTTTTGTTTTTTTTTAATGTATGCAGCCAAGAACTACTGAGACTGAACAAGAGAGAGGAATATGCAAGCTAACCGCTTCAAACCTCCTGATAATTTTTCATCATCCAGCAGTTGGTGATTTGGCGATTATATTGCTACCATTTGATATTTTCATAATCTTTGCGACTTTGTGCAGTGGCCTGTTTGCACCCTGGAGGTAGCCCTTGTACCATGCAGTTCTATTGACGCATTCCCTTCTGATTTCAGGTACCTGTAGGAGCTGATGATGCTGAACTTGGCGAGCGCATTATACAGCAGTTGGCCGCTTGCGCATTATCTCTTCTACCATGCTGAACTTCGCACCCTCAATTTCCCATCATGGTAGAAGAGATGGCCATTGTAGGCTCACAGCTACCGATCCATCTCTACGTGGTGAATTGGTGATAGAGCAATGAACATGAACAGGTACTATTTCCTACTACCTATGGTACTATGTTTACATGATTTTCCTTTCAAGAGATTTACTGTCGTTGTATGTCGATTTTAATCAGGACCTCTGAAAACCAATCTACACCTGTAATAAAGATACAGTAGGACCATCTGATTTGTAGCTTTTCTCTGACGTGTTGAGATCTTGTTAGCTATCAGCTTCAACGAAGTAATCTCCAACTCCTGAAAGCACCTTCACATTGAATATATGCATTTTATGGGCATTCATTAGAATGCCAGGTCTAAAACAACGAGTACGCACAAGATGGAATGAAAGGTATTTTCCCACAGTAGTTCTTAGCTTTGAAGTAAGGAGGGGAGGTCCGGGATTGTTGCGTTATCCTACAGTAGTTCTTGGCCGTGAAGACTGAAGACAGGAATTGGGGCAAAATGCTACACGGGTAGATGATGTATGTAATGGCGTCCAGTCAATTCTTTTTAGAGGAGTGTTCGATCCTGTAGAGGATGAAACAAACATTTTTCCTTTGGGTGTGTTTAGTTCACGCTAAAATTGGAAGTTTGGTTGAAATTGAAATGATGTGACGGAAAAGTTAGAAGTTTGTGTGTAGGAAAGTTTTGATGTGATGGAAAAGTTGAAAGTTTGAAAAAAAAAGTTTGGAACTAAACTCAGCCTTCATAAGTTTCTCTAACCGCCGCCAATTTCACTTTCGTCAGGTCCAGAGAGAAAAGCCGCTTGTTCGGAGCACCTGAGATATCCAGCGATGCTTCATGCCTTCATCATCTTTGTGTGCTTCAAAAGTCGTTGGAAGCTCTTGCGTTCAGATCACGGGACGTTACGAATTGTAATCGTTATCATTCACAACAGAACGAATGTCGATTGTGAAATTCTTGTTGGTATCCCTATAAATCAAGGGTACGGTCATTCATCAGTTCGTCACTTATCACCCCTGTTGTGCTTTGCCTATGCTTGTGAGTAATCAAGCTTATATGCAAATTTGGCCTATGAGGAAATTTGCCATGTACACAGGAGTTCGCAGTAATCACAAGCATAGAAGTGATACGTTTCTGTATGAGACACATAAATTTTCACGGAAGTTCGCAGTGATCACACATAAGTTTGTGAGTAATCACACAGAAGTGCATCCCTTGTACTGCATCTACCTACCTTTTCCCTGCGCTGGACATGCTTGTTTCATTTTCTTCCCCTCTCCTTTTTTTACTGTTGAACACCCTGGAAATATTTAAGGTCTCTACAAGCTGGGGTAGTCCACAATACAAAAAACAGTACTAGCACGTGAACATTCTGAAAAGAAAAATCTGCCATCCAAATGCCCTCGCTTTCATGATGATCAGAGTTCCTCAGAATTGTCCCATGCGTGATTCGTGATTCTTTAACTTTGGCATCAAGCATTTCGCGGAGATTAGCCCCTCACATGACAATGATCTCCCCAGATCAAAACCTCAACCCAGTGAACTCCACTCCATGTGCGTCCGCAGCGCAGCGCAGGTGGTGGTCTCGCTAGCAAAAACCAACAAAACCAAGAATGCGTCATGTGTGCGCTGCCCGTAGGCCGTAGCCAGCTTATTGCTCACGAGAACCAGGTGCGCACGCACGCACGCACGGTGTTCGCTCGCTCCCGTCTCGGCAACCGCAGCGGACGAAACCACCGACCGACACCGAGTCACCGACGAATCCACCCTCTCTCGTCTCTCGCTCGCGCGCGCGCGCGAGGACGACGCGACCCCGCACCACACGCGGACGCCCCCCGCGAAATCAACGCGGCAGCTGGCGCATCCGCGCAACGAAACGACTCGGCGCCTTTCTTTCTTCCGTTATTCCGAATTCCTTCCCGTGCCGTGCTCGTGGCGGGGTCAGTACTTTGGACCGGCTGGTTTATCATGTATAGTAATTTTTTTTAAGTTTTTAAAATCACAGTATATCAATCTTACTATAACCACCAAACTATAAAGTGATAGTAACACACTTAAAACGGTTTGGTGAACCCTACGACTGGATCTCCGGTGGTGCAGCGACCGGCCGGGGGAGACGAGATGTCACAGAAAACTTGGCTTCAAAGGTGATTGACACCACGGCATTCGTATGTGTATACGTGTATGGCTCACGAGCTACCGTTGTAGACGAAAGGGGTAAAAAGGGTTACAGGCTACCGGTGAAAGTGCCAGGTAGAGGGAACATGCACGTCAATCTGGCGCGTACATCCGGTGCTGTGCTTCCGGATGCAGCTTAATTAACGACGGGAAGGAGAATAGCCGCCCAAGTGATAAACGAGCCCACCAGCGTCGAACTATTGGAGGAATCAGAAATCGGAAAAAACATTGTCATAAATCTGGAGGGTTTATTCCATTATCTTAAAAAAAAAAACTGCAGGGTTGAACTGTAGATCGTCCGGTAGCTTAGCGTGGAGACTAACCCACGTCATACAAAAAAAGGCGACGCGTCAGGCCAAATCCACCAGAAGTTGGACGGCTCACTTTACGTGTTATTGCCCGGACATTAACACAATAAAATCCGACGATTGAAACGACCAAAAGTGAGTGACTACCGATAATCGATTGCTGGATGTACTCCTAATACCTTGTGATACAAAGTGACACTACCACATGAGAAAAATGGAGGCTGATCGTATTAATTAAACGATGATTTCAAGAAGTGGATTAAAGCAACAATGATATCTGATTGTGTGAAAGCTAATGAAGCGGCCGTACGGTGATATCTGTACGTCTTACTTTTTTCAGGGCGTTGGCTCATTGACGAATTGAAGCACGATTTGGCGACGGTGACCATCCAACGATCTATCATTAAATCACGATCAATGCTGCGAAGCTACATGTTAGCATAACACCGAAAGTCATGGTCATACCACCGTGGGACAATACACCATCCAACTCACCATGATAGTGTTCTTTTTCATGAATTGGGTTGTACGATAAAAATGCCAAGAAGAAGATATGTTTGGAAAGGAGAAAAGAAAAAGGAAGATCGATACTGTATATCATTAGTCCTTTGTAAACACAATGCAAGATCACGAGATGCTAGTATAGCTGTCTCCGAATGGATTTTCCGGGGGAGGCCATTTGATTATGCATAACCTAACCTGTTGATACACCTGACAGGATAAATAATCCCTATGGTTCTATATTAATTGACGTTTGGATAAGGTTGATGTTAAACTTTTATAATTTTGACCATCAATAACTTTAAAAATATATAGTTTAAAGAAACTAGAAAAACATATATAGATTTGTCTTTCAAAACACTATAATAAAAGTAAACATGCATTTATTTATTATATATATTATAATAAAAAATAAGGTCAAAGGTATATCTTGTAGAGCGTGTTATTGTCACAGCGTTAATTAAAATGAAAGGGGAGGGAGTATAACATTTGGATCTGTGAACGCACTATGCTCTGCATTGACTGGCAGCATGCAAGCCTGCAAGTATTAAGCACGAGTGCACTCGAGGGAGCTGTTAGTGCGTCTTAATTACATCGCGAACGCACATGGCGGCTCCTGTTTGACCTCAGAAATAAAAGATTAACTCCGTTCTCCAAGTTCTTAAAAAAAAAAAAACTCCATTCTCCAACACGATAACACCCCGTTTAGAGTTAGGTGCATCCGTATACGATCCGGTTCCGGTGGCATATGGACCTAACCGACGCACTTGGCCACTTTCATTAGTGAGCTCCTTAACCTCTCCTTTCGGACTCACCCTGTAGGCCTGTACCCTGTACTCAACTCCTGTATCCACCACAGGATTTACTCCATTTCACCCGAGTACGATTGTACGAATCCATCACGCGGATCTCACCGGCTTTAACTCATCACTGTCCGGTCCCCAGACCGGCACGCCGGCCTGGATTTTTCACATTTAAGTCCTTTTAAAAAAATTATTTCGCAAAATAGACCTCTAAAAAAATTTATCCTACAAATGGTTTCTTTTAGGGCACCAGAGTGGCTGGCACCGTCCTCTAACTGAACGGCGCCAGGCACTCTGGCACCGTCCTCCTGCCAACGTGGCGGGGTGGTGCTGAGGTGGCAGGGGGAGGCGCCACCATGGCTCCCCCCCAACACCTCGTTTCCAATCTTGACCCTTTTTATTTATTTATTTTTTTGATATTTTTTTACACTTAGAATCACGATACATACATGCAAACCACAAAAAAAAATTAAACTCGAATGGAATATGTAATAAATCCTTCAACTTAGCTAAAAGTCTGGAAACAACATACCAAATTTTGGACCTTCACCAAATTATACCATAACTCTTTTAGCAAAACCCTTCGGTCAGCATGTTAAACATAATGCACTCTACCACTAGATGAAATTGCTTAATCTAACTCAAAATATAACCACATGAAAATGATAGCCATAAGTTACTTAAACAGTCTAGAGATGC
This sequence comes from Oryza sativa Japonica Group, assembly GCF_034140825.1. Classification (NCBI taxonomy): domain Eukaryota; kingdom Viridiplantae; phylum Streptophyta; class Magnoliopsida; order Poales; family Poaceae; genus Oryza; species Oryza sativa. Next base: position 33,746,545 of record NC_089037.1, on the reverse strand, counting down.
AACTTTTTTTATTTTTCTTTTATTTTTTGATTTTTTTTCCACGATTAGGAGCATACAAGAACCAACGATATACAAACCAAACTCAAATAGATAAAATATGTGACCTGCAGAATTTTTCTCTTCTATCCTCTCTAGTGTAGAGGAGAGAGATGTGCAACTTTTTTTTTATTTTTCTTTTATTTTTTTGATATTTTTTTCACAGTTAGGAACCCACAAGAACGAACCCTAAAAAAATAAACTCAAACGGACGAAATATGTGGCATGTAGAATTTTCCAAAGCTCCGTCGAAAAGCTTATCGCCTCGAAAACACAATCTTGCAAGAAAAATTTGGATATTTTAATTTCGCCGAACCCAGCAAAACGGGGGAGAATCGGATGTAACTTTTTCTGTAGATTTTTGTGGTTATATTATTTGCCTGATTCCGAGTTCGTATGAGAAAGTTACGTCTATTTTAAGAAATGACACACAAATGACACCTATTTTCGGTAGAGATTTAGAAAATTCTACAAATCACATTGTCGGTGACATGGGACCGGGAGTATCATGACTTAGAGACTTGAGGCAGACACGATCACCCACGTGGCCTAACCCCCTCGGGGGGGGGGGGTCGGGCTCGAGGGTGATACGGCCGCCCTTCTCTTTGTCTCCCCGAGGGGTCGGACCGCTCCCGTCTCGGCCCCGAGGGCCGAGGCGCCCCGACCCCTTGTGGGTTTTGCGCCGCGTATATGGGGTAGGTGAGCATAGCGGGGCTCACCTAACCGCATTTATTGCGGTTTGGACGAGCGCGTCACGCCACATGTAGCGCAGTATGGCACGCTCATTTATCCGGTCTGTGACCGGTCACAGATCGGTCAGATTGCGGGTTAGGAGGCAACAGGCGATCTGACACACGCCTCGCCCCGTCCCATCAGGATGAGAGTCTCTAGGCACTCGTCCCTAGCCGGAGCCAGCGTGCTAGCTCCTGGAGATGGCACGTTGGTCCTGGTCAGATGTATGCCAGGCTTTATCCCAACCATTATAAGCAAGACGTTGTATGAAGAAGGGCGAACATGCAGATTGCTAAACTGACACGTGGTGGACAAAGGTGACCGGTCTGACACTGGTTATGTCGCCGGAAGACAACCGTGTTCCCACGTTGCACCTGCTTCCGGCGGAGTGGACGTAGGTATGGGCCGTCCCATCAGAAGGGTCACTCGGGCAGCAGCCGTTGCAAATCTCCGCCCATTTATGAAGGGATGACAGGGTGATCCCCGAGGTCAGACGAACGAGGACGCGTGGCCACACTCAAAAACAGGCAGTGTTTCAGCTTCCAAGAGAAGGCAAGCCAAGTTTTACTATAGATAGGATGGGCCCCCACCCAAAAAGAGAGAGAGGGAGAAGTGGTGCATGTGGTATCCCCTTGAGATATAAAAGGAGGACCTTGCCCACTTAAGAGGAGAGGCTGGAAGGGGGGATGATCTGGAGAGGAGATCCCACGAGAAAAAAAAAAGAAAAGGAGAAGAGGGTTTTTAGAATAAGAGCTCTCTGACTCTCCAGCTCTTGGTAGCTTCTTCATACACAGATCCACCAGAACACAGGAGTAGGGTATTACGCTTCTCAGCGGCCCGAACCTGTATACATCGCCCGTGTCTTGTGCTTTTTCCATTCTCGCGAACTTTCCACAGACTAGGAGCTTAGAATCTCACCCAGGGCCCCCGGCCGAACCGGCAAAGGGGGGCCTGCGCGGTCTCCCGGTGAGGAGCCCCACGCTCCGTCATCTGGCGCGCCAGGTAGGGGGCTCTGCGTGTGTTTTTCTAAGCTCTCGCATTCTTTCGTGTGCGCCAAGCTTTTCCTGTTCAGCCCAATGGCCGAACAAGCAAAGGCGCACAACCTCTCTCCGAGTGTTAGCGGTGACGACGGGGAGCCGAACCCACGCCGTCGAGCTCGTACTCCACCGCCCCCTCCACGCCAAAGTCCTAGGCGGGAGGAGGCGCTCGAGAGGGTCGAAGGATCCGCGACTTCGACATCCACGGGTGATGGGGAAGGGCGGCGAGATGGGGAGCGTCGCCTCCTCGTCTACGGCGACGGCAGCACGCCCCAGGGCGCGCTCCTACGTCACCCGCCCATTGTCCCTGACCCGGAGTCTCCAGCCCAACGTTGGCTGGACGACATGGCCAACTTGGTCATGACGGCGCAGCAGCGCCTAGATGCTGGTGGGCGGTCCTCCGCCACCAAGACCTCTGGTACTGCTACCACCGGCTCCGCGTCGTCAAGACGGAGGGCGCGGCGAGCAGCGGCCGCTGTTCGCTATTCGGCCGTCACTCCTTCGTCAGCGCCTCCGACCCGGGAAGATCTTCGTGGGGGGCCGGATGCCCGCATCAGTATCGAGCGCCGGCATAATGGCCGACGTGCTGCCCACGCAACGGAGGGCGCCTCCTCGTCCGGAGTGTCACCTCAACACGGACGCGGGGATCAGCCCTCCGTGCCCCCGGTTGGTGGTGTCGGCTGTAGAGCCTTTGTGGCGAGCCTTCGGAACGTCCGTTGGCCCCCAAGGTTCCGGCCCACCATCGCCGAAAAATATGACGGGAGCGTCAACCCCGCCGAGTTTCTCCAGGTCTACACGACCGGGATCGAGGCCGCCGGGGGTGACGACAGGGTCATGGCGAATTTCTTTCCCATGGCCCTGAAGGGACAGGCGCGGGGTTGGCTAATGAACTTGCCACCCGCGTCCGTCCACTCTTGGGAGGACTTGTGCCAACAGTTCACCATGAACTTTCAAGGCACATATCCGCGTCCAGGTGAGGAAGCGGACTTGCACGCAGTACAGCGAAGGGATGATGAGTCACTTCGCTCATATATTCAGCGGTTCTGTCAAGTCCGCAACACCATACCATGCATCCCTGCACACGCGGTGATCTACGCGTTTAGGGGGGGTGTGCGGCACAACCGCATGCTCGAAAAGATCGCCTCCAAGGAGCCCCAGACTACCGCAGAGCTTTTTCAGCTCGCGGACCGAGTGGCTCGTAAGGAGGAGTCATGGACCTGGAACCCCTCCGGTTCCGGTGTGGCAGCTTCGGCCGCCCCCGGATCCGCTGCTCGGACAGGGCGGCGTGACAGGAGGAGGAAGAAAAGGTCAGCCCATTCCGACGACGAGGGTCATGTCCTCGCCGTCGAGGGTGCTTCGCGGGCCACCCGAAAGGGGAGGCCTGCGAGCGACAAAAAGGAGGCCAGCGCTCCCAGCAGGGAGCGCCCAACCGGCAAGTGGTGCACCGTCCACAACACCTCCCTTCACGACCTCGCGGACTGCCGTGTAGTCAAAAGTTTGGCTGAGCGGACGAGGAAGTGGGAGGAGGAGAGGAGGCAGGAGCGCCGAGAGGGCAAGTCCTCGGCGGTTCCTTCCGGCAATCGGCGAAGAGAGGCCAAACAGAAGGCCCCCGCCGAGGACATCGATGACGGCGATGATGACCTGGGTTTCCAAGAGCCTGGGGCCACCATTGCCACTGTCGATGGGGGAGCGTGTGCTCACGTTTCTCGCCGGAGCCTCAAGGCCATGAAGCGAGAGCTTCTGGCCGCGGCCCCTACTCATGAGGCGACGCGCCGGGCGCGGTGGTCGGAGGTTGCCCTCACCTTCGACCAGACCGACCACCCATCGTGCGTTGCCCGGGGAGGACAGGTCGCAATGGTGGTTTCCCCCACTGTTTGCAACGTGAAGCTGGGGCGTGTCCTCATTGATGGGGGAGCAGCCCTCAACATCCTTTCCCCCGCAGCCTTTGATGCCATCAAGGCCCCGGGGATGGTGCTCCGGCCGTCCCAGCCGATTATCGGTGTGACGCCGGGGCACACTTGGCCGCTAGGTCATATCGACCTCCCGGTCACCTTCGGTGGATCCGCCAACTTCCGCACGGAACGGGTGAACTTTGATGTGGCGGACCTCAGTCTGCCCTACAACGCGGTCCTAGGGAGGCCCGCGTTGGTGAAGTTCATGGCGGCAGTCCATTACGCCTACCTCCAGATGAAGATGCCGGGCCCCGGTGGCCCCATCTCTGTCCATGGCGACCTCAAAGTCGCGCTCGCTTGTATGGAGCAGCGCGCGGACCACCTCGCCGCTGCGTCCAAGCCCGAGGATGGCGACGAGAGGCTTGGCACCTCCGTCCCCGCCGCCCTGAGGCAGCGGATAGTCACGTGCGATGAGGTCCCGGTCAAGGAGGTTGCCCTGGGCGACGGCCCGTCCAAGACCACACGAATCGGTGGTCTTCTGGATGGCAAATAGGAAGACGCGCTCGTCTCCTTCCTGCGGGCAAACGCTGACGTCTTCACATGGAGACCGGCGGATATGCCCGGGGTCCCCAGGGAGGTGATTGAGCACCGTCTCGCCGTGCGGCCGGGCGCAAAGCCGGTCCGGCAGAAAGTGCGCCGGCAGGCCCCGGAACGTCAAGCTTTCATCCGCGAGGAGGTGGCGCGACTTCTGGAGGCCGGATTCATCCGCGAGGTCATCCATCCGGAGTGGCTGGCGAACCCGGTGGTCGTTCCCAAGGCGAACGGCAAGCTTCGGATGTGCATCGACTACACCGACCTTAACAAGGCATGTCCTAAGGACCCTTACCCCCTTCCTCGCATAGATCAGATTGTCGACTCCACAGCGGGGTGTGACCTTTTGTGTTTTCTAGATGCATACTCTGGTTACCATCAGATTCGCATGGCTAGGGAGGATGAGGAAAAAACTGCGTTCATTACCCCCATAGGAACTTATTGTTATACGACAATGCCATTCGGGTTAAAGAATGCAGGTCCTACTTTTCAACGTACTACTCGAATTTCTTTGGGTAGCCAAATAGGACGTAATGTTGAGGCTTATGTCGATGACTTGGTTGTGAAGACCCGCGACCGAGAAACTTTACTTTCAGATCTGGCGGAAACTTTCGAGAGTCTCCGCTCCACCCGCATAAAGCTGAACCCCGATAAGTGCGTGTTCGGTGTACCTGCGGGCAAGCTTCTCGGGTTCTTGGTCTCTGCCCGAGGCATTGAGGCCAACCCCGAGAAGATACGAGCTATAGAACGGATGCGCCCCCCCCAGCAAGCTTAGGGATGTGCAATGCGTCACCGGTTGCATGGCCGCCCTAAGTCTGTTCATATCGAGGCTGGGAGAGAAGGCGCTACCCTTATTTAAGCTCCTCAAACGCTCCGGGCCGTTTACCTGGACGGAGGAAGCTGAACGTGCCCTCACTCAGTTGAAGGCGTATCTTAGCTCTCCCCCAGTTCTGGTCGCCCCGGAGCCAGGTGAACCCTTGCTACTCTACTTAGCGGCGACCCCGCAGGTAGTTAGTGCGGCGTTAGTTGTGGAGCGCGATGAGGACAACCCTCATTCCGCGCATCCCCACCCTGTGTTGGCTTGGCCCGGGAGAGAGCAGGGAGGAGAGGCTCCCGAGCCGAACGGTGGCCCAAGGCCCCCGACGACCGGAGCTGGCCCTCTGCCCGCTTGTCAGACGGTGCCAGGTGCCCCCGACCCCCAGGATGGCCCGGGGGCCACTGCGGGAAGGCCGCACCTATCGCCCTCTGACCCCGAGGTTAACCCTGTGCCGACTCGACCCGGGAGAGAGCAGGGAGAAGAGGCCCCCGAGCCGAACGGTGGCCTAAGGCTCCCGATGACCGGGGTTGACCCTTTGCCCGCTTGTCCGACGACGCCAGGAGCCCCCGACCCCCAGGACGGCCCTGAGGCCACTGTGGGAAGGCCGCACCTGTCGTCCTCCGACCCCGAGGTCGTCAGCACAGAAGACAAGTGCGCCCCGCGAGGCCGCTTGGACGAAGAGCGCCCCAGGGATGCGGCCCCTGGCGAAGAGGATCGACCCCACCGAAAGGTGCAGCGGCCCGTCTACTTTGTTAGTGAGGCCCTCCGGGACGCCAAGACCCGATACCCTCAGGCCCAGAAGATGCTTTACGCTATTCTGATGGCTTCGAGGAAACTGCGCCATTATTTCCAGGCGCATCGGGTCACGGTGGTTACGTCTTACCCCCTCGCCCAAATCTTGCATAATCGAGAGGGTACAGGACGGGTGGTGAAATGGACAATTGAACTTTCTGAGTTCGATTTGCACTTTGAACCACGTCACGCTATCAAGAGCCAGGCCCTCGCCGATTTTGTGGCAGAATGGACCCCGGCTCCCGAGCCCGTCTCAGTCCCCGAGGCCAGCTCGGGCCCCTCGCAGCTGCCTCACACCGCCCACTGGGTGATGCAGTTCGACGGCTCCCTGACTCTTCAGGGCGCCGGTGCGGGGGTCATATTGACCTCGCCGAGCGGAGACGTCCTCAGATACCTGGTTCGCCTTGACTTTCGGGCGACCAATAATATGGCAGAGTACGAGGGACTCCTTGCGGGACTCAGGGTGGCAGCTGGACTGGGGATCCGCCGCCTCCTGGTGTTAGGCGACTCCCAGCTAGTGGTTAACCAGATCTGTAAGGAATACCGGTGCTCTGACCCACAGATGGATGCTTACGTACGCCAAGTACGGCGTATGGAGCGCCATTTCGACGGGATAGAGCTTCGGCACGTGCCCAGACGGGATAACACGATTGCCGACGAACTCTCACGGCTCGCTTCCTCGCGAGCCCAGACCCCACCGGGCGCCTTTGAAGAAAGGCTTGCCCAGCCGTCGGCGCGACCTGACCCCTTAGGGGAGACGGACGCGCCTGACCGGCCCCCGAGGCCCGTCGGAGTCCAGGCCTCGGGACCCGAGGGGAGCGCTCCCAGCTCCCTTAGATTGATTGCTTGGATCATTGAGATCCAAGCATACCTCACAGATAAGACTCTACCCGAGGACCGCGAAGGAAGTGAACGCGTCCAGCGCATCTCCAAACGCTACGTGCTGATAGAAGGGACCCTCTATCGGCGCGCGGCTAACGGAATCCTCCTGAAGTGCATTCCTCGGGAACAAGGCGTCGAGCTTCTTGCTGATATCCATGAAGGCGAATGCGGAGCCCACTCCGCCTCGCGCGCCTTGGTTGGCAAAGCCTTTCGTCAAGGTTTCTATTGGCCAACAGCTCTCAATGATGCGGTTGACCTGGTCCGGCGATGCAGAGCGTGTCAGTTCCACGCCAAGCAAATCCATCAGCTGGCCCAGGCACTGCAGATCATACCACTTTCATGGCCGTTTGCTGTCTGGGGACTCGATATCCTGGGACCGTTTAGGCGGGCCCCGGGCGGGTTTGAGTATCTGTATGTCGCGATCGACAAGTTCACTAAGTGGCCCGAGGCTTATCCGGTCGTCAAGATCGATAAGCACTCCGCACTTAAATTCATTAAGGGCATCACAGCCCGGTTTGGGGTGCCTAACCGTATTATTACGGATAACGGCACCCAATTCACTAGTGAGCTTTTCGGTGACTACTGCGAAGACATGGGCATTAAACTCTGCTTCGCCTCACCCGCCCACCCCAGAAGCAATGGCCAAGTGGAGCGCGCCAATGCGGAAATCCTCAAAGGCCTTAAAACCAAGACCTTCAACATCCTCAAGAAGCACGGCGATTCGTGGATCGAGGAGTTGCCAGTAGTGCTCTGGGCAAACCGAACCACACCAAGCCGAGCAACCGGGGAAACGCCTTTTTTCCTCGTCTACGGCGCGGAGGCGGTTCTCCCATCCGAGCTCACCCTGAAGTCCCCTCGGGCCACCATGTACTGCGAGGCTGATCAAGATCAGCTTCGCAGAGATGACCTCGACTACTTGGAAGAGGCGGCGCGCGGCCCTCCGAGCCGCACGCTACCAGCAGAGCCTGCGGCGCTACCATCAGCGCCACGTCCGGGCACGATCACTCTGCGTCGACGACCTCGTCCTACGCCGCGTCCAAACACGTGCTGGATTGAGCAAGCTCTCACCAATGTGGGAGGGTCCGTATCGAGTGATCGGCGTCCCCCGACCGGGCTCCGTTCGGCTGGCCACGGGCGACGGCACAGAGCTGCCTAACCCGTGGAACATCGAACACCTTCGTCGCTTCTACCCCTAATGGAGTTCGGGTGTCAGGTTTCGGGCTCGGGCCAACCACGCACCCCCTTCAGGCGTGCAGGGTTGGCCGGGGGCTACCACATATGCATATTTTTTCTTCTATCTGTATTTCAATAAAAGCATTTTCGATTTCCTAAAGGCTGTATTTGTGCTGTTGTTTCCTTTTGAAGAATCTTGACTTGAAATATGTCACTTGTGCTCAATCCTGCCCTCGGGGGCTCGGGTCGGCTAAAATCGCCAAAAGGGGCCAGAACCGAGCCGTGCCCCGGGGCGTGGTGAACTCCGGGGGGAAATCGGCAAAAACCCACAATCGGGTCACCCATAACCCTCGGTCACCACGCTCCCGGCCTGGCCAGTCTCGACACGTGGATCTCCCCAGGCACTAGCCCCGACCCGCGCCTTTTGAGGACTGGGACCTGGGCACGAGCCCTTAATCAAGTTAAGACATAAAAGGACCACGGCACAGATCATCCTCATCTCATACACATAGCAAAATGAAATTGACACAGAAATTTCTTTATTTTGATTGCAGATTAAGTTAATCTATACAAAAAGGAGGCCCGAAGGCCTTGAAAGAAAGAAAAGAAGAAAAAACTGAGGATTGGCGGGGGCCTGGGGGCTCACTCCGATGCACCCGGGTCGCCAGCCTCGTCGCCACTGTCGCCCACACCGCCGTCATCGCCCTCCTCGTCGGAGTTGAGGGCGAACGCGAGCCGAGGGGCCGAACCCTCGAAGCTGTGGACGATATGGTCGGCGGCATCCCGGACCTGCGCGCGCGCGCCGTCCTCGGTCCCGGGAGGGAACTCGTCCAGCGCCGTCCATGGGGAGAAATCGGGGTCCCTGGCCTGGTAACTCGCCAGTACGAGCTCCACCGCTCCTCGGGCGAGGTCCCTCGAGGATGACTTAATCGTCCCCTCGAGCTCCTCGGGGAGCCGCTGGAGAGTCCCGGCCATCTCCGAGAGGCGCTGGGCGAGGCCCCCCTGGTTGGCGGCGTACTTCACAGTCCGCCCGCCCCAGAGACCCGCCTGCCGCCCGGCGCGGTCTAAACGGGACACGGCGTCGCGAAGCATGCTGGGCCCTATCTCGCCTGCCAGGTGAAGGGCCTCGACCTCCCCGGTGGACGAATCCAGCGCGCCCTGCAGATCCGCGATGGTGTGTTCGGCAACTGCGAGGCGGGCGGCTAAGTCGCTGTCGCCCGTGGCCGCCCCGCCGCTACGCGCCCTTGCATCCAGCTCCCTTGCCTGCGCCTCGAGTTCAGCGGCCCGCTGGTTCAATGCGGCCCTCTCGGCGCGGGCACTTTCCAGATTGCGACGCGCTTGTTCCTCTTGCGCAGCTTCGCGGAGGGACGCGCTCTCCGCTAGCCTCTGTGCTGCGGCCTCGGCCTCCTCGAGGGCTCGCTCCCGCTCGGTGAGCGTATCCTCGCGGAGGCGGAGTGCGGACTCTTCTTCGGCACAGGCAGCTTCGTGCACCGCCAGTGTGACCTCCCGAATAGCAACGGCGGCCTCGCGGTCCGCCAGGTCCCTCTCCACGACGCAGGCACGCTCTTCCAGCGCCATGGCACGGGCCTCAAGGGTTTCTTCGCGCCGCCGGGATGCCACCTCGGTCTCCGCCGCCCGCCGTTCTCGGGCAGCGGCAGCATCAAGGACCCCCCGGGCGGCATTGAGCTTCTTCCCTAGCTCCGCCTCCCAGCTCCCGTATTGAAGGCGGAGGTCGTCTTGCGCCTCGTTCATCACGGTAGTAGCGATGAGGGCAGCCCCCCTCTCCTCCTCCACCTCCCTGGCGATCTCCCCCAGCATCTTCCGACGGGCTTCGAGCTCTGAGACGTGCCGGCGGTGTGCCTTGCGGCCCACCTCCACCATGGCCTCCACCGAGCGACGCCCCTCTTCGACACGTGCCCATGCGGCGTCGAGCTCCACCCGCTCTGCTTGCAAGGCCTCCATCTGGGCACTTAACCCGTCCAACACCGTGGTGTTAGCAACGGCCAAGGCCTGCAGAAGAGGCTCTGCGCTCAGTGGGGCAGCAGAAGGCGTGGGGGAGAGCCGCCTCGGTGAGGATGCCGCGCGGCTCGGCCCGCCGATGGACGTGCCGGACTCAGGGATGTCCCCCGGACCTGGCTTGTCCTGAGCGTCGCCCGAGGGAGTGGGCCCAAGCGATGCGCCCGCGGCCTCGTCGCGAGCTGCCTCGGAAGTCGTCGCCGCCTCGGCCTGGCGAAGTTTGGCCTCCTCCCGAGCGGCTTCTTCAGCTTGGCGAGCTCGGATGGCCACCTGGGCGGCCTCCTCGGCTTCCCGTAGGCGATCCGCGGCTTCTCGCCGGTCAGATTCCCGCCTCCGAGCCTCCGTGGTCGCCGCATTCTCGGCCTCAGATTGGCCGGACTTGAATTGGCAAGAAGGACGCGACGGGATCTCGCTGAAGCAGAAGAAAAGCCAGAAGACAAACAAGATGGGTGAATGAAAACTTGTGTTGGAAGAATGAATATAGCCACAATGGGCGTGGGACGAACCTGCGAGGGGGTCGGTTAAACGACCACCTTGGAGGGGAAATGAGGTTTCCCCGGGATGGTTCTGTCCCCCCATCTTGCGGAGCCGTTTCTTCTTCCGCTCCCCCTCGGGCTGCGGCGTCGGCGCGGCCCCCTCCGGGCGCCTGCTGCTGACACGTGCCGCCCCGCCCCCTCGGGGAGGAGATGGGGAGGAAGTACCCTCTTGCTTTCTCTTCCCTCGGGCGTCGGCAGGGCGGCTGCCCCCCGAGCCCCCATCACGGGGACCGGAAGCACAACCCCCTCCTGGGGTAGATTGATCTCCCTTGCGGCTCCCGCTCGCACTGTCATGGCCCTTAGGAGCTCGTTCCTCTGAGGCCCCGACCGCCATCATGATGGACAGGATGTTGGCGCGATCTGGATCGCTGCAGAGGGGGAGGACTCCTTGGGGGATGAGGGATGCCTCCGCGGAGCTGAGATTCAGCACCCGTTGGATCATTACCTTGAAGTCTTCGGGGACCCAGTCCCATTTGACCCCCCGGTGGGTCCTCATACAGTCCTCGGACCCGGTGTACTCCCAGGCGCCCCGGGCGCGCCGCTGGAGTGGCGCGATCCGGCGACGAAGATAGTCACCGAACACCATGGCCCCTGTGAGCCCCTGGGATCGCAGGCCCGCCAGGCGGTCGAGGACGGCGTCGTAGCCATCTCCCAGATCTACCGGCGCCCGCCAGTTGGAGGCCTGCGCTGGAGGCTGGCTCGGAAGTCGGAGGCGCGCTTCGTCGGCGAGGGGGGTGTAGAACCAGTCGCTCTTCCAGTCATCCCACTTCTTGCGGAGGACGCAGGGAATGTAGCGGTTCAGCACCGGCCCCCGCGGCTGGAAGTAGCAACCACCAACCACCGATGGCGGCGACACCGGCTGTACGGTGAAGAACCACCGGAACAGCCGAAGGGATGGGCGCACCCCGATGAACATCTCGCACAGGTGCGCGAAGATGGCCAATGTCATTACCGCGTTGGGGGTGAGGTGCGCCATCTGGAGATCGTAAAACTCCAGAACATCCATGAAGAAAGAAGAAAATGGCGGAACCAGCCCTGCCATAGCAAAAGGGAGGAAGAAGACGGACCGCCCCGGGTAGCGTGGTGCCGGGCATCCCTCGCCCAGCGAGACTATCTCCCGGCCGGTGGCAAATTCCGGCATGAAGCGGCGCGGCAGCCCGGCCTGTCTCTCGCTCACGATGCGGGAAGGCGGCAGCACGCTACCGTCAAGCGGAGCGGAGCCCCGTGCCATGACGCCGGAAGAAGAGATGTTTGAGAGCGAGCGCGTGTGGCGAAGGTAGGGCACAGGAAACAAGGAGTTAGGGCGCAAGCGGCGAAGACAAGGGGAATAATGGCGAGAGGAAGGAAGCAAATCTCTTCCTCGGCGACTTTATACCCTTGCCAACGCTGTGCCCGGCTCCTCGTTTCTCGCGCCCACTATCTTGCCCCCTCGTTTCTCGCGCCCACGCTTCCACTAATCCCATTCGCCCGTTTGCGGTGCATGAGGTGGATATGCGGCTGTGGCAGTCGAGATGGAACATATCGTGCGCGCGTTAATTACGCTCGCCGACCGAAGCGCCATCACCATATCTCCAGGAAAAATGAACCGGCTTGTCCCGATTTTTAGACCGGCCCCACCTGTCACCAGGCCTTAGGAAGTGGCGTCACGCCCGACCGCTTCCCTCGAGGAGGGCGATCGCCCTGGCATAACGCCGGGGGCTACTGTCGGTGACATGGGACCGGGAGTATCATGACTTAGAGACTTGAGGCAGACACGATCACCCACGTGGCCTAACCCCCTCGGGGGGGGGGTCGGGCCCGAGGGTGATACGGCCGCCCTTCTCTTTGTCTCCCCGAGGGGTCGGACCGCTCCCGTCTCGGCCCCGAGGGCCGAGGCGCCCCGACCCCTTGTGGGTTTTGCGCCGCGTATATGGGGTAGGTGAGCATAGCGGGGCTCACCTAACCGCATTTATTGCGGTTTGGACGAGCGCGTCACGCCACATGTAGCGCAGTATGACACGCTCATTTATCCGGTCTGTGACCGGTCACAGATCGGTCAGATTGCGGGTTAGGAGGCAACAGGCGATCTGACACACGCCTCGCCCCGTCCCGTCAGGATGAGAGTCTCTAGGCACTCGTCCCTAGCCGGAGCCAGCGTGCTAGCTCCTGGAGATGGCACGTTGGTCCTGGTCAGATATATGCTAGGCTTTATCCCAACCATTATAAGCAAGACGTTGTATGAAGAAGGGCGAACATGCAGATTGCTAAACTGACACGTGGTGGACAAAGGTGACCGGTCTGTGACTGGTCTGACACTGGTTATGTCGCCGGAAGACAACCGTGTTCCCACGTTGCACCTGCTTCCGGCGGAGTGGAGGTAGGTATGGGCCGTCCCATCAGAAGGGTCACTCGGGCAGCAGCCGTTGCAAATCTCCGCCCATTTATGAAGGGATGACAGGGTGATCCCCGAGGTCAGACGAACGAGGACGCGTGGCCACACTCAAAAACAGGTAGTGTTTCAGCTTCCAAGAGAAGGCAAGCCAAGTTTTACTATAGATAGGATGGGCCCCCACCCAAAAAGAGAGAGGGAGAAGTGGTGCATGTGGTATCCCCTTGAGATATAAAAGGAGGACCTTGCCCACTTAAGAGGAGAGGCTGGAAGGGGGGATGATCTGGAGAGGAGATCCCACGAGAAAAAAAAAAAAGGAGAAGAGGGTTTTTAGAATAAGAGCTCTCTGGCTCTCCAGCTCTTGGTAGCTTCTTCATACACAGATCCACCAGAACACAGGAGCAGGGTATTACGCTTCTCAGCGGCCCGAACCTGTATACATCGCCCGTGTCTTGTGCTTTTTCCATTCTCGCGAACTTTCCACAGACTAGGAGCTTAGAATCTCACCCAGGGCCCCCGGCTGAACCGACAAAGGGGGGCCTGCGCGGTCTCCCGGTGAGGAGCCCCACGCTCCGTCACACATATTTCGTCATTTAAGTTTTTTCTTTCTATGGTTGGTTCTTATATGTTTCTAAATGTGAAAAAAAAATTGTTGGACATCTCTTCCCTCTACACTATAGAGGAGAAGAGAGGAAAAATGATGGGGGAGGGGGGGCGCCACCCGCCCTCCCCCACCACTTTAGCACCGTCCCACCACGTCGGCAGGAGGACGGCGCTAGAGTGGCTGGCGCTGTCCAGTTGGATCACGGCGCCAGCCATTCTGACGCCAAAAAGGACCATTTTAAGTTTTTTTAGGTCTATTTACGAAATAAGTTTTTTAAAAGGACTAAATTATGAAAAATCCAGGCACGCCTGCACTGTGTCTCCGTGCAAGGCAGCGCGCGCGGCAGAAAGCGGGCGAAACCCGCGGAAATATTCGCGGCTCGGCTTCGCGCTGCGCTGCTGGGCGTCTGGGCGGGGCACGGCGAAATGTTGCATACGCCGCGCGCGCGCGCGCGAGCCGCGAGACAAGGCGCGAGCGGCGGGCGACCGAATGCCCCCACTGCCCACACTTTCCTTGCTTACGGCAGGCGAACCTTGTGCGCGCGCACGCACGCACAGCTGCACACCGACACTTGTTGCTGCTGGCCCCTCTCCACGGCTCCACCCGCCAGCCTGTGCCGCCGCTGCACGCTGCCCCCACCAACCACGGACTCTGCGTCGTCTTCTCCTCTCCTTCCTCGTCTCGCGGTCTCGCCTCGGCCTCGCATCCACTATTCCACTTCGACAACCCTTCTCACTCTCTCTCTCTTCACTTATAAGCAAGCTCACACACACCTCACTCTCTCTCTCTCTCTCTCTCTCTCTCTCTTCCGTTGGAGTAAAAAAGGAGGGGAAAGTGAGAAAAAGAGGAGAAAAGCTCACACCACCCACCTCCTCCATTACTAGTTTACTTCTCTTCTCCTCCTTTCTCCCCCATTCCCCCAATTCATTCCTTCGCCGAACCACCAGAGTGGTGGAGAGTAGCTAGCAGAGTAGCAGAGCGGTGGGAGCAGCAGCAGCCGTAGCCGCATCCGGAGAGATTCGGGCAGGAGAAGCCGCCGCAGCGATGGGCGCGCCGGTGCGCGGCGCCCTCGTCTTCTTGCTTCTTCTCGCCGGCGCGGCCGCGGAGACGGCGCCGGAGGAACCCACATTGCCCTCCGCCGCCGCCGATGGGGCGGCTAGTAGCGGGACAACATCTGGCGCTGGTGCTGGAACGGGAATCAACTCGAACTCGGTGCTGGTGGCGCTGCTGGACTCGCATTACACGGAGCTGGCGGAGCTGGTGGAGAAGGCCCTGCTGCTCCAGACGCTGGAGGACGCCGTCGGCAAGCACAACGTCACCATCTTCGCGCCGCGGAACGAGGCGCTGGAGCGTGACCTCGACCCGGAGTTCAAGCGCTTCCTGCTCGAGCCGAGGAACCTCAAGTCGCTCCAGTCGCTGCTCCTCTTCCACGTCCTCCCCGCCCGCCTCCCCTCCGGGTCCTGGTCCGCCGTCTCCCACCCCACGCTCTCCGGCGAGGAGGTTGAGCTCGCCGCCGCCGCCAACGACGGCGCGATGCGCGTCGCCCACGCCGCCGTCACCCGCCCGGACGCCGTGCTCAGGCCGGACGGTGTCATCCACGGGATCGAGCGCCTCCTCGTGCCGCGCTCTGTCCAGGAGGACTTCAACCGCCGCCGCAGCCTCGCCGACATCTCCGCCGTGCTGCCAACTGGCGCGCCCGAGGTTGACCCGAGGACGCACCGCCTCAAGAAGCCGGCGCCGCCCGTGCCACCCGGCGCGCCCCCGGTGCTTCCGATCTGGGACGCCATGGCCCCCGGCCCATCCATCGCGCCGGCGCCTGCCCCTGGACCGGGCTCCGGGAAGCACCACTTCGACGGCCACAGCCAGGTGAAGGACTTCATCCAGACCCTCCTCCTGTACGGCGGCTACAACGAGCTCGCCGACATCCTCGTCAACCTCACCTCGCTCGCCACCGAGATGGGCCGGCTCGTCTCCGAGGGGTACGTGCTCACCGTGCTCGCGCCCAACGACGAGGCCATGGCGCGCCTCACCACCGACCAGCTCAGCGAGCCCGGCTCGCCGGAGAACATCCTGTACTACCACATGATCCCGGAGTACCAGACCGAGGAGAGCATGTACAACGCGGTGCGGCGGTTCGGCAAGGTGCGCTACGACACGCTGCGGCTGCCGCACAAGGTGGTGGCGCGCGAGGCCGACGGCTCAGTCAAGTTCGGCCATGGCGAGGGCTCGGCGTATCTCTTCGACCCGGACATCTACACGGATGGCAGGATCGCAGTGCAGGGCATTGACGCCGTGCTGTTCCCGCCGGATGACACCAAGACGGCGCCGGACACGGCGCCGGTCAGGAGGGCGCCCGCCGTCACCGGCACTCGCAAGAAGAACAAACTCCGGAGAGGTCAGCCATTCTCTTCAGATCTGAACTTGCATTTTCTACTCAATTATTAATCGTGCAAATCCGCCATAGAAATTTACAGTTCACAACCTAGATTGGGGAGGTTAGGAGATGATTTTGTTTATGCAATTGCTTAAGTCAATGCGGGTTGATGCTAGTAATGTTGCCAGTGTGAGGGTTTACTCTTCACCGGTAGGAACAGGTAAGTGCTACCGGTAAGTGTTCTGATCGTAGCGGCGGGGATTAATTAATTAATCGATTGGTGGGTGGTGTGTACTGGGCGGAATAAAGACGAAGGCTTAGGCATAAAATAGAAGCAATTAGGGTTATTGCCGTTCTGAATGGCATATGGCCTGTCGGTGCCCGTTTGGGCACTTGCTACTATGTGGTCAGTAATACTACCAAAGTTGCAGTCATTCTCTTTGGTGTCTATGCACTTATACATTTTATTCAGGCCATTACACATAGCTGGCTGGTCTGTGATATTAGCACTGGATTGTGTACTGAAACATTAGAATTGTGCGTGTGCTGGTGGGTTACTGTCTTTACCATCTCTTGATACTGTACCTGGGACTGCAAGCAAGAATTGTGCTCTGCCCGTGACACATGAGCAACAGCTTTTCTTTCCCCCAAAGCATCAAAAGGCTCATGCTTAAGCCTTTGCCACATCTTGTTACTAGAGTTTGGTGGAATGGTAGTAGCCTGATTGGATTGGTTATGGGTTGAGGGATGGCAATTGCTAAACTGTGTGCCTTTGTATGCGAATGCTGCTGATGTTAGAGCGAGCTATTTTTGGACTATGATTGGTGAAAACAAAGACAGAAGTAGAAAACCTACATATGTATGTTAAAGATAAAATTTTGTCTTAGATGTATTTTTCTATGATCTAGGTCATATATAGATAGTTAAGATCAATCTAAATCCCCTCGATTTTCCTAGACCTGTGCTCAAAAAGTATGCCAAGCATCTATAAGTTGTCATGATCTGAAGAAAACTTATGTTGATTTTAATCTCAAGAATTAGATGATAGTGAGCAGCAATATATATACTGCTCCATAGAAATGGTTGGGTGGCCACGGATTGTGGATTCGTGAGTAAGATAAACTACCCTGGTGCCTGTGAACCTTGATCACTTGGTGATATTCCTTTTGTTGATTAGTTCATTTAGGTGTGCAACGTGGTGTGATGCTGATTATAGAACTATATGGCAGTATATTTCTTGGGTATTCATGACCTAAATTTTCAGTTGTCTTGTGATTTCGACATTAGATATTGCTATTGCCTGGTCTAGATTATTTGAGCTTATTGCTTACTACTTGTATCCTTTGAGTCCAAGCTACATGAAGCCATTGCCACATCTTGAGAACAACAAAAATGCCAAAAATTTTATAGGCACCCAATGTTGAATTGACAGGGTATCTAATGATACATAATCTAACATTAATCGTCTGACTCCCCAGCCTCATATTCTTCTAGCTTTTTTTCCCTTCAGTATAACACCAGTGTCGTTATGTGTTAATCACACATTGATAATAATAATCTTATGCTTTGTTCATTTTAAAATACTGCAGGCAAGTTGTTAGAAGCAACGTGCCAAATGGCTGGCATCCTTGGTCAGCGATTGCGATTCGCAAGCTGCCAGTAGACGGCGAAAGATTGATCTCATGATACCGAAACACGAACTAGAATGAGGTGATGGACTGTGCTGGAGCCGTCCACATTACCATTTGTTTTTTTTTATTTTTATTTTTGTTTATTATTACGAATAATAAATCAGGTGGGGAATGTAATCTGGTGGCTGTTGGTGTCTGAAAAAAAAAAAGGCAGGAAAATGTTCATACTTGAAGACCGAGATCTTCTGTGTATAGGAGCGTTTTT
Organism: Oryza sativa Japonica Group; assembly: GCF_034140825.1. Classification (NCBI taxonomy): domain Eukaryota; kingdom Viridiplantae; phylum Streptophyta; class Magnoliopsida; order Poales; family Poaceae; genus Oryza; species Oryza sativa. The sequence continues at coordinate 33,728,799 of NC_089037.1, read as the reverse complement.
TTTTATATTTTTTTCCGTCATTTTTTCTTCTTTTTCTGTTTTGACAGAATGCCGAGTAAACAATTAAACATCACAGCATCCTTGGTGTTAAAGCTAGTAGTAATCAATTCTGCATCTTCTATAGATCTAATCATTTATGCGAATCTTATTCTCTGAAGATTATTAGGCTATGATTTGTCATTTGGACGTACAGGCCTGCATTATTCGTTCGGGACAGCGGACTAATCAGCGTGAGAACATGAATACACGATGTACCTGCTGAACTATAAACTATAGATGCTCCAACTAAGAAGCAACGACGTCGTTATTAATGAAATAAAGTGACAGCTAATGTGAATCGTCTTCGCCTAAGAGCACCCGCAATGATAAAGTAAGGTGCTCTCTATAAAATATAAAACATGTACATCTCAGCAATAGACTAGATTAATAGTAAACCACCTCAATAGTATGTCTACATGGGTATCTATAGCTCTCTAATCTATTGCTTCGTTTTTCTCTATAGACTATCTCCAGTTTAGTAGATAGCTTTGCTCTCTCTCTTCATTTAATCTTTTTCAAGTAGGAAAATATGCTGACATATATATCTTATACAGAGCCTATAGATAACCATTGCGGGTGTCCTATTACCACAGCATCTCTACTACTCCCTCCGTCCAAAAGAAAAAGACAAACCCTGGGTTTCCGTATCCAATGTTTGACAAAAGAAAAAGACAAACCCTGTGTTTCTGTATCCAATGTTTGAATGTCCGTCTTATATGGAATTTTTTTATAATTAGTATTTTCATTATTTAATACTTTATACGTGTTGTCTTTTTAATTTTTTTCATAATTTTTTAAATAAAACGGACGGACAAACGTTGGACACGGAAACTCAGGTTTTGTTTTTTTTGGACGGAGGGAGTAGTGGCCTACTACAACTTATATGAGGTTGCAGGTTGCTATAATACTGTACTAGCAAGGAAGCATAACTTGCCCACCACTGCATCAGGTGATCGCCTTGTAGTGGTAGATTCATCTTCAGAGAGTTACAGTAAACGCTAAACACTACTACAACGTGCAGAAGGTCAGAGTCTGGTGGTGGTCCCGGCAGGACGTGCAGCGCAACGGGTACTAGTCGTAGCAGTCCAGTAGTATCTCTGCATCTGCGCCCGTGGGCGGGCGGATTGATGGGCAAAGCGACAGTGCCACGGCCTCCGAAACCAACGTGCCGCTCCGCTGGGAGAAAGAAGTGGAAGTAATAACCCAGGAAGGACAAAAAACGGCTTCATTTCACGTGTCTGCCCTTGTCCCCCACACGGCGTTTGCCCTCGCGATCGGAGCTCCGTTTTATTACGAGCGATTGCGCGCTTTGCAGCACACGCCGCGCGGTTGGACGGTACAGCGCGTTCGTCCGCTCCGCCCGCCGAAAACACGGTAGCACACGGCGAAATCACGCACCAGAATGGCATCGCGCGCAGGGGATCGAGGGGGCCAAGGATTATCACATGAACGACGGTGGCGGCGAGGAACGAAAAACCTCTCTTGTATTTTTAACGTCAGAAGAAAACAATCGAACCAATGACCCAAGAGTGACCCACCCCCCTCTACGCCTGTACGTACACGCACATCTCCTCCAGCCATTTTTTTCCCCGTTTCGAAATTACCAGCCCTATGGAAGACAACATATCGATCTCGTTGTCGTCGCCTCTACAAGTGTGTGACTGACTCTAGTGGCTGTTTCTCAAGACATCCTCAAGGCCTCCCTGAAGCCGATGCTGAAACTGTTCTGCAGCCCGCCGGACTTCTTCGCCGGGAGCCCCATCGTCGGCTTCTGCATCATCGCCACGAACTCGTTGTAATCTATGCGACCATCCTGCAAACACAAGGCACGAAAAAGAACAGCGAAAGTTCCGTCAGATCAAGCATTTCAGGCAATGTGATTAGCTAGCTTCGATCAGAATGGAATGGAAAAGTAGGTTCTTTTTTTTTTTTACTGACGTTGTCTTCGTCGACTTCTCTGATCATCTCCTCGAGCTGAACGTCTCCCAAGCCGAACTCCTCGCAGGCGAGCTGCAGCTCATCGGCCGTGATGTAGCCGCTGCCGTCCTTGTCGAAGTATTGGAACGCCGCGAACAGGTGATCCTCCCGCTCGATCTTGTTCATATGCAGAGTTGCAGCGATGAACTCACCGTAATCTATCGTGCCGCTGTTATCTACATCTGCCTGTAATAATACCATTTCAGAATTCAGATACAAATGCAATTTTGATGTTTTCGACCAGTAGAGACCACCGTAAAAGTACTCGACGGAATTGGTAGATTGCTTAAGAACTTACGGCTTGCATGAGTGCGTAGATCTCGGATTCTTGGAGGTTAGCACCGACTTTTTTCAGACCAACCTTGAGTTCTTCGAAGGTGATCTGTCCACTGTTGTCTGTGTCGATCATCTTGAACATTTCTTTCAGGCCGGCGATTTCGTCTTCAGATAGGTTCTCTGCAATGACCTGGAATCAACAAAGGTATCAGGACATGCAGGTAAGTATGATTGAACCATTCAAGATGAACAACATTCTCCAACTAATACAACATTGGATACTTATTTTTTAAAATGATTATGTACTGTATCTTGCATGAGCTAAACTCCAAACAGATTTTCCTTTGGTGCATGAGGACAAAAGGCCAACGACAAGATGGTGCTATCCTAATATTGGGAAAATATTTCATAGAGAAATCAGAAATATAGTAACAATTTGTGTCCAAGTCATACTTACCCTAAGAGCCATCTTTTTCAGCTTATTCATAGCTGAGAATTGCTTCATACGAGATAGAACAGCAGAATCCAGGGGCTTGTCAGGAGCCAAACCACCAACCTGGACCCATGGATGCCCTGAAAAGATGATAATGCCAAGTAAATCAGACTGCACTGTTCATGGCCTGCAGCCCTGCACTACTAAAATAGCTAGAAAAATACATTTAGGAATATATCATGAAAATTAATCAAGTAACTTACTTAAAACTTCATGAGCTGTCAATCTCTTCTTCGGGTCCCTAACAAGCATTCTCCTTACGAGATCTTTGGCACCTTCAGAGATGCTAGGCCATGGTTCTGACTGAAAGTCAAGTCTACCATGCAAAACCTCTTCAAATATACCCTGCTCGTTCTCTGATTCACAACAATGGAGAGCTTAATTAGTACAAGAGTTCGGATCAAAATACATCACATTTTGTCACGAAAGTTAGTATAATTGTTTTGTGATTGACTGAAAAATCAGCAAAATTCTTACCTGCCCAAAATGGCGGCACACCACACAACAAGATGTAAATTATCACACCAGCGCTCCAGACATCTGCCTCTTGACCATATTTCTTTTTCAGAACTTCTGGCGCGACATAGTAAGGGCTACCAACAACATCAGTGAATACTTGACCTGGAATAAGAATGGCATATGAGTAGAAACCCAATGGAGAATGAATTCATCTGAATGATATGGTAGCAGACTGCAGAATGGTAAAGATATGCAGCCAAACTTTTTGCAGAACTTATGCAGAAACAAATGGTGTTGAAAACTTTGAAATGTAGGTAAAGGAAATTAAGTTCTGAAGCATAAAATCTCACAGCAGTATTAGTACTATCATAAGCACAATAATGCAGTTGTCCCAAAAACAAATGCTGAAACTCAAGAACTTCAGATTCACTAAAGATCAAATCAGTACATGAAAGATTAGGCCATATTCATTCTCTACTTATCCATAGATGCAGTGTGATTTCTTGAATGGATTGGAAATCTTGTTTGTTATAACAGTTATAGATACTAAATTCAATGCGCCATTCTGGAAAAGAAAAAAGGAAAAGAAAATGTGATTCGCTCACCTGGGCGAAAGAAAATGGAGAGACCAAAGTCAATGGTCTTGAGAGCGGCCTCCTCCGTCTGGTCGGCGAAGAGGAAGTTCTCGGGCTTGAGATCACGGTGCATCACGCCCATGGAGTGGCACACCTCGACGACGCCGACGATGACCCTGGCGAGCTCCGCCGCCTTCCGCTCGGTGTAGTGCCCCTTCTGGACGATCCGGTCGAACAGCTCGCCGCCGGCGCAGAGCTCCATGACGAGGTGCACGGCGACGGCGTCCTCGTAGGCGCCCCTGATGGAGATCACGTTGGGGTGGCCGGCGAGGTGGTACATTATCTGGATCTCGCGGCGGACGTCCTCGACGTCGTCGTCGGTGACCAGCTTCCGCTTCAGGATGGACTTGCAGGCGAACTCCTTGCCGGTGGCGCGCTCCACGCACAGGTACGTCGTCCCGAACTGCCCCTGCCCGAGCTTCCGCCCCAGGCTGTACTTGTCCTTGAGACTCTCCGTCTTGCGCTTCAGCACCGAGCCGACGAGCAGCCCGGCGCTGGAGACGCGCTTCACCGGCGGCACCCTCGGCCGCGGCCTGGCGGCCTCGCCGGAGTCCGAGCCGGCGCTCGACTTGGAGGCGTCCTGCTCGGCGGAGGCGGTGTCCGTGGTCGAGACGATCTTGACGTGCTCGGGGGGCTTGTTTTGGACGGCGAGCGGCGCGTCGGAAGTCGGCGGCGGCGGCGCCGGCAACCGGCCCTGGCCGCCGCCGTCAGGGGCGCCATTGGCGCCGGGCAGCGCGTCGTCGCCGTCCTGGCGCGCCTTCCAGAGCACCGTGGAGACGGACTGGAAGAAGCCGTTCTTGCTGATGCTGGGGCCGACGCACGTGTTCCCCATTGCCGCCGCTCCGAATCTTTCTCGGACACCACGCCTCGATCCAACAAACACCTTCGGATTACGCCGCGAATGTCTCTCCCTCCGCGCGGCGAAGCGCAACCGCGCCAAGAGACGATCTCCCCTCCCGCTCGGAGTAATCACCGATCACCCCCGGATCACGCGACCAAATCAGAATCGGCGATCGAACGCGATGCACCCATCGAAGTCAACGCTAAGCTCTCAGCACAACCGAGATCGTTCGCAAATTACAATCTCAAAAACTCAAAATCGCAATGCGGAGATGGCAGATTGGGGGCAGGAGCTAGCTGCTAACTACGCATCAAGGATCACGCATTCACGCTAGCTCTAGTGCTTCTAGTAATGGAGCTGGGAGCGAGGCGGAATGGTTCAATGAGGACGAAAGGGTTGGTACGATGGACCACTTCTAGCTGCCGGCGGCAAGTGGAAGAAGAAGAAGCAGTCAAAGGCTAATTGCAAGAAACCAAGATCGCTCAAGGCTAAAGAGAGAACAAGAAACTCCCAATCCAACCAAATTAACACAAAGGCGAGCAGCTAGGGGTATACCACCAAGTACAAGAACCGATGGAAAGGAAGGATAAGAGGAGAAGAAACCTGTGACACCTAATGGAAAGAGTAAACAAGAACTACGTGACAGGGGGTACGAAGAGAGGAGAGGAGAAAGAAAGGAACAAAAAGAAATCCACGAGTAGGAGAGGTGGTTAAGGAAGGAGCAAATGATTTAGACAGGTTTTCATTTCCATGGATCATGCGGTGACTTGGACGTGGCACGGGAAGAAGGGGAAGGAAGAGGGCGCGAAGTGGGGGCGCCGAACGCGGCGCGGGGGGGGGGGGGGGGGGGGGGGGGGGGGGGGGGCGGGGTAGTTTTTTTTTTTTTGCGTACTCTTGTGTCGTGTTGTTTCCATGTTTCTTCTTCCTTGCCCAACTACTTGCCTAACGCGAATGTGATCGCGAAAAAAGAAATGGCAAATGCGAGAGCGTAGAAGGGGAAAGCGCGTGTGGCATGGTGGCCGACCAGGTCGTGCTCCTGTGCAAAAGTCCAAATCGCATCATCACCACCATCCAAGAAGCAGTGTAGGTAGAGAGGGAGAGAGCATCACTTCACACGCGGCAGGTGGCCGGTAACGTCCCAGTCACACAACGGCCTGCGACATGCAACGCTGATTCTACTAGTTGATTATGGTTTGTAAATTCAACGTTTGTGTTGATAGGTTTTCTGAAAGAACTGGTCAGGCACATTGGATAAAAAGAAGTCGTTTCTAATGGAGACAAGACAGCGTGGAGTTAGATATCACGGAACAGCTCATATAATACCACACTAAACAATAGAAGAAAACTAAACTACATTGAAATGTAAAGCACGCAGGATGTAAAACTCAGTGGGATTCGAAGATTGATAAACTAGGGAGATTCTATACTAGGGAGTTCTGGGCATGTCGGATGTAAACAAAAAGAACAAATACAACAGTGTACATTACACTCCGAGCCAAATATATCGGAGGCAAATAAGACAGCAGATGCGCAGGGAAAAGAGAACAAAATTACACCTCGGGATACACTTCTTTTTTGTTCTATTTTACACTCCAATAGCACAGGCATACAACAACATGCAATCCGGCTTTGCCAATGAAAGGAATAATTGAGTGGTAATACACTACTGACCTTGGGGTTTACAAGCCAGCCGGGTGATGCTGCGAAAACTGTGCTGACGCTGGAAAATTTGTATGACCATACGAACCATGGTCGTAGTCCCGCTCTGATGATCACGACATGTTGCCAGGCAGATCCAAAATGGCACCATGAAATGCACATTTGAACAGAGCGTCTTATCTTTTCTTTGGGTTCCTTTTGACCTTGATCACCCTTCTGCTAGATTTGTCGCCGCCTCCGCCACCACTTCCCAAAGAGAAGTTCCCACCCTGAAACTCTAGGCTACCACCGGCAGGCGGGAATGCCGCATTCTGCTGCATGGAACCTTGTTGGCCCCCGAACTGGAAAACTCCGGCGGACGGGACTGCTGGAGCACCAAATACTGGAGCAGCGGGTGAACTAGCAGGCTGCCCAAATGGTGAGGAACCAAATATCGGTGCTGGTGCTGGTGCTGCTTGGTTAGTGTCATCTGCCATGCTGTCTTCGACATTCATCTGATCATTTCCAGGAGATCCCATGCCGAAGGATGTGTTGGCATTTGTCATCCCAAAAGCAGGCTGCGGAGTAGATGAATTCATGCTTGCTGAGGTAAATGAAAAAACTGGAGCTTGTGAGGAGAAAGCTGGAGATGACTGTGCTCCAAATGAAAAACCTCCTCCTGAAGAAGCCGATTGGCCAAATGTAAACATGCTGGGAGGTGATGAACTTGAACCGAATGGGTTACTGAAAGCAGGGGATGATGAAGCCGTAGAACTGGTGCTGAACATACTTGTGCTGGCCATAGTTAAAGATGACCCAGCAGAAGAGCTAGGAGATGAAAATGCGAATCCACTTCCAGGGCCAGAGAAAGTAGTTCCTGATCCAAATGGTGAATTACCAAACAAAGACCCGGATGAGGAAGTTGTCACTCCAAAAGACACAGTTCCAGGCCCAGACGAGGTTCCAGCTCCAAAAGACACAGTTCCAGGCCCAGATGAGGAGGTTCCTGCTCCTGCTCCAAAAGATAAAGCCCCAGTTCCAGATGAGGAAGCTCCCGCTCCGAAAGGCAGAGCCCCAGTTCCAGATGAGGAAGCCCCCGCTCCAAATAACAGAGCACCAGTTCCAGATGAGGAAGCTCCTAATCCGAAAGACACTGTGCTAGGCCAAGATGAGGATGCTCCGGTTCCAAAAGATGTGATCCCAGAACCAGTTGAGGCTGTTCCTACTCCGAAAGCTACAGATCCAGACCCAGACGAGGAAGCTCCTGTGGTAGTGGTCACAGTTTGAAACGGTGAACTAAACTGAACAGGTGAACTCTTCGATGGCTGCGACATTGTGCCCTCTGACTGTGGCAGTTTGCTACCAAAGATCGTGCTGGTGGCAGATGGTTGGGTGGTACTGCCATCAACAGATGTACTGAAACCAGCAGGTTGAGCTGGGGAATTGAACCCAAAAGTGTTGTTTCCTGAGCTCGAAAATGTAAAAGGTGCTGTTGAGGCAGAAGTAGTTGAGGCAATTCCATCATTTGAAGCTGCAACCATAGAAGATGAAAATGTTGCTATGCTTGAGAAAGCAGAAGAGGATGTGACTGGAGAACTTGAAATATTTGAAGAAATAGGAGTGGTACTTAGATTTGATGATGCCTTGTTGGCTGTATCCTGGGCAGTAGATTTGGCTTCAGCTATAGCATCCCCAGTACCGAACAATAAACTGCTAGCTGGCTTTGCCACTGTATTTGTACTATCTGATTTAGTTGCTGCCACCATTGAAGTGCTTGAACCAAAATTGAATGTCGGAATTGCAGGGATTGGAGATGAAACAGGTGGGCTGGTACTGGATGGAGCAAATGTGGTCGATACAGTGGATGGAGCCAAGCTAACTTCAGGCTTATCAATTGGTGTTACATTTGATAACTTTGATGATGATGGCAGTGAGAAACCATTGCTCAGGCTTGCTGTAGTTGATGCAGCAGATGCAAAGTGGAAAGGAGCAGCCGAGGGTAATACCTTATCTGATGATTTATGGACATCTTCTGTTCTTTCTCTTTCATTACCTCCCTCCAAATTAGTGATGTCCAATGTTGTGGGCTTGGTGACACTAGAAACATAAATAGCAGAAAACATAAGCGGTTACTCCATAGATAGAAAGCAATTCTACACTACAAAAGGGATATCCTATTTTAAAGCCCTGTTATGTTATTTTCCAAAAAATTCCTCCAAACAGCAAATAAGTAATCAAAGATTGAAAAAAAAAAGGAATATCCTGATAGGCTGTACATGCATTTCAATTACATATTTACGATCCATCCTACTAAAATAACCCTTGGAATAAAATGTACCATCTCTTAACATGTATATACAAATTATGACCGAGTTAAACAAGAGTACTGTACAGGATCTTCAGCCTTTACATACATGTCATGTCATTGTGAGAAAAAAAACCATAAGGGACTTCTCAAGTCAATAGCTAGAATGAACATTCTTTTTAGTAGGTTATGTGTTAGTAACAAATGAATTTGCAAGCACTTGAAGAAAAACGAATTTGCAAATACTGGGTTGTCTTTGTTTTATAGTTTTTACTCTTCCTCCTTCCAGAAGATGACCAGTGCAAACAATTAATAAGGAGAAAAAGGGAAATAGGGAGTGCCAAGAAAATCACCTCTCCCCAAGTCTTGCTTCTGTTTTTACATCAGCAGTGTTTGTTTGTTCTGAATCTGGTGTACTGGACTGCTTGAGACCAAATATAGAAGATGATGCACTGATCAGCTTATCGTCTTTATTTGAAGCAAGTGGCAATTGTGACACAGAACTCTCCAGAAGGGTGCCAGAAGGTACATGTGGAAATTTGAAACCATTGTTGTTGTCTGAAGGAACATCATGAGTAGCCCTGTTTTCAGGGTCATTAGGTGAAAATAAGCCTAATGGACGGGCATCTTTCAATGCGGATGCTATAGGCTTTTCACTAACTGGAGAACTGACAGCCTTCTGCACTGAATTTGACTCAACTTTTTGTTTGAATAAAATTGGTTCAACTTTCTGCTCCTTCTTCAGATCAATTTTTTTATCAGTTGTCTTCACCTCAGTCTTGCCCATTGAATTTTTCGATGGGATAGGAGCCTCCTGGTCATCATCAAACTCTGGTAGATCCTGCAACAAAAAAAGGTGATAAAGAATAATCTCAGGACATGAGTGAGCGTTTAATATAATTCGAGGAACCAAGAGTAAACTTTCCCCATACCTCAAAAACAGCCATTTTAAAGCCCGGTTTGCTTGATGTAGTAGCGGCAACTGAAGATAGAGCAACATTATCAGACCTAATGTCTTTGTTGCCTAAATCCTTAAATGAATGTGACAGAAGTTTTGATGATCCATCTTTTCTCAGCTTGTCTTTACTCGATGGTGAACCATTCAGTTCTGGATCAAGGGAATGCTTAACACTATCCATAGGTTGAAATTTCTGGGAACTACTAGGGTCACTCGTCCCGTTTGGCTCATTGCCTTGCCTAACAGGTTGTTTTGACATGGAGCAACTTGCATTCCCAGCAGCAAATTGTGGAAGAGACAGCTTCTCTTTTGGTGATGGGACTATTATATTAAGCTGCTCAAATATCTTTTCAGCCATCTTGTTTGATTGAGGTGACGCAGCAAGAACATTATCACTTGAAATTTTACCATCTTCATCATTCCTACGTGCTTCTGCAGGTTCCACAGATTGACCCGTCCCCAGCAATAGTCTTTTCGAACTAGGTGAATCCCGAATGGGTGAACCGCCATCGGTCAAATCTGAACCAATTGTACGGCTGGGAAGAAAGTTTCCTCGCGGGCTCGAGCGAGCATCTCTAAAAGTAGACATCATATTTGACTTTTGGCGAATCCTGCGTATGGGACCAATAGATCCAAGCTCATTCTCCAATTCGGCACCTCTTCGTTTCAAGACCTGTTAGGGAGACATAGGAATAAGAGAAGCTCTGGTATGTCTAGTTTAGATCATATATCATGGAGAATGTTCTCAGTGGTGCAAACCCTGCAAGTCTAAAGATGTTGCCACGACACAACACACTATCAAGTCCATGATGACCAGCACTTTATACCACATATATGCTTTGCATTTGCAACGATACAGACATATATAAGAAAAAGAAAAGAACCTCAATAGCTAGACAGTTTATTCAACCGTAACACCTTCTCAGTAACATGAACTTGTTCAACTAAGTGTATAGCAAATTTAAAATATATACTGTATATAATGCAGTATATGTTTCCATAAAGTGCTAATAAATTACCTGCCTGCAGCCAGAAACCAAACTATTAGCCCGTGTCTGAGATGATGAAAATGGTGACATATTTATATCATTGGAAGAGCTTGGTCCCTGTGAGATCATTGTTAGAGCATCATTATACTGAACAAGAAAAAAATTCGAGCGCCAGTAATCAGTATGGCATGTTGAGAACACATGAAAACATGGCTGAGAATGATTTGACATTATGTGCAGTAAACACAATACCTTAAAGAATGGGGAACAGGACATTCTATATATTGCTGACCGCCCATGTAATCCTGGAGTTACATAGCCATTCACAGGAAGCTCAGAGTTTTCATTGCTAAATTGACTCAGTTCTTGCACAAATGGTCCTCCAGGTCTCCTTCTATCATAGGCAATGTTGCTTGCTTCTGCCTTGTTCTTCAGGAGTACTTGGCTCCGCAAACTGTTTGGTCGGTTTTCTTTCGAATAACGGGAATTCATATATTGCTTTGCGAGCTCTGCGGGTGAACTAGCACCACAAACCGGATCCTACAAAATAAACAGAAATAAAATTAAACACAGACTAAAGTTCCAAAGGAAGTTGAATAAAAGGACACACTTGCTTGCTTTTTTCCTAAATAAAAACACTGAAAAACCTAAGTAGCAAAGCTGCAATATGGTAGTTGGATGGAGCATGGAAACGAAAGGTAAAATCCACTGCCTTTTATGCATGTAACATGGGAATTTGTAGGAATTGAATCCAACAATCATATGGCATACCAACACTGCAAAAAGGGCCGTTTAGCTGCACATATCCTATATAGCTAGCACTTAAACATATTAAAAGGTCAGTAAAGAGCTTTGATGCACAATCAAGCCTAAAAAAAATGACAGATCCAACAAATCCAAATCAGCATTTCTCAGCAATTAATGCAGCATCTAACATGTGTGCACCCGAAAAATATTTTTGCACTCACGAGTTCAAGTAACAAGAAGGCTACTTTAGGAACTACAGCCTACCTTGCATTAAAAGAATCAGACAATAAAAGGATTAAAAGAATCAGACAATAAAAGGAGCTTCCATAATGGGAAGATGGCAAAAAGGGTAATACAGTATATCAGTTGGCATTAGAAACAAACCAAACCAGCAGACTACAGATGCCTCAGTACCAACAACATAAACTTTCAGTGTTTGCCAGGTATGATTAAATTTTCTTTGTTGGCTCGAGGAGATTTATCCAATATCCAGAATTCATGGACTAGCATTTAGAATAAAAAATATTCATGACCAAAAGAACTACTTACATCAGCAGCAATAGAATGATCTGCAGCCATCCCATGTGATGTGGAGCCTCCTATACCATCCATTGTATTCCTTGCTTCATTCTTATTATCAAGGTTATCTGCCGGTGCAGACAAATCAGACTCCACAGTTCTTGCACGCAGTAAGTCTGTAAGGCGGTCAAACTCAACCCTGCTGATACAAAATCACATTGTCATTGGCAGCTTAAAAAGCACGGGACAGAAGAGATGCTGTCGTTTAGAATTTTAAGAGGACCCCCAAAAAGTTGACACCAGCAAAAAAGGAAAGAGAACAACAATGTTTGATCCTCCAACGATTGTCAACAGAAGAGTTGAACATCACAAAACCAATATAGCCATTACACTGGGGGTAAATCAACATTGTTTGATACCTCACTGGTTAACTAAAAAATCAGTTATCATGGAAGTACCACTTCAAGAAGATTAATATGAAAAATACTTTCCTTGTGAATGTTTTCCTCATTAACAAGTGCTCTACTTCAGACAATGCCTTATTGTCCGATGCACCAGTGGGGTTCTTCCCTTTCTCGAGGATTGGTTTTGAACCCTGCATCAGATTTTGTTATATAAATATAAAGGAATAAAGGGTAAAAAAACACCAAGCGGAATATAATAGGTTAACCAAAAGTATAAAGCACAATTTGCCAAACAATACAACCGATTTTTTTTTTTTGCAAGCACTTGGTTATAACTTACAGTTTGTGTTGACTCAGGTAAGCCTTGGTTTGGCTCATTATTGCTTCCTGCATGCATGAAGCGACTATAAAATTAGTAACGTACTGCAGCACCAAGCACAAAATTATCAATAGGTAATACTACAGGCAGACAAAATAAGACCATATCATACTGTATTCTTTCCATATGGTTTTAAATAAAAATAAAAAGACCGGATATTACACTGAATTAAGATTGTTTTAAGTGGCATAAATACATTCATCATACTACACTTGATGTTTTTACCTTGGAGCATCAAATCCTTCTAGTCTTTGGGACAGACAAGCAAATAGTACACTGCTATGGTTTTAAATAAGAGAATGGGACACTCTGGTATGATTTAAAGTTAAAACACACAAATAGGAGGTGATGAAACTCCACACTAAACTTCCATTGTAGAACAGCGTCATTTTCATCACGAGTCTACTGCTCCATATCAAGGAGGATAGCAATTTTATAGCTAAAATCAATCAGACTAGAAGTAGGAACCAGCTAATCTGAGCTAAACCCTAGAACGCCCTGGATGATTGAAACCCTAGCGCAAAGCTAACGAGCACGAACCGCGGGAGCAAGCACGAGTCTTCCCAGATGGGAGCGTACAGGAACCACAGGCTCACCGGGAGGCGTGGACTTCGGCGGGGCCGGAGCCGGCGCAGGGTCGAGGCGCTTGCGGAACACCGTCGAGAACAGCCGCGCCGCGCCACCGGCGATGAGGCGGGACGCCGGGTCCACCAGCCTCGACACCCACCCACCACCACCACCACCACCCTGCGGCGGGTACGCGTCCTCCGCCTCCGCCGCCGCCGCGGCCGCCGCGGCGGCGAGGCGGCGCGCGGCGGCCGCGGCCGGTGGGCGTTCGTAGGGGGTCGCGGCGGCGCGGGACGCCGGGCGGCGCCGGATCTTCCCCCCGACGCCTCCGTACGGGCTCGGCTCCATCCCCCCGCGGAGGCAGAGGCGGTGTCGCGGCGCGGCGCGGCGCGGAGGCGAGGAAGCGAGAGAGAGAGAGGAGGCGCGCGGCGCGGAGAGGGAGGCGGGTTGGAGAGGGGAAAGAGAGAGGAGGGGTGGAAGGCTAGGGCTCTCGCGACTCGCGAGGAGGCCCGTGTACCTCGCAGCCCTTCCCTTTTGGTGCTAGCCGTAGGCGCGGGGCGCGTGCTGACAACGAATACGTATTTCGTACGCCCGCCTTCGGTTTCCTCAAGCTTAACTAACCGCCGCCCCCGGTTAACGTTCGAGTTCGAGTCGGGGCCGGCTAGGCTAGAGCCGTTACGCCCCACCAGGATTTTAGCGGGAAATTATGTGTTACTATTAAGTCGTCTCATTTAAGACGGAGAAATTTGAAGAAATTTTATGTACGAAAATCCTGTAAAATTCATATGTTCGAGAAAAACACTATATTTGTAGCATGTGTAACACTCCATCCGTCCTAAAATATAAACAATTTTGTATTTTTTATGGTGATTAAGATGGTCTTGATTGGTCAAGTTAAAAAAAGTGCGTGTAAGATGGTTATAATTGGTTAAGATAATAAGACTGGTGGAGAAGTTATATTTTAAGATAAATTTTAGAGATTAAGATGGCTAGTTGTTGTACTTTAGGATAAATTTTTAAAAATAGAACCGGTTTTACCTTATCGATTACAATTATTAGCTATTAGCTAGTAGGAGTTATTGTTACGCGTTGAGAACCGTTATCGACAATTTTTGAAGAAATTTGTTATAGGTGCCCATTGATAACACCGGGTATCGCGATAACGCAAAAACCCTGATAAGAACACATAAGTCTCATAAGATTCCAAGCATGTATGCACTCGCATTCACAAATAGTGTCTGTGTTATATCCGACGTCCTTACATGTATAAAAAACAGGTCAAATATCCAGAGGTGACCTGTAAATGCCGAGTTGCATGAAACAAAAACCATTCGACGCACGCGGAGCGGTCTACCTAAAATTTGCTTGGTAGAGCTAATAAGCATGGGCAAGTGCATGCTCCACAACAACCGCATGTCCGCATCCACCATGATCAAACGGCTGCCGGTTTTGTGCTTGTGCATTAGGGTGATAATGGCTAGTCAGCAAGCAATAACCTTGTCTAGCTGATTGGGTTTAGTCCCAACCATGACAGGTGATCGACGCTGACAAGCCATCAAGGAAATGAAGCAATGGTCCCATTTCAATTCTTCCATGAAAGCGACCGGACTCCACAGCCAGAGCAGAGAGACAGATCAACGACAGGGCAATGTCCAATCAAGTATACTGAACATAAGCGGCAATTGACTATAGTTATTGCATAACACCAGAAGTAGTAAGATGTTCAACTCAGGGAGATTAAACCGGCTTTAGTGGAACATGTTGTGGTAGGACTATGGGAGTTCTGCAAGTACATTGCTGTGACTCCAGCTGAATTTAGATGAGAGCAAGAGGTGAAATGAACCCGATGCTGAACCCAAACGAGATGCAGGTCAGTTCCTTGTTGCCGTCATCTAGTAGCCTCATGGTGAGAGTGTAAGAACCCTGCAACACAATATTATGTTAGAATGTCATACAGAAAGTTAGAAGTCATATAAGGACATGTTCTCTATCCCCTCTTCTTGGGTAGTTAGGAAATTCATTAACAAAAGAATATCTTCTTCACCAACAGAACTAAAAGCATGCTGCAGCTATGCTTACTGGTGGGGTGATTGATGGTAAAGTCTGTTCGTGCGCAAGCACGAATTCACCAGTTACTGGGCAAGAGGTCTCCTCACAAAGGTTGTGACTTTCTGAATGGACATGGAAAAAGAAGTACTTGACATCTATCACGAGCTTCCCCTTAGTGATGCTTTTATCTGGCAGCAGTCATGAAAAAGTCCCCAGTCAGTACTCAAAGGCAAGAATCTACTGGCGTAAAACTTTATAGTAGTAGCTTTTAAAAATCAAATATCATCATAAGAAAAGTGAGCTAGGAAGCATATATTTGTAATGTATCTTTGTATTAATTGAATACTCATCATTAACTTCAAATTATATGCTATGTTTGCTTTCCTCAAACAAATTACTGAATGAATACAGCCTCAACAACTCCTCAATTTTGTTTGGCACATAATGTCATGAAATATGAGCAAAACTCAAATATTCCCTATAAAGAAAGAATCCACGCATCTACCGAAATATAGAAACAACACATGGGAAAAGACAGTGACAGCAGCTGTGCTGCCAGAGCTTCATACATTCAAATATCCAAGCCTATGTACTGTAGTCATGCTTAAGCCATACACACACTTGACAACCATACCAAGAACTTTTGATGAATCAGTACTTCACTGAGTGTTAAGTGAGCAGTGCCATGATACTTGTCATGCAACAAACAAAGTTAGTAAAATACACAAAAGTAACCGACATGTCAAGTGGAAAGAATGCACACAACTTTATCGACTTATTGTTGGTTGATCTTTTTCAACTATAAACGGAGGTATTCTAGCTTTCCTCACAAGTTATCTAAATTAAGTAGACAGAATAACAACTAGAAACTTCTAATGTGTCAAATAGTCCCAGAATATTAACGGTTAATGCTACACTATGTCTAATGAGATGAATAAGTATTATGATGTTTACAGAAAACACGTGTTAATACTTTTGTTTTACTTAGTATGAAGTGAGAGGCCGCATCATATTTGTATTGAGCAGGATGTTGGACAAACAATATAAAGCTAATTAAACTAAGCTAATTAAACTAGGTGGACGGAAATTCCCTTGTTCTGTTGCTGAATTTAGACTTGTAGCTCAAATGTACTCTACAGAAAGGGATGCTTCTTGAATAAAATCGAAACAGTTAGCTTATCCTTATTTGTAGAAATTCTCTCCCCTTTGCTATCAGAGCAATTTAAGCGGGATCACAATGAACACGTGTCATAACAGTGCACAGATGATGAACTCCAGGGCACCCAGTCATAGTAAGCTCAAACACGGGCATCAACAAACAAGGAATGGGCATGAAACTATGGCAAACTACACTAAATCCAGCATGCATATACAGATGCACGCATTGTCACAATTTGCAAGTTGCAACCAACAAACATTAGGTGCTCCATCTGCAAGTAGCATCGCAATGAAAAATGCCTTGTGAAGGGCAGTCTTAACAGAAACACCTGCAGGCTGCAGCGCAATATTTCCATGTTCTAAGTTTCTAACAGCCAGCAGTTTGTTCTTTACTTCCTTACAACAAAAATTCCATCGCATGGTTGTACTGTTCTGCAAATTGGACCAATTCAATAATGCCAGTGAATGGACAGCGCTACAAAACCCACACTAATTTGACTCCCGATCCGACTACTGCATATGCCCAGTAAATCCCCCAACCGCATGACCGCACTAAACTGCAACCCGCCGCAGTAACAGATCGGTGCTTGGTGCTTACCCGTGGATGCGGAGATCTTGAAGGTGGCCGGCTGCCCGCTGACGACGGGGTCAGGGACGATCTCCACTCCGCTCACCTTCACAGGATAATCCCGCCCCTGCCCTGCAGCAACAAACCCCACCCCACCAAAAGCGGAAACGTAAGCTTGACACGAGACGGGAGGCGAGCGAAGCTGCGGACGGGAAGGGCCTCGAAGCACTCACTGCAGTACTCGACGTCGGTGGCCGCGGCGGAGGCCGGGAGGAGGAGGAGGGTGAGCAGCGCCGCGGCGAGGAAGACGGGGAAGCGGCGGTGGTCGGTCGCCATCGCTGCAGGTGCCAAAGCTCCGCGTGTCGCGACTCGCGAGGACTAGAGGATTCGCAGGTGGACACGACGCGACGCGACGCGACGAGGACTCAAATCATCAGGTCTCAGGTGCGTGCTGAAATGCTGATGGATGCGGCCTTCTCATGCCTGCCTATGGGCCTTTTAATGGGCCTAGTTGCTCAGGTCTACTCCTTGCCTATTAATTCCTAGTATATACTTATGAAATTTTATCAGATGTAAATACAGTACAATCATATTATAACTGTATCGTAACTTGCATGTAAATGCAGTACAATTCGTAATTTGCAAAGCGGACGCCGTGGGACTAAATATCCTCACTCGTGTGTGCACTATGATTTTTTTTCTTCCCAACTTGCAACTATTATTTTTTTTCTTCCCAACTTGCATAGAAATTGAAGTAATCAAACTAATGGTTCAAGATTATGTAAAGGTAACATATAAGTTATAGTTATACAAGTTCGAATGTAATTGTACTGTAATTATACAGTATTTACATTTTCTTCATGGAACATCGGGGGGGAAGACCCCACCTGAATTGGATTAAAACAGTATTTACATTTGATAAATATTTGGAAGAAAATTTGTCAATATATATAGCAAAATAGTGTTCCCGACTTACAAAAAAAAAAGTTTTGTTTTAGTTCTTGGCTGCTAGTTTCTTGTTGATCTCTTTTATTTTATGATTACATGGAAGATACATATGCTTATATTGGTGACTCGTGAGTGTCTTCAATACACATGTAAGAAATGGAGACCACTGATGAATCTGTGATCTCACTGGAATTTACTAAACTGTATCTACATGTCCGTAATTCTTCGTGATCTCTTTCATTTTTCCTTGGATGAAAACTAAATCCCCTGAGCTAGATTTTAATTTACTAATATTTCCTATTAGTTTCTTGTTTGAGTTAGTTCGATCATAAAGAATGGAAGAGAAGACTGTACACCAACGTTCAATTGTTTAATGTGATGTTACTTGTATTTTTGTATACACTGGGCTAACTAGATTTTCCTTCCTTCAGACTGATTGCTATTTTTTTAATATGTTAGATCTTGGGATCAGTTGGTCATTGTGAGGGAACTTTGGAGTAAATGGAGTTAGTTTTGTATTTCTCTTCTCTTGCTTGATTGGCCAGCTTGAAGCTGAATTGGATCCCGAAGTCACATGGACCTGTACTAGAATAATACAATGCGAGTGCACTAGTGCTACTGTGCTAGATTATTTGTTAATTATGTTTTACTCTTAACTCACATGTCATGAAAGCTTGAAAGGGACTAAATGATCATTATCAACCAAAGCCCGGTGCCATTGATGCAGGAATTGACACCGACGAAGATTGTAAGGGCGACTAGGTGCTTTTTTGGAATACGCAAGGAGCGCATTTTGTATTAAGAGAAATAAAAGTTATTTACAGTCAAAAACAAAGCAGCAGGGGAGCGACTAGGTGCTTCATGAATCATGAACAAAAATAAGATGGCTTCTGCAGAGAGCTGTATGAATTATGCATTCTGAACCACTCTGTCTGACATAACCAGGCTGCAATATTTTTCCTACAGGGAATGGCAGGATTTCCACCTGATGCTTCGATTTTTTTTTAGAATTTATTTCGTTTGCAAAGATTTAGTTTGTAATCTGCATCACAACGTGCAGACATTCCTTTAAGCTCTTGTTCTCCATGTGATCAGAGATGAACCTGAAAATGATCACAATCACATTCTAATTTATTCAGATATTCACAATATATATTCGACTATTCCGGTCTTCCGGACCAAATCTTTGCAAATAGATCTGTCTGTTCAAATGATGTCATGGAGTTTGGTGTCCAGATTTTTGCCCATGCCTAATTGTCTATCATACCAAAGAGCGGCACAGTGAGTCTTTTATATCATAGAAAGACTCTGCAGTGTGCAACATAGCTGAAAATGATTCCATAGCTTCTGTGGCAGGACACTGCAGATGTGAAGGTAATTTGCCTAATTAAGTTCTCCTTTTCTTTTCCTAGAAATTGTAAAAGAAACATCTGTTGTTGTCACTTGTTAGCAGAAAAAGGCTTGATGTAGATACGTCTTGCACTCTTGCCTTGTTTAGGCCAAATTAGCATTTTTCACTTTTGCTCTCTTTTCTTGAAGAGCATGCATCATGATTGGTATATCCGTTACTTCAAAGCACAAAGTAATGATTTTGGCGTAAACTGATTGACCCAGCAAAAACCTGGGGGAAGGAGCAATGTATCTAGGGGACGGCCGTATATAGGTTGCTGATGTCATCATTTGATATGCACCTAGTAGATCTTTGAATTAATTCATCAAGAGTACAATGCATGAGTGTTTGAACTGAGGTTAATCTGTTTACTGCATTCCATATCCTCATCAACCTCAATTTCTAGATAATATGCAAGAGCATTAATTAAAAGGATCTATTCCTTTTGAAATGTGCATCTTCAATTTTACAGATATTCATGATAGAATTTTACATATATAAAGCATTCTGCAAATATGTTCCTACTTCTTACTTTGTTTACACTCATCTTCGTTCTTCTGCACTAAGCTTGATGATATAAAAATTAGATCTCTAGAAGGTTCATCCAAATTTGTAATCCATACATAATCTCCCTCCAAAAATCCAAAGTGAATCCTAATTCCAAAGAGAATCCTATGCCAAACTTTGTTTATATCAGAAAAGAAAATCTACTCTGAACCCAAATTTACACCCAATTACCAAGAGGAAATTTCTAGTCCCTATCTTGAGGAATTCTTTTATGCATTCCATTTTGCAGAATACACAAATTTCATCCTCAAGTTTAGTTTTATATGAATAAGAAAAAAATTTTAAAAAATGAAAACCAAGCAAAGAACCTCCACGTGTCATGACGGCCTCGCCATTGCCAGCGGCGTGACCTCGGCGAGCGGCGTCGGCAAGGGGCTCGGCAGCGGCGACGTCCGGCAGACGGGGCAGGTCGGATGCTGCCGGAGCCACGGGTCGACGCACTCCCGGTGGAACAGGTGGCCGCACTCCGGCAGCATCCGGAGCACGTCGCCGTCGCCGTAGTTGTCGAGGCAGATCGAGCAGCAGCTGCACGTGGTTGCGCCGCCCTTCTTCGTCGCCGCCGCCGACGCCGCCTTCGCCGCCTCCTTCCTCGGCTGGCCGTACACCACCTCCGGGTACCCCTTGAGCGTCGCCTCGTCGATGCCGAGCTCGACGTCGTCGTGTTCGTGCCCGGCCCCGCCGCCGCCGCCGCCGCCGCCCCCACCCCCACCGCGGTGCCGCCGCGACGATCCCGCCGCCGCCGCTGCATCGGCCGCGGTGACGGGCGCGCGCGTGCAGAAGTAGGACGCGAGCGTGATGGTGGTGATGAGGAGGAGGATCCCGACGGACACGCCGACGCCGTAGCCGAACCCGCCGATGCGGTCGGAGCTGAACATGCCGACGGAGTTGCCGTCGCCCGGCGTCATCATCCCCGGCGCCCCAGGCGGCGCGCCGCCGCCGCTCATCGCGATCGAGCTTGATCAAGCAATGGCGATCGACGCCGAGCCAGCGAGTTGGTGGTGTCGCCGCGCGCGCGCCGCGGCTGAGCTCGATGGTTTGGTGCGGTTTTTGTTTGGATCCAAAGCGAGGGAGGGGGAGGTTGCGAGTGCGACGTCAACGCTTTTGCATGTTGCAAACACACAACTTGGACAGAGAGAGAAGGAGACGATGAGGTTGTGCAATGGTTTCGAGGTCAATGGCATATGGGCATATGGCCATGGTTTTTTTTATTTTTGAAAAAAAGATTCAAATATGTTTAAAATAAGATGAGTTTGTGTGTGATTTGCTGTGGCTTTGTTTGTCCTTGCGTAGCTTACTATCTGTCGAATTGTTTGGTTTGTAATGGTCAATGCAATCATGTGTGTGTTTGGGATTTGACTTTGCTTCGACAGGTTGTATTTCTCTTACGGTTTTTATTATATTCCAAAGTCGTGTGAAGCATACCGGCCATTTTGAGGAGTTTCGAGTCCAGTTTCTGCATTGCAAGCCAAGGTTTTATTTCAGTTGCAATTATAGTAGTCCTTTCAGTGCCTTGAGAACAAGGAATTTCTCAAGGTGGCATGTGAAGTACTATTTTCACTTTTTTTTTTGGTGAACGGTACTACTCCTGCTTCACATTACAACGACTTTGATCTAAGGCTTGGCCTTGATCGCCCTCGACATCCTTCACGTCGATGTAACAAACTCCGTAATTGGCTATTTATTTTTTCCCCTCTCTTAATGAAATTGGTCAATCATCCTTTGGCCGGCCCAGAAAAAAAAAAAGAGACAACTTTGATCTAAGGCCTGGCCTTGATCGCCCTCGACATCCTTCATGTCGATGTAACAAACTTCGTAATTGGCTATTTATTTTTTTCCCCTCTCTTAATGAAATTGGTCGGCCATCCTTTGGCCGGCCCAGCAAAAAAAAAAAAGAAGAGATTTTCTTGCTTGACCTGTTTGCAAATCGTTGCTTCCTTTGCATTCTAGAAGAATAGAAGTCACCTCTTGTATTGTCCAAAAAATAGTTTGTTTACTTATGAATACTATAGCGAGCACTTCTTTACAACTGAATATCTGATTCATCGCTAAATAACATCTTTTTCGCCGGGTTGAGTGAAACCACAGATGCTTATAAATGGTTTTGATCAGATACAGCGTAAACATGGGCAAAGATACCGACTTCAAATTTAGCAGGTTTCAGAAGTGAAGTTCAATGACAGCTACATATATACAAAGTCATCCAAATTGACACGAGGTTTTGCTTCACACCTACTCAAATCAAGATCAAGAGAAATGGACTGCTACTGCAGCAACCTTATTCCATCTGACCAACCGACTGGTACTTGAGAGCCGAACAATGGTTGCTCAGAGACAGATGTGTTACATCCTTCTTCTTTTTCTTTTTTCTGAATCTTTCTCCTCTGTTCTGTCTCGATGCAGATTCTGAAAAATAAGTTGAACCGCCGGCTAGTCAGGATGGAAGGTCAACTGCCAGAAGTATATAGGCATCATTTTATTTTGGGTTAGGTTTGGTTGGGTTGAATCGAATATGGATAATGCATTACTTGAGCAGCCTGCCTCCAGTGATGCCTTCCCTAAATGCGCCCCCGTGTTTTGGATCAAGCAAAGAACACTCATGAAAAGGTAAAAAGAAAAAAAATAGTAGTCACTCTCTCTCATGAGTCATGACACAGAGGCACTGCATTTCCATGGATAGTTTGCTTGATGGTACAAGAGTGCTTTACTCGGGGGGTGTTTAGATCTAGGGTTGTAAAGTTTTGGCGTGTCACATCAGGTATTATATAGGGTGTCGCATAGAGTGTTCGGGCACTAATAAAAAAAACTAATTACAGAATCCGTCATTAAACCGCGAGACGAATTTATTAAGCCTAATTAATCTGTTATTAGCAAATGTTTACTTTAGTACCACATTGTCAAATCATGGAGTAATTAGGCTTAAAAGATTCGTCTCGTAAATTAGTCGCAAAGTATTTAATACTTCATGCATGTGTTCAAATGTTCAATGTGACAGGGTGAAAAATTTTAGGGAGGGATCTAAACAGGGCCTCAGTAGATTTTCAGCAAATTTAATTTAAAATTATTTATCGATTTTACAAGAACAATAGCACTAAAAAATTATGTAAACCATCCAAATTAATTATCGCTCTTGTTTTGATATTCCACCACATAACCTATTTTGTTGCAAAAGCCCACTCACTCAGCACTGCCAAGTCCATCCCCTTCACAAACATTTGATTCAACCCATTTCTTCTGACATGGATTCGCAGCGGACCATATCAGTGTGGATAGTTATATGGCTAGCTATGAGGTTAGTTTGACTCAAGCTCGTCCTTAGGTTAGTTGACTCTAACCCGATTTCACCTCACAACCACATTTTATGAGACGATATGGCTGATAAGTACCACTATAAATCCACGTATGAAGAAAAAGCCGAATAGATATTCATGTATGTAGAGAGGCAGAGATAATTTTGACGTGGCAATGTTGGTTGGATAGGCTTTTACAATAAAATAGGTATTTTGGGATGGGGGAGTAATTTGCTATGGCAAAATTGTTTCAAGCATTGAAACGATGTTTAGCTGTCTCCCAAGTCCCAACTTGTACACTACAAAGAAAACTCACGATAGGGCAGCAGCATATCAGAAACCATTTGATTGTTTAAGCAGCATTATATATAGAAACCATTTTATTGTTTACTCATATCGCCCGTCATCTTGTTGCAGATTCATAGCCGCATATATCAAAAACCATATGATTGTTTAAGCATATTTTAGAAACCATTTTATTGTTTACTCATATCGCCTGTCATCTTGTTGCAGATTCATTCAAGGCTGTCAACGACGATCGAGGGCGTGCCGATGTACCAGCGGCCATTCATGAAGGGGAAGCTAGCTAGCTCTACATCCACTTCTCCTTGGAAATCCCTGACTCGTTGAAACAAAATCTCTTTCTGCTCTTCCTCCTGTGTGGTGGTGCTGCGTTCTTGACTGCTGTGTGAGACATTGTTGCTTCCTTGAGATGACGAGCCGTATGCCGTAGCAGATGGCACCACGAATGGAGCTGTCAATGCGCAATTGACTCGGCCGTGTAAGCATCGCGTCTTGGCCCCCCGGTGTCGCGATCAGAATAGCAAAAGCGTTAAATTAGACTTGGCAAGTGAACTTATTCCTGTTCTATATATACTCCAATCGGAGCAGCTAGTCGGCCGGGACGGGTGGGGAGAACTAGGGTTTTACTGTTCCTCTTCGATCGATCATCACTCGCCTCGCCCATGTCAACGGCGGCGCTGGTGGCGCGGCTCGCCCGCGACGTATCGGCCGCGCGAGACGCCGCCCGCTTGGCCGCGGCCGCCGCATCCCGCGCCGCGCGCTCCTCGGCGGTCGCGTCGTCCAGTCCTTGCGCACGCTCGGCGGCCGTCGTCGCAGCACGTCGCGCGGCACGCTCAGCCGCCGCCGCCGCATCTCGCGCCGCGCGCGCGGTGTCACGCATCCCGTCTTATAACCTCGACGACTACAGCGACTACGAGCCAACTCCTGCTCCTCCCAGCCCATTGCCATCATGTAAGCCAATCCTCCCCCATCTTATTACGGGCCTTCTGATCCGATTGCCATAATCAGGTTAGGGGCATATTAGGCAGGATAACTTTAAGGAACCAAATTGAAACTTGCAAGCCAATTCGCTGTTCTTGACAGTATTAATGTTGTGCTGTTGTGATAGATGGTCCTGAGCCAGCTGACGATGAGACGGACAAGGATTTTGAGACTGATCTAGTTGACAGTGTGACGGACAAGGATTTTGAATCTGATGAAGCCATTTGGGCCTTCTATGAGCGCTGGTGCAAGGCTTACGATAAGGAGCGTGACCATGCTGAGATGGCTCACCGGTTCAAGATATTCAAGGAAACTGCAGAGCTTGTTCATAGATCCAACAAGGATGCTCCAGAAGAAGAGAAACTATGTTTTGGCCCATACTGCGATGGGTTCGATGAGCAACAGAGGGCTGAATTTCTGCTTAAGTTTGGCCATTTTCACGGGATTCACGAATTTGTAGAGCAGTGGAAGATCGACTTCCCAAAGCCGCGGAAGATTGACTCCCCAAATCAATCCCCATGAATCACCAAATCTATCCTAATACGGGTAGACGGACCAAGTTCTACTTCTCTATCTTTATCTTTATCTCAACTATTATAAAAAATAAAGATGTTTTTGTCGGTATTTTGGCACGTGATCCGTATTTGAGTCGGTTTTTAAGTTCGTTTGCTTTTGGAAATACAGTTCTGTGTTTGAGTCAGTTTTTAAGTTCGTTTATACTTCTAAAAATACAAAAGAAGTCGTATAAGAAATTTCTTTTAAAAAAATGCTAACTTGAAATGAAAGTCAAACTCCTAGAAAAATGCTAACTTGAGATGCTCGACGCCTTCGCCACCGCCAAACCCGCTGGCACGAGCAGGAGCACGGGCTAAGGATTGGAGAGAGGGGAGGAAGAAGAAAGAGGAGGAGAATGACAGGCGGAATCCATTGGTTAATAGAGTGGAATGTGAATAGTATGTTGGAATAGAAGATAAATTTGACTCTCTAAATTTTTATCAGCCTGGCAATATAGATATTTAGAGAGTCAAAAATAACCACTCCGTTAGAGGCATCTCTAACAGCCCACAAACAGCTAGGGTTGAGTTGAGGGAGCCTGGAGCGCTTCCACCTCCAGCATCTATTCCCTTCGTGCCCGATGCCCGCTTCCACGCCGCCACTGACCGCTGTCCGCGCCGGCGCCACGCCGCGTCCGCTGTTAGCGCCGGCGCAGCCCAGTGCCGAGCCACACCACAGCGCCGACGCCCGTGGGTCCGCCGTCCGCGCCATCGCGGCGCCGAGCTGGGGGCCGACGACGTTACAACTTCTCCTTGTATCGCCAGTCGCCGCCTTGCTGCGGGACGTCGGCCGGTTGCCGTCTTGTCGCAGAGCCGCCGCCCGCTGTCTCCCGTCTGGCGTGGCGTCTACCGGTGCCCGTCTCCAGCTCTCCGCTCCCGGCTGCTTCATAAATCGATTTGTGATTCATGAATCTGAGAATGATTGAGTATGCACTTTGTAAATTGTGGTTGTTGAATGTTGATTTTTATCGCATTTATATTAAATTTGTACTTGTGTATCGGTTTTTTGGTGTTAGAAAATTTTAGCATGTGTTGTGAACCTACGAACTGAACTTACCCAAGGAAAAAAATTCATGGCTACTACACTGGCAGTCAAGAACGCAGCATCACCACATAAGAGGAAGAGCAGAAAGAGATTTTGTTTCATGGACCAGTCGGCGCAGAAAGATTGCTATATATCCACTGCTCCAATTTTGTTCATCTACTGGTCCTCTTCGATGAAGCAGTAGTATCCATGAAACAAAATCGGAGCAGCAGAAAGATTGTTATATATCCACTGTTCCGTCTCGGCCGATACTACTGCATATTAATGATATATATATATATATACTCCAATCGGATCAGTCGGCCGGGACGGGTGGGGAGAACTAGGGTTTACCGTTCCTCTTCAATCGATTATCCCTCGCCCATGTCAACGGCGGCGCTGGTGGCGTCGCTCGCCCGCGACGTATCGGCCGCGCGAGCCGCCGCCCGCTTAGCTGCGGCCGCCGCATCCCGTGCCGCGCGCTCCTCGGCGGTCGCGTCGTCTAGTCCTTGTGCACGCTCGGTGTCGAAACAAGATTTCGGCAATAATAAAAGGGGGTGGCTATCAAGCTAGGAAAGTGAATGGGTTTGGAGAAAAAGAATTTTATACAGGTTTAGGCCTTCTTATTCAAGAAGTAATACCTTACTCCTGTCCGGGGATGATTCCGCCGAGTATGTTATTGATTGTATGATTGGGAGAAAAAAGAAATCGTCCCGAGAGGAACCCGGACCCCTCCTTATATAGGGGAAGGGATCCGTAATACAAAATACAGTCCATATCCTAACGGAATATGGGATTACAGATAAAATACAATCGTAACCGACTAGAATCCTGGGTATTTTCTTGACATACAAGTTTAGAATCTAACCCGAGTCCTCATAAAGATATTCTATCTATATTTGGTACCATATATCCAGCTGGAATATAACCGCCATGTAGATATGGGGTAACCATAATCTCCACAGTAGCCCCCGAGACCTTCGCAGTTGACCAAAATAGTCTTCTCGAAACAAAAAACAATAATCTGAGTGCTTCAATTCAACTTGCTCCGGCTTACCGAGTGCTAGAAGACTGTGAAGGGCGAAAATAAAACATGGTGCATCGAGTAGATGCACCTAATTAGGTGTAACCCCCGACTATGTGATTAGTTGAAAAATTAAACATATAGTCAAGAACCGAGTGATCTTATATCGAAGCATGCATGGTACTCAATAAAATACCCAGCCGACTGCTTCTCACTTGAATATATCAAGGACAAAAAATATGAAAAGGGCCGAGTGATAAACACTCAAAGGTCCAAAAATAGACATGTTTGATAGGAATCCGAGTAAGAATCTCATAAAATGACCCATCAAACATGATAGAAAATCATGGTAATTAATGAGTCTAATAGCCTAGGCTGTGACCCTTACCATAACCAAAATAAGCATATAACATGCTGGGAGAATGACTACTAACAAACCAGTCATCTCAAATTAACCCAACAGCTTTCGTAGCCTAAAAAAGCTTACAAAAATGGTATAATACCTTTATGTTGGGCACCTTTTCATGTGCATCATAATAATTCCAAAGAATTATTGAATCGCGTTAAAAAGGATTTCAACAGCATCGGGCCGCATCATTGTGAGCACATATTGCCAAAGCAAAAAGCGCCTAAGTCCCTAGGGATCACAACGGGCCACGCTGAAAACATAATTGGGCTGAAGTACTGTACAGGCCAGGGCCCATTAGTACTCCCGATACCCTAAAAACACCGAAGTCCAAACGTCGTTTCGTCTTCCCCGCTGAGACTCTCGCCATTTTCCCCATTTCCTGCTACAGTACAAAATTGCGCCGGGCAAACTAGGGTTCATCAATCCGCTCCAATCCACCCTTAAAAAACTTCACGAAATCTCTTCCCGCATCCACCGCTCCGATTCCCCATCCCTTTCCAGCCGTATCTCGAACTAAATCAAATCATCAGTTCTCATTCATGGCGGAAGAAAGAGAAAGCTTCGAGAGTCAGTGGGCGCCCTCCGATGTGACGGAAGACAATCTGAAGGAGATGGTGGCGCACGACGTTCTTCCAGCAAAAGAGATCATCGGGTGGCGACCGGCATTTGGTGAGGCATTCCCGACCCCCGATACACACGAAATCGTGGTATTTGCTCATTTCTTCTATGGCGGATTTTCTCTTCCAACCTCAAGATTTTTCCGGGGTATTCTGAACTTCTACGGGATTAGCTTGCATCATCTGAATCCAAATTCCATAGTGCATATTGCCAATTTTATCCATGCCTGCGAAGCTTTTCTGGGCATTAGGCCTCATTTCGCCTTATTCCGCCGCATTTTCTTCCTCAAGCCCCAGCCAAATAAGAGCAAACCATGCGTCGTTGGGGGTGCTGGTTTCCAACTCAGGGGAACACTAAGCCAAAAATACTTCTCCATGCCCTTCAAGACCTCAAATAAAGGCTGGCACGCAAACTGGTTTTATGTTCAAAACCCCGAGCCTGTTCTTCCCGAGTACTCCTGTCTTCCTCCAGTTTATCGGGATACTTGGAACTCACTGCTAATGGGAGACGAAGCTGCACAAGCAGTAGAACTGATGGAGAGGATGATAAAGCTAAAAGAACAGGGCCTTCAAGGAGAACAGATCACCCGGCACTTTATCAAATGTCGGTTAGCTCCAATCAAAGAAAGATCTCGCACAGCCTTCGAATTTGACGGCAAGCATGACCCAAACCGTGAAGATCCAGATTCTCTTGACTTCAAGGTCATGAAGGAAAGGATGTATAAGCTCTTCTCAAACGCCATCGTTGTCAGCTACTCACACTTGCTGCCAGTCGTACCGTTCAATGCATTCAATCCTCCTCCACCAGTACGTATTCATACACTTCAATCTTTCTCAAAATATGATCTTGTTTTCTTGTTGAATCAGCTAACAATGAAGGATATTACATCCAGGAATTTGCTTTGATGCAGTCGGATCCCCCAATCGCTCAACGCCGATCTCCCCACCACCAAACTGGGCAAGGGAGCGGAGGACCAAGAATTCGGTCTGAAACTCAACCTAGTGCTTCTGATCCAGTCGGCCAGTCAGATTATCGAAAGAGGAAGTTGGTTCTAAGTGACGACGAAGCCGATGATACCACCAGGAGGCCTGAAGACCGAGAGACGACCAAGAAACTACCAAAACAAGCTACTCCAAGGAAGAAAACATCCAGTCGCCATGTGCCAAAGATCAGGAAGTCTTCTAGGTGCAACTCATATAACGATCTCTCTTGTATTGATACGCACCCATTGCGGCAATAATACTGATAATCAAATTTGCAGGAAACCATCTGATATAGACCCGTCTGGAAAAGACTCTGACCCGACTAACATGGGCACGAATTCTTCCAAAGAAACCGGGCCAACTGTTGGGGATCACCCGAGTGACAATCATCCGGCAACTGATAATGTAGAATTCGGTGATCAACCCCCAACTGGAAACCAGTCGGCCGAAGCCGAAGCCGGAGTTAATCAGGAGCCCCCGACTGGAAACCAGTCGGACGCAGGGCCAAGCCAAGAGATTCTAGAAGTCGAAACCCAAGCAGACAGCCCTCGCAGACAAAACGCGGACAATAACCAGAGATCTGGATCTCCTTTAAAGGCATCCGAATCCGCTCGTCCTCGTCCAGAAATCATCACGGGTAAACACTTTGTCTGAAACCATGTTGACCCAAATAACTCTGATCGATTGTCTAACCTTTGTCAGTGAATACATTAGGACCAATGATTGGTGATGAAGAAGAAATCCCCCGTATACAAGCAGCTGAGGATTCATGCCCTCCGATTCTGGTCAAGTGGTGGGATGACAACATGCAGCCTCAAGGGATCGTGATAAATAAGCAAAAAGAGGACGAAGAGTTATGCCTACTGAAGAAGGCACTTGGTCAGGCAACCCGCATTGTAAATGTAAGCCCTCTGGTACCTGATTTCAACCATCTTGTTTGCCATTTAATTCACGCGCTAATTAAACTATCTTGCAGAGGATTCATCTTAGGAACGAAGCCAAAACAGTAACCTTAGAGAGGTTAGTCCCTCATCTCGGAACCCTCGAAGCCACCAGGAATCAACTGCACGAAGTGAAAGAACTTGCTAGGAAGAATGAACATGATCTGAGGGATCGGATCGCTGAGCTCCAGGAATCAAATTTTGAACTGAGTGGCTCATCAAAAGGTACGCACAAACTCTGCTCAACTGACTCATACTGTTATCTTTGCAATCTTGATTAACCGTGATCAATGTAGTGCAAGCTGCCAAGATATCTCAGTTGGAGAACCAGATTCAAATTCTGGAAAGTGACAAGGCAGAACTGGCAAGACAAAGAGACCTGGCTTTAAAGGAAGTTGAAGGTATCAACAATGAATACCTCAAAAGCCATTATCCTCCATATGCTAACTTATTAATGTGAATCTGTTGATGCAGACCGCAAGATCAATCTCAAGCTCAATTCGACGTCCTGGTTGGCAAGATCAAAAAACTCGAAGGAACCCGGGATGAGGTTGCTAACGCTGCTGCCCCAATTGTTCAAGCGATGTTCTTCAATAACAACGGCCCGAGTGTACTTGATGCTTCTGAAATTTTCGACAAGCTGAGAGTTGCTCCGGATACATATTTCAAGAACATCAAAGAAGCTGGAAGTATGGGAGCAAGTCTGGCGTTGGCGATGACCAAATCTCTTTATTCGAGGGTTGACGTTGATGCCATTGATGGCTTTGCAGACGGGACGAGCGAAGAAGCTGCTCTTGACCTCATCAGCAATGCACAAAAAGCCGCTGACAAGATTGCTGCTGATGTAGTTGAGAGATTTCAGGACACCGATCTTCGACCGACTGGTCCTGATAATTCTGATGATGAAAAGACTGATACTGATTACTGTACCAATGATTTTGATGATTAATGATGATGGAGGCACAATTTGTACAATACTGATGAATTTATGCTATGCTTGATATCTTAACTTAGTTCCTGATTTCTTAAAAGTTTTTGCCAAACCTTGTTGAGCCTAAAACCCGCAAAAGTTGTTAAAAAACTTTCAGTCCTCATTGACTAAGCCAAGAAATCAAACAGGGCAATGATACATCAAGTAAGCAAATTGAATTGATAAAAATCACACTCCATTATTATTATAGTAGCCCCCTGACTGAAAACTTCAAGGAAAAACTTGAAGTTAGCAGTCAAAGAGGAGAGATACAAACGAAATGCCTAAGCGTAAAATCGACGAAGGTGTTCAATATTCCAAGAATTGTTGATAAGAGTACCGTCTTCGCGCTTGAGTCGATAGGAACCCGGCCGAGTGACTTCAGCAATTATGAACGGTCCTTCCCATAAGGGAGATAATTTATGCCGATCCTGTATTGTTTGAATTTTCCTCATAACCAGGTCACCGACTAAAAAGGCTCGCGATCGAACATTCCGATTATGATAACGGCGCAACCCTTGCAAATATCGAGTCGACTGAATTAAAGCTGCTTCTCGGGCTTCTTCTAGTCGATTGATGTCGTCTACTCGGCCCTCTTCATAGCCCTCCTCGTTGAAGTTCCGAAATCGTAGCGATTCAAATTCCACTTCACTCGGCAACATTGCTTCTGCACCGTAAACCAAAAAGAACGGCGACTGGCCGGTAGCCCGACTAGGAGTAGTGCGTAAAGACCAGAGTACGGACGACAGCTGATCTACCCACTTACCAGCATAGGGACGTAGCCGGTCAAAAACTCGTGCTTTGATCCCTTGAAGTATCATGCCGTTAGCGCGCTCGACTTGTCCGTTACTCATAGGGTGTGCCACGGAGGCGTAACAAATTTTAATACTGAAGTCTTCACAAAAGTCTTGAAATGCTCCGCCAGTGAATTGAGTGCCATTATCAGTGATGATCCGATTAGGTACCCCAAACCGATGCACAATGTTGATGAAAAAATCTCTAGCTTTATCTGCTGTGATCGTGATGACTGGTTTAGCCTCAATCCACTTGGAGAATTTGTCGATAGCCACAAAGAGATGCGTGTAACCGCCGACTGCCCTTTTAAACGGGCCGACCATGTCAAGCCCACAGACCGCAAACGGCTAGGACAACGGGATGGTTTGTAACTCTTGGGCTGGCAAATGAGTTTGTCTGGCAAAGAATTGACAACCTTCGCATGTCCGCACAATCTTGTCCGCATCGGACACAGCTGTAGGCCAGAAAAAACCTTGCCGGTAAGCTTTGCCGACAATGGTCCGTGCAGCAGCATGATTACCACAAATACCAGAATGAATATCCTTCAACAACTGTCTCCCTTCTTCCAAAGACACACAGCGCTGCAGTATTCCTGATGGACTTTTCTTGTACAGCTCAGTCTCATGAATAATGTAAAGCCTGCTGCGCCTGGAAATCCTCTCGGCTTCATTTTTGTCTTGAGGGAGTTCTTGTTTGCTCAAAAATTTTATAAACGGTTCTCTCCAGTCAGCTTCAATCATGCTTACGCCTTGAGCATCCATGGCTTCGACTGTCTCTTTTCTGGGCACGGTCGGTTTATAAAGATGTTCGACGAACACATCTGAAGGAGCTGCTTCCCGTTTTGAACCAAAATTGGCCAGTCTGTCGGCTGCCTCATTGTTATGTCGGAGGACATGGGTGAGCTCGAGTCCATCGAATTTATTTTCCAACTTGCGTACCTCTTGTCGATAAGCAGTCATATTATCATCTAGACATGACCACTCTTTCATGACTTGATTAACAACTAACTGAGAGTCTCCACGGACGATTAATCGGCGAATGCCTAAAGAGATTGCAATCCTTAATCCATGGAGTAGCGCCTCGTATTCCGCCACGTTATGGGACGCAGAAAAATGTATCCACAATACGTAGCTCAATCTTTCTCCAGTCGGGGAAATCAAGACGACCCCAGCTCCAGTGCCTGTAAGCCTCTTCGACCCATCGAAATGCATAGTCCAATATTCCATCTTTTCCTCTGGCATGTTTTCTTGGCACTCGGTCCACTCGGCAAGGAAATCAGCTAAAGCTTGTGACTTGATCGAAGTTCGTGGCTTGAATGATATGTTCAAAGACATCAACTCTAAGGCCCACTTCGCAATCCGTCCATTTGCTTCGTGATTGTGAAGTATATCTCCGAGTGGAAACGATGTGACTACCGTGACCGAGTGACTTTGAAAATAGTGAGATAATTTTCTGACGGTAATTAAGACACCATATAATAACTTTTGAACCTGAGGATACCTTGTCTTGGAGTCGGCTAAAACCTCACTGACAAAATAAATTGGTCGTTGGACTTTTTGAATATGGCCTTCCTCTTCACGCTCAACAACCAGGACCGTGCTCACAACCTGAGAGGTCACCGACACATATAACAGTAGCGGCTCTTGTGGATGCGGCGAGGCCAAAACTGGTGGAGTAGTGAGAAGTCTCTTGAACTTTTCAAAGGCTTTTTATGCTTCGGGTCCCCACTGAAAATTGTCAGTCTTTTTCAGCAGCTTGAAGAAGGGCATCCCCCGTTCGCCGAGTCGTGAGACGAACCGGCTGAGCGCCGCCATGCAACCAGTCAGCTTTTGGACGTCTTTTTGGAAGCTTGGCGGTTTCATGTTGAGGATGGCGTTGATTTTCTCCGGGTTGGCCTATATGCCTCTTTGAGATACCATAAATCCGAGCAACTTTCCTGACGGTACTCTGAAGATGCACTTTTCCGGGTTTAGTTTCATCCTGAAAGCACGAATGCTTGTAAAAGTTTCTTCTAAATCCGCGATCAGGTCATCCTTCTGCTTGGTCTTGACAACTACATCATCAACATAAGCTTCAACATTGCGACCGATCTGAGTTGAAAAACATCAATGAATCATGCGTTGATAGGTTGCTCCTGCGTTCTTCAATCCAAAGGGCATGGTGATGTAGCATTAGGCTCCAAAGGGCGTAATAAACGAGGTCTTCAAGCAGTCGGATTCTTTTAGTCGGATCTAATGATATCCCAAGTAACAGTCCAAGAAGCTGAGTAACTCGCAGCCGGCTGTTGAGTCAACCACCTGGTCAATGCGAGGTAACCCAAAAGGGTCTTTGGGACAAGATTTGTTGAGGTCGGTATAATCGACACACATACGCCATTGCCCCGTCTTTTTCCGAACCAGGACTGGGTTAGCCAGCCAGTCGGGATGAAGGACTTCCTTAATGAAGCCTGCTGCTAACAGCTTGGTTAATTCCTCCTTGATCGCATCCTTTCTGTCCTGTGCAAAACGGCGGAGTCGTTGCTTGATGGGTTTGGCGTCTTCCTTAACATGTAAAGAGTGCTCAATCACCTCTCTGGGGATACCAGGCATATCGGATGGTTTCCACGCAAAAATATCTTTATTATTTTGAAGAAAGGTGATGAGCGCGCTTTCCTATTTACAATCTAACTCAGCGCCTATTACAGCAGTCTTATCAGGATCGGAGGGATCTAAGGGAATCTTTTTCGTCTTGGCATCGCTTTCTTCGGTCTTCGTCAGCTTGGTTGCAGGCACTTCTCCCTCGCTTGTCGTGGTCGCAGCCAGTCGGATCTCTTCGCGGGCGAGAATAGTCTCGTGGGTTTGGGCGATCTCGCAACTTTCTTTGTCGCATGTGACGGCCTGCTTGATGTCACTTCGTAGTGATATGACTCCTCGAGGACCAGGCATCTTCATCATCATGTAGGTGTAGTGTGGGACGGCCATAAATTTAGCTAAAGCTGGTCGTCCAAGTATAGCATGATATGCTGTCTCGAAATCAGCAACTTCGAAACAGACATTTTTTGTGCGAAAATTTTCCCCCGTGCCGAAGGTAACTAGAAGAGTGATCTGGCCGAGTGGTGTAGCTGACAGTCCTGGGATAACACCGTGGAAGGGTGCATTACTCGGCTTTAACTCCGTGCGAGGAATCTGCATATCGTCCAGGGTCTTACGAAAAGGATGTTGAGTGCGTTGCCACCGTCGATGAGAGTTCGTCGGAGCTTGACATTGCGAACCACTGGGTCTAGTACCAGGGGGTACCGCCCCTGGTGGACCACTCAGTCGGGATGATCCGAGCGGTCGAACTTAATTGCTATCTCCGACCACCGAAGATATTGGGGCGTGTTAGGCTGAACCGCATTGATCTCCCGTTCTGTTAGCTTCTGTTTTCTCTTAGACTCATAAGCCAGGGGTCCGCCGAAGATGTGGTTAAGTTCTTTGCGATGATCTTGGAAACCAGTCGGGGCATCGTCTTCATCATCTTTGTTCTTTGATGTGCCTTGATCTCCGTCTGAAGGTTTACGTGCGTTCTTGACGTATTGCTCCGCGAACTGTTTGTAGACGAAGCAATCTTTGGCCACGTGGTTGGAGTTGGGATGATGCGGACATTGGGAGTTCTTTATCTTGTCGAAGGTGTTGACGCGGGAACGTTGTCAGGATGATGGAGAGGTGGTCGCCACAAGTTCTTCAGGCTTACGCTTGCGATCCTTGTGGTTGTTACTTCCACTCCCTCCTGCGGTCGGCGTGTCCTTCTTTGGCTTCCAAGTGGTGCCCGACTGTTTGGACGCGGTAATAGCATCTTCGGCTTTGGCATACTCGTTGGCTTTTTCAAACATCTGCTTAACCGTCCTGGGGGGTTTACATCCGAACTTGCCGACTAGGTCCTCGTGGCGAATGCCTTTAGTGAAGGCGGCGATGATGACGTCGTCGGTGATGTCGGAGATCTTGTTGCGTTGTTCGGAGAAGCGCCGGATGTAATCTCGAAGGGATTCTCCAGACTTCTGAACAACGTTGTAGAGATCAAATTGTGTGCCGGGGCGTTCAAAGGTGCCCTGGAAGTTGGCAATGAAGTGATCACGAAGTTCCGCCCATGATCCGATCGTGCCACGGGGTAGTCCGTTGAGCCAGGATTGGGCGGAGTCCGCTAGGGCCACAGGTAGATAGTTTGCCATGGCCTTGCTGTCTCCTCCTGCTGCGCGGATTGCGAGTCCGTAGACGGTGAGCCAAGACTCCGGATTAGTGGTGCCGTCATACTTCTCAATTCCAGTCGGCTTAAAGCTGGCTGGCCAATCCACTCGACGCAGGTCATTAGTGAAGGCAGCTACTCCATCCACGTCGTCGTCGTAGCGATTTGGTGAATGGCGGTGACCTCGCGCTGCACGGCGCTGGTTGATCATGTCGCGAAGGTCGACGGGACGCTGGTGAGGTGGAGAGTGAGGCCGTTTAGCTCGGCGCTCCCTGTGACGTTCGGGAGGCGAGTGAAAAGATCGTTCGTCGTGACCCCTGCTCCTGCGACTAGATCCTGTGCCGATGATGCTGAGGCTTGGCTGATGATAATCATGAGATCGGAAGTGAGGGACTCGGCTACTAGTCGGGGTACGGGTGCTTGCGGAGTTGGCTGGAACCGAGGCAGCGATCATGGTCTTCGTCTGATTCAAGATGTTGACAACATGATCAGCTTGGTTGAGTGTGTCTTCCTTGAGGAGGGTGTCGAGGAGAGTGATTGCTGCAACCGCGTTCTGCTGGGGGGTGCGAAAGACCGCTGTTCCATCGACGTCTTGTTGCCCAATGAGCTCTCTCGCTCGGCGCCCAGATTCCAAGGCGCGTTGCCGTCGATCTTTAGCCTCCTTTGCAACCCGTTCGCGATCTTGTTGCTAACGCTGTAGTCGTTCTCGCTCCTGTCACTGTCGCTCTTCCTCCAGTCGGCGACGTTCAGCTTCTTGCCTTGCGCGATCTTGGTCCGCTTCTCGGGCTTGGCGCTGTTCCTCCATTTCGTTGTCAGCCATGAATACGCCGAAGAAGAGGGGCGTGTAGTTATCCTCAGAGCTGTCATCGAAGTTGTCGAGGTCGCCATGGTCATAGTGGTAGCCGAAATCGTTGTAGTCGAGGATCTCGGTTGGTCGAGAACTGACGCCGGGGGAGCTAAGGTAACCATCCAACTCTTCCGTCGAGACTGTCCCAAGAGGTTGGAGTATAACGCCAACCTCTCTGGATCTAGATTGGATCGGGGCCGAAGCCGGAGCTCTCCTAGATCTTCGAGTGGGAGATGTCTTGACAGTGAAAACAGCGGCCAAATCATCAGGAAGTTTCATCAGGATTGAGGGATAGGACCCGTCGTCTTGATCTGGTCGCGGAAGAGTAGATTGGATCTCGTCCGAGTGGTTTGAAGCCGACTTGGGAGAGATGATCTTGGAGTAGGCCTCGGCCGAGTTCGGAATACCGAATGGCACGAGGACCTGGTCTCTCCCCAACTGGTTTGAATCCGAGTCAAGGAGAGAGATCTTGCCGAAGTCGTTGGTGATGAAGTTGAGGCTGCCGAACCGGAACGCCTGCCCAGGAAGGAAGGCGCAGTCGTCGATGCCAGAAACGAAACCCATCGCACTTAGTCGGCGAGAACTTGACGCAACCCCTACCTGGCGCGCCAACTGTCAAAACAAGATTTCGGCAATAATAAAAGGGGGTGGCTATCAAGCTAGGAAAGTGGATGGGTTTGGAGAAAAAGAATTTTATACAGGTTCAGGCCTTCTTATTCAAGAAGTAATACCCTACTCCTATCCGGGGATGATTCCGCCGAGTATGTTATTGATTGTATGATTGAGAGAAAAAAGAAATCGTCCCGAGAGGAACCCGGACCCCTCCTTATATAGGGGAAGGGATCCGTAATACAAAATACAGTCCATATCCTAACGGAATATGGGATTACAGATAAAATACAATCGTAACCGACTAGAATCCTGGGTATTTTCTTGACATACAAGTTTAGAATCTAACCCGAGTCCTCATAAAGATATTCTATCTATATTTGGTACCATATATCCAGCTGGAATATAACCGCTATGTAGATATGGGGTAACCATAATCTCCACACTCGGCGGCCATCGCAGCACGTCGCGCAGCACGCCAAGCCGCCGTCGCCGCATGTCACGCTGCACGCGCGGTATGTTACCTCGACGATTACGATCCATCAGGTAAGCTAATCCCCCCAATCTTATTAGAGCAAGTTTAATAGTATAGCCAACTACTAACTACAAATCATCTATAGCTAATGTAATAGCCAATTCATATAATAGTTGCTTACTATACTATTAATACTCGGTTCTACCTGTCATACGCACATTACGTCTTGGAGTCCGTGCTGCAGCTGGCTACAGATCTATAGCCCGCTGCTCTTCTCTCTCTTCGTTTATCTCTTTAAAATATGTTTATAGCTGGCTTATAGCCTGCTATTGTACCTGCTCTTACGGGCCTTCTGATTGCCATCATCAGGGCATGGGCATATTAGGCAGGATAGTTTTCTTTAGACTAGAAAAAGTGTGCGTTGTAACAGGTGAAGCTATTTTAATCTTATTATTGTTCATTGAAATTCACCGTGAGAATTGTTTAGATATATATTTTTCTAGAAAATCATATCAAGTTAGCATGCGAATCTTTTTTTTAAAGAATTTCTTATACGACTCATTTTGTATTTCCAAAAGTGAACGAGATTAAAACCGAACTTAAATATGGATATGTATTTCCAAAAGTGAACGAACTTAAAATCCAACTCATACACGGATAACGTACCAAAGTACCGACAAAAACATCTTTAATGTTTACAATAGTAGACATTTATGCTCGCAAATTAGGAACCAAATTGAAACTTGCAAGCCAACTCGCTGTTCTTGACAGTATTAATGTTGTTCCATTGTGATAGATGATGGTCATGAGCCAGGTGCCTTTTTGACGAATTTTGATGAGTCTGCTGACGATTTTACGGACAAGGATTTTGAGTCTGATGAAGCCATAGGGGCCATGTATGAGCGCTGGTGCAAGGCTTACGATAAGAAGCGTGACCTTGCTGAGATGACTCACCGGTTCAAGATATTCAAGAAAAATGCAGAGGCTCTTCACAGATCCAACGAGGGTGCTTCAAAATATGAGAAAATATATTGTGGCCCATACTGCGATGGGTTCGATGAGCAAGAGAAGGCTGAAGCTCTGCTTAAGTTTCGCCATTTTCCCAGGGTTTGCGAATATGTAGAGTCGTTTAAGATCGACTTCCCAAAGTCGCGGGAGATTGACTCCCCAAATCAATCCCCATGAATATCCTAATAAGGGTAGACGGACGGACCAAGTTCTACTTCTCTAGCTATCTTTATCTATATCTCTATTATTACTAGCAAAAATGCCCGTGCGTTGCAACGGAATGAAAAAAAAGAAGAAAATTGAATTAAAACATATTAAATTCTAATTTAATGAAATATAAATTTTCTGCAATATTAATTACACTATTTGAAATTATAGCAAAATTGGTCGTGCGTTGAAACGAAAAGAAAAAAATAAAATTGAATTAGAAAAATATTAAATTATAATTAAATGAAACACAAAATTTCTGAAATATTTGGGTATTTTTTAAGTAGGTAGGTATATAATTAAATTAATTTATAAGTAAAGTAAGTGTGAGAAATAAAATGTTATGGTTGGATTTATTTTTTATTAAATTTTCTATATTAATTACACTCATTGAAATTTTCTTGAAATTTACATAGCTTAATTGCTATTTTTATAATACAAACATCATTTCAGCATTTATTGAAATAAAAATCTAAATAAAAATCCCTTTATCTCTATGGGCCTTTTTCAGCCCACTTTCTTCTTCAGCCCTCAAGCGACCAAAGTCTAATTAATATCCCCATACTCCTCCTCTCGCTTGCTGGACCACCGGCCCGCGTACGGCCCAAGTGGTTTGGCCCAACGCTCGATCGATCTGAGCCGTTCGTTTTAATGGACGGCTCGGATAAGTTCCAAATTGATGAGAACCCTAACCCTCCCCCTCCCCCCGCCAAGCCGGCCACCTCCCCCGCCCCCGATGCCGCCTCTCCCCTCCCCCTCTCCCCATTGGCGTGCTTCCCCTCCCCTACCCTCCAGCGGACCCCTCCCTCCCAGCCGAGCCAGCCGCCTCGCCCGCCCCCGATGCCGCCTCTCCCCCTCCCCCTTTCCCCACCGGCGCCGCTTCCCTCCCCTCCCCTCCAGCGGCGCCGCTCCCTCTCCTCTCCCCCCGTCTCACCGGCACGGCGCGGCGATGGCAGGATGCGGCGGAGACGGCAGACCGCTCCCTCTCCCCCTCTCCCTCCCGTCTCACGGCGTGGCGCGGCGACGGCGGAGACGGCGGAGATGGCCGTCCCTCCCCCTCTTCCTCTTCCTCTCCCTGTCGGCCTCGACGGCCATCCCTCCCTCCCTACCTCTCGGTGACGGTGCCCTCCCAACGGCGGCATCCGCGCTCCCTCGGCGACGGCCGTCCCTAAGGCAAGCGTCGACGGCGACGATGGCGTCTGCAGCGTCCGCGGGTGGATCCGTTAGCAGTGGCGGCGACCGCGGGCGGATCCGGCAGCGGCGGCTTCCTCCGGCGGCGGCATCTGCGGCCACCATTTTTTTCTTTTGCAATTTTTTTCCATCGTTATTGCTAACCAAATCGGATTGCATACAGATGAAAACACGGACGAAAATTAGATGTGACGAAAGGAAAAATACGAATATTTATATTAGTTATTAGTTATAGATATAGATTAAATGATAAAATATGAATAATACTTTATGCGTAACTTATTTTTTAAAATTTTTTCATATATATTTTAAATAAAACGGATTGTCAAAGATTGTACACGGAAACCCATGAATCAACTTATTTTGGGACAGCATGTGTGTGTATTTTTTTTTAAGAAAAAATTGAAGCTCCTACTTTAATAAGAAGGGAAAATATCGTGAGTTCGTGACTTGTTGCCTGGTGGCCCTGGTCACAGTCACAGAGCTAGCCTTATCTCTATCTTCTTCTCTTTTTTTTTTGGTGAGAACAGCCTTATCTCT
The DNA here is from genome assembly GCF_034140825.1 of Oryza sativa Japonica Group. Taxonomy (NCBI): domain Eukaryota; kingdom Viridiplantae; phylum Streptophyta; class Magnoliopsida; order Poales; family Poaceae; genus Oryza; species Oryza sativa. The sequence goes on along the minus strand of NC_089037.1, from coordinate 33,687,927 downwards.
ATCGCTTTACTCTCTCTGTCCCTGGCTTTCTTCGTCTCTCTTCATGTCGCCGGCACATATCCACCACCGGCTCCAACCCTCCCCAACCGTGGCGGAGCCCCCTCCCTCTACCCCGGCGCCCGTCCCTCCGGGCTCCGGCATCCTCCTGCCTATGCCGCTCGGCCCGTGCTTCGTCGCACCGCTGCCAGGGCTCTCCTCCTCCTGCTCAGAGGCAGTTCGGTGACGAGCGGGTTGGAGCAGCCTCGCCCCTCCTCGTCTGGATCCAGCCGCAGGCATGGCCACATCGCCGGCTCCTCTACTGCTCCTCTCCTCCATCTCCCTGCGCTCACCGTTCCTGATGAGGGCACGGCGACTCGAGGCGACGGCTGCGGCGACTCGGTCTTCCAGACTCGTCCCGCCACCGGCTACGGCCTCAACGGGCGATGACGGGCGACCTAGCCGACGGATCCATCGGCGTGGAGGTCTGGGGCCGTCAGATTTAGCCGCATCCGACCTCCATGGTGACGGGCTGACGGCGACAGCGGGTTGCAGGTGCGACAAATGCCCCTCCTCTCCTCTACTTTCCCTCGGTGGCTTGGCCGGTGGATCCATCGGTGTGGAGGTCGGAGACAGGCGGATCTGGGAGATGCGATGGTGACGCCACCCCGTCCCGTTCTTCCTCCCACACCAGAAGAAGGAGCAGTGATGATAATGAATTACTCTTGTGCTTTGTTGATGTTTATTCATGCTTTTTTTTCTAATCTTGAGGATCTGGGTTGTTCATATGTTAAAATAAGGATATGGGGATTATTGTTTGTTGTTAATATTTTCACCTTCAATTTGAGGATCTGGGGCATTGTATTGGGGGATTGGGGCATTGAGGAGTCAATGAAGAGAATCGGGCTCAATAAAATGGCTCAATTCGAGCCAGTCAAGGTTTTTTCTGTGTGATTTTTATTTTTATTATTCTTCCTGTTTGTAGTTTTCTCTTCCTCTGTGTTCTGTGTCCGATTGGATTTTGTACCGATCTTTAAACTTGTGCAATATCGCTTGTGTTCATGGCGCGTGGGAACACAGGCCTCGCTCGATCGGACATACGAACGAGAAATTAATGTGACGAAAGGAAAAATCCAAATCTTTTAATTAGTTAAGATAAAAAGAAATGAAGAGGTTTTTGTCGGTATTTTGGTTCGCCACCGCTAGCCAATGAATAAAATGAATAATATGTTTTGGTGGTCCATTAGTCTAGCACACGCGTGCGTACGTCGTCTATCATCCGCATTCCACGCGCGTCGTCGTCCGAGCGAAACCAGATAGGTTTCCACTTCCCAATCGGCTGCCTGTAGCACACGATCGCAAATTTGATTCAGATCAGAATTCTCCCACGCACGTTTGTGCCGTTACCACGTCAGCAGGCCAGCACGCGCGCGATCGTAGTTTTGGTTGGAATCACGATGGATTTTTCTCGATCACCTAATCCCATATATTAGGAGAAGTGTAATGCCGGTCTTTGTCGTCCATCGGCTCTGGACACGGCCCACGTACGGGTGCTGATCGCGTCGGGGCCGTCTGGCTCGACGTCAATGGCGATTGGCGAGATCGGCAGCTGACTAGGCTGTGTTCGGATACCCCTTCTCCTAACCTATCGTTTTTCGCGTGCACGTTTTTCAAACTACTAAACGACATGTTTTTTTAAAAAAAGTTTCTATACGAAAGTTACTTAAACAAAATTAAATTCATTCATTTTTTTAAAAAAACTAATACTTTATTAATAACGTGCTAATAGATCACTCCGTTTTCTGTACGTAGTTGCGAACAACCCACCCCGCCACACCGGTCTCGACAGGATGTACCGCGTTGTTGTTCACGACATGCTCGTGTTCTCCTTTGACCCGTCCGTACCGTTTCCCCCGCAGATGCTGATGTGCCTAAGGATGTGTTTGGATAATGAGAAATGGGGGGTGGGATTGGGATTGAAAAATTAATGAAGAGTTAGGATTAAATGAAACATGGAGAATAAATGGTTAGGATTTAAAGATAGGTGGGAAATCATTTCTCTTTCTCATTTGCCAAACACTTCTAAGTGTAATGATTAACAGTTCGATGCATGGATATGTCCATGTGAACATCGGAGAGGACGAAGTTTATCCACGAGGAGGTGTCGCCCGAGCTGCAAGCACGAGCTAGCAGCCTTTGTTCTGCAGAAGTTTCAGCCGCGGTGGCGAGAGGATGGTGCCGATCGATTCTAACTTTCTAGGATTACCTGGTGTGTGCAGTGTCCGTCTAGGAGCCTAAGCGCTCTCTCTCTCTCTCTCTCTCTGTCTGTGTGCAAACGGTTGGCATGCTCATAGTTCGCGTGCAGGGCAATACCGATGGACATGAAGAGGCAACAGAATTCACTTAGAAAAATGCTTTGCATGCAGCATCAAAACTGGAGCAGCTAACATCCAGGGTCTGTTTGCATTTCGATATTTTCTCCTGGAAAAATTTGATCTAGGCTACGATCACATCTTACATTTATCGTTAATTAGGATCAAATTTAAATTAAAAAAAATGTCCATTGGCTATAAAAAGTTGTAGATAATTCCATGTTAATCTAAATCCATTGGCTATATGCTAAAATCCTTACAATCCACAATTATATGCTAATTTTGTACCAAGTCTTACTCTGCTTCTATTTCCGCTTTCCTCACCTCCCCACACTACATAAGCCAGGCCAACCAATAGCAAAAAGATTCACCTCTGTCTCTTTAAAATCCCCACAGCCACGCTAGCTTTCGCCGTTACAATTACTTTTGTCTTCTCGTGGTAGGGTCTAACTATATCCGTCTTCCTACATAGTTGGTACCCACTACATCATTAATTCCTATAAAACTTGCTCCAGGTTGGTCCACGTCATCAGTTTTTTTGAAGCCGTCCGATCAAATCCAATGTTCCAGCATCAAATGCTATTTGCTCCCAAGCAAGACCTAGGCGGCTAGGCCCATGCCGTTTGGCCTTCCACCTTCCCCTTCCGTCTCCACACGGACCACACAACATCCAACAAGAATACAAGTGATCGCGCGACCCATCGTCGTCTATCCCCTAACCTAGCCAAATGATAGATACGCAAGCACCTGACAACCGCAGCATGACAAGCTTTCCCATGATCACCCGATGCGACATGCCCATGCAAGCCAATGCGAGGAACTGATGAGACATGACCGAGCACTCTGTTTCGCCTCAATATATACTGACTTCATGCGTGAGCCCTAGATGATTAGTTTAATGTAGATGGGTAAAAGAGTTAGAGTATGGTCTCATAAAGGTAAGATATCTTTTTTAAAATGAAGATACCATGTTTAAAGTGAAATTGATTAAAGGGTGATTTAAAATGGAACACCGGTAATAAAGGTAATCCCAAAGTGAAATTTAATGTTATGGTAGTGTAGGTGCTAGTGCCGCCTTCCATCTCTAAGACGGAGGGAGGGTGTTGCATCCTTTTGAACCAGGTTGCCGCGTCATCCACCTCAATGCTGGAAGTTGTAGGGACTAGGAGGTTGTCACCGCCGTCCACCTCAATGTTGAAAGTCCACCGTCAAGCCTAAGTTGTAGGGACTAGGGAGGTTGTCACCGCCGTCCACCTCAATGTTGAAAGTCCACCGTCAAGCCTAAGAGCCGTTCCACGGGAGGCTGCGGTGTTGTCCCTCCCGAGAATTTGGGAGAGCCAAATAATAGTTGTTCACATTACCATTACTTTTCCATGATCCTTCTTTTGCTTTATGGTGGATCCTTAATTTGCTGGATGGTACATGAGTGCTTTATTCAGTAGATGTTCAGCGAAATTAATTTGAAATAATTTTCTTTATCCATTTTACAAGAATAAACGATTGTTATCCCATTCTTAAAAAAATAGCTATTATCTCTGTGATAAAGCTCCATATCTATCGTCCGATACAACTAAAAAAGATCAGATGTTGCGATGCTAGCAGTAGGCCCACCTCCACTTTATAACTATACCGAGCCTTCTAGTCCCCCCTTATCCACTCTCTCACTCCTTTATCCGCTCGTTCTATGCATCTTTCTTTCTCTCTCGATGATCCTTGCAGGGGATCAAGCGAAATAGCTCACCATTCGACAGCAACGAGGCGTCCTCCCCATGCGACTATCTGGCGGGCGGAGTTTTTGTTCATCCGAATGATGACGATGACTCGGGACCAGCAACGGCAGGGTGACTAAGATGGCTCGGGACCGGCAACGGCGGGGTGAGTAAGCCTCGGGGTCTCCGTGGAGCGGCGGCTACGGCACCTCGGCGGAATAGAAGAGCCTCGCATGTCCCGGTCTAGATCTGCAGCGGAGACCAAAGGAAAATGTGATCACTGGAGAAGAGGAAGGAACCCAATCTAGACTAGTGCATTTTTCTGATTTTCAATGTTTCAACCAATGTAAGTATGATGTTTCTTGGGGAATCAAAATGTTTCGCTGAGTAGTTTGAATCTTGTTTCATCAATTCTTGCATATTCGTTGCTGTTTTAGCAGCTGAAGCTCGATGTTCCGTTTGTTACAACGGATTGTTTCTATCATCATTCACAAATGTTTTATTTAGTGATGAAACTTTTTTCTGCTATCATGATTCACAACATTTAATAGATTGGAACTTTTTTATTTAGTGGTGAAACTTTTTTCTGCTAGAAATGAAACAACGCACGATTTTGTTCCTTTTAGGAACAAATTGGGCGTCTGATTTGTAGTCTCTCACTATCTTTGCAGTTGTAGTTCAATTTAGTTTACCATTGCTAAGCAGGAGCCTCTTCTTTCATGTTCCATGTTGTTAGATCCCGACACCGGGGGCCCTGACACAGTGCATGACCGAGCCTCAACGAGTTGCACCGAGTCAAATTGCGCATTGACAGTTCCATTCGCGGTGCCATCTGCTACTGCTCATCTCGAGGAAGCAGCAAATCCTACACATGGGAAGAACGCAGCGCACTAACACACACAGGAAGGAGAAGCAGTAGAGATTTTGTTTCATGGACCAGTAGGTCCGGTTGATGTACGTCATTAATACGCAGTATAAAAGACCAAAAGTAGTATCACATCATCATATGCCTAACATGGAAAACTTGATAGTATTATCGCCCCTAGAGCGGAAAGAAACAATTTGTCGCCGCCGTCAAAGCCGTGCAGATATGTATGCACGGCGCTGCTTGCTGCTTACTGCTGCGCGCACTGCACGCGCTGGGCGCCGCCGCCGTGCATGTCCTCGTCCTCGTCGTATGCCTCCTGCTGCTGCTGTTGCTGCCGCCTCCTCATCTCCTCCTCGATGTTCACGTCGTACGGCATGGTCTCCTCGCACTCGTCGAGCTCCATGTCGGTGTACTGCGACACCGGCCTTGGCGGGAGGACGGTCTCCAGGGCCTTGCACTGGTCAGGGTTCAAAGAGTCGGGGAATTCCACGGAGAAGTGGATGTAGAGCTTCCCCTTCATGAATGGCCGCTGGTACATCGGCATGCCCTCGTCGTTGACAGCCTTGAATGAATCTGCGACAAGATGACGGCCGATATGAGTAAACAATAAAATAGTTTCTAAAATGAATGCTTAAAAAAACAATCAGATGGTTTCCAAAATGCTGCTACTCTATGGTGATCTTTCTTTGAAGGGAGACTCACCAGGCTTGACAACTTCACCGGGCTTGGACTTGATAAGCAGCTGCCTGTTGTCCAAGTGAGTGAGAACAAACTGGAAGCCACAAAGGGCCTCAGTGAGGTTCAGGGTGTGCTCGTAGAAGAGGTCATCTCCCTTTCTCTTGAACTTGGGATGCTCCTTCTGCTGGAGGACGAAGATAATGTCTCCAGTGACAGTATCGGGCTGCACAAAGCACAGGTTGGTCAGTAACAGTGTTGACAAGCACATGGAGTACTACACCTTAGAACCATGTACTGTACAATGCGAGGAGTCAGAACACAGACATACCGCTTCATCAGCCTCACCAGGGAAGGTGATCTTCTGTCCATTCTGCATGCCCTTCTCGACCACCACCTCAAGAACCTTCTTCTCCTGCGCCACCTTCTCACCCTTGCAGCCTGGGCATCTATCCTTGTCGCTGATGGTCTCACCAGTTCCCTTGCACTCATTGCAGGGATGTTGCATTTGCTGAATCATTCCTGGCCCCAACTGGCGAATTTGGACCTTCATACCAGAACCTTGACAACCAGAGCACTTCATGGAAGCACCAGATTTCGAGCCCTTGCTGCAAGATGAGCACAGAACAGTGTGAGATATCAGAATAGTCAAACAGTTTATGCAATATTTAGGACCCACAAAAGGAAGCTGATGACATACCCATTGCACTTGGAGCAGAGCACATTGCGAGAAAGGGAGAGCTTCTTTGATGTGCCATTGTACAATTCCTCCAGAGAAACCTTCAGAGGGTGAACCACATCCTCTCCCCTACGCTGTCTCCTGCCCCTACTGCTACCACCTGCAGACCACAATGAGAGCCAGTCAAAATCTAAGCAAACCACAATCACCAGGAGGTTGAATTGAGCTGCTTCTCATGTCTCGTACCTCCAAAGCCACCTCCAAAGAATGAGGAAAAAATGTCAAATGGGTCATGCATCCCACCACCAGGACCCATCCCCTCCTTGAGAGCATCTTCACCGTACTGATCATAGATTTCACGCTTCTCAGGGTCACTCAGGACTTCATAAGCCTGAGCCAATTCCTTGAACTGAAATGAAGGCAAGAATTTTAGTTTGCCATCTCATCAAGAAAGCTATTGTCCCCATCATACAGCTTAACCAGATAAAGCATTGGCAATTCAGTACTCATAAAGCTTAACCAGTTTACTCATAAGATATCAGCGATAATTATGAGGTAAAACAATATATATAATAGAACACACCAGCCTGTATGCCACAGTAACTAGGCTCCTAACTATGACAATGCAGGATAGATAGTACACATGGTCACAAACTCGCAATACAAAATCAGGTTGGCACTTGGCAGGTGACGATGTAATGTTTGCATCAGCCAAATGAACAATATCTCACATCATTCTCAATACTACTTATCACTAGAATTGGCTATCAATTAGCTGAATTAACAAGAATGTTCCAAGACCCTAATCTGTCATAATCATCAGCAAAGCCCCTAAATGTGCATATCAATAGTTAATGAATAGTACAGTTAAAAACATACAAAAAATAGATGATCTCAATATATGAACAAGTAATGGAATTGCATCTAAGGTTCACATGGTTTTGGTTGATTGGCAAGCAATTGAGGAAGGGCAACTTATCATCAACAGCTAATGAATAGTACAGTTCAAACCATAGATGATTTCGATATATGAACCAGTAATGGAATTGCATCTAAACGTTCACATGGTTTTCGTTGATTGGCAAGCAATTGGGGAAGGGCGACTTATCGTGCTCTGAATCCAACACATTTCCACAACCAAATCTACTTCCCCCCACCTAAATCCATCATTCCCGGAGCACACGCAAGCGCTACTCCAAACCCTCCTAAACCCATCGAATTCTTCAACCCTATCACAGATCCAAAACTCCCCAACGCCCCCCTCAAATCCCCCACCTCCATCCAAACCGGCTACGCCCCTCACCGCCGCCGCAGACAGATCGAAACGAAAAAACAAGAGACGAATCGCTCGCGAGCTCACCTTCTCGGGGTCTCCGCCCTTGTCGGGGTGGTTCTTGATGGCGGCCTTGCGGTACGCCTTCTTGAGGTCATCCTGGGACGCATCCTTGGGCACCCCAAGCACCTCGTAGTACCGCGTGTTGTCGCTCTTCTTCGGCGCGCGCCCGAACATCTCGTCGCCCTCCTGGTGGGAAAAAAAAAGGTCGAAACCCTAGCTGCTCGATCCGGCGGGGAGCGTGGTCTCGGGTTGGAAGCGGTTTGTGAGGAGGAGAGAGGAGGGGTGTAGTTATAGCGGAGGAAGAAACGGGTGGCGGAGGAGTGAATGCTCTGGAAGCTGCGTGAAGCGGATGCGGCGGGCGTGGGGCCGTCGGATCTGGATCGGACGGTGGGGGTTGCAGCTTCCAGATCCTTCCGGGGTCTTCCTGCGAGAGGGTGGGGGAGAGGCAATGCGGGTTCCGGGGAAGGGAAGCGCGTGTGTCCGCGCGTGTTGACTTGACTCCGGTTTCGGGTTGCGTTTGTCGGGTCCGGTGCGACGGGAGCAACCCGGTAAGGAGATTCCCTCTCTTCAGAGAGATTCCTTTTTTCTTGCCTTGGCGATGCTTGCTTACCTTGCGCTGTCGAGAAAAGGCAAGGAAAGTATACTACTAATATGGTTGGTTTGTTTTTTTATTTTTATCAAGTTTCCCTGGATTTAAATTGTTTTCGAATACTCCTATAGGATTTTTTTTCCTCACTTTTTTGTGATTATTATTTGTGCATTATGTGAAAAACGTTTATATTCATTTTTTCATGTTTTTTTTAGAAACATGGAATAAACACGGACACTCACAACGCGCGCACAATTTCCCCTATACACGCACACTCTATCTCTAAGAACACCTATAAAATATTGAGATTGACGAAGTCACTATATGCGCCTCACCGTCAACGGTAACATTGCTTAGCACTGAAATAATAAATAATAGATAGCCGTAAATACGATCACCCATATCAAATCTAGGACTTGAACCAAACTAATAGAGCTACACTCACTTCGTATCTTTTTCATGGTTATTATATGTGCATCATGCAAAAATGGTGGCTGTGTTTTTTCTGTTTTTAAATTCTTTACAAGAAACTTTATGCTTCATAAGCGACGAGATAATTTTCTCCATTGAAGAGAGATTTGTGACGCTTTTTTTCATTTGCACATAGAAGACGGAGATAGCGACAAATGCCTCACCCCACTAAACACATGTTCATAAGTGTGTAATACTCATGGACACGAGAATTTAAACCATGATGGTTAGATTATAATCATCCTCCCTCGACCCCACTTGCATACCACCAATTTTTTTTTCCTGTTTGAGTCACTGGCCTTCTATTCGACCTCACTGAATAAATGGAACCTTTTCTAATCACACAATTAAATGCAACTTTTCATTTTAAATCCAATATTTTCACTTTTGGCTTGGTAAATTCGCATTTGTTTCGCTTTGTACCACCATAACTCTGTTCTCGAGTCGCATATAGTCTCTCATATGATAAAGGGTTGCTTGCATGGAAATTACCGACATGTAGCCGCCAATACGCTTAAAGGCATTGATGCGCTCGAGAAGAAAGTTCAAGATAGTTCGGAGTGTAAGAAAGGAAAAATTACATATCTCAAGTGTAAAGATCAAATATAGGGTGATCCAAAGCGAATTTTTTGCGGGTAAAAGGTGACTCACACTGTAAAAATTACCCAATCTTATTTCATATAAGTGAAAGAGCAGATTGTTATTCGAGCTACTTTCCTCATACTTTAGGTTCTTATTGGTTGCCCATATTTACTAATAAGCCAAAATGGCTCATTAGAAAATAAAAATTAGTTTTTAGGTAAAACTTTTATATATGTGCTCTTATTGACTTAAAAGTTAAATAACACTATAAAAGAAACTAAGTTGAAAATATCTTAAAATCAATTTTAAAATTAAGTTTGGAAATTTAAATTTTAGTTTTGGCTTTGACTTATTAAGGCAACCAATGAGGCTCTTAACTTAGTACAGTACATAGTTAAACCAGACGGAGTACGATCAGGATGGTCATTCTAGCAAAATAAATATACTATGGTCCACCACGTGTAAAAGAGGAAGTTCTACGGTTATACCTCAAGGGACAATGCACATTGGATTAACAAAATGGAAAAAATATGGAGTTTATACTGTTTAAGTTACCACACTTTACAGTGTTATTTGTTACTCTGGGTGTGTTTAGTTCACGCTAAAATTAAAAGTTTGATTGAAATTGGAAAGATGTGATGGAAAAGTTAAAAGTTTATATGTGTAGGAAAGTTTTGATGTGATGGAAAAGTTAGAAGTTTGAAGAAAAAGTTAGGAACTAAACCAGGCCTCTAGATCAATTGTCGTAGAAAAGCCTAAGCATTGGACAAGAAAAGTGACACATGACATTGAGCTCTAGTTTTTTTTTTCTGCAAAAGGCGCTGTGGTTTATACACTTTTCATGTCACTTAAAACGGGTGTGTTTGGTTGCAAGCCACACTTTGCCACAGTTTGCCACGCCTAAGGTTAGGCAAATTTGACAGGTGTTTGGTTGTAGTTACAGTTGTGGCAAGATTCCCCTCCAACAAATTGGGTCCCACATGTCAATGGCTCAAAAAAGTGTGGCAAGATTCCCTTAGGCTTAGTAAGTTGTGGCTAACAATTTGATCACCTCACCTTAGGCAAGGTGTGGCAACTTTTGTTGGCAAGTAATGGTAAAGTGTGGCTGAGAACCAAACAGCCCCAACATCTCACGGTTAAAAGACATCCCTCTGTTGATAGCCTTTTCTTAAAGCTTGTTAGTCCCGTACGATATCCGAGCGCAATCAGCTCGTTTTGCCTTAAAAGTGTCTAGTTGGCCCGTTTGTCATGTCATGGATTTGAATTTGACACCCTCCAAAATCCAAATTCTAAAGTACTCCCGTACATTTTATCTTAGAATATCTCAGAAAAAACTGAAAGGAAAAACTTAGGAGTATGTTTTTCAGTGAGGAAGAAACAAAGGAAAAGATTCGGTGGATAAACTAATAGCTTGTCATGGTATAGGACAGGTAACATGACACTCAATCAAGATCCTTGTTCTGTAGAAACTAGAGAATCTCTGTTCATTTCTGAACACCGGCTATTAATCTGAGTTCTAATGCCAACATTTCCAATTTAATCACGTGATTACTTATGCAAACCACCCGAAAACAGAGTTCAGCACGGCATTATGAACATCCCATCCATAACCATCATGCGCCCTGTCACTGGTGTCATGTCAGTTTTCGGTGGTGACTCGCATGTAGATATCCCATTTTATTGCCAACTGAACCCATCTACTTCTAATAAATTCGCATTTTGCCAAACAACCTGAAATCTTCTCATTTTAAGTGACTTTAATTCGAGGCAGATAAACGGATTTAATTAGAGATATTGAGCTTAAGATCACAATCTCTGAACTTTCTGAACTCTGAAGTGGTCCTGCGGCCTCTGCCTGTGTAGGGAAGCAGTGGTAGCAGTTGATGATTCAGCTCTCGGCTTCCTATGAGGTAGCAAAAGACATTATTGAAAAGAAGTGATACTAAATGCCATGACATGTTTAATTGATGGAGCGGTAATGGTAATAGTTCTTCACTCAGAGTTGAACAGTTATAAACCGGTGGCACTCGTAAAAACCTACTAGTAGTAAATGTAGAAAACAATAAATGTGAATAATTGTAGCAGCAGCACGAACGTAGAACTACATGTTTCAGATCTTTAACCTGACAAAGCAAATCCATCTTGCACAGTGCACACTTCGGTAGTAAAATAGTAAAAATTCGTAGTTTGCACTAGTCTGAATGACTCAATTAGTCCGAATGACTGAAATTCCACGGGGAAATCTCCGAATTTGCAGCTTTCAGCTCGAACAGTGCGAGCACATCGCTAATTGCTGAAATTCCATTGTTGCGAGTACTATACTACCAAAGAATTTCTTTCTCTTTCAGATCATAAAGATCACTTTGTCCGAAAGCCAGGCAAAGATGCAGTGAAAAACTAGAGGGTAAACAAAAGAGAACAACAGCAATGGCTTGGCTTTCCCGACAACGGGGGGCGCGGAAAGTGAAACGCAAGAAAAGCGCGGTGCTTTCTTGCTTATTTTTATACTAGTACTACTACTAATCAGCTAATCAATCTCATCCTCCTCTCTGCAGCAGCAGCAGCAGAGCGTGCCACACTGCCACGCACACAAGCACAAGCCCACCGATGGCAGCAATAATGCGCACGCAGTGGTGGCAGCTGCAGCTGCGGCAGTAATGGCCGGGTTCCCGGGTGTTGGTGGTGGTGGCCACTACTAGTAGAGTAGAGTAGTAGCGAGGTGGCGTGATGATCCGGGACCGGGAGGAGTAGAGTAGACCACCCTTGATCTGCAAGGCGCGCCGCTCATTGGGTGGCCAGCGTCGACCACCGTTTTCTTGGCCCCGTCTCGCCGCGATCTGGTGGTGTGCGGGCACGGCTCTTCTTGCCAAGAAGAACACGCACCTAGAAGTTCTTGGTGCGTGTTCTTTGGGTGATTTTGTTTTGCTTCTTTTTTGTGGAGAGATTTTTGAGGTTTGGATTGGTTGGTTGCTGATGAGAAAGATTGCGGCTTTAGGTTTTTGTCTCGGTTGAGGGGCGCGGCGCCATGGGCATCTCGGCGAGGTGGCTCAAGTCGTTGGTTGGGATGAGGAAGGTGGAGAAGCAGCAGCAGCAGAGCAAGGAGGATGGAGATGGTGGGCGAGTAGCACAGGTTCTCTCATCCATTGTTCTGCTCCTTGTCCTTCTATTTTTCTTGGCATTTTTGGTTGATTTTGATGGGGGTAGCCGGGAATTCGACTAGTTAGTTCGTGTTAAAATTCGACAACAATTTGCTGAAAAGAAATGGGGAAGTGAATCTTGATCATGTCATGGGGAATTCTTTGTTGTAGTGATCAACCTGGGGTATTCGTTCTCCGCTAAATTAAGACTACAGTTGGTACTTCTTGCATTGCTTGTTTGCCTTGTGTAAATTTATGAAGTTACTGCAGATCTGGATGATAATATCTGCATCATTTTTTTTTGGCTTCTATGCCACTGACAAAAATGTTGAAAGATGGAAACCACTATGTCTTTTTTTTTTTTAAAGAAATGGAAACCATCGTGTTAACAATTTAGCATTGCATTGTTCGTATATAATAACTTTTTTTTATTTGGCTGGGTTTGTAATAACTTGTGAACTGTGAAATTGCAGAAAAGGGACGGTGCTAACCATTTTCACTGCCAAAATCAGCACGGTCAAGACCATGATAACCTTGGAGCACCAGAAGAGTTTCCTGATGAAAATGGTCCATCAGAAGGTGATAGCAATGCACTTTCGTGCTCGGAACCCGCTTTTAGTTCACCTAACGTGCCTGTGCCTCAGACTGAAGAAGAACTCAAGGAGATCTGGGCTGCTACAGTTATTCAGACTGTGTTTAGAGCCTTCCTGGTATTGATGCTCTCTCTCTTTCTCTCTCTGCCAATTTAGTAACTAGTCCAAGTCCAATGCAAAGTATATGCAAACATAGAATTGCTGAAATGGAATTATGGATTTTCCCATGATTCCCAAATGTTTGGTTCTTCAGGCTTTACTACAAGTTTAACTTGAATTCTCTTCAGGCTAGGAGAGCCCGTCGGGCTTTAAAAGGACTAGTTAGGCTTCAAGCCCTTGTAAGGGGTCATATAGTGAGAAAGCAAGCTGCTATAACACTCAGGTGTATGCAAGCTTTGGTGAGGGTTCAAGCCCGTGTTAGAGCAAGGCGAGTGCGCATTGCTTTGGAAAGCCAGACGGATCAGCAAGCTATTCTACAAGAGAAAATAAATGAGACACATGTGCGGGAAATCGAGGTGAGTCGCACTTTCAGTAGTTTTCCAGGTAGGCTTGCATGCATGCTCTTCTCAATTTTCACAAGGAAATAACTGGCATGAAAGTGCAGTGATTTGGCTTGAGTTGTTTACTTATGCTATTTACCTTAAAAATGCAGGATGGTTGGTGTGATAGCATAGGATCTGTGGAAGATATCCAAGCAAAACTATTAAAGAGGCAGGAGGCAGCAGCCAAACGCGAACGAGCCATGGCCTATGCTCTAACTCACCAGGTAACTTTATCAAACATTTTACACCAGGACAATACTCAGCTATGATTATCCAATTAATCATATGAACCATGGATTATAGCGTATACTGTAGTGCACCAATCAAATTGGTCTGCATCCAAGTATAGCTTCTTGATATCATGAAAGTAATCGACTCACTGTCATCTCCAGCATGTAACAACAAGCATGCTTGCTAAGTTGCTATTGCTGGATTCCAAACGTTGCTTTCATGGATAACAGATGATGTTGTCTCTCCCTCCAAGTTAGCCTAATAATTAGGCTGCTTGTTGTTTCCGACTTTCTGTACTGTTCTGCTTCTGTTGGTTAGCGTTTAATTGTAATTTCAGTATGTAGCTAAGATGAGACCTATTTGCATGCTCCTTCTGGAGAAAAAGAATCCAATCATGATAAATGAAATTATTTAGACAGTTCACCGTATGTTGGAGAAGTAAGAAAAGGGAGCCTTTTTCCAGTATGTGGTTGAGGTCAAATAATTTTTTCATGCAGTAACCCCTTCCAGAAATAAGATGAATTCATATCTCTAAAAGTTTTCATTGGTTCAGGTAGTAGATTAAGAATTTTTCTAGTCCTTCCCATCATTGATGTCAGATACACTGTCCCAATGACTCTGTAAGAACTGATCTCTCATCAGTTGTGGCCACATCTCAAGTCACTTTGTGTTGGTCTTTGGTGTGCTTCCATACTTTTTGAGGGCTTAATTCCATTTCTGATAATAAAATAAGACTTAAAGGGAGGTCATTAAAAAACTTGACACCTGAACCTATTTTCCTCCTTTCGCAGTGGCAAGCAAGGCAACATGCAGCCATTACAGCATTTCAACCTGACAAGAACAGCTGGGGCTGGAATTGGCTAGAGAGATGGATGGCTGTTCGTCCATGGGAGAGCCGATTCCTGGGCTCTTATGCAGCAGATGGAATTCCTGTTAGTAGTGGAGCAATGCAAGACGAGGAAAATGCTGTCTATACTCCACATAAGAAACATGTTAGAAGACAAACTTCAACACTTCATTCAAACATACTGAACCAGAAGACCTGCCTACCAAACTCAGAGGGCGGTGGTTCCTCATCGAACCGGTCTGGTGGTTCGGCATCGGCTAAGTCAAAACTGAAACTGTCATCCAGAGAAGGATGTGATGAAATTTCGTCTCGTCCTTCGGGACTTGGAACTAGGTCGAGTAGTAATCCTAAGGAGAGGACTGGGCATTTAGATCCTCAAGGAAATAAGAGATTCTCCTTACCTGCCAGCTGTGAGTAAAAATCTCGCATCATCTGCATGTGTTCATGTTAAGCCTTTTCTCCTCCTTGTGACATAACTGACCTTATCTAGTATACAATGTTTCTTAAGGCTCAAACTCATACACTTGCAATTTTCTAACCAAATTTCCCTAACTCTCAGGTGTCGAAGCAGGCAAGCGCATGACGAATAAATCTGCGGTTAACCGGTCCCTAAAGGTCACTAAACATCATCTTGCCAGTTCAATTGAGTTGCCTAGAAGAGTTGAGCTGCAGACTTGACAGCCAATCCAATTATCCAAAGAGCATCCATAGTCATTGGCAACATTTTCACCTGAGATATCGTTCATGGATATATTGGCAGCCTTGGACTGTGATGATCTATCCAATATTTCAAGAAATTTGCTTTGCATTCATCGCAGCTTTTCTTGGCCATATAGATATGCAGGCTCAACTGACCATCTCATGAGAGATGAGACCAGTTGGTAGAAGTACAAATATGTGTCTGAGAGGAGGGAACCGTACATATAGAGTTTTACTATTTGTTTAGTGTTGTAGTACTTGTAAGGTGTAACTAAGACTATGTAATAGTAACAACTTTGTGTTTTTGATTGGTGTACCTATGAATCGTGTTGGTCCATGCCATGCTACTGGTACAGTTTTTATTTGAGAAACGATTTTGCTATATCTCACTCGAAAGATTTTTTCTTATCTCTCACTCGATTTTCTCACTCAAATTTACAGTGCATTTTCTTGTAAGTTACAGTGTAATTTATGAAACTTACACGGTAACTTTTGTAAGTTACACTGTAATTTTTGAATCTTCACATGTAAATTTTAAATTTTGTATTGGATTTGGTCTTTTTCTTGAGGATATGGTAATTTAATGTTCATTATGGTGTTTCTTAATTGCTTTTTGCTTTTTATTATATCTATCGGATTTTAATACAAAGATTAAAAATCTGTGTGATACGATTATAAAAATCTTTCGAAAGATGTATAGGTACTCCCTTTGAGAAATTCTATTGTTTTGCCATTGAAAAGTTATCCGTTCTAAGAGCAACTCATAGAATGGCCAAATGGCTGGCCAAGTTAAAATTTAGCAAGTATGGAGAAAAAATACCCTCCAACAACCTCCAAATTGCACCTCTCACTAACTTGGAGAGTCAAGAGTCACTCTGCCTGGCTATTCGTGGGCCCCACCACTCTCCCTCCCACCCCATCTCTCTCTCCCCGTCGCACCCGCAAGAAGGCAGCGACGGGAACCGCACGACGACGACGGCACGGAGGAGCGAGGCGCCGGAGCCAACCGCACCGGCCGCCGCCGGCCGCGCCCGCCGCCGTCGTCCGCGACGGCTAGGAACCGCACGACGGCGACGGCATGGAGGAGCGAGGCGCCGGAGCCAACCGCGCCGGCCGCCGCCGTCGCCTGCGTCGTCCCCAGCCGCGCCCGCCGCCGCCGTCTGCGCCTACCGCCGCCCGCGCTGTCCCCAGCCGCGCCCACTGCCGCCGTCCCCGCCGCCGCTGTCCGCCGCCGCCGCCGTCTGCGCCTACCGCCGCGCGCCCGCGCTGTCCCCAGCCGCGCCCGCCGCCGCCATCCCTAGCCGCGACTGCCGCCGCTGTCTGCGCCGACCGCCGCCACTGTCCCCAGCCGTCTCGGGAGTGTATAGAGGGAGAGAGAGAGGAAGAGGAAGAGGGGGAGAAAGATGAGGAAGAATGGGTATAGAGGCTGATGCATGGGTACTGCTGTCATAGACTCAAAATAGAGAGGATGGATGAAGAAGCTGTTGGAGTAAATAACAAATTTGACTTGATAAATGAGATGGAGAGTTGGCCAAATAGATATTTGGAGAGTCGAATTTAGAGAGAGTGTTGGAGATGCTCTAACAAATTACAACATCAATTACAAAAGGGTTTTCTCTATCTAATAATTGAAATATTCTAGTAGCAAAAATATACTACCACCGCTTCATCTAGTATAATTTTTTTTAGGAAGAACAACTTCAATTTATATTATCCAGAATCTTGAAAGTGTTTGATTCAGCTCTAACTCTATGGAACAAGAATCTTGAAGTAAGAGTCTGTTTGGCATGGCTCCAGCTGTACCTCTTCTGGAGCTAGAATCCAGTCAAATAGTTTCAACTCTACCTAAAATAGGAGTGGAGTTGGTTGGAGCGCTATCACAAAATGAACTAGAGATGTGAAGCTAGGTTTAGACTGCTCCATAACTTTACAGATCTATCTTCTAAAATTAAATTTAAGAGTTAGAGCTTTACCAAACGGGTCATACAAGCTTTACCAAGCCCTTAAAAATAATTCTTTTTTTCCCCAAAGTAGTACTAATACTAATAATTAGTTTTATCTCCGAACAGATAGAAGTACACAAGGCCCATGAGGACTACGGGGCCTAAGAAGCAGCGAGCCCAACAAGCAAGCAACCGCCTTTTTAGCCTTTATTCCTTGCCTCCCCACGACGCGTTTCTTCGTGAGCTGTAGTAACTAGCAACAGCAAAGCCAAAGCCCCTCTCGTCAACGACCTCGTCGCGCCCGAGGCACCCAATTCGCGCCGGCCATGGCGGTGGCGACGCTGTCGTCGAGGTCGAGGCGCGCGTGCGCGGAGGCGGCGTCCGTGCTCCTCGTCCTCCTCGTCATCGCGCCGTCGGTGGCAGCCGGGGGCGACACCAACGGCGTGTACGAGCCGTGCGCGGACGCGGCGGTGCAGCGCGGGGACGGGTTCACCTTCGGCGTGGCCTTCGCGGCGCGCGGCGACTTCTTCTCCGGCGGCGTGCAGCTCTCCCCCTGCGACGGAAGGCTGTCGCTGGCGTCCAAGGGCGCCAAGCTCGCGGTGTTCCGCCCCGAGGTCGACGAGATTTCGCTCCTCACCGTCAACACCTCCGCCGCCGGTGGCTTCGACCCGGTAACTAAGGCCCTGGTCGACTTTTCACCTCTAGAAGCTTCGTGTTTTCATGCTTAATGTCGATTTTTATGTCAGATGGTGTATACACACGAGGAACCCTAACTGACTGCACGGTTGCGTATATCAGGAACCCGAAGTTTGGCATAAACGCATAAAGAACTAGTCCTCTAGTTTCTTCTTTTTTATCTAATTTTATATAGACACAATTCCTTTTCAATAAAGAATTTATGCTGTCAGTTTCGTCATGCAATAGGTTTTAGTTAGAATCAAACACCCTAATTGCCTAGTGAGAAACAGAGAAACGAAGAACTTGCCGGTGAATTGTCAATTTGTCATGAACATTGGCAATCACGACCTGCTTGGGGAGGATGAAGACAAAAGTTGGGGGGAGCTGGATTATGTGTCCCATATGGATTGATACAGCACCATTTTTTGGACTCTTTGTAGGAGCTCTAGTAACACAGATGGAAATGGTCCCATGAACATGCTTCTCTGTTTTTCTGTGGGCCAAGTGTCGGTTTATCTGCTTTGATGATGAAATTATTCAATGGGTTGTGCTCTATGGTTTGGAAATTTTTATTCTAATTGATTGAACATAGAGAAGCTACAGTACTACCGATTGTTTAATTACCAACATGTGTTAAAATGGTTTAGCTGTGCTTGACATTTTAGATAAGGGCTAATCATCACGATGGAGGCCATCATTTTCTGTTTTCTACCTGATTTGTTGATCGCAGTTTTGTTCATATTACACTACGAAAGTTACTCCTATTGATTGGCCATAGCATGTCAAATTCTCAATTGCAAGAATAAGCAGTGCTATTGCGTAAGAATGGTTTTTGTTGTACTGTTAGAAGATTACTGTGGTAACCTGCGGTTAATGGCAAACTGTTGCGCACATTTTTCACTGTTTCGGCCAGCAAACCACACACCATCTTTTGAAGCATTTAGCATTGTTGTAGTGGTACTTTCTTACCCATAAGTGATTGGTCTTCATATGATTGTCCTTTTTTTTAACTGTTTTTAGCTCAATATAATGAAGCCACTTGTGTTTCTAATTGGCCACTATTTTGCTATGTGCCAGGCAACTTCTGGTGGCTACATGGTAGCTTTTGCTGGGAGGAAATATGCAGCAAGATCACCTCCGGTTTTCGTCAGTAACAGCTCATACACCGTGACCAGCTTTACCCTGGTGCGATCCATAACCCGCACCCTGCATTCTGAACATTCTATCTTCACCTATTTCTCCAACTGATCATTCGACCAACTGAATTCTGTTTCTTAGGTGTTTGAGTTCAACAAAGGCACACTTCAGAACCTGTACTGGAAAGCCAACGGCTGCTCTGCTTGCTCCGGGCAACCCTCCTTCACCTGCGTCGATCAGAACTGCGCGATCAGCACGGCGAACTGCACGGGCAAGGGCGGCAGCGTGGATTGCAGCCCCGGGATTCAGCTCGCCTTCTCCGGCACTGACAAGCACGAAGCCGTCCTCAACTCGTGGTATGAGGTGTCCAAGCTCCGGCAGTACTCCCTGGTTGGGCTCTTCTCCAACCTCAAGGACTCACTCACCAGCCAGTTCAGCATCTTCTTCTAGCTCCAGCATGTTCTTCTAGCTTTTTCGAGCTCGCATTTCTCTTCGGCCATCTTGGTGTATATGTCAGTTTCGTGTTAAGGTAATAATGTTATCTATTTATATATAGTCCAGTGGTTGCTGTTTGTAAAGAAAAAAAAGACGACAAATTTTGTAAATCAGCTCTCTGTGTATGTACCTGGTTTTATATGAGACGATATATCAGTTAGGGCGTGTTCTAACGGAATGATTGGACTTCTTAGCTACAATTACTTGTAAGGATGAACTAAATATTTTATAGTACTCCCTTCGTTTTTTAATAGATGACACCGTTAACTTTTGGCATGTTATTTAACCGTTTGTTTTATTAAAAAGAATTATATAAATGTCATTTATTTTGTTGTGATTTGTTTTATTATGAAAGAACTTTAAGTATGTTTTATACTTTAACATGTTTATACTATTTATTTTGAATAAGACGAATTGTTAAACGTTATTCTAAAAGGCATCAACATTATCTCTTATAAATTTGTGCGTTCGCGAAAAAATTATCTCTTATATAAAACGGAGTTAGTATAATGCTAAAAAAATAGCTAGAACAAGTTGTATAAGCAATGCTGATGCAGAATTTTCTCTGAGAAAATCGTTTGAGCATAACACAAATAATCCATATCTTTCATAAGTTCTTTTAGAACACGCCTTAAATTTTCGCCTATGACTTTACTGCTTTTCTGGAGAATGAATTGCATCGCACATAGTCGAATGCTCGAATAAAAGGATAAAATGCAGTTTCAAATGCAATGATATTTAGAAGAATCAGATATGTATAATAATCAAGACGATCAACTAATCATACAGAAGTAATTACAATCACGAAAGAAAAAACCCGACAAAAAAATAGAAATCTCTCACTATGAAGTATGAACTCAACATGGACTATCATACGACCATCATGCCGTTGGCGGCGGCGGCGACGGCGTCGCCGGCGCCGGCGAGCTGCTGCTGCTCTTGTTGTTGTTGACGAACTTGAGCACGATGGGGAGGACGACGACGAGGATGAGGACGAGCAGGATGATGATGGCGATGCAGGTCCACTTGCGGGTGCTCTTCTGATGCTTCCGCGCCACCACCAGCTGCTCGCGGCCGCGGTCGACGAAGGAGCGCGCGCGGCCGACATGGGTCTCGATGTCGTCGAGCTGCTCCCCCTGCGCCGCCACCAGCACGGCCATGTCGTTGAACACCTGGTGGAGCTCGAGCAGCGAGCGTTCCAGCTCCGCCACGGCGCCGTGCCGCTCCTGGATCTCGGCGACCACGCCGAGCACCTCGCCGCGGCCCTGCTCGGCGATCGCGCGCTGCAGGAACCGCTCCCCTTCCCCGGTCTCGGCGAGGTTGTCGAGCGTCGCCTCGTCGGGCTGCTCGCCGGTGACGGTGTAGTACCGCCGCGCCACGGTCTCCCGGTACTCGGAGGAGATGCGGGCGCGGAGGGAGGAGAAGGATTCCATGGAGTCGCGGAGCTTCTTGCGGAGGCCGGCGACGACGGAGGTGCGGGTGCGGTCGGTGGAGGAGCCCGGGCCGCACCCGGGGACGGAGCGGTTGGCGGCGTTGGCGCGGTCGAGCGACTCGAGGCGGAGCTTCACCACCTTGGCCTTCTTGATGGCGGCGGCGACGTCGGCGTCCATGCGCGCCCGCAGCGCGCGCACCGCCGCCGCGTCGTGCAGCGACTTGCCCCCCTCGTTGGCGTCGTGGAGCGACCGCTGGATCCGCTCCAGGTCGCGGAGCTCGTCCTTGATCGACTCCACGTCCTCGAAGAACCTATCAAGGCTCGCCCCCGCCGCCGCCCCCGGCGGCGGCGCCATCTCCACGCCGCCGCCCGATTCAATATCCCCGTCGCCGCCGCCGCCGCCGCCGGTGCGCTTCCACGAGCTAGAGAAGAGATTGTTCATGGCTGCAGCAACTCACTAGAACACAAGATCGGCCACGATTTGCTCCGGTTTCTTGGATCGGGAGGAGGGAGGAGTTAAGAGGGGGGAGGAGGAGGAGACGCGGAGTTGAAGGGGTCGGAGGGGTCTCGTCTCGTTCACGCGAGGATGGAGTTGAAATGGCGACGTGAGGTGGCGCGGGGGGGAGGGATTGGGAAGGTGGGAGGAAGGAGGGAGATGAGATGGCCGCGGCGCGGGCGGGTGGCGTCGCGACTCGCGAGCGCCGCCCAGTCCAGGCCTCCCTCGTGTGCACTGCCCGCGCGGCGCTTGATCACGCGGTGGCGTGTGGTGGCGCGCCGGGGGCGTCCAGATTGTGCTTTGTTTCAAACCTAACCACGCAACCTCAGAGGGGCCGGTGCATTTAACTTTTTTTTACCACTTTAAAGATGCGATAATTAAGAATTTACGTCTCACGATTTTTTATATGGATCCGGTGACAAACCCTTAATTAACCATTTATAAGACTGACAAATAGTTAAATATCTTTCTATGAAACGGAGCACGGATTTCATTTTATTTTGTGAAAAAAAATAGGTCATGTTTTGCACAACTCCAGATCCACGACATATTTGAACTTTGTACGTTACATTAAATCATAATGGTTTAAATTTTAAAATTAATT
Source organism: Oryza sativa Japonica Group (assembly GCF_034140825.1). Lineage (NCBI taxonomy): Eukaryota > Viridiplantae > Streptophyta > Magnoliopsida > Poales > Poaceae > Oryza > Oryza sativa. The sequence continues at coordinate 33,665,836 of NC_089037.1, read as the reverse complement.
TAAAATAGAAATAAAATGATATATCTAAATATTAGCAATGTAATGGTTGATTTATTAGATCATAAATTTGTAAAACTAGAAATTACCGGTTCCGAAAAATCTTGGAACCCGAACCGTATAAAAAGGGCCTTATGAAAGCTTATCAGGTAACTGTAAACTTCAAATCATGCCAATAAATTTGTCAAGAGTAAAAAAAAAAAAGCTACTGGTAGTATTATAAAACTGCTACTGGAGTTTGTAAGACTGGAGAATGGAGATGCATGGCATCAGGATCAGCCATAAGCCGTAGGCGATCATTCAGCTGGTCGTTTTTGACCGGATCAACCAGAGCGAGCAAGGGCACCTGTGCATGCAAGTGTGCAGCTTGACTTGACCACGACAATATAAAAAGGACAGAGAACAAAAGACCGAAAATAAAACCAAGTATGGGTGTGTTTAGTTCACGCTAAAATTAGAAGTTTGGTTGAAATTGAAACGATGTGATGGAAAAGTTGAAAGTTTATGTGTGCAGAAAAGTTTTGATGTGATGAAAAAGTTAAAAGTTTGAAGAAAAAGTTTGGAAGTAAACTCGGCCTATATACATAATAATTCCATCAGTTGCAGAGTTCGGTCCCTTTGATTCAAAGGAAATTCATAGGAATTTTCTTTTAGAGGATTTCATTCCTATAGGAATTTTTCCTACAAAGCCCTTTGAATCAAAGGAATGAACCCTATGAAATCCTATAAAATTCCTATGGAATGCCTCTTCCCATATAAGTTTTGGAGGAATTTTAACAAGAGGTAGAACCTTATGGAAAAAATCCTTCGAGTCTTTATCTCTCCTCAAATTCCTGTGTTTTTCCTGTGGTCCAATTAAACGGTCATTTCTATGTTTTTCTTGTGTTTTGCAATCCTCTGTTTTACACTTACATTACATTTCTGTTAGAATCCTATATTTTTTTTATTTACACTTACATTACATTTCTATTAGAATCCTATATTTTTTTATTCCTTCATTTTTTTATTCCCGTGATTTAAAGGGGCCCTTCGTTTATACAACTTGCTGGGTTGGTAGTTGGTACTGGTCGTCATCCACCGTTGGATGTCTCAGTTATCACATGCCAAACTGCCAATCATGGATGAACCCTCGCAATTCTGCTTGCTATGCTATGTTACCACGCTACAAACCAAACCGGGTCAGGCCAACCCAAGGCGGCAACGCTGACCGTCTCAATCGATCACAAGGACGTGAACGTGACGCCTTTTGATTGATTGCCCCACCTCACATGTACTATAATACTCCTTTTATTTTTCCATTTCAATATAAGAATTATGAATATAAACGACATGTTCAGATTTATAATACTAAGATATAATAAATTTAAAAGCTGTTACATATTATAACAGAGAAAGTAACACATTTGGATGTCGACGGCGTTGACGTCTTATTTGTTTCGTACTACTAACTTCTTTTAATTTTTTATAAGGCGTTGCTTTCTTCAGCAGAGGGAGTACTAATGACACTATTATTATTGCTAGTACTACTCACTCTGGGATTACCATAGTGATGCGTTGATGTGCTCTCTCCGTTGACCTCTCCTTGTTTTGCTTTACGAGCTTTGCATGCTGTTGAGGATTCTAGCAACTGACGCACATGTGCATGCGCAAATTTCACTTAAAGCACCCGCAATGGTTATCTATAGACTCTCTATAAGAGATCCACGTCAGTATATTTTTCTATTTGCAAGATATTAAATGAAGAGATAGAGCAAAACTATCTACTAAACTAGAGATAGTCTATAGAGAAAAACGAGACAATACATGAGAGAGCTATAGATACCCATGTAGACATACTATTGAGGTGGTTTACTATTAATCTAGTCTATTGCTGAGATGTACATGTTTTATAGAGAGCACCTTACTTTACCATTGCGGGTGCTCTTATCCAACCCTCATAGATTGTACAGAGTTGCAAGGAACACTTCAGGGGGCAGCACTGAATTGCACAGACACAACAATATATAGAAAATTGACGGATAATATGATTTTTGCGATATAAACGAATGAAAATTAACTACTACTACAGAGTTGAAATTTTGTTTTAGAAAAGTATTTCAAGAAAATTTTATATAGAATTTCTTTTGGCATCAAATACTCCGTTTAGTAGGGAAACATGCAAACAAAAATCTAAAATCTAAATAATACTCCCTCCGTTTCAAAATGTTTAACACCGTTGACTTTTTAACACATGTTTGACCATTCGTCTTATTCAAAAAAAATTTCTGAAATATGTAAAACTATATGTGTACATGAAAGTATATTTAACAATGAATCAAATGATATGAAAAAAAATAAATAATTACTTAAATTTTTTGAATAAGACGAACGGTCAAATATGTGTTAAAAAATCAACGGTGTTAAATATTTTGAAACGGAGGGAGTAATAATAAAAACAACATGGCCGATGTAAATGCACGGAGTCTTACCTGTTCAAGCAGAGGTGAAGCATAATGGAGGTACGGGTGGATTTTGCATTCATGGCTATGTTTAGATTTAAACTTTTTTCTTCAAACTTTCAACTTTTCCGTCACATCAAATGTTTAGATACATGCATGAAATATTAAATATGGACGAAAAAAAATCAATTGCACAGTTTGCATGTAAATCACGAGACGAATTTTTTGAGCCTAATTATGCCATGATTTAACAATGTGGTGCTACAGTAAACATTTGCTAATGACAGATTAATTAGGCTTAACAGATTCATCTCACAGTTAACATACGGAATCTATAATTTATTTTATTATTAGTATACAGTTTAATACTTTAAATATGTGTCTATATACTTACAAAAAATTTTGGCACACGAAAACACAGCACAAGACAAAAAATCTCTGCATTTGGTAGGACTTCCACTGCATCAGCTGAACACGAGGATACATTTTGTTGGTACAAGTACTTGGCTGCAAAAAAGCTGGACTTCTAGAGGCAAGGCTACAAGAGGCTGTCGATTCATAAATACACAAATAAAACAAGATGCTATTTTGTCAAAGGTACAGTCACGATTAGCTGAACTACTTCTGGAACGTGCAAGAGTCACGAACTTGCATTTTCCGGTTTCAGCTTGGAGACTGTTAGTAGATGAAAGTATCAAACAAGACAACCGCAAATCATTTTCTATTATATAGAATCTTATAAAAACATCACAAGATAATCCGGCAAACAAACTAAGCCAATGGAAATAAAATAACTTCGTATGATCTGGGATTCAAAGCAACACTATATGATGAACATCACAATTAGCCAGGCAAAACTGCCGCCCTTGGAGCGTCTCAAGTATCTAATTTCCTCAAAAGTACAATATGACTGAAAACTATGGACAGATACTGCATCTGCGAGTTGTCTCAAAGTTGACAAGGATTTACAAGAACAATGTAAGAACCTATAGGCTACAGCAACAATCGGCAAACCAAAGCTTTTGTTGTCTGCATCCTTCCTAGCACCAAAATTTCACCGACAATGGTATACATCTAATCGCCAGAATTACCCTTGAAAAGAACTTGTATAACTGTGCTAGTATTGAAACTGGAATCCATGTATATTCATTCTATACTCAACCGTGAACTTACAGGTACACATCTTCACCAGTCACCACTCCACTGGTTTGGGTTGGTCAGATTGTATATCTTTACCCAGCATCCAAGGAACGAGTTTCTTCATGAGAAGGTTGTCTCACTGTCTCACACCATCCTTCCTTGCAGTTCATCAAGCATCCTGAAGAACAGTGACATAAAAAGGATGCCCTTGGCCACCACCGGATCTTTGATTTTCATCCACCTGTCCTACCTCGGATGAATGCACTTTCCATTGTAGCTGATAATTCGAAAGATTGTATGTTCCAGGCATAAATATGCACACTTTTAGAGGAACTTTAGTGGAAGTGTCAGGTTTCAGGTCAACTTGAGCAGAACTCAATGAACACCAAACAAAAGGTGAAATGCTCTCTGATGGCTGTTTCTGATAATGTGTCCCCTTGGCAGTAGAGATAGCTTTAATGTCATTTTCCAGCGATACATCATACCATCCACCCTGATTACTATTAGAATCTTGCAAATTGACAGTTTGGCTTTTATCTGGCACGCTGTCATAGGTAACTACTCTCGCTGAAATATTATGTTGCACAGTATTATGAATTACCAACTGGATGTTTGCTTCACAGTAAGACTTTGAGAAATCATGAGTAACTGTTCTAGGCCCTTCCATAAACCACCATATAGGACTCTGGTCGATAGCACTGAGAAACAGCAGATGGTATCAGCACATTAAAGTCCAGAGCCCAACAGAATTTGTCGTAACAAAGGTTCTACAATCTAGCACTTACCTGCAATGGCACACATGATGAGAGAGTAGTTGAACGTCTGGATCTGACTTGGAATAGTTACCACCTACTGCTTTCGAGATCAGAATAAAATCAAGAAGGTCCCGTGGTCCCTGGACAGTGATGGCACCAATATATATGTCATCATTTGACTAAGTGATGGTAAACTGTATGAAAACAAAAACATATGCATCCAATTTCTCATCATTTTTCGAGCCAAATTTTGTTGATTCCAACTTGAAGATTAGGGTAACAAATCCTTGACAGCTGGAAAAAGTACCACCAAGTGGGTGCAAATGCCTTTATAGTCTTTAACAGAACTCACCTTAGCCAACCTTCCCTGTTGGTATCTCTCTTGATAGTGGAAATTGGTAATAGGAGATTGGGAAACATCAAACTCCTCAGTATTGCTGTTGCCCTCACGAGATAAAAAAAGCATATCACTTCTACAAGAACTGTTTTCAGCTTCTTTACAAGAATTTGTACCTAAATCCTGAAAAAAAGAGATGCATTTTAAAAAATATAATACAGTTTTAAACTCTACAATGTAATGGGCAAAAAAAGAATATATAGATTTGGAAGACATGGTATGCTACAAGTATTACCTTTATCTTGAAGAAGCACGACACAGACTGATTTGCTGATACTGTTTCAATAGAGCGGATAGAATCGCACAAAGGCAACGATGAAATTGCCCATTTACTGTCATTGCATGACAACTGATGAAGAATAAATGACTCTGAGGGAGTCCTGTTCAGGATGTCCATGCGCACAATATACTCTTTCAATCTTGATGAGCACATTCTTATAGCAAAGGACACATTAAGTGATGGAAAAACCTGCAGAGAATTGTTTAGAGATAAAAACTCACACCAGAGTAGGAAATGCTGACTATAAAAACACAGATGCTGATTAAACAAAAAAAGACACTCAAAAGCTAAAAAGGAATAAACCCATCACCTCCTTTCGAGTATTTTAATTGGTCCACTCCGTTGTGGAGCATGACAACCCTGTTTTACAGTTAGTTTCATGCAATTAAAAATATTTCCAGTTTTAAGGAATATGTTCATTTACCACCCCCTCTACCACCTTGAACTTTGCTAAGAACCCACTTACAACCCTTAACAACAAATTTAGGTGTTTAATCCACCAAATTTGCAACAAATCATGTATTATTTAAATACAAGCACAAGTCATTACCTCAATATTGTAGTGCATGCGCAATGTTCTATAAGTTATCTCACTTGGGCTCTCCATTTCATAATACAGAGATATATAAAGAGAAAAGTTCCCAGGAGTTGCAGCATGGAACCAAATAGGCCAGGAGAACGTGGCTCCTTCTTGAATTTTAATATCCTGGCAAGAGAGTACGGTGAATATTTGCAAAGAAACAGAGACCATGCATGATTTTTGCAGCATACAAGGGGGCATGCTTGAACCAACTCACTTGAGAAAATGTAAAGAGCAAACCCTTGGCATCTCCCTGAGTACGTTTTGTCGATACAGTACTAATTTCTGATTGTACATGCTTTCTTAAGCATTGGGGAAACTCGAAATCAACTTCTGATAAATCACCAGGAATTACAAATCTTGGATGGCTAAGCTTCATCTTAATATTCTGCACAACAAGATTGGGAATTATTACTACAAAACAAGCTGCTGAAAAATTACATAAAGGACAAAATTAGTGTAAATGTCATAGAACTTCAACTAAACTTAGACCATCATAAAATCCACACTTTCAATAAAAAGTTCTCACAAAAACTTGACGTCCTTTAAGACCATCATAGAACTCTCAACAAATTATGACCAACTAGGCCCATATGAAAGTAACATATGGTAACATCTGATATTATTCCAACTATACGGTGACTAAGACAGTTTCTATGCAGGCCAAGTACTGCCTTGTGAATTGTCATCCTGATGGCATAGCACCAAGGGGACTATAGGCTTTGGGCTACTCCACTCATCCACTGTACCTTTGCCACATTAACCAGAAGGTCATCCATGGACCATGAACGTGTGTGTGGTCCATATGGCACACAGATTACCACGTATACCTTACTAATGGTCTCAGTCAGAAGTCTGACTAGTGTAAATTCATAAAAAAAGTAGTTTTGTGGTTCTGAAGAACGTGTAGTTTTCTGAAAGCCTTCTTTGAAAGTGTGGTTTGTGGTAGTTGGTTCAAATTGTGTAGTACCATTAAATTTGCTCCAAAAGTTATGCTCATTTGAGCAAACCTCGTTAAATCATTTCAAATTACTGAAAAAGAAGGGAAGAGAGTTGCAAAAATATATAGTTTGGACCTTCACAGCATATTCTGACTGGTTCCTCAGATTCAGCTTGAGTAGCCGTAAATCTCCAGCAAACGCATTTGTTGGCAAGTGATCAATACACCCCGTAAGTTTAGGTAAACCCTGGAAATAAATTAAAGTTACTCACTTATCTCAGAACAAATTATGTGAAAGAGAGCACTGGACAAGTCCGAACCTTGATTACAATCAGGGTGTTGCTCAAAGTACGACGAGGTCCCTTTTTCCCTTTCTTAGTTTTCCTTTTTGTGTCAAATTCAAAGTATTGATAGCCAACTAATAAATCTGAGAGCGTCCACCTTATCCCATGTAACTTCAGAATACCTTCAACTTTTGGAGTAACTTCAAGTTGTACCTAATAGAATTGGAAAGGAAACTGGTTATTATAATGCCTACCAAAACATTATCAGCTAAATTATGTATAACTACACATTAGTCAATTAAGTATCGCCTCTTGTCATTACAGGTATTATTATAATTTATAACATCAGACTTAATAATTGAAGCAAATGAAAATTAAATTGAGGAAAGCCACAAGTATGAATAGTTTGAAGCAATATCAGGCCAAAAGATAAAATGCAGATCGTCCTGAATGGAAATACTATTGGCTTTACAAGAGAACTTCTATTATATCTTTTTTGGATACAATAACCACTCGGTAAGGAGTAATTGAAACAGCAAAGAAGACAAATGACAAAGTGACACATAAAGCTTTCCTCCTTTTTGTTTGATCGCCTAATATACCATTGATCAATATGGTTACAAATAGAAATAGTTGAAACAGTATTTGCTAGCGCCAAATCATTTTACCAAGGGTAGAAATTAGATTTACTAGGAAAATGGGAAGCAACCTAACAGAACTTTTGTAAGGCGATAATACTGAGTAAAGTGGAATGACAAAGAAGGCATACACTTTTAGTTTCACTTCCTCCTAACACAATGTCCAGCTTTGAAACTGTGAAATTATTTCCATCATCCTCAAATCTGTAGTGTTAAACCAGAAACATCATCGGTACCCATGAGAATTAAGGTTGGGATCCAAAGACATACATAAATAAAGCCTCAATAATTAGCAAAAAAGAAATATTACGTTGATATCGCAGGCTTTGTGTTAGCTATATCTTCCCCAGCACCTGTGGTCAGCACACTATTGACTGCACAGTAATGTGATCCATTAAAGAAATCAATGATCAACATAATTTTCTGGATATGGGGTTCTTAAGATAAAATTTTAGATCAGAGAAAAAAGAAGTACCAGCACTTGAAGCATCCAAACTGGTGGAAAGCTGACATATTAGAGAGATGCAAGAAACAACAACAGGAATTTGTAGAGGATTCCTAAGCTCAATCCTCACTTTTACTGCTTCTGCAATTGACAAAAAAGCAATAATTGAAACACTATATAAGAGATGCATCCATATTTCCCTCTATTGTCCGTTGACGTTTCTATTTTGATAAATAAATTATTTTCCTTAATCCTTTAAAGTGACTTGGGGCAGATCGAGTTTGAACTCATATTTGGCTGCAATCACACAAACCTCCATTTGGACTGTTGGATGTGATATGGATGGATCAGATTCTTCTGGGTCATGAGAAGGTAGGCCTAATCTTTATACTCTTTTAAAAGGAGAAGCTGGATGATGGCACTCTCTACACCTACCACTCAACTCAAGATCATTTGGGGCTGCATAAATGTAGACATAAGTGTTCTTTGCAATATCCATTTCTTAGGAAACATTACATTCTTTGCACATGTGCATATGTAATTGATTGTGCCTTATGAAATAGTGTATCTAATTTTTAGTTTTAATCAATATTATTGCTTGTTTTAACTCTACATCATATAGCATATATATTTGTATCTCTCGAAAGTCGAAATGCATGGGCATGGATGCTTGGAATTAATATTTCCAACCGACAAAGGGGATACGAGTCACCCAAACTAGTCTGTTCATCTCATCGAGTGGTCCACGTGGAAAGCTTCCACAATTACACTCAAGCTGCGCTAGATATGCCCCATGAGTCCATTGCTAATAATGTTGGATTTACTTTGCCATTTTGCTGGTTTCCAGCTGAAAGCAGCTTAACTCCAGGAAAATTCAGATGAAGTTAAGTTGATCCACTTAGGAGCAGATTTATGGATATTGAAGATGTATTACCTCCCACAACACAAACACAGGAATCCTTGTATTTTCTCAAGTCAGGAGATTTTTCAAGCCAGTTAGTTCTAACAATAGATGATGATGGGATCATTTCTTCCTCCAGCTCCTGCCAAATGCTTTCACTAACATTAACCTGTTATTGAAGGCAACTTATACAAGTTAGAATTAGACTGCTTTAATTTCTAGATCACAAAGACAGATACATTTATTGTTAGAGAAACAAAAGGAGTGGTTGAATCTCATAGTTATTATTTAATTGTCTATCATCAGAAATGCTCAATACATCGATTCATTTTGGTGTTCTTTTATTTCAGTTTCAGTAGCCCCACAAGAAATAAGATATATTCTACACCCTCCGTCCCAAAATATAACAACCGAGTCCAAATTTTGTCCCAAATATAGCAACAGTACTTGTAAAATGTAAATTTTACCGCTAAACTACCCACAGTACCCCTTGGCTTTATTATAGTCCAACTTGTCCGGACCTATACCTCACCAATCCCAAGGAGACAACCAAGTCTTATTCCCCCTCGCTTTAATACCCGTGCCAAAGACTAAAAACTTGATATATTTTGGGACGAAGGGAGTATTAGAGGAAATATCATAAATTCAATGTCTGATTACTCCGGAAAACTCAATGGTAAATAAAATGTCTGATTACTCTGGAAAACTGAATGGTAAATAAACTAGATATAGTCCTACAGCAGTGGAAAGTACTTACATCTGCATCTGATGCATAAGTACGATGATCTTCATATATAACTCTGAGTGATGGCATGTTGATAACAGGAAGTTGAAGCTTGTAGACATCAAATTTCTTCCCCATACTCTGTTGGTACAAAACACAAGATGAACATTGCAATAGAAGTTTGGTTCACCAAAATGAGAGCACAAATGGAGCTGGTCAAGAACCTGAACAAAATGGAAAAAATCATTGAGGAACATGCTTTGCGTTGTCAGGGACTGATGGCTGCAAGCAATGACCTCCAGCAAGTGCTTTATGGCTACATCAAATATCCCAAGGACTCCATACCACCTAGTTTACAGTCACCAGAGTTAATAATAGTTTATAGACAAGAAAAATATATGGATAGGAGCTAAAACACACAACTACCTTCCAACATTAAAATGTACATGATCATTGATATAACTCCAAGGATGTTGTTTGTAAACAAACAGAGCATTTCTGTATGCCCGAACAGCATGTTGCTTCTGCACTCAAAGATTGAATTTTCAGACTCAACAAAGATATAATATACTTCTAAAGCATTAATTAAATATCACAGCAGTAAATATAATTATAGTACACCTGATCGGATATGTAATAACTATTTCCAGCTAACACTAGGTGAAATCCATACTTCCGAAGCATAGGTGGTTTAGATAACACATAGCAACAAGCGGCTTGCTCAAGCAGTACAGCAGAATGCAATGAAGGTTCCTGAACATTAGAAAATTCCATCAATGTTGTGTAATAAACTAAAAATTCTTCCTGCAAAAAATATGAGTAAAATTTTATCAATGTATGCTTGATGCTAGATCTACCTCATTAGAAACGCGGTAGTATACACTTGATGCCTCCCTATACTGTCCTCTTGTTTTAAGCATTTCTGCCCACCAAATGCCACATCTAGTAGCATTTCTCTTCCCAGAAGATCCAATTCTCTACAAATATGAATAGAATAAACGAGAGCAATATCAAGAAAGAACAGAGAAGCACGAAGGATATCAATCATTCCAAATTTAATTAACTTCAAAAGTTGAAATTACACATAAGAGTAGCATTAATTATTTGGAATCATCCTGCCCCTTTATAGCCCTTAATCGCAAATTATGAATTCTTCAATTCTTGATATCTAGTTTCACGCATTCTTTATTATATGCCACAAAGCACACCCAACTATCAGCTCCCAAAAATAATGGGAATAAAGGAAGTCATCTATCCTAGAGATGCCACCAATGACAACTTGGATTAGAACAGTGCTAGGTGAAGCATGGCACTAATTCGGGTAAGAACAGAGCACACAGGAATTTAATGACTGGGGAACTCCATAAAATTAACTGAGTCTACTGTTGATATCATATGAATGACTATAAAACAATGCAACAGACTAGCATTTGCGCAGTAAGATCAATGACATATGATCACTCCTTGCTAAGTCAATGTTAATATCAATAGTCCTGAAAATCAGATGCAACTGTATTTAATAGACATGGAAAACTGCTTCATACAAAACTAAATAGGAACTCCTTTTCTCTTTGTGTATGACATATTGGACAGTACACAGAACACAAATTTATATCGATGGAGCTAGCATGTTAGGTTACAATTTAGAAAGAGAACCATTTAATTTAGTCTGAGAAACTAGAAGTGGACATAGAGATGAATACCAGATATGTACTAAAGGCACTGTCCAGGCAATATTCAGCATCCTTCCTTGACTGGTCCAACATGAAATAGCACAGTCCACTCATTTCCTGCAAAAGACACAGACATTATCATGAAGTGACTACCTACTTGAATATTTGGCCACTGCACTCAAGCTTGATTCAGTACTCAATCAATCATCAAAACAAATTCAGGAACCATGTGCTTTAAATTTGGAAGCATACAGTATGATTCTGATATGGTGTACAAGTAAGAAGGTCTAAACTCGTGTTTGAGGTGAAAAGTATGTTAGGCTGTTAACGTAGCTGGTCCCAGGATATTCCTTAAGAATCGCCACCTTGATTGCTACTTTATTTCAAACTCAACAACACTACATAAGTAATGTCATATGTAAATCAAGGCAAGAAGTTAAAACAAGTATAAAGCACCTGCACACCAGCAAAGCGCTTCCAAGCTTTGTCAAGCTTATAATCTGTTGAGAGTAATCTATAATTGGACAAAGCAAGCTCATAGTCCCGTAACATGAAAGCATAGTCACCTAGAACTCTAATCTGTGACTCTATGGAGGTGAACGTATACCTGTTGAAGAAAAAAAAAAGTGTTACAGCAAACTACAGAATTTTTATATAGGGAAAAGGGCAAGATGTAAGTAACCACTTGCATTGGGCCATTTGCAGCTTCTGGAACATCATCTCTTTTTCTCCACCACAAGTTCTTTATTTGATTCCTAAAGCCCTTCCTTGTTGTGGCTACCTAGAAAAATGCTTAATATTATTATTATTATTATTATTATTTTCAAAAACAGAATGGTTAATCTTGTTGAGAGAGGTAAAAAAAAAGTAATGGAATAAAGAAAATACCTGCTGATTGAGGACACGGATCTTTTGCTCCATGTAGGGAATTATATGATTAGAAGCCAAATCTTGCATGAAGTCCTTTATCTGAAAAAAAACGGCTTATCTAGTAAGTATCTTGTATGGGTTGGCTCTCAGAAATCAATAATTGCATGTGACACTGGATACTACAGAGGAATAACTAAAGTTCATTGATCTAATACCATACATCTGCGAGAAATATTCATTTTGTATTCTTAGCATCGATACCCATGAAAACCTTGCATACACTGAGTAAAAACTACCAAGTAGGCTACTAATCTTCCCAACAATACCTACCAGGGAACAGATGAATCATTAGGTGCTACAAAATGTTGGACAATGGTTTCATGACATTCAATATGCCCAAGAAGACGGATAAGCAGATGACATGATATTCATCAAATGGGGCAATACCTCATTCAAATCATCCGTGTTAAGCCAACAAGCTCCGTCTTGGTTGTGCAAACCATGAGATTTCTGTAGTTTAGTCAAGAAAATACTGTAACTAGATTGCATATCGGCTGCACTACGTAAACACTAATGCAATTTAATCTGAAGTAGTTCTCTGTACTTACATAAGGTAACCATGAATTCTCAGCATCTGCACCATCTGCTTCTGTAGAAGAATTAATACACAACAATTTACAATCATTCAAACCAAGAGTGCTCTTCATTTCCGCTAAAATGTTCATAGCTCTTCACCAAAAGAAAAAAGAAGGTCAGCAAAAAAGAAGGGGAAAATTGCATACATGACACTGTAAAATGTTGGCATTTGGCATATGACATTATATCATTGTTTGGCTAGAGAACACTATAAAACTGAGAGAACATGTTCATTAGTAACAGGTTGCTAGGCTATGCAAGAACTAATGTAAACATAATAACTGAGTGAAGAATATACATCTCTTGTGGTCCATCTTGTTGATCATGAAGTATAAGATAGTGCTTAAGAATCTGGGGATCCATTATGCCTTCATTTAAAAGAGAAGGTAACTGATTTGTGTTGAAGAGATCAACAAACTTGCTGATTGGTTCATTGTCCTTTGATGATACAACTAACAGACCTGTTAACAATAGTCAAAGCATGAGCAAGAACATATCCTTAAAAAAAACACCAAATAAGACGAAAGTTCCAAATCTCACATGCCACAGGGTGGTCGAATGTTTCATGCTCTGAAAATGAGAGTGTACGCATCAGAGCTCTGTTGAATTTCTTAATCCACAAAGGGCACAGTTCAGCTTCAGGCTCTGGAATCAAGAGCAAAGAAAGAACCATATGTAAGATGCACCGAACAAACAGCAAACAATAATACTATTATTTCAGTTTCATATCAACTCTAAGACATGACGAAGGCAAAGAAACACTATGTTTGTAACCACCCAAATATCCCTTGTTATTTACACTCACAGCCACTGAGAAACACATCGCATATTCACACCATTTACAGGAACTTTGAGCTATCCAAAATATAATGCACACGCTCGTTTGGTATGATCACTTTGTAAAGATACTTCCACTACCAGCGCAAAATTATAACCTAAAATTATTCTGCAAATTAAACAATCTGAATAGAAGATTATTGCTGCTCATAGTAAGTCACAGTTTGCTTCTAATGTCAAGGTGATCGGATTACGCTACTTTAAGTGATCCATAGAATTCCAACTACGGCTCCATAATTTTGCTCAAAGTAAATATGCCCACAGGTGAGAACATAACAAAATGAAGCAGTAAGGGATCTCACTGCTAAGTACATCTTCTAGCTGTGGTGGGTCTGAAAGCAGATCTGGAAGAGCACTCTCATTGGCCTCAGAAACTACTGGCTTGATCCTCTGATCCGCCACCTGCTCCAAAACAGCCAATGTCCATCAAGAGATTCATAAACCATAGGCATCCATACTGAACAAGCCCACAGCACAACCCAGAAGCTTCCAGAAAGTTCGAGAATCACCTCGTAGTCCTGCTTCCGGACGTCGGAAGCGTAGACCATCCGAATCTTAAACATCTGCAGCCTGTAAGGCTGGTCACTCGCCGTCCGCACGGGCACTGCATACAGGGGATTCCCCATGAGGTCACAGAACCCAATCGAATGAAATGCGACAAGCGTCATACACACAATTATCGGAAGCGGAGAGCATCGGGGAGGTGAATCACCGTCGATTTTTTTGAAGAGGGAGAACGGCGAGAGCATGTCGACGACGCTGAGGCCGCTCTTGCGGCAGGCGGCCTCGGCGAGCGGGGTGGTGAGCACCATCACCACCGGGGTGATCTCCTCGAGGAGGAGCCTCCCGAGGTAGCTCCTGAGCGGATCCATCGCGCCAAAAACCCAAGCCGGTGTGGCAGGCGCGCGCGCAGGCGAAGCGTAATCGCAGGAGCGCGATCTAGGGCGGGTATAGAGGTATTCCCCCACCTTCGCCGGTGCCTGCGGCGAAGGGGGTCGCCGGAGAGGGGTCCCCCGGCGACGGGGCGAGGCGGCGGTGGAAGCGGGCGCCGGTGGTGATCTGATCTGGGAGGAGGAGGGCGCCCAGAGACAGGGGAGGAGACGGCGACTAGAGGCGTACCGTGTAGCTGGCTCGACTGCGTCTGCTCGACTGTGTGGAGGGGGAGGGGAGACTGGGCTTGGGTGGGCCCGTTTAATGGGCTGCAAACTTGAAGCCCAAAGTATGAAGCCCAATTAAGCCTAGTTTGGGTAGGCTTAAACATGGGGATGGGCTGGGCTATATCTGGGCATGTATATTGGGTGGAAAATTCGTAAGGCCGAGCCATATAGCTTTAAATTGTTGGAATTTTAAGGCATGTTCACTTTGTTACCAAATTTTGGCAAGATTTCTTATATAGCTATCAAAATTTGATAACAAACTAAATGTAGCCACTTTTTTAGCAACATTACCAAAATTTGGTAAGATTGAAAATAACATCAAAGTGAACAGGTCCTTACATAAACTTTATCAGATTTTCCCGAAATTCGATTCAACTTTCACAGGGTTCAAGAAAAATTCCTCGTTTCAACGATGTTTTTTTTTCTGGCAGGGCCCCAAAACAGACCCTGGCATAAAATATTGGCTGTTCATCACTCATCAGGAACACATGTATGCATGATGCATGGCTGATATTATCGAAAATTCATTTTTCTTGTATACAGAAATGTTGCGATTGCTACAGCTTCCAAGGAGAAAAAGGTCGGAAAAACAAGAGGTAGACATATTCAATTACTACTTTACAATGTCTCTGACAATGAAATGAAGACGACGAGCTTTCATGTTATGATGGCAAGCGCTGTCAAGCCAGGTAATTGTAGATCTGGGGGTTACTCCTGTCTCTCTCCAGGTACTCCCTGTCGATTAGGCTCTCTATTCTTTTCTTGATATCCGATGGCTTGATTGGGAACTTGAGCTGAAAGAAAAGAAAACGATATATTTTAAGATATCAAAATTGTGGAGTGCGCAAAATGGAATGCATGCGTTGAAAACATGTCTAACCTGCTGAAAAAGCTCAGTTATTAGAAGCGTGTGGCTGAGGGTTTTACGTGTCTTCATTATTCGAACTATGGCAGCATCCACCTGCACGGAACAAGAAAAGGAACTTGTGGCATTACTCTCCCGTGATTGAATTCATCATTAGATTTGCACCAAAAACATTCCAGAATAAATTTGTTTGGAATGGTGACGTTAAACCTAAAAGATGCAGACATTAATTAAGCAAGAAAAATAGCATGTAAGATAACAATATGAACTAACAATAATGTGTTGCTTCAATGAATAAAAAGCATGTGAGATTAGAAACTAGCTACCATGTGCTGAGTGCAAATAGAGGGTAAAACTTCTACGGCGTCACATAAGAACCAGAGGAAGCATAAGCACAGCATACTAGTTTAGCTAACATCTTATACCAAAAATCGAGGATAACTAAACGGGGACAAGTGTAACTAGAAGTCCTCAAAGGATGTTCTTGTTTGCAAGTTTAGATGGTTAATGCACCTGATACTGTCTGTCCTGGAATACTCTCTCAGTTGTGCTTGTGTTTTCTTCAACCGTCTCCTTCATCTGAATAGCATTCACCTGGAAACACACAGCATTACCTTAGTTAAGCCTGATGACACACCCAAACTCGACGTACCCACCCCACCCCACACAAATTAGATGACGAATATTACCTTTATGCGATAGAGAGGGGCACTAAATTCTTCATTAAATACAAATTCGTCCTTATCTTCTACGTCTCGCCCTTTTGGCATCTGAAAATAAAAGTGACAACTGAACAAGCTGCTACTGAAAATTAGTTAGACATTTGGATAAAATAAAGAGCCACACCTTTTGGAGAACCCGAACTTTACCGCATGCAAGTGATTGCAGCGTTCTTCGCAATTCTTTATCCTCAATACCAGTCGATTCCTTGATATCGAGGAAGCTTAGTTTTTGTGCATCATTGAACAACATCAAAACCACACTCTGAAAAACAGAATAAATCAGTGATTTTCTAATTATTGATCAGACAGTTACAGCTACAATAAACCACCAAAGAAATTGGGAAAAATAACCCTACCTGAAATAGTGACACCGCAAGTTCCTTTTTACCTTTTGGGAACTCTGCTTTTAATACACAGTGACCCAATGAGTTTTGCCACATCAAACGCCTTCCACTATACTTGCTCAAATAGAATTCTTTAAATATATCCTATCAGAAAAATAGAAAACTAAATTAATTTCCAGGCAGTTAATATAAATATTTACTGCCAACAAACATAGTTTTGAGAACATGGCCTGACCTGATAGACATTAAGTTCATGGGGGAGTTTCACATCCATTGGTGGATATGTTGGCCAATAGCTGCAATGCAACATATTTAATCAGAAATGCACATTTATGATAGAAAATATCAAGTTGCATGTTAACATGCTCAGCAAACGCCTATTATAAAGTTATATAATCCATTGCCCATATTCCAGCTACATGTCATGGACTAAGAAGCCTATCTATCAGTATTAGGTTTAGACAAGTGTTGTGTAAACAGAACATGCTACTCAGTAAACCAGCACACATGTAAAAATGGCAAGGCACATGTTACCTACCCTGTTGTAAGCACGTGAACACTCATTTCAATGCCAGATGGAAGCTTTGTCCTTGCTTGAGATGATTGCTTGAAAGACTCATTTATTTCTTTGGATAATTCAATGTCCTGAGAACAGCACCAAAGTCATTTTATTTTACAAGAGTATTAAATCCAAATAAAAGAAATTGATGATATCGTGTACGCCACCAATGGATAGAGGCATAGAGCATATATAAGTTAGCAACATTTGAGCTAAATATACATAGGGCAAGAGTTCGCAAAAAGGCTAGTATACTAGCAAAAGTCATTTCTTCTATAGCAAATTGCTACCTTGAACATTCCCTCCAGCTTGTTGGTAAATTGACTTCCACACTCAGTTTTGAGCTGCAAACAGAAAAAAAAAAACTCAAGTATGTCAGCAAGTTGGATGGCATGTAAAATATTATTTTAAACCATCAGCAAATAAATAATTACCTTTGTTATCATTGATTTTTCAGCATCTATCGATGCACTCTTCCCCAGCAGCAACCTCTTAGCCAGATCCTTCTTGTAGAATGCCTCAAATACATCTTTTCCCTGAACATAATTAAGAATATTAACCTTCTTCAATCTTTTATTTGTTACTACGTACTAGTAAATTTTATGTGCATTAGCTTCTCCCAGAAGCTTCATACAGAGGACTATAGGTCTATAGGACTCTATAAGAATGACATATTATAACCATGTTTGTGAAGGACCAGACCTATAGCATCATCTTCAATGCAATGCTTAAACCATCCGCCCACATGCTCATGGAAATTGTTTTTCTTTAATATGATCACCATATAGGGAGTTTTACTATTTTATACAGTTGACTAGTTGAAAAAGGAGGTGTCCCACATGTATAACTGAAATTGAAAGAACAAGATGCTGACAAAGAAGAAACTTAGTGATATAAAATAACCTAGTGACTTACTTGTATAAATCGGAACAGAACCAAAACTTTATCCAATATTCCCTCCAGCTCTTCTTCGGAGGTACCTTTATTTCCAGCTCGAAGTTTCTCATCAAGAAACTTCGCAATCAATTCAGCAGGTCGATTCTGTTGGAAAAAAGGGCTTGAGCTGATCTTTCATAAAATAAAACATAGTACAAAGAAAGAAAATGCAGGATAAATTACACATCTACTTAAGTACAAAAAAGCAACTAGATAACAATGAACATCAGAAACAAAATGTATTGGTACCAGCATATCTCAAATCTAAGAATTGAGCTTTCTGTTTATCAAGTATCACAGCCAAACTGGACTGCGATAGGAAACCAACATAAAGCAATATGTACAAGGACAGCACAGTTCTTAAACAAATGGCCAATATCAACATGTCCCAGCAAGTCAAAAATCAAAGAATCAAACAGTTTAGCAGGCTATAAAAGGGAAGACTGACTGTAGTAGGAAAGCAAATTACAAAATATTGTGATATAAGATATGAACTCAGTACACAAGAAAGGAAAAAAAATATTGTCAAGCAGAATCATAAATATGGCCTACCTGGCGTAAATTGATAAGATGTTCGAATGACTCTTTTATTGTATTGGAGAAAGCCTCATTTTTGGCAAAACTTTCCTCCAATATTCTATCAAGCGATGCCTTAAATTCCAGAAGAAAGGGCACCAGTTCTTTGTCCTTTTCTTCATCCATGATAATGCCCTGGCCTGTGCCCCGAATATATGAACTAAGTGCTTGCTTTAGCAACTCAATGGCATCAACCCTCTGGAAGAGTGTGTACATCCTCGAGAGGTCTTTTACACGATTTGCTTCCATAAGCATTGTGAATCCCTGAACAGTAAAACATCATATGCCAGGTCATGAATGAGACAGTGGCTAAACTAAATTAGTGGCCAACAAATATAATATATTGATAAAGTAAACACCTCTTTTCTATATATTGATCTAATGGGTCAACTAGAAAATGCACCATCACATTCTTATTCTGGCCAGATAACAAATCCTACAGTTGTAAGAGCAGATAATCACCTTCTCAAGAATTGCAGATGTGTGCCGCTGCAATAATTGCTTTTCTGTAGCTGTTATAAGCGGCTTCCTAGTGTTAGCTTCCAAATATAGAATACACCTTTCATGTTCTTCTTGCAACCTTGTCTGAATAATTCATGTGAAATACCACCAATTGCATAAGTATACCTGAATTTTGTGTGAACAAAATGCAAGGGGAAATACAAGAGGTTTATCAATACCTCCACATGCTTGAGATAGTCTGGAATATCAGACTGCTGCAAATATTTAACACCTTCAGTAGCATAAAATTCAGATGTACACTCCAGAAAGGGCTTTTCAAAACTCTCAGAATACATTCCAAGAGCAGTAAACATCTTCAGAAGATGACTAAGTAATGTCCTGTCTATTGCTTCACCAAGCCTGATAAGGAAGAGATGGTTAATGAATAATCAGTTACATAGAAGAATATAAAATAAATTGACCCTTCAAGTCCACAATTTTAATAATTTAAAATGGACCCAATACATACACTATGATCGCCAGCTACATCACACAAGGTAAATGCAATGACAAAACTTTTCTCAAGTAAACTGATTACTCTTTGATATGTAATGGAGTATACAATACATTGCACTAAGTCTGATAAGGGTACTTTTTACAGTTGACCATTCAACCCAGATCTCTGAACAATTCCCAAGTGAATCAGAACATGCATTACAAATTTTCATCATTCCATGTTTACGCCCACCCCCACCCCCCCCCCCAAAAAAAAAACACACACACACACACACAATAAGACAGGTAATGCACACAACATGGCTCAGTACAGCAGAGTAGGCATACCTCTCACTCTCAATTAATCTTAGAAGACCAGTAACAGTTTTGTGTTCAATCTCCGGAGACAGTGAAAGATGCTTGCGGAATAGCTTCAACCCCATGTCCCACACTGAACAAATGTTTGCAACATTCTTGACATATTTTACATCAAGAAGTAAAGCAATACCACGAATAATCAACATCTGATCGCAAAAATCTTGCCATGTTCTTTGCACCAGAGACAAAAATACTACTAAATCTGGACTTTGACCCACTAATGCTGATATTTTTGCCGATATGTGTACTTCACATTCTTTCTTTATGCGTTCGTATAGATTTGCGCCTAGCTTGTGTAGACAAAGGTCACCTGCAGCCTATAGTGAAGAAAACAAGTTCTAAATAACTAAAGTGGGATCATCAAATAGAATAGAAGCAATATAAAAATTACCTGGTAAAGTTTTTCAACATCGCACGAAAGTTTCTGTTTTAGAAATATAGCTGTAATAGCATCTTTCAAAATAGCCCATGTATCCTCCTCAAAGTTTGTTGGCAATTTTGGCTGACCTGATACATGAAAAACAGATGGGATATAATGAACAAAACAGAAAAGGGATGCAACAAGAGACGAATTCCGGGGTGGGAGTAAATCTTTAGTTCTTGTTCGGCAAATGGGTTATGAGAGGTGGGATCGGGAAAGGGAAATGAGTGAAGGGCTACAATGAAATGGAGTGGTTAGAATGGATGGCTAGGATGCAGTGTTGCATTTTTTATGGGTGGATATTATTTCCCAATCTCATTTGCCAATCACGCCAAAGGGTTGCAAAAAATACATCCAGAAGATCCCAGGGGTCTATTATCTAAGAAAGAACATATGGCCTTCTGAATTTTCTTATACAGGTTACTAGTTAGTTATGGTGGGTACTGATTAGTGAATAGTGACTGGTGCAGGGATTATTATTATATATGACTCAGAAATGAATAGATATTAAAGGTTAGAGCCACTGCAACATCCATTGCACAGAAACGGATTTTCAGCTTTCTCCTGAAGACTAGAGAAGGTCACATACTGGAGATGCGAAGCAAAGCTTCCAATAAATACCGACAGTTACACCCAATAAAGAGACAAAAGAGTGTCAACTTTTAAGCAATCTAGCTAGAAGCCAGCTCATATGGTGCAATACGACCAAATGGGGAGCAGGAAGTCAGAAGAACCATACAACTATGCCCAAGCTCACTTGTCAACTGCATTAAAAAAGGCAGAAATCCTTGATGCATATTCACGCCCAACAAAGCAAGCCAAGATAAACAAGCAATTACAAGGAATTGAACATACATATATATCTCAAGAGAAACTAGACGGATTGTTGCTGACGAAATCATTAGTTACCCTAGCAATTATCAATTTCCCCCAAAATAGTCCAAGTGTCTAGCCAAATTCCTCTTTACAAATAGACACGCCAATTAGTAAATAGAAAACAGAAGTGTGTGACGAAGCGATCCATTTGACGAAAGGGCTAACGAACACCACCTCAATCCCTCCCTATTATTGGAATTTAAGTTAACGACGCAAGCGGGCAAGTGAACACACTGAGAGGAACAATAGAATTCCCCTCAATTTACCCCCGAAACCCCTCGATGATGTATTCTCACATGGAAAACGTGCAATTACAGTGAAAGAGAGGGACCTATTTTGATTCGGAGGGGCTTGCGGGCGGCGGATGGCTGGGGGAGTGTGGCCTTCTTCCGGAAGAGGTTGGCGGCGACCCCCGCCGGGGCCGATGCGCTCGGAGCGGCGAGCTCCTCCTGGTCGGCGAGCACCATCTCCGCATCCTCCTCGCCGTTGGTGCGCCCACCGGTCCGGGCGGCGGCGGCCGTGGGATCGACGTGGAGCCCGTTCTTCTCGGTGACCCCGGGGGCGGCGGCGGAGGAGGAGGAGGAGGAGGAGCCGGGGAACTTGGCCTTCTTCATGTGCGGCTGCGCGGGGGAGGTCGGGGAGGAGGCGGCGGCGGAGGAGGAGGAGAAGTGGCCGGGGCGCTTGGGGGCGGTGGCGTGGGGGTGAGACATGAATCAGATGCCGAAGCGCATGGCGCGGCCGCACCGGCGGCGGCGGCGAGGCCCGGGGTAGGATGGGTGGTAGGTGGCGGCGCGCCGGGGTTTTGGGGGTGAGGCCGCCGCACGCCGGCGAGGAGGAGGTGGGGGAGTGGAGACTAGAGAGAGAGAGATCGGGTTGGGGGAGGAAGGGTTTCCCCTTTTCTTTTCTTTTTTTTCTTTTTTTTCCTTTTTCTTTTTCTTTTTTTTATTTTTTATTAGGTGGGATTTGCGAGGCCGTAGCGGCCCAAATTAAGAGTGAGAATGTGGGCCTGGAGTTCCACGCGGCCCAGTTTCCTTTTGTTCTCATTAGCCCAATTCTGTTGCCGCCGCCTTGCCCTCGCCGCCTCTGCCTTCTGTCGAGAACTCGAGATCGAGAATTCGAGATATCCACGCGCAGTCAGATATGGAGAACTATAATCTTCATCCCTTTGACGGGATCTTCTTTCGTTTGTTCAAAAAATTCATCCAAACGGTTATAAAAAAATTAGCAACACTTGTACTACATGCCTACTGTACAACCTCACAAAATCTCACGTACAGACTCAACTCACGCATCGAAATGTTAAAAAAAAAACTCAACTCACGCATCAAAATGTTAAAAAAAAAAGACAAATTCAGGTATGACTAATAGCTATTGTTTACATCTGATCGAATTTAAACTTAATTTTTATACCCATAGACACCGTTATGTATGTTGTTAATTCCTTTTAGAATTTTTTGTAACTATCTACATTAAATTTGGAAGAGAGAAGAGAAAGATATAAATTAAGTTGTGTTCAGGGATTAGAATCCATTCACACGCAAATACCCTACCTGTCTTCGTCGTCTTTCTGTCTGATTCGCCGGATTCGCGATCATTGCCTCAGCCTTTGGTACAGGGAAGGAATGCACCCACAGAAGTTACAAAAAGGTTCAGGCAGAAGAATAATACAAAATGAAACCCGTCCAATTTAAGCGCACAAAAAAAAAACAATTGCATTGCATCCCATAGTCTTCACCCGTTTCCTCACCATTTCTCGCTCAGCAGGCACACTGAATAAGCTTGGCCAGAAGCGCAAAATATGACAACAGATTTTTCGCGATCAAAATTCATTGCTAAAAACCGTTTAGCAACACAGCTGATAGATATACCCATCAGTCACACCCTCAAGAAAAGTGAAGCATTACAAACATGGAAGAATTGAGTGGTGAAAGCGAAACGTGCTCAGGTTCAGTGACAATTAAGGTTCGGTTGCCAATCCAACATCGCCGTTTTTTTGGCGCTTTGTTGAAGGTTCATCCTCTTCATTCGTTGCATCTCCTCCGGTTTCTGTCGTTGGATTATTTGGCTCGGCCACCTTTTCATCTTCGGTGCTGGCAGCACCGTTGATAACACGGTTGACAACGTCTGGACCTAACAGAGAAGCATGTTTACTTGTAATCTTCCGACCAGCTCTGATTTTGGGACCCCAATGACGTTCTGGGTTCGGAAGGAACCGCTTGACCTTCTTTGCTTGAGCCCTGCTGAGGGCAGCAGCCGCTCTAGAGAAATTTGCCTATGAAAACACAAAGGAAGTTAGAATGCCATCTAACTGAAAGGCATAAAAGGACTGCTGCACGTTCAAGAAATGCATACTTCAAGCTTGGGTGATTTTGAAAGGATCGCTGTCCCTACAGAGTCATGTGGTTGTTCCTTTACAGGATGATTCTTCACCTGTATGCGAATGTCACAATATTAGTCAGAATACTAAAAAAAAACAGCATTTCTAGTAAACTACCCACAATTTATACTAGCAAACACAATATGTTAGGAAAGTTATGGCAAAAGGAATAAATGAATGTACCCAGCAGCGCATGATGTCCCAAATAACATCCCAAGGGGCATCAGTTTTTAGTCCAAGTGGATTCACATGTGTGCTAGAAATCCGATAACCCGCATTTAGGACTGCAGATCGGAACAATACTGCAGATGGAGATGTGCATTTAACATTAGCACATATGTTGTGGAGACTGAAGAACAATGGGATGTCATGTAACTCCTGCATCACAATAATAACAAAATGAAGTTTAAAGAAAATTTTAAAGAGTTCGTAAACTATAAATAATTTCTCAAGAGTAAATGAGTGAGCCATGACAAACAAATGCAGAACTAGATGGCCAACTAATTTATTACTTGTACATGGTTTAACTAAATTACTGCACATTTGGGCAATAATTTTCCTGTTGAAGTGCTTTACATATCTATGTTCTAGTGAGAAATGGATTACCAAAAAGTCGTATTCCTTTCTGCCATTATTTATTTCCATCAGTTGCATGCCATGATTAACAGGTCCACATATCGAGGTTGTATTGATAAAATGGATTAGCAAAAGTCGTATTCCTAGCCACCATTATTTATTCTCTTCAGTTGCATGCAAATCGTGCTTTAGGTCAATATTCTAAAAAGAAAATTATTTAATGTGATGTTAAGAATAGGCAACAGTTTCACTTCATAGCAAATGCACCAAAACAGGCCATTTTAACTTCATCACAAATGCACCAACAATGACAACTTGATAAAACACAGATAACAGTCATAGCAATACCTCTGATATGGTAGTCAGAACTGAAGTTATCTTATCATATGCAGGATATCTATCCTTCATTGACTTAACTTCTGTCAAAGTAGACACTACCCACTCTTGGTCATGTATAGGAGCAGACCATATTGGCCCTCCTATAGTAAATTTCTTCCCACAGGCACTGCACTCTTGAGGAACAACAGGCCCAATGGCAGGCGCATTCTTCACACTGTTGTTCTTCAGTTCGGAGAGGACGCACAAGGAAAAGGGAAAGCTTCAGACTCAGCACAGATAGAATTGAGGTTGTGTGTGTTTGGGGGCTTGGGGGGGGGGGGGCAAGCATACCTTAGTTATGGTCCTACCAAGACACTGAAGATGAAATGAATCGCAACCAACACATTGATATACATAAGAAAGCTTTTGAGGAGTCTTCTTTACTTCGTTTGCAGAACTGCATAAGATTTCATTGTGTCAAATTTAGAAAGAATATTTCAACCAAGTACTGCACAAAAGAACATAGTCCTGTTGCATAAAGGAAAAGATGAGGGGAAAAAGGAACTCACGTAAATACTCGGACAAAAACACGGATGTAGAAATCCATAGACACAGAGAGAACAGGCACAATATATCGTTTGTATCGATTTGCATGACTCTGGTATTGAGAAATGGAAAAGATAACAAGAATCAAGATACATGAAGGATGAAGCAATGGAACTTCAGAGTTTATGGGTCATTTAGCAAAGCAAATAATTCAAACTTAACACAGTTCTCCTGCGTTTTCGAGAAAACTTCTAAAAACAGATTCTTAAATAGGTATTGAAATTTGCACATCCTTTAATAGGAATATACTTCATCTTATGCAGTTTTTTAAACCAATTATCCAGTTATATATTGATCCAAACTAATAAGTTAACTGAGTGATATAGGTACCTCAATACTGGCAAGGAGGATTCGCAAAGCCATTTCATGGTTATACTTCCCTTTGGTTGGATAGGAACCATACCTACAAGACCGACTTGATGGTTAGAACAAAAAACTAGATTTAGATTTTTGCTTCAAACCAGTAGTAATGTCCATACTTGGAGTGGCAAACTTCACCATTTGGCCCACATAGAACCGCCATATCAGTGGCAGTGCACATTAATAGCCCACCATCAGCAACAGCCTGTACAGCCGAATCAAGGAAAATAGAAGGTGCTCCATAGGGGTCAATATCAACCTGAAAATGAGGCAGGTGTAAGTTGACATAGAAAGATACAAATGGAGTAACTGTAGTATTCATCACTTTCTAATGATTAAAATTCATTTCTTTCAACTTAATAACATACAATTGACTGTTTGGCACAATCAACAGTTTGTCAATAGGGGAAACAAATCGATTAAAAGGGTAAAGCATGAAAATCTACCATTTTTATATAGTAAAATGTTGCTACCAAAAACAATGCTATAAAGATATCCTCGTAACTACCAGAAGAGAAAGGCTTACCACATCAAACTCTTTTGGATGTGTGAGCATATAAACTCGAGCATCAGTCAAATGAGGCTCGATCTTACTCATAGCAGAAGCACCATTAAACTTTATATTCCGCTTGCAAGCTTCAATACAAGCTGAAAAGGAAGAACCCACACAGTATAATGAATACAAGCAGAGAAGCATCATTATTTAGAAAGGAAACCAGTTCAGAAAATTGGGCCATTACCTTTATCAATGTCCAGAGCGACCACCTTTTCTAACACGTCTATTTCACGAGCATAACGGATAGATCTCAACCCAGAAGCAGCCAAAGCCTGCATTTAGTTTTGTTAGCCGGTAAAAACTGAAAAACTATTACATATCAGGTCAGGCAACATTAGTATGGAACCGTAAAACTGATGTAAACATAACACAGTAATGATTTTTTTATTGTCAAAACTGCATAACGTATTATGACTTGCAGCACATAGAACCAAATATTATGGTCCTCAGGTTGCAAAATATCCCAGCCCTATTTAAAATTCGAACAATATAACATTCAGAGTACATATTTAACTAAAAGTCCAAACTTTCATGTCAGAGTGTTTTATGTATTTTTTTAAATATTGAATTCTTGATTAAGATGATTAATTTAACTCTTAATTAATTTGCTAAAATTAACTGAGATTTGAACGAAGGGTGGGGCTCTATGAAACCCGTAGACCATAAACCTGGGATTATGTGCCACAACTCATAATATCCTTGTTTTTCTGGAATGTCAACCATTAAACCTGCATTTTTTTAGATTTACTCTATACTATTCATACTATATGTCTCACCTCAAGAACAACTGGTGCCTTAAGCTCTCTGGCTACTTTCCGCGAAGGTGTCTTTGTTGCTTCTGTTGACAGATCTTCTGTTTCATCCGCAACTTTATTTGTTTCCTTTTCAGCATCAACATCCATTTCATCATGCTGTCCTGTTGACCCATTCTCTCCATTTGGACCAGATGATTTACTCTGGCTCACTTTGTTATGCGCCTTGTCCCTCTTATCCATCATTGCCTTATGTTCTTCCTCACGCTTGGCAATGAAAGTCCTTAAAAGAGCAACTGACATATCTCTATTGTGGACCTAATCAAGCAATAAAATTGAATTACAGAAAAGCACAGTAGCTGATAGGAGATTAGACATAATTTTAGGCCAAATATAATTACTCTGCAACTTTTAAAAGCGATAGATACAGGAAATATTAACTATGAATAAACTCATAGTAATTTGCCGATGATATCACATTCCCATAACCACCCTTTACTCAATTCCTCCATAGCAAAAGTTCAGGCTGTTAGTGACTTGAAAAAGTTATGGCTAGAGATACTAATTGTTGAGAATGCAGCATAAACAAGCCCGAGTGGCTGTTTTGAAGCTTCACATATATTCTCCTAGCAACTGCAAGTCTACAACCTTAAACTGATTATAACGTGTCGTGATGCGCTAACACAAATGACCAACACAATGCAAACAAGTCGTAAAGAAAAGCAAAGCAACTAGTACTCTAGTGGCTACACCAGAGACCACTCACTTGAAACGACCCAATCACATACAAATCAAATAGCCAAAACCCAAACTTATAGTCCTACCTATGCACGATTGGTGAAGCTCGCAGCTCACACCATTCGATCAATTCGAAACAAACCAACCACTAATGATGCACGTATTCTAAGAAGATAGAGGAGCCGACAAATCCATCATACAGCATCAAATAACCCCCAAAAAAATCGCATACAGAACATATACACAACAATACCTGCACGGGATTGTAGAACACTTCATTTGCTGCTATTTTCTTGTTGATGATGATCTCCGCCTCGCCTTCCCTCACAATCTCATAGTCCTTTAGCTTGTTCTCCACATCCTCCATCTCTCCGAATCCAATCCAATCCAACAAAAACCTCCCGATTCAAGCGACCTAACGAGAGACGCAGACCGTAAAGCATAAGGCGTGGGCAGAGATAGATGAGGAAGGAGGAGCGTGAGAACGGATGCTCACCACCAGATAGACCTCTGATGCAGCGGGAGGACGCCGGCGAAGATAGGCGGTGCTCGGCGCAGAAGGCGGGGCGAGCTCGCGAAGAAGAGACGGGGAGGGGAGTCTATGCCGAGGCGACGGCGGCGTCGAACTAGGGTATAGGGTAGAGAGGAAGGAAGGAGACAGGATGGGCCCAATTATGATGTGCCGTGATCACTATGGGCTTTTTGTATGAATTAAGTTCACTTTAGGTCCCTTCGTTTATCGCCTAGTCTAAAATTCATCCCACATGTCAATGGTCAGCACTTTCTTCCTCCTCTCTTGCCACCTATCTTCCTCTCTCTTTCCATCTTCAGGACGCCGCCTAGCAAGTGGCGTGGAGAGCGCGTGGTGGACGACGTGGAGAGGGGCTGCGAGAGCGCCACCCCTGCTCCACCTTCCTTTCTGGCTTGCACACGACTGGTGTTCGACTGGTTTGCTATGATAGGCTCTCCTAGCTTGCACTTCGCCCCAATAGCACGGACATGTTGCCAAATGCTATAATCAGCATAACCAGCACCCCACACATACATCACACAATCAAAGACGCGTACTTTTTGGGAATAAATCAGAAGGATCACTCGGATCACAACGTTTCAACTAGTAGTAAACAAGAGGAGGAGGAGAGATATAAAAGGCACACCTTTAGGACGGAGGTTGGCCTTATTCCCTCGGGACTTGAACACGGGGCGATGATTTTGGGAAGCAAGTCTCCGTGAGCCTGCTAAAGATGGCTAGTCCCCAGGGCCGCTGCTCGCGAGGTGGCGGCGGTGGCGGTGGAGAATGGGCGAAGCCCGATCAAATCTATTACTTGATAAATAGCTATGCAAGGACAAAGAGAGAGAGGAGAAGCATGACGTGTGGCGCCTCGGAGGAGAACCCCCCACCGTCACCGAAGTCATCGAGGATAGTGGCAATATAATACGGCTCGTCGGAGAGCTTCGAGGAACACCATGGGGGAAAAGATCCTACAAGGTTTGGGTGGTCTAGGGTTTTTTTGGAAGAGTGAGAAGAAAAATGAGCTAAAGTGGGGGCAGCCTGCGCCCCTATCCTGGCAATCGCCACCACCACCACCGCCGTATCTACTAGCCTGCGCGGTCACCTCGCTCTAGCTGTTCCTCTCCGCTCCTCCTACCCCTCGGACGGATGCCTTGGGGCTCGGGCTTAGGGCTGTCAACGAGCCGAGCTCGAGCGAGCTCGTCTGCCCAAGCTCGAGCTCGAACGAGCTCGAGCCGAGCTTGTCTAAAAGCTCAAAGGTAGAATAGGCTCAGCTCGAGCTCGGCTCGAGCTCGGCTCGAGCTCGTGTACCTGCTGGAACTGGTCGCCGTGGACCTGGAGCTGTGCCTTCAGTGAGTCTATCTCACTGCATAAACCCTAAACCCTACAACTTTTAGACCTATTCTACCTTTGAGCTCGTTCTACCTATTCTACCATAACCTAGAGCTCGGCTCGAGCCGAGCCTATTCTACCTTTGAGCTTTTAGACAAGCTCGGCTCGAGCTCGGCTACCGAGCTCGGTCATAAGTAGTATAATATATATTTTAATGATAATTTTTTGATAAGTATAATTATTTTCTAGTTAATCACACTAATAAAAGAGTAGAAAATGATTAAAATAAATATATTATGCTAACACATGCTAATTTATTGTGTAAATAGATACTAATATATATATATATTTACCTATTAGTTTATTATATCAATAAGGTGAACATGCAATATGAACTATAAATAGTCAAGCTCGGCCAGGCTCGGCAAAAGCTCGAGCTCGGCTCGGTAAAGCTCGCGAGCTTTTGCTCAGGCTCGGGTTCGGCTCGTTTGAAGCTCGAGCCGAGCTCGAATCGAGCCTAGGACGAGCCAAGCTCGAGCTGCTCGCGAGCCTCGAGCTTTTTTGACAGCCCTCCCGGGCTCTCCTCGAGCGGGGGTCGCTACCAGCACCGTTGTTGAGAGGGGAGAAGGACGAGGAAGAGAGGGAAGAGGTGGATGCTGATACGTGGGGCTCACAGGGGTCCCACGTTGACTTAGCATAGCTAATTGGAGTCAAAGCGCCAAGTAGGACGAAATCAAGAACTATATTGCCTTGGGACGAAAGTTGATACGGATTTGCGAGTTCGGGACGGTCTATACATGCTACTGTGGTTTAAGACGAATTTTAGTCTGGGCGACAAATTAGGGGACCAAAAGTGAACTTATTTCTCTTTAGCCGTCAGAATTGACTACGGCCCAATAGACCCAATAGCCCAACAGGAAACACATTCTGAACAGCCCGTTAACCCCTAACCCTTCCACGCTGTCTTCTCCACTCCCACCGCCGGCCTCCCAACCCGCCGCCGGCGACGATTCCGGCGAGATACCTGGTCGGCGGACACCGGCTCCCGCGGGTACGAGCCTTCTCTAGACGGGCTGCGTCTCTGTCCATCTCTTCTTCTTCTCCAACATGAGGCCCCTCGCGATACGGCGGCGGGAGGCGCGGCTCCTCCCACCCCTCGCCGTCCTCGTCCGGTCCATGGCGTACGTGGACGTGAAGATGCGATGGAAGAAGGACGCCTCCTTCGACGCCGTCCCCGTGCTGTCCCAGGCGCGGGACCTCCGCCCGCTCGTGTCCCTCGCCGGCCTCCTCTCGCCGTCGCCGACCCCCGTCTCCGCGGTCTCCAAGCTTCGCATCCCGCTCGAGGTCCCCGACCGCCGCGTCATCTCCTTCCTGCGGCGGTTCCCCGCCGCCTTCGTGGAGTCCGTCGGGCCGGAGCACAACCACCCCTGGTTCCGCCTCTCGGGCTCCGCCGCCGGCCTCCTGCAGGAGGAGCGGGAGGTCTTCGCCGCGCGGCGCGCGGACATCACCTCCCGCCTCGGCCGCCTCCTCCTCATGGCCCCGCGCCGCCGCCTCCCGCTCCGCGCCGCGCAGGGCATGCTCTGGCACCTCGGCCTCCCGGAGGACTACTTCAGATGCCGGGACTATGACATCGCGCAAGACGGATTCCGGATTCTCACCATTGGAGACAGTGTTTGCCGTGAGGAGGAGGAGGATGATGGGAGGGAGCTTGTGCTCATTGATAATGGGGAACACCAAGAAATGCCAAAATCAGTGCTCCAAATGGATGCCATAAGGAGATTTGGGTCCATGGAGACGGTGCCGATCCCCCTCTTCCAGTCAAAGGGGCTCCGGCTGAAGCAGAAGATCGAGGCATGGCTGGAGGGGTTTCAGAAGCTGCCTTATGTCTCTCCCTATGAGGATTTCAGCGGCATTTATCGCGACAGCGATGTTTCGGAGAAGCGGGTGGTCGGGGTGCTTCATGAGCTTCTTAGTCTGTTCGTGACATGCTCTGCCGAGAGGAGGCGGTTACTTTGCCTCAGGCAGCACCTGGGGCTGCCACAGAAGTTTCACCGTGTGTTTGAGCGGCATCCGCATGTTTTCTACTTGTTGTTGAAGGAGAAAACATGCTTTGTTGTCCTCAAAGAGGCATACCTGGCTCGGGGAGACACTGCAATTGAAGAACATCCCATGCTGGTGGTGCGGAGGAAGTATGCAGGGTTGATGGAGGAGTCGCGGGAGATCATAAGGTGCCGGCGGAGTGGGAAACCTTTTCCGTCGAAGCATAAAGATCATGAGCAGATTGAGGATTCTGAGGGTGCAAATTCTGCTCCAATTTTGTCATAGAAAGCTAGAACTTTGCCTGGTCAGAAAAAATGAGGGCATATGCAGTATGATTTTCGTGATAATACCAAGGGGGATTCTACTCTTGGAAGTATATGGCTGCTTGTTAGGAATATTTGTGTAGAAAGACAGGAGGGTGTACAAACAGGTTGGTGACTGATGAAATTAAATTGCATTATCATTTTATCTGATCTCTGCAAGTCATTTTGGTTTGTGCACAGTAGTACGCACTGGCGGCACTGCAAAGCCACATTTACATCAAGCCTTTGTAAAGTCCAACTATATCATTTAGCCACCACTTACTCACAATCTTTTCATCAAATCATTGCAAATCTCAATCACCTTTCTTAAAAGGGCATAGATTGCTGAATTTGATTTTGTCCATACTTTTTACATATAAAATTCACCAAGTATGCTGCAACTTGTTGCTGATTTGAATTTTAATTGTCAATGGCTCCTGTATTTATGTCCATGCTTATGCCTCATGGTTGGTATTGCACTTTTACAGTTGTCGTAACTCAGTATCTCCCTTTTTATGGCATGGAGATAACTGGATGCACTACATTTCCTTAGGCTGAGGTCTTCACTTCTTGGCTGGCAAATGTTTTATGGTGTTTGTTTGGTTAATGTGGTAGAGTTACAAAACAGATAACATGATTTCCATTGCTGGAAACTTTTTGTGTAACATTATGCGTGCAATTGTCAGTTTCCAGAATGAGAATCAAGCTTTCGTTTGCATGCACCAGTGGATTATTTAACTTAAATTTCTCTGTTGAAGTACTTGTCCTGTTTTAACATCTACACAATCGGATGAACATTAGTTGTTTATATTGCGCCTTAACTAATTTAGATAATCCTAGCTTTTTTGTTTGTTTGTTTTTGTTTTTTTTCCTTGGCAGGGAGATCATAGTTTGTTTTGGTGCTGTCTGTCTTGGTAGTAAGCAGTATGACAATCGATCAATTGCGAGAAATTAGATAGTTGTGATTGGCAGATGCCATAGTCAGGGCATTAGCTCTTTGTGCTATTCTGTTTGTTGTGATTGCTGAATTAGATCAAGACCACATTCAGTTATGTCAACCAGGGAAGAGTGTTCGTTGTTGTCAATGTTTCTGTAACTTGATTTTCTTGTATAAATTTTCTCCAACTACTGATTAGCACTCTCTCCACTCGCTTGCAAAAGGTACAGTGTGAGATTTTCTGATATCACATCTTCTCCTTCACATTTTCTAAATTTAAAGCTAACAATAATTTCTTCATTTCTTGCTTTTGCAGAGATTAGTATATCACTATTCCCAAACTGGTGTCTACTCTTTACCGTCTTTCCTGGAGAATAATTGCTGCAAGCTTTGGAATGTGTAGTTTTTTTTTCATCGAGTAATTCATCCACATTTTCAAAAGCGCGGTGCTTCTCTTCTTTGAACTGGATTATCGAGTTAGCTTGTGAACTTGTCAGAATCTTGTATACGTTCCAATCATGGGACACAGATCTATGTGAAATCGTAAATTCTGAATGTACACATTTCCAAGCTATCTCGACATTTTCACTTTGAAATCTTAAACCAAATCATTTGACCAACTTCACAAAATTCTACAGAAAAGATAGGAGAATTTGCACGCCTTCATAGATGGGCCGATAGCCCATCTGTATTGCAGCCCACTACACCGGAAAAAAGAAAGAAAAGAAAAAAAAAAGAATGGAAAGGCAACACCGCCTATCCCTCCATTTCCCAAGGCGGCAACGCGCGTCGCACGCCACGCGGCACCATTTCGCTTCGCCTTCCCCGGCAAAATCTCCCCAAAAAAATTCGAAACCGCGCCGACGCCTCCGCTTCACGAAACCCCAACCGGCGACGCGGCGCGCTCGCTCCGACGACCATGTCCTTCCCCGACGAGGAGGAGGACGAGGCCTTCCTCCTCGCCGTAGCGGCCACGGAGGAAGCGGCGCTGGCCTCCTCCGACTCCTCCAAGCGCCGCCGCCTCTCCATGACCTCGTCGACCTCCTCGTCACCGACTTCGGCCACTCCTCCCCCCGCCGCCGTCCCCGAGGGGCCCTACCTGGCCGCGCTCAAGGGAAGCCACAGCTCCGCCTGGAAGCAGCAGCAGGAGACGCTGAGCCAGGCGCGCAAGCGTCCCGGTGGGTCCCAAACCCTAGCCACCCCAGGTAGCGGCAGCGGCAGCGGCGGCGCGCAGGTCGCGAGGGGCGGCGCGTGCTTCAAGTGCGGGGACTCTTGCCACTGGGCAAGAGAATGCCCGCAATCCGTGCCAGCTACTGGCGGCGGAGGAGGAGGCGGGGCCTTTGGTGGAAGCGGAGGAGGGGGTGGTGGGTATGGGGACGCGGGTGGGGCGGTGGAGGAGAAGGCTTGCCCCTGCGGCGCCGGGAGTTGCCTAGTGCTCACATCCAACACGCCCAGGAATCCGGGCCGCAAGTTCTACAGGTGCCCCATGCGGGTGAGCATTACGAATCCCATCACCCTGTACTGTAATTGGGTAGTATCGCTTCAAATCTATGTGGTCTGATAACGATGGTTCGCAACACATTGGATCCCACTTAATAAAAACATAGAGCCTAGACACACTTGCAATTATGTAGAGGGGATATGAGACCTCTAGGGGGTTTAGTTTTTCATGATGTTGTGCCAAATTGTCAAAGTGATAAACTGATTATACCGTTGCCGTTAGTGAGGCTTGCTGGCTTATTGGTCGGTGTTCCCCACTCTAGTGATCTTTATTTATCGTGGCACATCTGTATATGATTGAAATCATACTTTAAAATATCTTAGCACACCTCAGACTTCTAATCAGAATGGTGATACATATTTGCGATATGAAACCATAAACATGATAACTATTAAAAAAACCATAAACATGGTATGTGTCTCTGCCTTAGTATAATTTCCCATTCTGTTGTCTTAAGGCCAGTTCAGCGTGGTACTGTTGTTTTGTGGAGTGTAATCTAATTAGAGAGACCGGTCAACCAATTGTACTAGGACTAGACAAATTTCCTGTGCAACTGAGTGGAGTTTGATTGTAATTTATTGAAAGTAGAATTGTGTTTGCTATAGAACACCTGTTTATTTATTCTGAAAATACAATTGTATATATTATACAGTTAACATCTGTAGCAGTGATCTAATATATCATGTCAATCTACACCATTAATACAGACCCACCAAGATTAGTAGCATAGGTTTTTCTTATTTTCTATGATTAGCGTGTAAATTCTAGCCGCTGAGAATGAACGTTGTGGCTTCTTTTGAGTTAGTTTTAATAGTATAATAACTACCTGGGTCTTATACAGCCAGCTTATATCCATTTACTTTATGTTATATCTATTACGAATTATAGTCATACCTAGACTGAATTTGACATGGACTCTTATTCTTAGATCTGAAAATTCAATTATTTTGAAATTTTATTTTTGGCACGATTCATTTTTTTTTTCAACCTAAACTGTTATAATTTGGACTAACCACAAAACTAATGGTGTATATTTTATTCCTTTTCTCCTATCAACTGATAAGTTTTAGACCTTGAGAGCAAGTGTATATTATTTGTTACTATTTTTATGAGACAAGCCTGTTGTGCTCTAAACAAGAGGTTATGAATTTGATTGCATATCGAAGGCAGTAAACAAAAATGTTGATCTAAAGCCACCAGGCCATTCTAAAATACTCCCTCCATACTCGTAAAGGAAGTCGTTTAGGACAATGTTTAAGTCAAACCTTGGGAATATAAATCATAAATAACTCTCAAGTTATTGAGTTTGAAAAGGCAAAAGTTATATGAATAGATTTGTCTTGAAAAATACTTTCATAAAAGTATACATATATCACTTTTAAATAAATATTTTTATAGAAATAAGAAGTCAAAGTTGTGTTTTGGAGACCGTGTCGCTGTCCTAAACGACTTCCTTTATGAGTACGGAGGGAGTATTGATTTGGAGAGGCTATGAAGTTCTGTTTCACCAATCACTACTTGACCACATTATTACTCGATCATCTGTCTTGATGGGGGAACTTCTATTCAGTTGGAACATGGGATGCACATCAGCTCCACATGCATTCATGCATAACTACTTTGTATCCTTAATACGTAATCATTGTTTAATATTTCTGATGTGTATGCATGTACCGTTGCACCTCCAAAGCCTTACACTGCATGATCATACTCTGGTGTTCATGTGGCTGATGCCTTGTGTAACCTTTGGTAGAATATGCCAGCCAATAAAGGATTTATGTCGTGTCGGCTGATACAGTGTGCTTGGAATTACATGTGGTTAATCTAAACCGGTCATTTTATTTCTTAGGCCAGATAACTAGTTGTCTAGTTACTTTTTCTCCTTTACTTTTTTGCTTTTCCTATTTTTTTTGATTTATTTCTTTTATGTTATTTTTATTGCCATTAGGACAATGGAGGTTGCAACTACTTTGAGTGGTGTGATAACCCATCTCCAGGTCCTGCAAATGTCAGTGGCAATACTGTTTTTCAGTCAGATACATCAGTTGCGCATATGCTTTGCCCCTGTGGTGCTGGAGCTTGCTTAATTCTCACCACAAAGACAGGAAAGAATGTTGGAAGGCAGTTTTATCGTTGCCCAGCTAATCAGGTTCATTCATGACCCTGTTTATCCTCCCACCCTCTCTCTTCCTCTCTTCTTTCCTCACCCAACAAAGCAGGGAAAGTTGTTTTACTGTACAATATTATGCTGATATCCCCTATAAAATGAGTTCTGGTACTGTGTTGATTATCTACAGCTGTCTCATTCTTGCTAAATGAGTGCGTCATTTGCTAGGCCCAGTATGATTATCATCAATAACTATAGTACCTACAGATGGAAGTTACTTTAGTGCTTTGGATTGTACCATGGGAATTTTGAACTGTTTATCTTGTGAATAGGACCAAGATACTGCTCACCTTATGTTAGTCTAGAAGATGTGGACAGTATGATGGTTACAGTTGCACAGTGCATTCGTGAACTAAGATTTTTTGGATCAGTTTGCCGCTGTTGTGTTGTGTGCTGCCATGCTTAGTATGAAGGTGTTGCTGAAAAGCAGTTGTGAGTAACATTGAGCCGTCTTATAATATTTATTACATTATACAAACTGTTATCCAACTGCTTGTTTCTCCACCTGTTCTGCCATTTGAAATACCCAAATACGTCCATTTAAGACTTGGTTTAGAAGACAGCAGCTAGCCAGCTGATTTAGTTTTGGTTCAACTTGGTTCCAGGGCTGGTTAACACGATTATTCTTGATGATGATGATAGTTTGCTTACTAGTTTAAATACGCTCAATATAAATTCTCCCCAGTTTCCATTGATTGGTTGATGCATTTGGTGTGACCCCATAGCTGGACTCAATGTCCTACTTTTAATGCTTTATGTCCAAAACCCGTAGTACTTCTAATGTTAACAGTGCGTTCTTCTTACCCTTGCAACTTCGTATTTTATTGTTACAATTCTATGTCTTGTTTGCTCTTCATACCAAAATGTTCTTTTGCATTTGCTTTAAGAGATATAGTGGTAAGTTCCTATGTGTAGTTAAATCCTTTTGTTCTAGTGGAGCACTTATTTCTATCTGCACCTTTCTGGATAGCAATTGATGCTAGGATATGATATCATCACTTGTTCTGTTTTACCTTTTTCATTATTGTTATATTCTTGTATGCATTTTTTTCGAAACTAGGGCATTTCATATCTCTTTCTTAATGTACGATCGGGACATATCTCCAGGGAGGTAGCTCTTGTGGCTATTTCAAGTGGTGTGATGAACAACAGCTTAGGACAGCTGCTCCACTGCAAGCTTCAACACAATATCATACTGATGTTGCTTCAAGTGGCCAAATTCCCAGCAAGAGGAGCTCCTCCGCCTGCTTCAAATGCGGGCAAGAGAACCATTGGGCAAAGGACTGCCCAAATCAATCTTCAGATCCTTATCCTGACAAAGGTGGGAGAACATTTACTTCTGCAAGCTCTCCCGATGCGTGTTTCAAGTGTGGTAAGAGCGGGCACTGGTCCCGTGATTGCCCCACCGCAAATTGTGGTTCTAGTACCGTCTCCAGCCATGTCAAGTCCTCTTCTACTTTGGGCTCATGGAACAGCCACAGATACTGATAGCCGGTACCTGTGAACTCAATTGAACTGACATGGACATGCTGTACGAAACTTGGACAAATGCACATGACACGTGTTGCTTAGGTACGCATTCTTGCCAAATTCCTTTTGCTACTTTTAAGTTTGGTAATGAGTTTTTACTGAGGACATTTCCGTCTTCATGCTGGTTGCTCTGGGAATCTTTTGTCATCTGCTCTAGACATTTCCACTGATGTAGATATAAGAAAAATCAGCACTATGTTCAATTCTATGCTCTGTTTTCGTACTGATTTCATGTTCATTTTCGTGCTCCTTTTGAAAGCTTTATTTGGATATTTACATGAGTTAGATTGAATGCCCATTTAAAAGTTTAGACCCTGGGACCTGTAGGGTAGTTAATAGATGAGGTAGATATGGTGCCCTTAAAACTTTAGGGCCTGGACCCTGAACTACACTTTAATATACAACCTTACCTTCTGACAAGGCTAAGTGAAACACCCACAAAAAGATTGGGAACAGTTGTTCTGTTGGGTTGGATAAACTTAATACTATCACCCACTGTGCCATTCATAGGACCCGTCTATTAAAGGATAGGAACAAAGGCTGACCATTCACTCACTGCGCCAAGTGGGGAGAATGCTATTCACTCAAGGCCACAGAAGCTCACATGGTCATGAGCTCGTGAGGGCAAGGAATCTCCTCTCCCCTGGATATTAGTTATCATCAGTAGTAGCAGCAGCAGCAGCAGTAGTAGTAGACAGCCGTAGTAATCATCTTTGCACAAGGATGTGGTCCTGGTTGCTGGTGCCCAGCCAATTGAACTGCAGGATGGTTGGTGCCATGACATGTGCTTATTGTTTGCCCCTGCAAGGCTTTGAATAGTCACTGGCCAACACTACCTGCCATCACAGGTCGGTTTCCCTCAGCGATCTTGGGGTCCCCTATGCGTAGATCTGAGATGCCTCCACTAACCTCGCTGGGAGCTTGATTTGCTGTTTATTTGTTTGCTGTCTGTTCGGTCGGTCTTTTGCAGTTGTTACTTTGCACTCAGTGCTTCGCCTCTAGGCTCAAGGGAGGGCCTGATTTAGTTACTCCATAGTCAACTAGATAGAAAATTTTAAACATCTCTCTGGTAATTTATATATGCCCCTATAACATACTCAGTGCTTCCGTATAGTCTGGTAATTTTTGCTTGGTCTTTGACTAGAACATGAATCCAACGGTTTATACTAGTTGCCTGCATCCAACGGTGCTTGATTTGTGGCCTACGTGGCTCAACCAAGATCCGAGAAAGATTTTATTCTTTCACTACTTTAGATCAGATAGAGTTCCTCCAAGGAAATCTTTCAGAGTCACTAGACAAAGTGTTGTCATGATTCTTGATTAGTCCCCATAGCCTGCACTTAGCGGTAGTGAACCTCTTGAAATTCTTTATGGCCCCTTGGGAGCACATGAATTAGTTCAATTCCTACGAACTTCCTCTTCCCCCCCCCCCCACCCCAAAAAAAAAATGCCTATATCCTGACTGTAACAGTCAGTTGTTGCTACAAATCCTCCCCGGTGTGACTGTAACAGTTCGTTGCTGAGTTGCATGGTTGCATGCATGCATCAACTCATGAGTCAGTCATTACACGATGGGAAGCATTTAGGAGTACTTTCGTGGCACCCAGCAAAACATGACAAGCAGCCGAGGACGCTGGGCCTGCCTGTTCGAGCTGCCACTGCCGCCTGCATCATCCCAAGGAGGACCACCACCCGGGAGAAGTGGAACTGGATCGATTGGCAAGAACACGAGGCCGCGGGGGCCACAGCCGTGAAGCGCAGCGAGACAAATCCCATGGGGCCTCTCCTGCCTCTCCCCTCTCTTAAATGCCCCTTTGGCCTCGGCCTCCCCGGACCCCGGTGGTGGATTTCGCTAAGGCCTTCTTCGGTCAATCCCTACGAGATCTTATTCGGTTAATCCCTGTGAACAATCCCCTCTAAACCGAACAAAAGCGAACAAAAGGCCTAAGTTTGAAAAGGAGAGAAGAGTAGTACAGTACTGTAGCAAAGATGCCGGCGAGCGACACGCTCACCCACCCTCCTCTGCGCCGGCCCCCAGCCTACAGGGGCATATGGCTCCAGCACGGCGTGTACAACAACGTAGTGCTCGGGGCATCCACTGTGCGTGCCGGCCCGCCCCTCCCTGTCCCTGTGGATGTGGCCTCCAGCTGATTGATGCCTTTGCTTGTTATTATTGCTGCTGGTAGGAGAAGTAGTGCATCCCGTTATTTTCAGCCACTTCACTCTATTATTGCCGTGGATTTTTTTTACCTCTATTTTTTTTTCTATTGCATAGCTTAGCCCCCTTTCCTAAGCTACTCCCTCCGTCCCATAATAAGTTACATTGGGACGAAGGGAATAATTGTTTACTTTATTTCTTAAAATAGTTAATTTATCCTTACAATTAAGTAGATAATTTGTATCAATAATCTAGTAAAAAAATCAACAAAATTTTGAGATGTGGTCTATGAGTGATCAGTCAGTGAGAATATGAAGAAGCTAGAGTTAACTGGCTCCTGAATACCGATATGAGTAAGAATATGGATTATTTGGGGATAATTGGAGATTATAGGGATAACTTTTGCTGTCACAAGTTCCCCATAACATGGGTTTAGACTTTAGAGTAGCATGGTTTGGCCATTTAGGGTCTCTTGCCTGCTACTCCTTCGGTATTATTATTGCTGTTGACTTGGTGCTTCTGCTGTTGCCGACTTTGCCATGAGCCATGATGATTGTGCTCTCATACATGGGGTGGCCGGGTGGGCACTCATCAGGGGGAGGAGGCATCCTTCCATCTTGTCACGCCAAATGGGGTTAACCCCGGGGAATTTTTTCCCCTTCTCTCATCACTCACCTCTCTGAAGCCGATCCACATCGGTGTGTATGTCACATCTGCCGATGGTCTCTTCGCTCCCTTTCTCCCCGTCACACTTTGCTTCTCCCTCACTCACTCACAACCTCTTCTTCAAATGCCTCTGTTCTTTTTGCGACTTCTACTACTGTTGCGTAATAATTGTAGTACTAGTAATTCAATGGTCGATTTGGCCACAGTAATTCCTCTTTAATTTAATGGACTAGACATCTGTTACTATCATCAGTGAACTGTAGTACTCCCTTTCAGAATATAAGGATTTTTTTTCTTGCGCTGATTCTCATCATTTCGATTTTTGCAAAGCCAATTAAATATTTGGAAAGGCAATCTAAATAATTCAACAATTGACAATTGAAATGAAACATTACTGTTTGCTAAGGGCCCCTTTGAATTGCAGGGTAGAAAAAACGGAGGAATAGGAAAAACATAGGATTCTGACAGGAATTGAAGTGTAAAACAGAGGATTGCAAAACACAGGAAAAACACAGGAATGGTCGTTTGATTCGAGTGCAGGAAAAACGCAGGAATCGGATGAGAGAGATAGACTCAAAGGAAATTTTCCAAGAGGTTGGAGCTCTTGCTAAATTTCCTCCAAAATCTACATGCAATGTGTCATTCCATAGGAATTTTATAGGATTTGGAAAGCTTCAATCCTTTAAATCAAAGGGCCAAATAGGAAAATTTCCTATAGGATTTGAATCCTATGAAATTCCTACATAAATCCTTTGATTTAAAGGGGCCCTAAACAATGTAGAAACTCTTATATTTTCGAACGGAGGGGTTTACGATTTTTTTGAGCTCCAATCCAGACAGTGTGAGGATTGGATTGGGGCGTGATGAATTATCAATCAGCTTGTGGAGCACAGTTGAAGGAATGGTACAAGGAGAGATGGCATGGACCACTACTCCTTTCATCCTTTGGCCATTGAAAGGTGAAGTGTTGGGAGATTGAGAGAGATGGGGTAAGCTGTAATAACAAGTGAGGGAGGCCAAGACAAAACAAGCCGAGACGCGCACATAAACAAAATTTCCTTTCGCTTTGAGTTGGAAACACGTCCTTTTTGGACTGAAACTTGATGGATGTGTCCCTGTTCGGGACAAACTCGTAAGGTGGACGTGACAGCGCGACGTGCCCATCCAGATCTGCCGAGATTTTACTACTACCATCACTCGTGAGGGAGAAACAAACCTTTCTCCCTATTGCTTCAGATCATACTAAGGGCCCCTTTGATTTGTAGGAAAAATGTAGGAATTTTGGAGGATTTCAATCCTATGGAAAAAAAATCTTATGAAGGCCTTTGAGACAAAGGATTGAATCCTATCCAATCCTTTAAAATTCCTATGGAATGGGTAATCCTATGCATATTTTGGAGGAAAGTTAGCAAGAGGTCTAACCTCTTGGAACATTTCCTCTGAGTCTATCTCTCTCATCTGATTCCTGCGTTTTTCCTGTGGTCCAATCAAACAGCTATTCCTGTGTTTTTCCTGTGTTTTGCAATCCTCTGTTTTACAATTGTATTCCTGTCAGAATCCTGTGTTTTTCCTATTCCTCTGTTTTTTCATTCCTACGATTCAAAGGGGCCCTAAGATTTTACTACTACCATCACTACAACACCAACCTATTGTACTACTACTAATGAATTCCACTTGGAGCCAATAGTATTCCTCCCTTCTCCTGCACTTTAGGAGGTAATAATGAGTTGCTAACTAATTAATCCAAGGCCTCCATGGCTCCAACTAACTAGTAATAATCTTTTGCAAGAGTCTTTTTTTAATATATATATAGCGGATAAAATTTGGTCTTTGCTTCGTAATACTCCCTCAGTTCCAAAATATAAATTTTTTTTGACCTCAACGCAGTTTTCTTGATACTACTTTGAACAATAATATCTATAAAAGTAATATATTTTAAATAAAATGAGTGGCATATGTTGATAGTTTGTTGAATGATAAATCTACTAGTAACATCAAAGTTGCATGATTGATGTTTTTTATTTTTATATGATATTAATAGTCAAAGTTAAAAATGTTTGATTTGTCGCTATTCTAAAAATCCTTACATTTTGGGATGGAGAAAGTACTTATTATGGTCTGTTTGGTACAACTCTAGAGATGGAGCTGAGTCTATCCAAATAGTTTCAGCTTCGTCTAAAATGGAAGCAGAGCTAGGGTTTACAAAACCGCACGGTTACCATGCGGTTATCGCGGTTACCATGCACGGTAACCTTTTTAGTTTTTGAAACCACGGTATGTCTCGCGGTTACCACGCGGTAACCGCGCGGTTACCGTGGGGGTGCAGCAACCACGCCAAAAAGAGGGTTACTGTGGGGGTGCAGTAACCGCGCCAAAAAGGGTAAGGGGAACCCTGAGTAGAGCTAGGTGGAGCGCTCTCATAATGTGAACCGGGGTTTAGGCTGCTCCACAATTCTATTCCAGACTCAACTCCTAGAGTAAATTTAGGAGTTGAAGCTCTACCAAATAGACTCTTATAAAGTACTTAGCTCCAGACAAGTATAAAAGATTAAAAGTATCTTAACTAGTTATCCTCTGTGTCTTGAGTGCTAAAAGAGTTTATACTGCAAGTAGCGTTTAGATTAGCAGTCTCACGTGGTGGCCTCTCTGAACTCTCACACCCTAGAGGTTCTGCTGCCAAATTGTTTTACTTGCAGCTTTCTACAAAGGGTAACTAGCAGATGTTATGCGACCAGGAAGGACAGGTCACATTTGGCATCTTGCGAGGGATAGTTTTGTGGGTCTGCTTTGGGGACCCATCTAGGTATCCCCTGTTAATGACCAGCTTAGAGAATCCCTTTTGGTGCTGAATTAGTTAGCTACTTGTTGTAGATGCTCCTGTTGGAATATGTGTCCAGATCTTTATATGATGCATACTCCACGACTAGACTAAAGATAACCAGTAAAGGCTTTTGTTTGGATTGATGCCCAAAAGAACCTTTTATAACAAAATTAAGAATACTACAAGCGTTCAAGTAAACCCAATCATGCAAAATACGCTAGCTATCCTGCTAGTGTTGGTAATGATTGTAGAATTTATCCTTAGCTACCAGAAACTTGGTATGGAAACAACTTTAATGTAAAAAAAAAAAATCAGCCCTAGCAACTTTCAAAATTCTGACTTTAATTTGTCAGCAAAATTGTTCAACTTTATTAACCTTTTTTGGTAATGGTCAACAGATCAAATCAAACAACCCATAAAATCTCTCAAAATTGGGTATTTTCTACTACTGATGTGTGTTCGTGGAGGAGTGC
Source organism: Oryza sativa Japonica Group (assembly GCF_034140825.1). Taxonomy (NCBI): domain Eukaryota; kingdom Viridiplantae; phylum Streptophyta; class Magnoliopsida; order Poales; family Poaceae; genus Oryza; species Oryza sativa. The sequence goes on along the minus strand of NC_089037.1, from coordinate 33,621,810 downwards.
ATGCGTGCGTATAGCACATGACCTTCGCGTCCATTTATTATTATTATTGTCCTGGCTGTTGGATGCTACCAAGATCGCGGCAGCAGAACAGCTAAGCGAGCTCCTGTAGCTGGATAACACCTCTCGGGCCAGTTGCCGCGAACGCATCTCCTTTTATCTGGTGAAATAATTAGGTAATCAGAGTACAAATAAATTTGATGTGAATCGTTTTATCCCCTTGCACTTAACATCACTTAGGAGCACATATAGTAGCTTTTTTTTTTGTTGTTTCTCTCTTTAAAACGTGCATTAGTAATAGCAAAAAAAAAAACGACTTGCATGAAAGGTTAATAAAACTCTGCTGTTACTCGACTCTGTTGGGTGTGAGTGTGACTTTTGTGTTGAATTCCTTTGGTTTTTAAGGCATTTACGTTCTTGGTAAACGAGTTTTACTTTAATATATGTTGCAAAAGATAATATTATTGTTTAGAAAATAAAAATAATCAGGAGAGGCATAACATTTGAATACATTCTTTTTTTGTATAATCTTAGATTGATATGTAAAACAAGCTATAGCAATTACTCCCTTCGTCCTATAATATAACAACATCCTGGATACATCCTAAAACAAACTATGAATCCTCATAGCCCCTGTTCAAATCGATAGCAGTAGGATATGTTATTTTAGATGTTACTGTCTCTCCATTTTGTATTATAAAACTACGAATCTCGATAGCCCTCCTGTTCAGATTGATACTAGTATGATATTTCATCCGATTCTAGTTTACTCCGTTTAGTATTATAAGTTGTTTGACTTTTTTCCTAATCAAACTAAATTTATTTAATTTTGACTAAATTTATATAAAAAATATAATATTACTTTCAAAACAAAACCTTCCATTTTGTGAAGTTAGTAGAAGAGGATAGATCCAGTAAATTGTAGTACATACGAATGTCAATCTTAATTATTGTAGATTAATACACTGGTAAGGGTCGATCAGGCAAATACCAAAGCTGACTCCCGAACAAAACAAACATATTATCAAACTATATTCAATGGTAAATTTAATGAAACTAATTTCATATTTTAGATGTTGAGATTTTTCTACAAACTTGATCAAACTTAACAAAGTTTGACTAGAAAAAGTCAAACGATTTATGATATGAATCGGATGGAGTATATTTTGGGACGGAGGGATTACAATCAAGGCCCCCCCCCCCCCCCCACACGCACACACGCGCACACAAAAGCATGGTGCACGAAATCAATTATAAAATGAGTTCGTACTCTTGCACGTGTTGTATGTACGACTTCGGTACAGAATCACCAAGTCGTTACAGTAGACCAAATTCATTTCACTATGCACACAGCTCTCCTGTGTGTTCCTGCTAATGATTCAGATCCACTTAATTCTGTTGCAGCAGTTGGCTAGGCAAAAAAGGTAGTGGGCACCTCTCGTACCACATTTACCAAAAATCACATGCAAATGCGGGCAATGTATCAAGTACTAACATTATATGGGAGATGCCGATAGTTGCAGCTTCAAGAATCTCTAGCTTACTTAAACAATTCAGATTTTCATTTAAATTTTGAGAACTGTAGTTATTGAATTTAGAAAATGAATTAAATTTGGTTGTGTGTCTAAAAGTGGAGGCCGAAATGTAAATAATTTTCACTATCTAAAGGAGAAAATAAACTAGAAACAAAAAATTAGAAAACTTATTTTCTAGATTTTCATCAGCTAGCTACTTGGCTGTTTTACCAGATTGTTGGTTATGAGTGAGGGAACTCCAACTCGAATAATTATATGCTTGGTTTATCAAGCTTGATTTTTTTTTCTAAATTAGAACTAGCATAGATTAATCTTGTTGGCACGCTTTTTAAATTGTTAAATGCGTTTTTTTTAAGTAAGAGGTTGTAGGGTTGAGAGTGTCCTACCTCGTTTTAGGTGTGTCTGAAAAAGCTAAGCCATCGTAGTCAAACTCCATACACCATTCTTAGACCAGGTTTTAAATACTGTATTTTAGACCATAAACTCAATATATAATGATGAGCTAAAAAAGAGTTTGGGCATGTCAGTAGAGGACCCAAGCACAAGCTCTGTTTGGCGTGCAAGTTGGCACCAGTCCTACATACTGTAGTACTCCAACGTACACGCCCACATTGCTGCCATCCACTGCGGCAGTGCTGCTTCTGCTGGTGGGCCCCACCTCGCTCCGCTGTGGGGCCCACTTCCGGTGGGGGCCAGAAATTATTGCGCACAAGACCCGCAGGCCCAATGGCGAGCCGCCACGTGTACCCGCGCCTCCCCTCCCCGGCCAATCGGGAGGCCTCGTCCCTCTGGGATCCACCTGTCGGTGGCACAGAGACCTCCCCACACACGCTCGTCTCCCACTACACGCCCCCCCGCATATATTCCCGTCGCCACCACGGCGCAACTGCGCGACCGGACCGACCGAGACCGCCTTGTCTCCTCCTTTTCTTTCCCTACTTTTTTTTCTCCACTCGTGTGTAGTGAAAAAAAAATCGCCCACTTTAATCATATTCCCTCTGTCTCAAAATATGACTGACGATTAATTTTAGCAAGGTCTCAAAATTAAAGTGTAGTATTTTTATCGACAAAATCATTTTTCATATATTCAAATGTTAAAAATCTAATGGTAGGAGTACTAATTAAATTGACATTAACCTAATTGCCGGTCAAATTCTGCAACAGTAGAATCGCACCTTTTTTAAAAAAAATTTAGCACGGAAGAAACTAATATGATTAATTAAATTTTGCATAGTACCGGTACTGTGTTGGATAGTTGTACGGAAAAGGCTATACGTACTAACTTTTTCTTACTAAATTCTTACTAACACTGATGTGTCATGCTATGAGTGCATCTAGATTTTTTTTTAACCTCCATCTACTTAAATCAAATGGTTGAGATGATTGTTATAAAAGTTTAGTAAGAAAAATTTAGTACATTTAGCATTGCTCAGTACTAGTGTTGTGACTCGACTCCAATAATAAAATAATAATATTACTATTCCATCTATTCATGTCCTTGCGAAGCCAAATAGCGCTGAGGCTACTGCTTGCAGCAACAATTCTTCCTTTTCTATTTCCATATATAGAAACACCAACCTCCTCATTTCCCCCCTGACCCCAACCCCAAACCCACTCTACTCTACTGTGCCTCACCTCTTGCCACTACTATTTCTAGTAGTCGTGTATCATCATTTCAGATATCATATCGCCACCTCTCGTTTTTTTAATAATATCAGCGGCGAGCGAGCGAGATGGACTCCCCGTCGCCTATGGCGGCGCAGGCGGCCGACCTGTCGCTGACGCTGGCGCCGTCGGGAGGGGGTGGTGGGGGAGGAGGAGGCGGCGGCGGTGGTGGGTCGTCGTCGGCGTGCATCGACGGCAAGGACGTGCGGCTGTTCCCGTGCTTGTTCTGCAACAAGAAGTTCTTGAAGTCGCAGGCGCTGGGCGGGCACCAGAACGCGCACAAGAAGGAGCGGAGCATCGGGTGGAATCCCTACTTCTACATGCCGCCGACGCCGCACCCCGCCGGCAATGCCGCCGCCGCCGCCGCGGCGGCGACGCCCGGTGGGATGTCGTCCGTCACGACGCCATCCGGGAGCTACGGCGTCGTCGGTGGTGCCGCCGTCGGGGCTACTGCTGGCGTTGGGGGCGGAGGTGGAGTGGGAGGGGGGCTTCTCCCGGCGCACGCGTACGCCGGGCACGGGTACGCCGCGGTGCCGACGTCGTTCCCCATCGCGTCGCACAGCTCGAGCGTGGTTGGCTCCGGTGGGCTGCAGTACTACGCTGGTACCGACTGCGGCGCGGCGGCGGCGGGTGCGGCGAAGACGACGACGACGGCGGCGGCGGCGGCGACGGCCGTGGCGGGGAGCGAGAGCGGCGTGCAGGTGCCCCGGTTCGCGACGCACCAGCACCATCTCCTGGCGGTGGTGAGCAGCGGGCGCGCGATGCTGGCGGCGCCCGACCAGCCGGGCGCCGGGCGCGACGACATGATCGACATGCTCAACTGGAGGCGAGGCTCCCACGGCCCCACCGCCTCCGCCGCCGCCACCACGCCCTCCCCGGCAAGCACCACCACCACGCTCACCACCTTCGCCAGCGCCGACGGCAGCAACAACGGCGAGGAGAACGAGGAGCTCGACCTCAACTTGAGCCTCTAGCTCCCACCACCACCACCTCCTCCTCCGCCGCCGCCGCCGCCGCCGCGCAATCCAAGAAGGCAAGGTCAATCAATCGCCATGTTCTTCTTCTCCAAGCTCCACCTACTCCTCTTCCAATTCCTCCTCGTGTGTGATTAATCCCCCTCTTCTTGCTGCCTGCGTACGTACTCCTTAATTAATTAGCTCTTAGGGACGTTAATTAATCTCAGTTCTTGGCTCTCTTCTCCTCTCCTCTCCTCTCCTCTCATCTCACTTGTATGTTAATGTTAGTACTCCTTGTAATCGATCAATCAGTCCTCTTTTTTTGCATCCTTTTTTGTCTTCTTTTTCATTTTGCCGTCGATTTCTTGGCTTCTCTCTTCATTTTACCTTTCATGTTTGCCTCTGCTGCTGTATATATCTGTGACTGTCTCTGTAGTCTGTACTTGGATGGCACTTGCAACCAACCGCATTGCAATGGCCTGCAGAGGCTCGATGGTCACACTGTTCATCTCATGCTCGAATCGCCATTGACATGTCCATCTACTTCTACTTCTTCTCATCGTATCAAAGCGTTTTCTTTTCTTTTCTTCTCTGAAGCCGTGAGTTTTCTCTGGTTGCAGCTGCATCTACGTGCCTGTCAATCCATTCAACTACGTTCATATATTCTCCTCGTTGCAATTTTTTTAATACGTTTTCTCATACTGTTCATGGACCTGGATAGATTAATATCCGTATACATATACTGTACATATTTGGTGGTACTAGTGTATCTATCTATCGTCTGCTGCACTAATTCATCATATCCAACGGCTGTGACTGCTAGTACTAGCTCTTGTTTGTTTGTTCGATTCTGTGGCTGCAGAATAGTAGCAGAAGGATATTAGACAAGAAGTTTTCAATTTTTTTTTACATACGTCATGCAAGGTGAACGTGCATACTACTACGGTGTATGGTAAAGAAGGTGAAGTAGTTGCTGGTTTTTACTACTACTGTACTATTTTAATCCTTGTGTGTCCCAAAACTGTTGCTGCTGTTTGGCGTACGTGTGCATGTTGCGTTTTGGTGACATGAGATGAGATGCAGGTTTGGGAGCGGTGGGTGTTGAACAGTGATGCAATCAATCTCGCTATGTATATACTCCTTCTCGTGCTACTGACATGTGGGGACATGGCATGAGTATACAGTAGTAGTATACTCCATGTGTGTGAATGTTCAGGTCGGTGTCCCATCGCGTCGGATCGTGTTTCACAGTTGCGAGAGCTTTTTCTTTATTTTTGGCTACTGCAACGCTTTCTCTCTTCTTCCTCTTTTCTGCCATGAAAGCCTACTATACGACTAGTCATCTCCTGACTTGAAAAAAAAAACCAGAAGAAAAGGCGAGAGAGAGAGAGAGAGAGAGCTCCTGTTTCGAGTTATGGTGAGAGGTGACGCGACTCACGCACCGGACGGACAAATCCGCGCCGTCCAATAGCCAGCCAGCCAGACCCTCTTTGCGGGCCCCACCTGTCAGCGCCACGGTCCAATCCCCGTGCCCCGGCCCGAGCCGGATCGTCTGCGCGCCAAAGCCCAAAACGACCCTTGGGTGGTTCGACCGGTCGGGTCGGGTCGGCAAACTCCCACGTGAGCCGTTAGATCGGGTTGTCAGGCGATCACGACCGTCCATCGCGAGGGCTCTCTGTTCTTTCCGGCGGTTAACAGTAGCCATCCGGGAAAGCTACGTCGACGTGGAGGAGGAGGAACATGTCGACACTTGCATATTCCGAGACTCGTACTCGCGTACTAGTACCGAGTACAGTACTAATTTTTGTTCGTACGTACACGTGGGCGATACGGCCAGCTATACGTACACTCGTACCGCCGCACCGCGCCAATACGTAGACGTACGGAGTGCCGGGCCCACCGGTCGGCGTGTGTGTGTGACTGCGGCTGTTTCCGGCTGGGGGCAGGAAGCAGCAGACAGCGGCAACCGATCTGGTTCCTCGCCGTCTGCACAACTGGCGGGGACGACGACAGCGTGGACACGACACGCGCATGTGACCGCGCCCCACCCTCTGGGGCGGCGGGCCCACCTGTCAGTGCCTCCTGCTGTTGCGAGCGCGCGTATAATTAACTTCGGTACTCCTCCGAGCCAATGCTAAAAACTCGTCCGTTAACTTTTTACATCATGTTTAAACTATAAACAAAATTTTATGAATATTATTTATTTTGTTGTGATATATTTTACTATTGAAGAAACTAGTATGGCGTATTTTAATACACTTATTCTATTTATTTAAATAATATAAATGATCAAAGTTGTTTCACAAGTTAAGATTTTTGTCGTGTACTAAAATCTGGAGGTAGTACTAGTAAAATTATGGCGCTGATGAATGGTGATGACTGCCGGAGCCACAGCTCAGAGCTACTGCCACCAGCAGCCATTTTCAACTCAGCCGCAGCCAAAGCGAACAGCCCGTACATTAGGAACTTTAAATTAAATCATAAAGTTTAAGGGCCTACTATTTGTTTGGGAGGAAAACCAAGGGACTCAGGGGCTGTTTAGGATCCCTCCTATCCAAACACCACCTCATATTTCTATGGATTAATATCTACTAGTGTCATTTGGTTCATAGGAATGTAGATATAGGAAAACCAAATAAAAATTTTCTTTCCTACAAGTTGTAAAGAGAAAACATAGGAAATTTTCCATTCACTCAAACCTATTGAAAAATTCCTATATATTGAAGTGTGCATGTTTTCCTATTCCTATATATTAATTCCTCCAAAACAGATAAGTCTTAAATGTTGGCTATTGCTAATAATAATCTACTACTCCCTCCGTCTTAGAATATAGTAGTAATATAGTACCGAATATGATGTACCCTACTACTACGGATACGGATATAGGCCAGAATACGTCTAATCCGATACTAGATTGCTATACTCTGAAAATTTTATTTTTGATAATAATATTTCAATCCAACAATCTATCATCTTAATGACTTTCTCGGATTTAATGTATGACTCTTCATTCTTCCACATAAGATTGGCTATACGGGCATCGAGAAATGTAAATATTAATGAATCGCTTGTTCACGAGGAATGACTAGTAGCATGTTTAAATGGATGATAAGTAGAATTGCTTATCCTTGGTCTGTGTGGCAAGATGAAATTTAACCATGAGCTTTTGTTTTCGTGTCCAACTTTAATCGTCCGTCTTATATAAATTTTTTACGGTTTATATTTTTATTGTTATTAGATGATAAAATATGAATATTACTTTACACATGACTTTTTTTTAACTTTTAAAAAATCAAGATGATTAAAGTTTGACATGAAAACTGATGACCACACTTAGGCCCCCTTTGAATCACAGGAATGAAAAAACGGGGGAATAGGAAAAACATAGGATTCTGATAGGAATACAAGTGTAAAACAGAGGATTACAAAATACAGGAAAAACATAGAAATGACCGTTTGATTGAGCCGCATGAAAAACACAGGAATTTGAGGAGAGAGAAAGACTCAAAGGATTCTTAACATGAGGTAGAACCTCATGTTAAATTTCCTTCAAAATTTGCATGGGAAGAGGCATTCCATAGGAATTTTATAGGATTCCATAGGATTCATTCCTTTGATTCAAAGGGCTATATAGGAAAAATTCCTATAGGAATTAAATCCTTTAAAATTCCTATGAATTTACTTTGAATCAAAGGGGGCCTTAAAATGGGACCGGAGGGAGTAAAATGCAGACGATGAGACTGACGGTCACAGGACCAGCCGCGGCGGTCCCGGCTGCGGCAGCCGTGTTGTCTCTATGCGTGCGTAGCTGTGTGTTGGAACAGCCGCCCTGATGATTCTCTGTGGCGCAACATCTGTGCCACCCAACTCCCTCATTGGCCGCCTCAGTTATCTCTTGTCGCCTAGCGTCCTCGGGAAAGGACAGGGATGAACAGTCGATCCAACTAACAACTGTTTCAAAATTATGTATGTACAAATAAATAAATAAATTTGTTCTTTTTTTTAATCAAAGAAGCAGATAATTTAGCCCACTGGATTTGGTAAAAACAAATATGGGAAAATAATATATGTATCCGTTCGTATCTGAGACGATTGCAACAGCAGCTCTGGTCTGATACACTGATGTGCCATCTGTGTGTGTGTGTGTGTTTTTCTTGGATTGTTGCTTGACTGGCACGGGGCAGCTACTTGCTTTAACTTAATTAAGCAGGACCATTTCTGGATAAACTCGTAATTTAGCAAACCGGTCTTACTTCTTTTTGTGATTGCCGTGCTTGTGTGTGGTCATCAACTCATCACGAGTGCACAACAAGTTACATGAGTATAAATACAAGTTGTAACATCTGTATTAAAAAATGTCATTATTAATTTATTGGTAGGTCAACTTACACGCAGTGAAGAAAATGAGAGAGAGAGAGAGAGAGAGAGAGAGAGAGAGGGGCTGCGTGGTCTTAAAATAATTTGTCAGTTTACGGAAATAAATAAATAAATGATGAGCATGCAGCGTTGGTCGTATGTACTGGTTAATTGCAATTATACAAATGGTATAATCACTATAGCATGGCATAAGAAGAAAACACCATGCATTTCTCTCTCTCTAAATAAAGTACAAACCCTCTTTAATAATTCGATTGTGAAATACGATAGTGAAACAGTGATTGTACGTTAGCCGTTGATGCACAGTACCCGTAATCCTAGTGGAGATAATGTGATCATGTGCAGAGCTACTGTTTTGCATATGTATCTTTTAAATATTTGCATTATATGCATGAAATTACATTGGTAGATTAATATTAAAAAAATATTCCATATCATATTGTTTTATTAGGTTTTAGAAATACACCACAATTAAAAAAAATACATGGATTTACATTAATTAGTCCATTTGTATGCTATAAAGAGGACATACCTAGGTCATGTTTGATAGAGCTTAAGACATTCGGTTGTATTTTCTTTTGGAATCTATAGCTCATCAATCTATATTCTAATAATAATTTGTAGATATAGAATTAGAATCCAGAGGATGAAAACTTGATTTTTCTATATTTTTACCATCTAGGCACCTACTTCTCGAAAACTCCAGCTCTCCAAACACAATGAAAATGTAGAGGTTTTTCCCACCTAAGACCTTATTTGATTAATTCCCATAAAGCTTTATTCGATTAATCCCACTCACAACAGAATTAATAAAAAATTGGAAGGAGATAATTCTGCACCTATTAAGGTATAGAATTAATCTCTCTGATGAGATTAACCGAATAAGGCTAAAGAAAATGGAGGGGATTAAGGGAAAATAGTTTCACACTAAAATATATGTGAAATTATTTCCATTCAAATATCCCTCAAACCTGGCGAACAAGGTCTAAACTAGATGATGAAATTTCCTGAATGGGAAGCGAAGTAGAGGAGGACATGCATTATTTAGCAAAGCGATTGGCATGATGCCATCGGTTTTAACTATTTTTGTCTCTATATCGAAGCGAATTATTAAAGAGATCAGTGTTGTGTTCTGCTCGTGATCAATGAAACTGTTTATACACGCCTGCATGTGGACCGCTGCTTTTATGTCCTACTCGTATCATCTACTTGCATGGATCTTATTGCAAGGACACATAAATTCGAGACAGAATGGTTTCGTTTGTCATTTTCTCCCAACCACCTCTAGATCTTCTCCCTCACACTTTCTCCCAACTGCACATAGGTCCCGATTTAAATCCAACATAGCTGGAGGCACAATGTTTGAACAATTTTTCCGGATCGTAATTAATCACGTCAATCCATATACTACCCCCACAGCCTTAAATCTGGAATTACAACGATTTAGGGGCTTGTTTGAAACGCAAGAGCAACGCCTCGCTCTCTTCAGCGAGCTAAGTCGATGTTAAAATTTAAAACTTCAATGCTTAGTATGTGTTATAGTTATCATTAGACTAATCGTGGTCTCCTTTAGGATAAAGATTGAAAAACACATAATAGAAAAAAAAAAGGAATGTGAAAGGAATAAGGCAGGGTTGCGCATGAAAAACCAAGGAATAAAAAACAGAGAAATTTTTGTAGGATATGATGTTTGGGTCACAAGATTATCTTGAAGACATGATTTATCCTCCATCCTATTCCAATGCTAGCTAGTAAAAAAAAAGGATGAAGTGAATGTTTGAAATACTTTGGAATTCTTGCGTTTTTTATTGCAATGCAAGCTACAGTATTCATCCATAATTTCATTGGGCAGTTCCTGCTACGTACAATGGTGGACAAACCCTTTTTAGTCCCGGTTCACAACCCCCTATAGTCTCGGTTATACAACCAGAACTACAAATCCGGGACTAAAAATGGGCATTTTTAGTCCGGGTTGAAATAACTGGAACTAAAAAAGGATCTTTAGTCCCGGTTGGAGTTACTAACCGGGACTAAAGATCTAGTCCTGGTTAGAGTTACCAACCGGGACTAATGTTTTTTTTCTTTTTCTTTTCCTGCTGCTCGCATGATTTTGAGCCCCACAAATCATTCATATTATCCACAGATCATTCGAACACCACAGATCATTCACAAAATCCCTAAATACATCAAGCTGCATTTTCTATCTCCAAATACATCACAAATCATTCACAAAATCACAAAATCATCTCTACAAATTCATTCACACATCACACATCACACAGATCAGAAAAAGAAATCACATCGCACAGATCGGCCATCAGAAAAAGAAATCCACATCACACAGATCGGCCGCACACATCGCACAGATCAGGAAAAAACCACATCGCAGAGATCGGGTGCCGGCCGTCCACCGCCTCGCCAGCCTCCCGCCCGGCCGCCTCGGGCTCTGCCGCCGCCTGGGGAGCGTCGCCGCCCGCCGCCCGCCGCCTCGGCGGCCGGTGCCTGCCCGCTGCCGCCTCGAGCTCCACCGCCCGCCAGGGGAGTGTCGCCGCCTCACTGGCCGTCTGCTCGGCCGCCCGCCTCGGGCCTCGCTGGCCGCTTGCCTCGCCTGCCTCGCGGGCCGCCGCCTCGGCCGCCCGCAGCCGGCCTCGCAGGCCGCCTGCCCGGCCGCCCGCCGCTCCGCGCCCTCCTTACCGCCGCGCGCCGCCCGGCCTCACATGGTAGGAGGAGGAGGAGGAGGAAGAGAAGAGAAGGGAGAGGAATGGGAGAGGAGAAGGGATGGAGGAGGATAAGGATGGAGAAGGGATGGATGAGGCTATTTAATTAATGAGAGGGGAGGGGAAAGGAAGGGGGAGAGACCGAGGCGGCCGGGCGGGGCAGTGGCGCCAGCTCGGTTGATTTTTTTTTTGTCCTGGTTGGTATAAACAATCGGGAGTCCTGTTGTTTATACCAACTGGGACTAAAAAAGAATTGGGGTCTAACTCGGTCCGATAACTTTTTGAACCGGAACTAAATTTAGTCCCGGTTGGTATTACCAACCGGGGCTAAAGATCAAAAATTTTTTAACCGGGACTAAAAATAATCTTTAGTCCCGATTCCTATTCGAACCGAGACTATTGTGAATTTTGGACGACCGAGCAAAATAATTTCTCCACCAGTGGTAGTAAATTAAAGGCACCTGACCAATGACAAATCTTAAAAGGACCATAAATCCTAAAGAGAAAAAAAAAATCTGTGGAAACAATTTGTTTCAAAGTACCCCTTAATTTGCATGATTTTACTCGAAACAATTTGTGATGACACAATACTTTCACGGATTTTAACATATTTTCTCTTCGAACTCATAAGAACCACGCACATCAATATATTACAGAGAGAGAAAATTTCGTACAAGTGCACTCTGCTGTGACGGTCACGAGGGTTTTACATGGAATGAAAAGGATAGCAAAGACTGGCTTAAGAGTGAAAATTTTGTAAGACATTGCATCCGCGCGTTCAATTCCACGACAACGGAAACGACGAGAGCGCAATCCAAGCATCCACAACGATGTCTCTCTCCTCGCATTTGTACGCGCTGCATATGCAATCTACACAGCCCATGATGATCGAGAGCACTGCACAATCGTCTGAGAGAGAGATCCATCCCGATCGTACGTACGATTCGCACAGGGAGATTGTCGCTGGATCGAAGGGCACGCAGCACGTGTAGCACACAGTCCGGTGACTCTCTCTCTCTCTCTCTCTGAGCTGTTCATGGACTGATCGATCATCAGCTGCACCTTCTGCAAGCTAGCTGCCTCTCTGCATATCGATATACTGTAGATATATAAGCAGTGTTGTGCTTGTTGCATCTGCCTGGCTGATAGCTGGAGTGTATCTGGTCTCAGGCCCAAGGCCCGAACGGATTATTATCGTGGATTATCAACATGATAGTAATAGGGAAAAGATTAATTTTTGAAAAAAATAAACATAATGAATAGTTTAAAACAAGCTGCTTAAACAGTGCAGCAAAAGAACTTTTTTTTAGAAAACATGGTACTAGTAGGATTGAGCAAATAATATGTTTCAATAATCCAATTGATAAGTGAAGTGAGTGTAGCTCAACAACTGATTAGGTTCCTTTTGGTGGAACTAGCCTACCCGGATCCAAATCCTATATTTGACATGGTGCTCGCATTTACGCCTAATTATTCTTTTAGTGGTAGGTGACGTATATGTTGACAGCGAGGCGCCCGTGATTATTCATCGGATTAGTAGTGTGGATTATCTATTCGATTATAAAGATAAATTAAACAATTTAATATATAAAGTAAATATAAATAGCCTAAAATAAGTGGTCCAAACAATGCAATAGAAGATTTTTTTTTTTACAAAACATATTATGTTACATACGTGGAGCAGATAATCTGTGGCAATGGTTTGGTGAAGTAGGTTGTAGGCTATTTACGTGCTTCTGACCTACTTATATTGCATACCCATTTGTTGGTCTGAGTTATTTCATTACAAAAATATTACCTCCTTCTCTAAAAAAAACTTTCATTTAAGTAATACAACGAACCTGAATACTGCATACGAACCTAGCTAAAAGAAGTACTCCCTCCGTGCCAAAAAAAAAAAAGACAAACCCTGGTTTCCGTGTCCAACGTTTGACCGTCCGTCTTATTTGAAAAAATTATGAAAAAAAATTAAAAAGATAAGTCACGCATAAAGTATTAATCATGTTTTATCATCTAACAACAATAGTAATTATAAAAAAAATCATATAAGATGGACAGTCAAATGTTGGCACGAGAACCCACGGTTTGTCTTTTTCTGGACGGAGGGAGTAGATGATAAAATAGCCATTGTTGGGCTAACAGCAACACATTTGTATGTACATAGTACGTTTGTGCTATGCAGCCACAGAGAATATGTTGGATGGCAGGTTGACAGTCAATGTCTCTAATACTGTTTGCAACAAAGCCCAACAGAGCACTGACTTTTCCTCACAAACAAACATGATAATGTATGAAACTGAACATACACATATTGCAACTACTTAATTATCTATTTATGTGCCTGCACATATATAGCAATACAACATGTTGCTATACATAGCCTGGTCTTTTCCAAAATCCAGGGATGTACTTTGGGCAAAAACAAAAGGCCTAAAAAAAGCTTTTTTTTAAGATGGGACTAAAACTTTAAGTCGCCCCTATCACATCGGATGTTTGGACACTAATTATAAATATTAAACGTAAACTATTAATAAAACCCATTTATAATCTTGGACTAATTCGCGAGACGAATCTATTGAGTCTAATTAATCCATAATTAGCCTATGCGATGCTATAGTAAACATTCTCTAATTATCTTAAAAAATTTGTCTCGCAAATTAGCTTTCATTTATGTAATTAGTTTTATAAGTAATATATTTTAATACTCTAAATTATTAGTGTCTAAATATAGAGACTAAAGTTAAGTCCCTGATACAAACACCACTAGATAGCTAGGGTGTGTTCACGTTCTCGATTCCCTTCTTTCATGCTCTACCTTACCTACATCAGTTTCATGCTACACCAACCAGCGTTGTAAATTCATGAATAGTCAAGCAATCGATCGCCTGTTTCCATGTGCGAACAGGGCGTCACATGGACTCGTGTGCCCCACGGCGGTCAACAGCGCCAGCGGCACAGTCTAGTCCGGACGACTAATGGCGTTTGATCAACTAATTATTTTTTAATATAGATGACATTCGGTATTGAAATTTGATCGAAATTTATTTTTAATTCTATCATTTCATGTACAGCCGATTGAATAAGTTGTGGATAAAAATGTCATATATATTTCTTTAATGATTTAAAGCCTAATGCTGAGAAATAAACTGCAATGGATGAAAACCCTAAAATCAGCTGTAAAGTTAAGTTTTAAATTTTAGCAAAGGCTTATATGACGAATAATGTAAACAACTGTTTTTTTAGTGTGAACAATCCTTGGTGGCAGTAGCTTATTATTTTAAGTTCTCGTGCTAAATAAGGATATCAAAATAAGTAAGAAAAATATTTTATACGTACAGACTATCTCTGAGAGCGTGATCCAATTGGGACTATAAAAAAATACAGACAAAAGGGCAACATTGCAGGATAGAGACATGACTGATATATATGAATTTATATGACTCAATCTGCTGGTTTGTATTTTCCTGGAATACATTACTATACACACATGCGTGCCTTGAACTGTTGAACATATAATTCCTCCAAGTTGCAAAGGAACAGAACATTCATGTCATCCTGCAAGTGTGAGCGTGGTCCAAACTAATAAATTTATTCCCCTTCCTGTCAAATGGGTCTCACTGGATTTTCAGTTAGATTTTGTTCAACCACCCATCACACCAAACTTTGATTTCGAATCCGATCCAATCCTCTCTTTCCCCCTTTTTATGCCTTTTTTTTAACTGATGGTGCCTTTTCTATTCTCTTTTCATCTCTGATGGAAGTGACGAAGTAGTAGTACTATGTATAAGTAGAAAATGTTGTAGGTTGGGGGGTCCCACTAACAGGCTGATGAAAAGAAGAACATCACCAACCAAATAGCAGGAGGTGAGGGTGACAGTATAATAATCTCTCTAGCAGCAGCTATTGATAAGCAAAAAATATGGAGACAATGGGGCCTAGTAATAGTGCATACTGCACAGTAAGGCTTTACTTCTTTTGAATGGAGGAATTTCCCTTTGAACCGTTCATTTCAATCACAGGATTGAGAAAAAAAGAAATTGAAAACAATGATTTTAGTAGGAATGCAAGTCACAAAACACACATGAATGATTATTTGAATAGACCATAAAAAACGTAGAGATCGAATAAGAGAAATAGGCTTTAAGGAAATTTCTAAGAGGTTAGAGCTTTAACTAACTTTCCTCCAAAATCTATTTGCATCAAGTCAATCCCTAAGAATTTCACAGAAGTTGAGAAGCTCCAATCATTTATTTCAAAGGACTAAGGATTTGAATGCTAATAAATTCCTCCATAATTCCCTTGTTTCATGGGAATTTTGGGAATCTTATGAAGAAAAAACTCCTATGTGGTGATTTGAATGAAAGAAATAGCTATCCAAAAATCCAATGAAATTCATCTGGATTGACTCAAAACATAGGAAATTGGAGGAATTCTAACATGAGCTTCAACCTCTTTAAAAGAAACCGTTTATGTTTGTCTCTCTCTTATCCAATTCCTACGTTTTTCCTACACTACATCCAAACGGTCATTCATGCAGTTTTCCTATAATTTTTCAGTCCATAGGATATATTTCAGATGTTAGGGCACTTCAATCATGCTTTTTTTTTTCTGTTCCTGCGTTTCAAAGGAGCCCGATAATGGAGCTGAAATGTCGGAGAATTGAATGAGATTTCCCACTAAAATTCAATAAACCTCTTGTGTTTTGAAGGAGCCCTTAACTATGACTATGAAAGCTTACTCTCTGAAGTAGGGGCTATTCGGTAGTGCTTGCTGCACTGAGCTACACCAGGAGAGCAAAGTTTAACTATCCTGGTGTCAAATGAAGTAAAAGTGACCCCTAACTGTTCTGATGTCAAACGTAGTATAAAAGTGTATCATATCCGGATTCCACAGTCTCACAAAAGCGGTTATCTCGTTGGGCTGAGAACTACACTCTAATCGATCAATCACGGATAGCCTAGTTTGCTTTCAGGCAGCTGGCCTGGCCCATTGCTAAATATGGGCTAACTGTAGGGTAAAATAGAAATAAGTCCACTATATATCCCCAATCTTTTTGTCAACATTAAATGAAATTCATGTCCTTCACACCGAGACCACCTGAATTTCTTTGGTCATTTGGTCAAGCCCTAAGGTTGAAGTGGCATGCGAAATCACTGGAACAGAAGGATAGGCCCTGGACGATGGCGACTTTCAGGCCTGGGAATGATGTGGAGACCATATTTCGCTCGGCGGCTGTTAACAGTGAAATTTGGTAAGCTCGGAGTAGTCATCGGCTTAGAGTCAGCATCGGCTTCGAAGTCCTGAGATTAGCCGATGAGAGTTGTCAAGTCGTCAGTTGTCGGATTCTTGCTATATTCGGTTAAGGAAATTGATCTACTAAAGGAAGCTTATCCAAAAGAGACCGAGTTCAAAGAGAATGTGGCGTGGCAAGTTATCTATTAATTAGGAATAGTTTGTTAGTTTCCTTTTATCTTTAGGAAAGTGTGTTTAGTATCCTATAAGGACTTTATCTTTTCCTTTTATCTTTAGGAAAGTTTCTTTCTTGTCCGACAAGGAATTGTATCAACCCGTGGGTATAAATATATACACCTGGGGTCTATGTAATCTATCTTCACGATCAATACAATTCGGCGCATCGCCACCTTTTACCTTTTCTACTTTATTTTATCGTCCGGCGGGACTTGACACTTGACGCGGGGCTGCATCGGTGTTCGATCTCTGGCTAAAGGGTAAGTCCAATGTTCCGCCGGCCCGGGCAATTGTATCGTTTACGTCGGCGTCGTTCAAGGCTGCATCAGTACATTCGACCTCTTGGATTGCTCTGGTTTGGATGATATATTTGCTACCTATTTATCATGTCTCTGTTAATCTAGTCTTAGCATATCAATTTAGCTCTATCGGCTGTCTCTCGCTTTAGGGTTTCTGCCGGTATCGGCTAAATCGCCTTGCTAGATTAGATTAGCCTAGGCATCTACCACCCTGAAAATTTAACAAGATGCTGTTTCCGGACGAGCTACAGGACGGATTTTGACAGTGCATTCATGCTAATTTGTTGGTTGATTTGGAAGGATCGTAATGCAAGAATTTTTCAACATGTGCCCAAGACACCGGAATAACTTGCGGAGGATATTGAAGAGGAAATTGCTGTCTGGAGGGTGGCTGTTTCGCGAGTAATCGCCATGACTGTCTGCGGGGTTTAGCCCTACTTTCTTTTCTCGTTCTTGGTTGGCTGGGGTCTTTCCCTGGCAACCACGGTATTGTAAGTCGTTGTAACATTTTACTGTATTTTCCCCCCAAATCTTAATGAAATTGGTCGGCTAACTTTTGGCCGACCCGTTAAAACATTAAATGAAATCCATAAACTTAAAGTTCATCTATTTTCACTATATGTCCTCTCAATGCAAACTTAGACAACTATATCAGTTTAAACTCGATCCAAAGCATAGTAAAGTGAGAGAGTAGCACTATTTCGTTCCTGTTCACATCCATATCTTTCATGAAGTAACTTATATATATGTTGAACTCCGTTAATTAAAAATTAAAGGAGTATATAAACCGGTTCCGTAAATATCTTAAGGCGAGATATACAGATGCCAAATAGGTGTACAGTACTCGAAATTACAAAGATTATACCAGTATAATTAATCGTTGGGATTAAGAGCATGAACGACCCAGTTACGAGGGGTGCACGGAGTACGTGTGTTGCTTGCGCGCGTGTGGATCGACGAGATTCTTTTGCAAAAATTACCTAATTAATTAATCGGCGTGCTCTCTGGCGTCGTCGATATTGTTTATTGTTTGGCTAGAGTTCGCCGGCGGCGGCGGCGGCGAGGTCCTCACAACCTGGGGAAGGGGCGGGCGAGGCGGTCGGCGTCGGTGTAGATGTGGGCGCGGGTGATGTCGGCGAGCGAGGTGCATCCGCTGAGCGCCATGGTGAGCTCGAACTCCTCCCGCATCATCCGCAGCACGTTCCTCACCCCGGCCTCCCCCTCCGCCGCCAGCGCGAACACCACCGGCCTCCCGATCTGCAAACGCAATTCAATCCATCAAGACGACGACGACGACGATGACATGTATCACGCCATAGATCATCGGCTATCGATCGAAGGACTTACGAAGACGCCGGCGGCGCCGAGGGCGAGCGCCTTGAAGACGTCGGTGCCGCGGCGGACGCCGCCGTCGAGGTACACCGGGATGCGCCCCGCCGCCGCCGTGACCACCTCCTCCAGGGCGCTGATGGTCGCCGGGACGTAGTCCAGCTGCCGCGCGCCGTGGTTCGACACGATGATCCCCGCCGCGCCGGAGTGCACGGCCAGCCTCGCTGCGCACGCGCGCATAAACGCATCAGTTTCCTTTGTGATTTTGTGGATTTCAAATCAGTCAAATCAGAAGAAATGCAAGAAACAGGAAGCTATCCTACCATCCTCCGCGGTGATGACGCCCTTGACGAGGATCGGCAGCGACGTGATGCTCTGCAGCCACTTCACATCCTGCATCATCATCAACAACACACACCGTCAGAATTTCTCCCGATCTTAGCATCAAGAACAGTAATTTCGATAAGTTAATTTGCTGGTAAGTTTGTTGTAGCATCGATGAGCATTGATCATTACCTTCCAGCTGAGCGTGCGATCGATCTGCCCGGCGACGTAGGAGGCCAGCCCGGAATCGTTGCTCTGCAAATGCCAACGAAATGGTTCAAATTGCTGCATAGAACAGACCATTTTTTCTTCAGAGAAAATAACTGTTTTTTTTTTTGGCTGAATTAACCGACCTTGTCCATCTCTGCGAGGTCCAGGCCTTCGAAATTCTTCAGTGTCAAGTATGGTGGCAGAACGAACCTGCAACAACGCAGCCATTGATCACATCACTTAACATTTACGACAACTCGCTGAAATTCATTTCTAGATCGTGCCAAATTCAGGTGGCTAGTTAAGAACTCACCTGTTCTTGATGTCAGCTTCCCTGCGTCCCAGTCGCGGAGTGTCCACGGTCAGTGCGATCGCCTTGAACCCAGCTCTCTCGGCTCTTCTGACAAGCTGCTCAACCACATTCCTGTCCTTGTACACCTGTAGATGTATGCAAGATCATACAAGAAAATGAGATACGAAAATAAAATGTAGCCAAAGTATGCTACATGAGCAGAGTGATATGATATGGTTTACGTATAGCTGGAAGAAACGGATTCCTGGTCCAGTTGAGGCGACCTCCTCAACACTTGAAGTAGCCCAAGATGACAGTGTCTGAAACATGAAGGCGATACCAAATTAACATTGGCGTTCATGCAAGTTTGAATTTCTGTTTTGGTTTGGTTTCGTTATGCATCCAAGGAAATGTTGTTTGCTATTGAACATGACAACATGTAGATAGCATACCATTATAGTTCCTGCTGCTGAAGCTGCCCTGGCTGTTGCATACTCTCCTGAATACATATGGTATTTTAGTTAGCCCAATTCTATGCAAAGATCAATGTAGATCATGTGCTTGCTTGTTACATGCTAACAACTTCAGTTTATTTTCAGTTTTTGTAGTAGTAATATGCTTTTTTTTAAAACAATATAATATGCTAATGTTGATGGATGAAATTACTTTTGGTTTTGAGTTTGGGCTAAATGTAAGGCTGTACAACAATTAAGCAACATAATTGAAATGGCATATGTACCGTCAGGGTGAGCCATCTTCTGCATGGCACTGGGAGCAATCATTATGGGCATTGATATCTTGAACCCAAGAACAGTTGCGGACATGTCGATCTTTGAGACATCGATCAGGATGCGGGGACGAAACCTAGCCAGAAAAGGTTACAGTCAGATTGTGGGCTGAAAAATTAACAAATGTTCAACCTAAGGAATGTGATTGAAAAATTTAAGTCATTTGCTAAAGCTTTCGTAGGAGAAAGTGATAACGTTAGATGTTGTATGATAGATATTCTGGGTCTGGGAATAAGATTATGATTAGCTGAGAGTTTCACTGATTGGCAATTTTACTGAACTAATGAAATGCCCTTAACTCTATTTTGAAAAGAATACGATGTGCTCATGCTAAACTAGTCTACCTAGTAAAAAGACCGAGTGGTCAGGATTGGACAACTAGTAATGTTTTGTCGATCCATCCTACTTAACTATGAGCTATCAGATTGAACTTGTACATGGTAGACTCATAGGGAGGCATTTACACAGATGAAATATTTTGATGCACAATATGGCATAGGGAGGAGTAGTGGTGCAATTAATTTGTAACATGTCAAGCAATCAAGTAATTAAGAATTATGGCTTACAAGATCCTGGAGAATGCCTCCCTGTTCTCCTTGAGAGTCCACTCATCCTCAGCTCCAGAGGCGTAGTAGTCGTAGATCATCTTCGGAAGCTTCTGCTTCGCGATGGCCTGGTACTCCATGACATTGGTGATCTCCCCCATTTTCTCCTGCCTTGTGAACCCTGCACCGCTCTACACCCAAAGAACAGCACTGTCAAAAGAATTGAGCTATAGCTTTCCTCCTACTAAAATAACAATCATCTACATGCATGATGATAACTTATTCTTTTTTTTTTCTGATAGAACACATGCAACTATGCAAGTCTGCTAAAAGTTCATAGCAACAAGGTAAACAAAAAAAAAAAGACTTTCCATCATCAGAGAAACCAAGGGACTCCTTTCTCTTGGAGTGCATGCAGATACCCATTTTTTTTGTTTCTGCAGAAAATATGTGGTATTCTTTTAACAGAAATGATAAACAAAAAAAGAAATCTTCATCATCTGTACCAACGATCAAACGACGTTGGAACTGAACAAATATAAAAAAACCTCTCATCACTCATACAAACAAGAGAACTAAAAAATCAATCAGAAACAAAGATGACAACATGCAATAGATCCTAATAATTTGGTCATTTTGAAACTATGCGTGCAACAAATTCTTGGCCACGCCAGAAGAACTATTACGACTGAAGAAATCACGAAAGAAAAGATGACTCAAATCAAACCGATAGAAAAGCAAATTCTGTACACTGATATGCATGTAGCTTATCTTACCTTGAGAGACACTGGGAGGAAGGAGCAAGAACAGGAGGAGGGAGTGGTCAGTGGTGTTGGTGCAGGTAATATAGGTGAGGGAGAGAGATCTTTGAGTTTCTGCACATGAAGACAAAGATAGGGGGGGAGACGTGGAGATTTGTTAGGGGAGAAGCGAGAGAAAGGGAAGGGAGGAGGTTATGGATGAGCTTTTGGAGGTTGAGATGAAGGATGGCTCCTCCTACACTACTTCCTCATCCACTTGACATCACCACTCCCCTCCTCCTGCCATCCAACATTTCTTTCTCCTTTTCTTTATTTAATTTTCAGGAGATGAACACACAAAGAAGTCATTTTTTTTCTCCAGCTGAATTGGAGTGGATTATCTCCTTCCCTAGTCAGGGAAGAAAAATGTATATATAAATTGTTCTCCCCTTGTTTAGCAGGATAGGGGTGAGTAGAAGCCAGAAGAGAACAGTAGGCCAGCAGGGGGGTTTCTGTTATTAGGTGGGGATAAGATGGCAATTTTGGTAATTTTGTTGGCATAGCATAGGCTGTACTGCAGATATGATGACTTTTAAAGACCAGACAGATCATCGTCCAACAGAGATGGGGATTCAGACAGTTATACAAGATTATCATAACAAGACCATGCCATATATAAATCGACACGGCAAAAATACACAAGAGCTCTGAGATATTTAGGCTTTGCAACCATTTTCAAAGGGCAAACACAACGCAAAAGAAATGCACCTGGGACGAACCACGCTCAATAAGGAGAGACAGGTAAATCTGATAGATGAAGTCACCGGAAAATGTGTTTATTCAGTAAGGTTTTGACCAAGCCTCCCAACTTTAGCTCACTTCATACCAGGCACCACACAGGCTTTACAATTGCCAAGAGTACCTTCTACAAGAACTGAAACAATTGCAAGGGGGTGCATGCAGCGAACTCTTGATCGGTTCGCCTGTTGCAAAACAATTAGTTAACCCAACTTGGTACCACCATTGCAAAGCCCGTGTTAGAACTTTCAGTTAAAAAAAAAGAAAGTCTCTTTACTTTTCAGTTTAAAGGAATACATTATATTTCTGTCTACCTTTTTTAAGACGGTGATATTTACTACACAGATATTGCTATATTACTAGCACTCTGGCATTTCCAGGGAGGTGCTTTAACAGCTTGTTTTTACAGAGCTACAGATGTTACTAGGGAAGAGCATTACATACAAAAAGCATTAGTGATTACTTCTTTTTTTTCTCTCTCATTCAAATGCAAATAGCATATGAACAGATGTCAACAGATTATTTCTCCCCCATAAACAAACTCATCATGATTCTCTCACAAAACACTCACTCTGCACAAACATTGCCTTACTTCCCACTACCATCATCAGTCCAGACACTGTCCCAGGAGTTGTTAGCTTTTGGTGCCTCAGCAAAATGATGCCCTGGACCTTCAAACGAAGAAGTTTCTGCGCCCTGAACCCCACCCTTCTTTGCTTTTGTTTTGATCCCAAGCAAGCGTAGAACGAACCTCGCAAGTTCACCATAAAGCATTCCAGTCCGATCACATAGCTACGATGAAGACAACGGTGGATCAGGAAGGTTATAAGTATAAACTTGGATCAAATTCAAATCAAATTCAGAAGATACCTGCAAAAGAGCTGAGATAAACATGTGGAATGCCTGTGTGTTCTGGCTAAAAAGGAAAGCAACTCGCCCACAAAAATTCACAACACCATGCATCTGCAATCAATGAGAAAAGGTTAGGAAACTGTGTTCTCCACTCCCAGCATACCAATCACAGGGTAAAGTTCACTTTTTACTACAACCGATCTTTTTTTACTTGCCATTTGGAATGTCAACAAGATCAACACATTTGACCACTGTTTTTTTTATATGCTCGTCAACATTAATAAAAATATAATGATATAAAGTGTTGCCAATGTTTTTGAAATGGCTACGGCATTCTAAAATGACATTTTTTTGAGAACAGAGTTAGTAATGTATATGAGGCAATAAATTAACTACAAGTTAGACAAGAATTGCTACATGGACTTTGAATTCCATCTACTAGGCTTCCTACAATAGAAATAAAAAAAAATCATGAACTTCATATGTAACAATAACATGGTGATAGCAAATACATGTTATGGCTGCAAATTAAGTTCCACAGAAATTTAAACGTGGCAATCATGCTCTAGTTTGTTAAAGATCAATTAAAAACAATAATCGGTATCAAATCCAGGAGTGACTTGGTAGAAAATGTGTATTACCACTCGCAGGAAGGACATCCAAAAACCAGGGGGTGGTGCTGGTGGCCCAAATGAATTTGGACCTTGGTTGTAAGCACCCATGCCCATACCATAGCCACCATAGGGACCTCCCATCCCGCTATTATACATGGACCCACCGTACATTCCAGAACTTCCATACATACCCCCATAACCTCCTCCATAACTTGAATACATGTTATTTCCGTAAAGTCCGCCGCTACTATAAGGTCCACCAAACCCACCAAGCGAACTATACATACTGGAGCCATAACCTGCATTTTGATCGAGAGGTTAAGATTCTGAGCCACTAAGTGTATCTGATTATGCGATTACAGAATTAATGATTACCTCCATAAGAATTTCCGTATCCTTGCTGCTGCCAAGGCCGTGGGGGCACAGGCCTAGAGATGGTGCTGTTCACATTGGAAGCAACATTGCTCTCTGCGGCAGAAACAACTTCCCCAGGTTTTGCTGTGCCAGAAGCTTCGACGATATCACTAGTGCTACCCCCGGATGGGGGCTTGAAAGGCGCTGGACCAGATGAAGTTCCAGCACGTTCCCATGGTTTGGGTGGTGGATTACTTCCTGCAAACACATTCCCTAGTGAATTAAGGAATTGGCCCAAGGCCTACCAGGAGAACAATTACTCTTCTTGTAAATCTCAAAAGGCAAAACAGATGGACACTTATCTATACTAAAACACTGATATTTCAACTTGACGTAAAATATACCATAAGTTTCCCTACAAGAAGTGTGCACTCAGACAAAACAACGTCTCGGAAGCATTAACAGAGAAATGATAGTGGATAACTTGCAAGACTAGGGGAGAAACTCATAAAGTTATCTTGCAAAGATAAATCTACTGCAAGAACCTGGAGTCACGGATGCTATTACAATGTTGATTGTAAGCAATTGGGACCAGCAGGCAGGCAGGAAATAATTCAATCCCGATAAAAACTTTGCAACAAATACTTCTAGTAGGATATAATTCGTAATCATGGAAGCGTACATTGCAATTACTAAGTCCATAACTAGTACACACAAGAATATCACAAATGCAGAATTTGTGAGCTCTGAATGATTAAGATCAACAAATCCGATTATAGGTCAACTGAACAAATTTAAACATAGACTGCATATTTCCGTATGAGCATAAACATAATAAGCCTTCATTCCGCACCGTCCGAATTTCTGATAACACTGCATTTGCATTCCTTACAACTGAGCCACGATAGTTAGGTTTCTCACAAATTACTCCATTTTTAAAAAATTAGTTCATAAATAAATCCGACTGGAATCAGTTAACACCTGGATCATGGGCCCAATTGGATTTGTTCCCCGTCCTACAAATACCTATTCATTACCTTATACCCTCCCCTGCACCCAATTGAGTGCCCAACCAATCATGCAAATGCTGTCATTAGGATCCCCAAAATTACTGAGGTGATCTAGCATGTAGTCATTGTGAGAAAGGAAGCAGTTTCGTTGGCACTACCTCAGCATATGCTCACATCTGCATGAAATCTTGGAATAATTTAGAAATTGAACGCATATTGCTCACAAACACATCCAATAGCCAATTCTACGGTTCACAATTGATTAGTCCCTAAAGGACAATTCTACGTTTCATGATCGTTTAGCTGATTAGCTCCTAGCCTCCTACCCTAACCACAGTCACAAAATCCCCAACATAAATCAGGAACTCGAGGAACCAAAATCCCCCTCCAGAAACGAACCGAGCAGACGTAACCCCTCATGAATCGATCGATCCCTCCCTCCTTCCTTCCCTTCTCCCCCGGATCGAGTCAGCCTAACCACCCACCCAACCGGTTCCAGAGGGGAGAAACAGCGCGAAGAGTCGCAGAAGCAAGCGACGAACCTGCCATGGGCGCGGGGTTGCGGAATCCCTCCTCCCCACCCCCACCCCCTTCCCGCCGCCCCCTCAGCCGCGCGTCGCCGGCGGCAAAATCCGGCGCCGCTTCTCGATCGCGTCGCCGGAGGAGGAGAGGAGACGAAGCCGCTTGCTATTATTGCAGGTGGCGCTACACGCGTGGGCCTTTTCTTCTTCTTTTTTTTTCTTTTTTTTTTCCGTTTCCTAGTTGGGCTCGAGTCAGGTCTTGGCGCGTTGGGGGCGGTCAAGCGTTGACCGTTGACTAGCCTTCCTGTGGGTCATTAATCTTGTGTTAATGGGCTGTGTATTTGGTCCAAGGCCTTCGGTTTAACGAGGAATAAGAAGAGGCCCATAGGAGTACTAAGGTGGGCTTGGGGAGAAAAAACCATGAAATTTGTCAACCGCCTAAATATTTTTTTAAAAAAAATAAATCAGCCATCTAAAATTACGATACTATGTGATGAACCAAAATCTAACTTTTTTATTTTATTGACTTATCTTTTGTATCTGAATGTTTCCTTCTTTATTAGTTTTATTGAATTTTAAAGTTATATGTCTGGGCTATAATTCTCAAAAAAAAAAGGGGCGAAAAAGAGGGGACATTTTTATATAGTAAATCAAGCGATATAACAAGAGTGATTCAATCTTTTCCCCAAGGATCCCCGCAACAAAAGGACAACCTTTATCCGAAGGATAAGATAGTCACTAGTTCACCTAACGAATAGGGAGGTCCAAAAGGCTAAAATGAGATATACTCTACTCATTTTCTCATTAAAAGATATGGAAGTTTAACCAGGAAAAGGGGCTGGCCATATGGGTACCCATATTCATATCCGTTAGGTGAAGCCTTTTTTTTTTTCCATACTCATATTCAGTTCATTTCGTTTAATAACCATAGTGGTTTATGGTTTAACAAGCATCCACCCCTAGATTTAACTTTATGATGGAATGTTGCTCACTATCTAGCATTACTCAATAATAATGATTTACAAAGAGAAAGAAATATTTCTAACATGCACCGTCATGTCATTCCAGTGGTGGAGTCACCGCCGCCCGTCAAGCCCGAATGACTAAAAGCGTTTTTTTATGATCGACTAATTTTAATATCTATTACATCGGTGGAGCCTGGTCGATCGTCCGATATGTTTGGGAGGTGGCTTCGTCACTATGTCATTCATATCCAGTTTTCTTTCTTAGGGTGCACTCGTTCCCGCGGGCAACCGCTCCCGCCACCTCGTTTTTCGCGCGCACGCTTCCTAAACTGTTAAACGGTGTGTGTGTTTTTTTAAAAAAAGTTTATATATAAAAGTTGCTTAAAAAATTCATATTGATCTATTTTTGCAAAAAAAAATATTTAATACTTAATTAATCATGTACTAATGGTCGGCTTCGTTTTCCGTACCGGAGGAATTATTTCCCGTCTCTCACTCTCGATCGGGGCCTTAGCCTATTTCAGTCTATAGCACTGATAGCGCGCGATAGCGCATTCTGGTAGTATCGTAATTCGTAAGTGTTTTCTTTTGTTGTTAAGTTACCGTGTGATTTTGTACCAGCCTACATGTACTAACATACACGAAAACACTGAGGGCGATATCATTAAAGATAAGAACAAGAGAAGGAGGTGATTGGGTTAGCGTAGCCTATGGAGTGCATTATTTTTTTTTTACGCCAGCCAGTCACTGCCACGGAATCGCACGAAAACGGTCACGTGTGAAACTGATCACCACCAACTACTGACCTACTGTTGCGTTGTGAAGGTAGTTCGAGACGTATCCATGTGATGCACGTCGATTCCTGCAAAATCCAGTATATCTAGATCCGAGAAACAGGCAAAAAAAAATTGTATGGTATACGGAGCAACATACTCCATACAAAAATTGCACAATTAATTGGCTTAATTACATCGCGATCTTTCTTGCTTCTTCGGCGTACAGGAGCGGCAGCGCGGGCGGCCGCCGCCGCCGCGGCGTCATCCCGTACGTATGTCGCACACTTCCGCCCCGCGAAATCCCCAATCCGCGTGCCGCCGTGCGCCGGTTGTTATTAGCATCGCATCCACGACGCCCCCACCACCCGCCGTCCCGTCCACCTCCCTCGCAGTCGCAGGCCCGCACGATGTTGAGAGTTAGTACACTTTGTTTTAGTGCATTCGACTTACTGTCTCCCTGCATTTTATAACAAGTTTGTTCTTGCCACTATCGTTTATCTTTACCTATTTATCGTTTATCTTTACCTATTATAAAAATTGAAGATGTTTTTGCCACAAATTTTCGTACGTCTTTCTAATCCGATTCTGTTTCTGTTTTGCGGCTTCGTTTATTCTGTTTAGCCGTTTCGTTTATTAGCGAGAAGAAAAAAAGGGATTAGACCGGTATTGCAGGTGAGACGGACAGCGAAGGGGCTGACGTCCTCAATGCCTACCTAGGCCTCAGCCCAAGTAACGTATCAGCCCATAAGAGCACCCGCAATGGTAAAGTAAGGTGCTATCTATAAAACATGTACATCTCAGCAATAGACTCGATTAATAGTAAACCACCTTAATAGTATGTCTACATTGGTATCTATAGCTCTCTCATGCATTGCCTCGTTTTTCTCTATAGACTATCTCTAAGTTAGTAGATAGCTTTGCTCTCTCTCTTCATTTAATACATTCCAAGTAGAAAAATATGCTGACATAGATCTCTTGTAGAGAGCCTATAGATAACCATTGTGGGTGCCCTAATCTTCTAATTGTGATTGGCTATAGAGTATGCTATTTGGTATTTTCTCCGTCTCAAAATTTAATAATTTTAGCCTTTAGAATTTATTCCCATTTAATTTCACAAATTTTATTATTAATACTTGTGTCCAACTATAAAACTTTTTATGTTTTGATTAGTACGGATGTAGCAATAAATAAATTAAACTGAATTTAAATTTGGTTTCTGTAGAATTTTTCGTCCATCGTCGCACACGCTCACGCTGTCCGATTCCATCACCTGGCATCGAACGCGCGTCTTCCGCATCCTGTGTAAAACACGCAAGGCCGACAACCGCAAGCAATCAAACCCACAAGCCAAATATGAAACCCCCGTTTCAAAAGTTCCCAAATTAGAACTCTAAATTTTCAAATTAAGATGATGAAAAACACCAAATCAACATGAAAGGAAGTTGGATAAAATATATATTCAAACGATTTCTCACAGTAAATTTCACCTAAAGTAAAACGTATAATAATAATAAGATTAAAATAACCTTCACCCGTTGCAACGCACGGGCATTTTTCTAGTACAAAAAATAAATTTATCTTTTCAGTAATCATTTCGTATTAGAGTTTTGTAAAATAATTGATATAAATATACTATGAGTAGATAAAGAGAAAAATAATTATATCTTGATCTAATAATATATATGTATTAAATGGGTTGTTTGATTGATGCCATTTTCAACCACACTATTTTTGGTAAAATTGCAAAAAGATATACCAAAAAGATATACCTATATTTAGTTTGTTACCGAACTTTAGTAAATATATAAGAAATCCTATCATTTTTTATAATATTGCTAATTTAGTACTATTGATAAATTTTGATAAGGTTTATTTTGATTATAATTTGAACGCCCCTGTCTTTTGACACGAAGGAAAAATAAACTTGAGTATACTAATAAACATGACGGCGCCCGTCTTCACTGACGCAAGCAGTGACACACGAATTCGCCGGCCGGTGAGCTGCTGCACTGGGCATGGGTTAGTGTTTCAGTTGTTTTGCTCCCTACCCTCGCACCATTTGTGAGCTCATCACATACGGCAACAACACACACCATCAAACCTACCGAGCACCTGTCAGGCTGTCACCACCCGACCATTCCCGAACTCACGCTCAACTTCTAACACCGTGTTTAGATCCAAATTTTTTCTTTAAACTTCTAACTTTTTTATTACATTAAAACTTTTCTACACACATAAGGTATATTTGGTTGGGTATTTCAACTTACCACACCTCAAGTTAGCACATACCAAAAGTGTGGCGAACGAAATTCTTAACATAGCTTTGGCTCAAAAATATGTGGCAAAGCAGCAAGAAGCTACCTAACTTTCTTTGGCAGGCTAAACTATAGAAGCAAAACAAACAAAGGATAAGCAGTTGTAGCTGACTAACATGAGGTGCGGCATTCTATGGGATGGATCCAAACAGCCTCATAAACTTTAAACTTTTCCGTCACATCATTCTAATTTTAACCAAACTTCTAATTTTAGCGTGAACTAAACACAACATAAGGAGGTCGAGTTTAGTTCCAAATTTTTTCTTCAAACTTTCAAATTTTTCATCACATCAAAACTTTCCTACACACAAACTTGCGACTTTTTCATCACATCGTTTCAATTTCAACCAAATTTTTAATTTTAACGTGAACTAAACACATCATAAACGGATTGAGATCCTTCGCTGTCACTGTATCATGTCCTAAATGAGTCCCAAGTGATAAAGGCGCGATGCAGTCGAATGCTGAGGAATCCATCCATTGCTACCTATAAAAGCGACCAACCCACTGATCGCCCTCCACTACCAAAGAACAACACACAACTCGGTCTCTAGTTGAAAAGCTATAGCCATGGCGGAGGAGAAGGAGCTGGTGCTGCTCGATTTCTGGGTGAGCCCGTTCGGGCAGCGGTGCCGGATCGCCATGGCGGAGAAGGGGCTGGAGTTCGAGTACCGCGAGGAGGACCTCGGCAACAAGAGCGACCTCCTCCTCCGCTCCAACCCCGTCCACAGGAAGATCCCCGTCCTCCTCCACGCCGGCCGCCCCGTCTCCGAGTCCCTCGTCATCCTCCAGTACCTCGACGACGCGTTCCCCGGCACCCCCCACCTCCTCCCTCCGGCGAACTCCGGCGACGCCGACGCCGCGTACGCGCGCGCCACGGCGAGGTTCTGGGCGGACTACGTCGACAGGAAGCTCTACGACTGCGGGTCCAGGCTGTGGAGGCTCAAGGGTGAGCCGCAGGCGGCGGCGGGGCGCGAGATGGCGGAGATCCTCCGCACGCTGGAGGCGGAGCTCGGCGACCGGGAGTTCTTCGGCGGCGGCGGCGGCGGCAGGCTCGGGTTCGTCGACGTCGCGCTCGTGCCGTTCACGGCGTGGTTCTACAGCTACGAGAGGTGCGGCGGGTTCAGCGTGGAGGAGGTGGCGCCGAGGCTGGCGGCGTGGGCGCGGCGGTGCGGCCGGATCGACTCCGTCGTCAAGCACCTCCCCTCGCCGGAGAAGGTCTACGACTTCGTCGGCGTCCTCAAGAAGAAGTACGGCGTCGAGTAGATCGGTGGATGCGAAGTTGCAGGGATCGATTGGCGGTTGCGTTCGCTACGTGAACGATTCGTCCGTTGTTTCAGTGGCCAAGTGTGTGTGAGTTTGTTGTTACCGTTGAGTGCTTGTGTGTGGGATGGTTGGTGGCAGCAGAGAGTTGCCTCCGATTCTCTGAGATTGTCACTAAATAAAGTTTGTCCTTTGAAACTAAAAAAAGTTGGCTTTGGTTATGCGGATTGCTGAGTACTCTTATGCATTATAGAAATTTAAGTTAGTACGAGTACTTGTTTAGTTGTTTAGCCACTAATTCGGGAATTTTCTCTCCGTGTTTCTCAAGGTGTCACGTGCAAGAGGACACACACTCCAAACGCCTATATGGGCCGTGAGGCCCATGCTATATTGTTGCTGCCTAGCAGGCCATCACTTAGATTTGGCCCCATGTCCACACGGTGCAAGGCTAAAAGGGAAAAAGCTTTGGGAAAAAACACGGTACAAACTTAGAGTCACAGCGTGATGTGCGCACACTCATCTTCTGCCACTTACCGACTATCCTTATAAACACATACTCCCTCTGTTTCATAAAAAAACGAATCTAGCACCGGATGAGATATATTATAATACGATGAATCTAGACATATATATGTTCAGATTCGTAGTACTATGATGTGTCATATCCGGTACTAGATTGATTTTTTAGGGAGATTTTTTAGGGACAGAGGGAGTATGAAAAAATACATATTACTTGTAAATGCAAACACCCCTGTCTAGTACATGAATGATGAATCCTAGTTCCACTACAAAGAACCTATCCATAAGCTAATCAGTCACCATACTCATAAAAGAATCTAATTCTAAAGATGAAATATGAATATAGTGTATGTCAAGATTCATCTCCTAGATTAGGTCTTTTTGCGGGACGGAGAAAGTACATTTTACTATGTCCTAACACACCTCTAACAATATTGGAGACCAGGCATCACGCAAAATGTCTACTCCCTCGCAAAGTATATTTTAAAGAGAGGGACTGCTCTCTCCGTCTTAAAAAAAAATAATCAAACTTGGACTACATCCTTACCTAGGTTGGATTTTCTTTTGACAAATGTAGTATGTAGCCATGTATGTATGGAATTTAAATTCAATCCTGAGGAAATAAACGGGACGAACCACGAGATGATCAGATTTATCTCAACTTTATAGCGCAAACCGCGAGACAGAGAGAACACAATAATGCCACTCCAATAACCAGAGGCACATATGAATTTCAATTCACTCGAAAAATATTTCTGGAAGGGAAAGGTTTAACGCTGGCTACGGGACACGCTTATTCTTGTTCGAAACTCACGTCTCCCACAAAAATTTGTACAGCAGCTTCATCTAGGAAAAAGAAGGAAATTCACAAGATTGTCTGAGTGATGGCAATGGCAGGTAGCAGCAGCGGCAGGGTGTTCATGATGGCCAAAAAACAGCATAGCAGAACGATGACCCAGCTAAAAGAACACGGGCAGTCATCGCAATAAACTTGTAGCAGCTCCCCACGGTGAGCTCTTGCTGGAAAGGTGACAACAATTAATCTGATGATGATATCTTCAGTTCCTGCAGGTTGACAGACATGGTGATGAGATGCAAAATTCTGTAGTAATTAATTACTGTAGTTTGTACTGCAAATGCTACTGGTAAGAAAATTGTATTGTAAGATGTTTCTTGTAGATGTCAACTTGTGTAGTGATATGAGGACACCTCAGGCATTATGTGAACAGAAATTAGGATGCCATTGGGGGATACTAGTATAATAAGATGAGAATATTTAACAGAATTATCTAAAAAAAAGAATATTGAACAGATGATGTAGAGTGACTTGCCGGCAGCTTTTACTGCACACAACGAACGGGGGGAAAAGAACAACTCGTGTCTGAAGAAAAATGAACTCATTTTCAATTTTTGAAAACGTTCTTCATGTTTGGAAGTTGGTTGCAGTGAGAACCATGCCAGCATACAGTTAGGAACGGAACATCCATCAAGACCTGAAACTGTACTACCTCCCTGACTGTTTGTCTCTCAGACTACTTCAATTTACTCCCTGTTGATGAGCATAGCAGTCACGCCAGAAAAATGTACTACTAGTACTTCTACTAAATAGAGTAT
This sequence comes from Oryza sativa Japonica Group, assembly GCF_034140825.1. Taxonomy (NCBI): domain Eukaryota; kingdom Viridiplantae; phylum Streptophyta; class Magnoliopsida; order Poales; family Poaceae; genus Oryza; species Oryza sativa. The sequence continues at coordinate 33,588,966 of NC_089037.1, read as the reverse complement.
TACCTTAATCTAGATGCCCAGCAAGAAGGTGTCCATGCATACACTGAATCAAAACATGCTCCTAATTAATTGGCTAGCAAATTAGGAGGTCAGCTGTCTAGGATTTTCTAAACAATACTACTAGTACTGGTTAAGATTTGAGTATGATGTTTTAATACTTAACAATGGTCAGGTTTGCACATGTAATCGTGTACACTACCTGGTTAGGTCCCCCACCAGGAACACTACCCATCAGCCAACATTTTTCCAAATGGACCTGCACTAGATAGTGCGAAGTTGGAAGTTTGCAACATTTGAAGGAAAACAACGTTCTATCCATAAGATGCAAGGTGCCTAGCTCACTTTGGAAGCTTGCAAAGCCCAATTAAAGGAAAAGCACAAGAGATACATAAGTCCTACCCTTTTCAGGATTTTTTTTAATTGATTTTCATTTCTAACACTGGTTTGACAGGCTCTAATGCCAAAGCAAAATTGAGCTGAACTTTGGTTCATATATATCAAGCTTTAGTTGAGAAAATTTGTATAGAACAAGTGTGAATTGTGATGATGGAATAAATAAGATCACCAAACAATTATAACATATCAATAGAAGACTATCTAATACTACCAAGGTTCATAAAGTTGATCATTCAGAGCTGTACTAACTCTATCTTTTCTTCAGATAGGAGAACAAGTACTACTAACTAATCATGCACAGGTAGAAATGCTTTATGGTACTGTCAACACTTTCAAATATCTAATGTCTTTTATACTCCAGGTTTCCATTATCATATTCAGAGCAGGCATACCTCTGTTAGTACTAGGAAAAATCTTTTATTATGGCATCCTTCTTAAAAACTAAGGCTGTGTTTAGTTCACACTGAAGTTTGGAGGTTTGGTTGAAATTGGTACGATGTGATAGAAAAGTTGTGTGTGTATGAAAGGTTTGATGTGATGGAAAGTTGGAAGTTTGGAAAAAAACTTTGAAACTAAACAGGGCCTAAAGTGGGTCTCACTTTACTAAAATTTATTGTTTGATCCACAACCCACCTTGAGATGTTATATGCTATATATGACCATAAAGTTTTTCACTTCTTTAATTTGGCTTTTATGTGGTTGTACCAAAGTGTCATTTCAACATTTCACTTCAGAAAAAAAAATATCATAAAGCACTGTTCCTTTAGACATATAGAGCATTTCTTCAATTTCTAACTTCCTAATTAAACCAATTACTACTTGGCTAAGTACTGTTCATCATGCTTTAATAATCTACTAGAACTGGTAAGTTCTAGTAATGAGTACGCATTGCAATGCAAATAATAAATGAAACACCTTTTCTTACTGTATAAAGATCTCACTTATTTTCCATAATTTTCTTAGAAGGAACTCTTGTGATTTGAACAGTAACTTGCTTCATTCAAGGCTTGCTGCATATATTGTCATACGAACAGTATATACAGCTTGCCAGTTCATGTTGATGCAATTCATACTATTAACTTCGATCCTTTTTCCGTGTATAATGCGACGTAGAGTAGATATGGCTTCCTACAGTTTATTGCATTAAAAATGCAAATCCGTGCAACTCAGAACCCATGTGATTGGCCTGATTCCTACGAAATCCTTCCCCCAGCGATGAGCAATCGACACCTGTTTGGCCTGAATCCATGCAAAGCAAAATGCAGGTATCCCGCCTCGAAAGTTTTTGGGGACACACGTCGAATGCAACAAAAGAGTTTTTAGTGGGATTTTTCAGGGAACGAGGCCACCTCGAGCGGCTTCCAAGAAGATTGCAATCGAATCAAGATGACGAAATTGCGCGAACATTAGTCTTAGATTACGAAATCTAGTCTCTTACCTTTGGAGGATGCGTTGCTGGGATCGATCAGTTCTTGCTCTTCTCCTTCATGCCGGAGTGGCGGAATCCATCCCACAGCTGCAACGCGGCGGTGCTGGTGATCTGGCCCTCGGACGCCGCCGGGTGCGCCGCCGCGGCGGCGTGGCCAAGCAGGAAGGAAATGGTGGAGCCGTCCAGCCTCTGGAGCTGCTGCTGATGGTGGTGGTGGTGGTGGCCGGACATGTTCGACGGCGAATTGGACTGAAGGGTCCCCCTATTGGCACCCAAGAAACCCGAGGACATGGAGAAGTTGAGGTTGTAGTCGCCTCCGGCAGGAGGCGGAGGCGCCGCCAGCTGGTCCTGGGCGAGCGAGTAGTGCGCCGCCATGTCGGCGCCGGGGGCGGAGAAGTTGAACGGCGGCGCCGGCACCATGCCGATCGGTGGCGCGTCGCCGAAGCTCGAGGCGGCGGAGAAGCCGTACGTGGACGCCCCCTCCGCGCCTCCTTTCCCGGGGTGCGCGATGCCCACGCAGTCGGCGCCGTTGCCAATGGCGCCACCCCCCGCCGACGACGCCGCCACCCCAGCAATGAGCAGCTCAGTGAACGACGCGGCCTGCGCCGGGGCGCTCGCCACGGTGACCTCCTTGTCCGACCCCTTGCTGGTCTCCGACGTGCTACTGCATCCGGACTTGTTGCTGAGCTGCTGCTGCTGCTGCTGCGAACGCCGCCGCGTGGGCGCGGCGTCGGCGGCGGCGTGGGGAATGGCGGCGAAGGCGGCGGGGTCGAGGGACGGGAGGGTGTCGATGGCGGGGGAGGCGGCGTTGATGAGCCACTCGATGGCCTTGCTCGGCTGGTCGAAGCCGAGGCGGTCCTGGAGGTCGTAGAACTGGATGGCGGTGGCGACGGAGAGGCGGACGCGGCGGTCGCGGATTCCCTTCGCCGTGTACACCTTGCTGTGCCTGTCCTTCCCCCCCGTCGCCCTCACCCTGTAGATCCGCGACGCCGTACTCCCCGTCTGCCCCCACACCGCCTCCACCATCTCCCCTCCTCCTCCTCCCCGCCCACGCTTCCCCCGCCCGCCGCCGCCGCCACCGCCTTCCCCGTCCCCCACCGCCGCCTCCATCCCGAAATGCGGTGACCGGGGCGGGCAATGCCTTGTTCCGCGAGAGAGGCTCCCTTTTTTTCCGCGGTGTTTTTCGCTTGCTTTTGTGGGTGATTTTTGGCCTCGCCTCGCACGCGCGCGCGCTCTCTCTCGTCACGCGCGCGGGCCGGCGCTTGCTGCTGCTGCTGCTGCCTGCTGGCTGCAGCTGTGCCGTGCAGCAGCAGCGGAAGTAGGCTTTGGAGTGGCGCGGCGTGTGTCAGATCTGCCTGCGGCGGCGGCAGCGGCAGCGGCAGCTCACTGCCTCATCACTGGTGTAGCTGTCACCTGTCAGTGGACGGCCTTGGGGAGGCGCCGCCGCCAGGCTACGGCGTTAGCGGGCGGGATAACGGGAGGAGAAGGGGGTTGGGTTGGGTACTTAGGTTGGGTTGCCGATCCTGCCCCTTCTCCGAGGATGCGACAGCTGTTACTGCATGGGAGGGACCCAAGGGGGGAGGCAAGCAGTGGATGCTCAATTCCTGCACGTATTACAGTGCTTGCTTGTTCCTCTAACGTGGAGCGCACACTTTTTTTGGAGACATATTTACTTTGACACAAGTTGGGCAACCATGCTACTACATTCACAATCCATTAGTTATGATGTGGAGATCAATTGTAGCCTAGCTTAAATTCCTAGACAAAGATTATGCATTTGGTAAAGTAAGATTGATCTACTGGTTTTAATTTTTTGATCTCTAGCAAGCCTGCGTTGCGAGAAAATTGTAGGGGTATAGATGTCCGTAAGTATTTTGCTCCCATTTCGATAGTTTGGCGAACATAGGCACGAATTAACTGCTACTGAAATCTAACGACTAGCAAGGTTTATCATTGTTGTAGCTTAACCAGGCTGGAACGAATCTCGCCGTCTAAAGCCATGAGAGATATATATCGAAACGTACACAAGCTCACTGTCGATAGAAATCGAAATGTGCAAGCTCACTACCGATAGAAATTGAAACGTACCAGCTCACTGCATATAGAAATACAAACAAACCTTGCATCACGTCCTAAATAAGTGATTTTTTTTGCGAATATATTTTAAAGCGTTTGCATGTTCCTCTTTCTATCCGAGTGCATCCCCCACTCTCTTGCTTCTTTTCCTCCCTCCCTTTTATAGTCTGTTAAGTCGAATTTAGTTCAAATCTACCAAAAAATTTATTAAATTCCAAATCATCAATGTTAATTTTGGGCCAAGCCAGTGTTGCAAGAAAATTATAGTGGTATGGATGTTCACAAATTTTTTGCCCCCGTTTCTTGGCCGTCGATAGTTTGGCATATATAAGCAGGAATTAATGGCTACTAAAATCTAACGGCTAGCCAGGGTTATCTTTTCTATAGCTTAACCAGGCTGGAACAAATCTCACCAGCTAAAGCCAGGAGAGATGTACATCGAAACGTATGCAAGCTCGCTGCCGATAGAAATCGAAACGTGCCAGCTCACTACAGATAGAAATACAAACAAACAAGTTATCTTTTTTTTGTGAAAATGCTTTAAAGCCGTTGCATGTTTCTCTTTCCCTCTGAGTGCATCCCCTATTCTCTTACTCTTTTCCTCCCTCCCTTTTATAACTCGACAAGTCGAATTCAGTTCAAATCTATCAAAAAATTGTTTATTAAATTCCAAATCAACAATGTCAATTTTGGGCCAAACCCCAACTCACCTCCTCCTTTTTGGGTCCGCAACATGGCCCAACCCACTAGCCGCTACCCACCTAGCCTCAAACTATGTTGATACTAGGCTCCGATTAAGTGCTTGAAGTACCACCTCAGTCTAACTATATGGGCAAAATTTCTTATATTATGGGGACAGAGGTAGTATTGCCCAAGCCAGTTGCAACCATGTCGTTAGGAGTTCAGACACCATCATGTTGTTGATGTCTCCTTCTTCCTTGACGCCATCATGCTTGGGGAGGGTGCCGCTGCGAGGATACGGTGTTAGCGGCGAGTAACGGGAGGTGGTGGTGGCTTGGGTTGCCAATCCTGCCACTCTCCATGGCGCATCGAGGATGCGACAACTGTTACTGCATGGAAGGGACCAGGGGGGCAAACAGTGGATGCTCATATTCCTGCATGTATTGTTGTAGTTGCTTGTTACTCCAATGTGGAGCACACACTTTTTTTTGAGGTGTGTGTGTGTGTTGTGGGGGGGGGGCACATTTACTTTGACACAAGTTGGGCAACCATGCTACTACATTAATAATCCATATATAGTCATGATGTGGAGATCAATGGTAGTCTTAACTACCTAGACAAAGATTATGCATTTGCTAAAGTAACATTGGTCTACTGGTTTTAAAGTCGGTTATCTCTTGATCTCTAGCAAGCTTGTGTTGCGAGAAAATTGTAGGGTATAGATGTCTATAAGTATTTTGCTCCTGTTTCTTGGTCGTCGATAGTTTGACATACATAGGCACAGATTGACTGCTACTGAAATCTAACGACTAGCAAGATTTATCTTCACTGTAGCTTAACCAGGTTAGAATGAATCTCGCCGACTAAAGCCAGGAGAGATATATATCGAAACGTATGCAAGCTCACTACCGATAGAAATCGAAACGTGCAAGCTCACGACTGGTAGAAATTGAAACGTACCAGCTCACTATAGATAGAAATACAAACAAACCTCGCATCAAAGTCCAAAATAAATGATTTGTTTTTGCGAAGATGTTTTGAAGCCTTTGCATGTTTCTCTTTCTCTTCGAGTGCATTCCCCACTCTCCTGTTTCTTTTCCTCCCTCCCTTTTAGAGCCTATCAAGTCGAATTCAGTTCAAATCTACCAGAAAATATTTATTAAATTCCAAATCAACAATGTTAATTTGTGGGCCAAGCCAGCGTCGCGAGAAAATTGTAGGGGTATAGATGTCCACAAATAATTTGCCCCCGTTTATTGGGTATTGATAGTTTGGCGTATATAGGCAGGAATTAGCGGCTACTGAAATCTAACAACTAGCAAGGTTTATCTTCACTATAGCTTAACCAGGCTAGAACGAATCTCCCTAGCTAAAGCCAGGAGAGATATACATCGAAACATACGCAAGCTCACTGTCGATAGACATCGAAACGTGCCAGCTCACTGCAGATAGAAATACAAACAAATAAGTGATCTTTTTTTGTGAAGATGTTTTAAAGCCCTTGCATGTTCCTCTTTCCCTCCGAGTGCATCCCCCACTCCATTGCTTCTTTTCCTCCCTCCTTTTACAGCCTTTCAAGTCGAAGTCAGTTCAAATATATCAAAAAATGTTTATTGAATTCCAAATCAACAATGTTAATTTTGGGCTAAACCCCAACTCACCTCCTCCTTGTTGGGCTCGCAACATGGTCCAACCCACTAGCCGCTACCCACCTAACCTCAAACTATGTTGATAATAGGTTCCGATTAAGTATATGAAGTACTACCTCAATCTAACTATATGGACAAAATCTCTTACATGAGAGGTAGTATTGCCCAAGCCAGTTGCTACCATGCCATTAGGAGTTTAGACACTCTCATGCTGCTGACGTCTCCTTCTTCCTTGACATCCCTCATCGCTCTCTTCTATCTAAGGTGTTGATTCCCTCGTCCTTCTTCATTTTCATCCTCTTTCAATCTCCCTACACCAACACACAGTCAAGCTATCATTGTGTTCAATTTGAGTGACATCAAAGTCATCTTCGATTGTGTTCAATTCCTGGTTACATGGATTGATATTACACATATGAATATGGTAGGAATAATTCGATTGGTTTTACATCTTCCTAGATATACATATGAATGTATATGATTCTCATGGCATGATATATGTGCTCACATACACGCACACACATACACCGTTATACACACTCCCACGCCTACACACATATGTACAAATACTAACTAGATATACTAGCTATAGCAATAGTAGTAAGTATTTTTTTTACATAATAATAGTAGTAAGTAATTACTCCATCCGTCCCAATATGTAGCAATTTAGGATGGAATTAGACCCATCCTAGAACTACAAGTCTAATCCCATCCTAGCTAGGTTGCTACATATTGAGACGGAGGGAGTATATATATTGGTTAATTGTTATACCTACTGTCCCAATTGTCCCGCAAACTATCGTTTTGTGTCATTGTCACAATGTAGCCGTAGTTGTGTGTCACTCGAAAATGCACTACACTTTTACCGGATCAGGTTAATTGTGTCTACTTCTGCCTCTCTTAGGCCATTCCCAACCTAAGACACTAGACATAGTTTTCATAAACTCCACATCATCAAGAAACTAGTACTAGACACTACTCTTCCAATGCAAACACCACTATTCCATACTTAAATTTAATGCTACCTATCTCACATGATGTCTTGGATGTTGTGTAGAAACCATGTCTCATGCAAGACATGGTTTCCTTCTCTTTCCTCATTTATTCACTTGCCATATCATTTTTCATCCTATGTGGCAGCTTATTTAATGTTATGGACATCATCCTAGTCATTGGGTTGGGAATGACCTTAGAGCAGTTATAATAGCAGACTATTAGCCAGCTACAAACATATTTTAATAAGATAAAAGATGAGAGAGAAGAACAGCGGGCTACAGATCTGTAGCCAGCTACAACACGGACTCCAAGATACAATGTGTGTATGACAGTGGGACCATATACTAATAGTATAGTAAGCAACTATTGTATGAATTAGCTATTAGATTAGCTATAGATAAATTGAAGTTAGTAGTTAGCTATACTATTAACCTTGCTCTTATGACTTTACATGAGCAAAGGTACATTGCTTGTATCGTTGTGCGCTACCATTACATAATAATAAACCTCTACCATGTTTTGTGCTGTATTGTTTCGCTACGAGGTTCAGATTTAGGGTGAGTTGGAGAGATAGGGGATTGAGAAAATTAGAAAGATACGTAAAACGAGATGAGTCATTAGCGCATGATTAATTGAGTATAAACTATTTTAAATTTCAAAAATTGATTAATATGATTTTTTAAAGCAACTTTCCTATAGAAATTTTTTGCAAAAAACACACCGTTTAGTAGTTTGGGAAGCGTGCATGTGGAAAACGAGGTGTTTTCTCACCTTATCTCACACAAACGAACGCAGCCTTAAATGTGAGTTTTGGAAGAATTTATTTGAAAATAAAAAATTAAAAAAAGCCATGAGCCACTAGGACCCTGACATTTCATGTTCCTGCTACGTCAAATAGCTGCTCGATCAGTAGCGAACCTCTCCTTTTCGGTGCTTTTTAACTAACGGCGTGGCTTGAGCTGAATGAAGAAAGAAAAAAAAAGACGGAGTAGGACTAGTAATTGACACCATCATTGACGACGGCGCGGCTGACAATCTCTGGGAAAAGGGCACACCGCACATGTCGTTTCAGAATTCAGTTAGACAGAGCCTGCCGCCTGCAGTTATTGCGCACCTTTTCCTTTTTTTTAAGACCTTTTTTTACGATAGAGTGGACTTTTCTTTTTCGAGCAATTTCTATGAGCCTACTACTTCGCGGCTAACCAACACAACCCTGGTTGCTTATAGATGGTACTTCATACGTCCTAAAATATAATAACTTTTATTTTTTATTATATCTGTTTCATAATATAAGATTTTTTAAATTGCTCACACACACATATATATATATGACACTCATATGGGGCACCATGATATCTAATGCATAAAATCACTTAAATTTTTCATAATTTTTAAATTGTGAGTATATACCTAGTTATAATAATTCGATTCATACCTATACCTATCAACAAAACAACTCAAAATTAACTTTATTTCACAATCCATGATTGCATACCTAACTAATTATATGTATGGATGCTATATACCTAGAATCAAAATCTAAAAAAAACAAGTTCAAATTTGTATATATATATGTGTGTGTGTGTGTGTGTATATATATATATATATATATATATATATATATATATATATATATATATATATATATATATATATATATATATATGTTAATGAATCTAAACAAATATGCATGTCTAGATTCATTAACATCTAGATGAATGTGGGCAATGCTATAAAGTCTTACATTGTGAAACGGATGAAGTAAAATTTATCATAAAATATAACAAATTTTCCATCTACATTCTCTTCACAACCAATCACAGCTTTTCACCATTCACTTCTCCCACATACATTCACTTTTAAAACTTATCCAATTACAACCCTCCACCACTCATTTCTACATACTTTCTTAATAACCGTGTCTAATTCTAAAACTTCTTACATTCTAGGACGGAGGGAGCAATAACTAGTAGTAGCAATACTTTATGTGTAATTCTTCTTCTTTTTTTAGTGCTACATGTACTAAAATTTCTTACAAACTTTTTACTAATAGAAATCTAATTCATTTGATTGAGTTAACTAGAAGTTATAATAAAAGGTTAAAGATTCAATCACAATGTGACACCTCATATGTGTAAAAAGTTTATAAAAATAGTTTAGTACGCATATCGTTTCCCTTCTCCTGTTAGAAAGCGGGGATGGTTAAAATTGATCTTCATAGGAAATAAATACTCCTTATTAGTACTAATTATTCCATACATGGATGGTAATTATGTAGAAAAGATGTTGCGATGGAGCTCTGGTGGCCACACAACTTATGTGGAGTTGGCTCCGCGCTGCGCTTGCGCATCCATCACATTGTTCACATGGTTTCGCTCTACCTGTGCCCGATCCGGCCTATTGCCATCAAAAAAACAAAGGAAGAAAACTATATGATCTGCGGTAGGAGTATGTCAAAAAACCATAATTACACCTTGTTTAGATCCTACCTCAAAATTTTACACCATATCACATCGAATGTTTGAACACATATATAAAGTATTTAATATAGATTAAAATAATAACTAATTGCACATATTGCGACTAATTTGCGAGATGAATCTTTTAAGCCTAATTGCTCCATGATTTGACAATGTGGTGCTACAGTAAACATTTGCTAATGATGGATTAATTAGGCTTAATAAATTTGTCTCACGGTTTACTGACAGATTCTGTAATTAGTTTTTTAGTGTCCGAACACTCTATACGATACCCTATATAATATTGGATGTGACACACCAAAACTTTACAAAGGCCGTGTTTAGTTGCAAAATTTTTCTTCAAACTTCCAACTTTTCCATCACATCAAAAGTTTCATACACACACAAACTTTCAATTTTTCCGTCACATTATTTCAATTTCAACCAAATTTTTAATTTTAGCGTGAACTAAAAGACATCCCACCTTTAAACACCCCCTACATCCTGCACGTCCTGCGAGTCCGTGACATAACAGAGTACTGTACCCTAGTTGTAGGAGTAGTACGTAGGAGTAGATTCTTCAGAGGGACAGTCGTACGGCTCAAAGCAAGCACTGTATGAATAGCACGGACAACTGACCTTTGAACAACGTACCAGTGATTCAGCACAAGTTCCCACTGTATGCATGGCATGCATATGATACAGTAAGATGAAGTTACAGTGGCAAGTTTGGCCTATGTGCATACTGTAGATGCCTAAACATCGAGAGGTTGCAACAGGCTCTAAACAAAACTCCGTTTTGTATCAGGTAATTAGACTCCTTGGCTGGATAGTATAAATAAATTGTACTACTACCTTGTCCGAGGTGAAAACACAAACATATTAGTTGGTGAAGAAACAAATATAGCGATTTTATACAAAACAAGAAGCACAGAAAAGGGGAAAATAATAATAATAAAAAGCAGCAGATAATATGAAAATAGATACACAATGGAGACGAATTTTACGTGAAAAACCCTTGCGGAAAAAACCACGGACGCTGATTGGCAATGATCACTATTGAGGAGTTGGATACAAACGCAAGAGATATATTGGGCTGTCCCACCCTCCTCATGCATGCGGCTTACAAGGGATATATATATAGGAGAAATCTAGGAGTCCTAATAGACAAAGACTCGAAGTCCTGATAGGAAACTAATCCGAATATATTGTGGGCCTAAAATTCGGATCACATATTTAACGGCGGATGATTTGATAGTTTTTTTTAATGAAAAATGTGTCACATACCATTAGAAATAAGAGAAGACAACTAAATACTCCAACAATTGTAAGGGATGCTCGAGCATAAGAGGTTTCTACTTATCATGACTAAAGCAAGGTTGTCTGTCAAATCAGCTATAAATCAGTACTCTCTCGTCTAAAAAAATTCTAATTATGAATCTGAATATAAATATAGATTTATAGATAGAAATTTGTTTTTCATAGTACGGAGGGTGTACAACATAATTATTGTTCACATGTGAAGGTCATTTGAACAATTAAAGGAGATCGTAAGAGCTCGTCATATGAGCAGCAAGTCAGTTCAAAAGTATGGCATCATAGCATCATGTCGACAATATTGAATGAACCAGTTGAGGCGTTGGTGTCACCGATTGATGCTTACTCTGCACCTGCGATATGTGATCTTCACGCTTCCACACATGGAATTATACAACAATCCAATCAAGTATTAGTAGTTTGAAGTGAGCAAGCTCACACACTTTTTCAAATACGAGTAGAAAACAGATAATAACTTGATGAGAAAGGTTAGGATACTCCCTCCTTCCCTAAATGTTTGACACCGTTGACTTTTTTAAACATTTTTGACCGTTCGTTTTATTCAAAAACTTTTGTGATATGTGTAAAACTATATGTATACATAAAAGTATATTTAACAATAAATCAAATGATAGAAAAAGAATTAACAATTACTTAAATTTTTTGAATAAGACGAACTGTCAAACATTTTTAAAAAATTCAACGGCGTCAAATATTTTGGGACGGAGGTAGTAAGTATATACGGAGCTTTCTTCTCGCTTAGTAATGACCAGTGAAGTTCATGAATTCTCGGACCCGCACAATTGTCAAATTGTTCGTGTCCTTCTCTTGAAATCCAAGTCAACTATCATCTTCGCAATGAAGAACACACATTCATACGCGATCACTAAAATAGTATGGCACTCGCACATGTACAATTCTTGTTAGAATGCACGAAGAAGCCAGTCAATCTTCATCAGCACTTCCACCAAATGTTTGGATGAACTCAACACTGCTACTTATACTAGTTCTTTGCATACGCACAAACTGTGTGCATTTTCTTTAAAAAAAAATGAAAAGGCAAAGACAAAATTGTCGGCCTCGAAACCCTCTTTCTTAACTCTAAATCGCGGTCTGCATATTAATAGACAAACTAAAGTCTATAACATATACAAATACAATAACACACCTAGAATTATATAGCAATCAACTGGCGTGAGGGACAGCGGCAAGAGTAGGAGGGAGATAGCTTGTGAAATCGCAAGCCATGACACTTGGTGGCTCTGGCGGTAGATCTATGGAGTCCAAGTGTACCGGTTCGACGTCGTTGGAGGAGGAGAGGAGGTCGTCGCAGCGGCAAAACATGATGAGAAATTTTACGGTATATTGTACTGCAAGTATATACTACCAGTATATTTGATCTAACGGTGTAAATTAATCTGATCTTTCTCAAAATTATTCTGCAGTATAAATTAAATAGAGTATATTTGTCTTTTCATCTATTTGCGTGGGGGTAATTTTATAAATTCGTATTTCCTCACTTAGTCAGATCTGATCGATAGGCGCCCAGTCAAAGCCGCCACTGGGGGACCGTGCCATAGGCGCGCAGCTGCGATAGCTCGCAGCAGCAAGGGCAGCGGGGCGGTGGTAGGTGGAAGCAGCAGGGCGGCATGCGGCATTGCGGCAGCAGCAGGGCAGGGAAGCCTGGCGGCGGCGATAGACTATAAGTAATGCACAAATCACAAATTAATAGTTCTACTAGACAAGGACTCTTGTCTGACCTTGACCACCATAAAAGTTCACAAGTAAACCAATTCACAAGTGTTTGTAGAGAATTAGACTTGTTAACTTAATTACTTCGAGTTGAACTAATTAGATAGAGCTAGATAGGTTTAATTATTGCTTGTGTATCCATTTTCATTGAAGCGGATGAAGCCTGAATCATCAAACAAGTCTAATGCACATATACAGTAGTTATATCTTGTCACGGGCTCAGGCTTAACACTCAAGAGAACTTATATCGCTAGAGACTGACGGAAGCAAGTTCCTGGAAGCGGACAGCTGCTGCTGGGCCCGACGGCGGCGATAGTTCTACGCACAACAATGGCAGTACGGTGGCTTTGCTCCTGGCGAAGACTGTCGCTTCCGGCTCCGGCGGCGGCGACGACGTCGTTGCGTACGAGGAGCCACACGCGAGACAACGTGAAGGCAGCTGCCGACTACCCGGCGTACCGCGTACTCCCTCCATAAAAAAAAACCCAATCCTGGGTTTGAACTCCAAGTTCAAACTCAGGATTGGGTTTTTTTTGGGACGGAGGGGGTAGACTGGATTGATATCACGAACGGATGACGAGATCCGAAAAATACCACCGATGGAAAATAAATCCTGTTGGAAAAAATCTCAATTAAAAATGACTAAACAACCCCTTTCAGATTTTTAACAATACCAAATCTACCCTTTCATATACTACAAATATATACTTCCGTAAAAGTCCTCAAACAGGATACCCCACATGAGATCCACCCAGAAGGCGTGGCCATCATCAGACATGAAGGCCGTGTCAACGTAGAACCACTTATCGACCATCCACTCGCCGGGAAGGTTTGGCCCTCTTGATCATCTTCCACGACGGGAGCGACGACAATGGCCGCCATTGGTAGACAACATCTGGCCAGCTGATCACCGGCATGTCCCCCGGCTTGTCCGCGGGTTTTTCTTCCACTGCCATTTTGCCCAGATACGTTAGAGCGTAGTCCCCTTCATCATCATCAATGGCGGTGGTGGTACGGCGGCGCGTGACGAGCATTTGAGTGGTATGGATCGTCGCTTTGTGGCTCGATAACATCGGGATCATGGAGAGGGACTCGTCGATGGTGTCGTAGATGAGGTTGACGCCAACGATCCTCTTGGTGAAGTTGAGGTAGAACACGATCAAATTCCTGTCCATGGTGGCGATGCCGGAGACGACGCCTTGATCCTCTCGTCTCCTCCTCCCAGCTTCAGCGTGAGGAAGGATAGATTTGGCGCGTCGGTGACAAGCGCTCGGAGCTTGACGTGACACATCAACGATTTGGTGTCAATGTGATCGCCGAACATGTTGTCGTCGAATCCCAAGATCACTTGGTTTCACAGGGGAGGTCCGGGGTGAATGGTGTGCTTTTTGCGAAAATTTTCTATACGAAAGTTGTTTTTTTTTTTAAAAAAACCATATTGATTCATTTTTTTAAAAAAACTAGTACTTAATTAATCACGTGCTAATGGATAGCTTCATTTTACGTGCACTGCAGATTAACTGGGAACCACGAGGAATGAACACAGCCTAATAGTCATGATCGAACAGCAAATTTATCCTATGTATATATGTCGAAACATCGACAGACTGCAACAGATTCTAAACAATTATAGTCCTTGAATGGATTATAAATATGTTCTACCTTGTTTTAGGTGAAAACACAACATTTTAGCTGGTTAAGAAACAAGACTGGTGATTTTATAGTACAAAACAAGAAGCAAAGATAAGGAAAAAAAATAAAAAATGAGCAGCAGAAAATTTGATGGTTTTTTCAATGAAAAAATGTTTTAGGTGAAAACACAACATTTTTAGCTGGTTAAGAAACAAGCCTGGTGATTTTATAGTACAAACAAGAAGCAAAGATAAGGAAAAAAATTTAAAAAAAAAGAGCAGCGGAAAATTTGATGGTTTCTTCGATGAAAAAAAAAACGATGCTATAAATATAGACAAGTCATAGACCATTAGGAATAAGGGAAGACAATGAAATAGCTTTGTTGAAAATGATGCTCGAGCATGAGAGGTTTCTACTTATACTAAAGCAAAGTTGTCTGTCAAATCAGCTATAAACCAGCACAGCATATTTGTTCACACGTAAAGGTCATATGAACAAAGGAGATTATAACAGCTCGTCATATGAGCAGCAAGTCAGTTCAAAAGTATGACATCATGTCGTCAATGAATGAACCAGTCGAGGCATTGGTGTCGCCCATTGATGCTTATGCACCTGCAAAATGTAACCTTCACCTTGGTAGAATCGCCAACTTCCATAGTTCAGGCAAGTATGACGTGAGAAAGCTCACACATCTCCCAGAAGAAAAACAGAAAAGTTGATGAGAGAGATTGGGATAAGATGGACCTTTCTTCTTGCATAGTGAAGCTCATGAACTGAGGAAATTCTCGGACCTGCACAACTGTTAAATTGAACTTGTCCATCTCTTGAAATCCAAGTCAGCTTTTATCTTCACAATGGTTAGACTGGACGATGGAAATAAGATATGGGCAGTAGTGGCAGAAACCTTATGACAAACGCATTTATACTATACATGGTCACTCAAATAGTATGGCACACGCACATACAATTCTTGTTAGTTTGTTTTCTTCATGAGCATGTAGAGAGCCAATTAAAATGCATGAAGAAGCCAGTCAATCCTCATCAGCACTTTATTATCCCAACATACCAAATGTTTGGATGAACTAAAAACTGCCAATTATACCAGTTCTTTTCAAATGCACAAATTGTGTGCATTCTTAAAAGAAAAGGCAATGACAAAATTGGTTGTTCTATTTGCACTGCCACGAAATTCAGTCTGAACTCTATGTTATCATATGAAAGAAGAATAGTCTTGGTTTTACAGGGAAACAACTACACTGTATTTGTCAAATGTTTACCTTACATATCGTACAGTTATGTAGGCAGCTTAGCTATTGCTGTTTGGCCTATTCCATGATAGGTAATTGGCATCACCGTGTGGCCTGCACATTATTCAAAACATGAGGACCAAGTCTAGTTAATAGACAAACTAAAGTTTACAGCAACACACGTAGAATTATACAGCAATCAATTGGAGATTTTTGTTTATTGATGTGCGCATGTACAGATTACAGAACACTCCAGACGTATGTGCAGAGGAAGTTAAGTTATTAATGAAAAATAAAAAAAAAGATCAAGAGGAATATTTATTGCCTGGCTCCGAAAGAAAGATGGTAACACCATAAATTCATACAGGATAAACTTAAAAAGTAAACCTTAATAATTACCTTGGATTTTTCACGTGAATCAGAGCAAAGAGAATGGTTAAGAAAAGGCTCAAGGAGCCAGTGATAAGATATGCGTATCCAAGAAAGTCATTCTTGCCACCTAGCCAGGTTGATGTTGTAAGAATTAGGCTTTTCTTGCCGCCAAAACTGTAGGTATTGTAATTGTTTGCTATGTGCATCGTAATGATTTCATCAGCCTGTAGATCCTCTTCAATGACACCATAGAGCTTTCGAAATTGGGGAAGAGCAGCCGTACGCATCCACACTATAAGATCTTCCTGCTGGTTCAGCTGGCAGAGAAACAAGTGTTTTGCTAATGACAAACCAAAAAAAAAAATCTGTGCATGATTAAGTTATAAACAATAATTGAGATATACAAGTACTCACTGGTAAAGCAGGGTCAAGTTTTCCTCCCCCAATTAAGGATCCATTCTGAAAGTTAAAAGGATATACATCCTTGCCAAACTTATGCTCCCGGTCACTTTTCCATGAAATATTCTTCCTGTTGACCTTTATTTCCGTGGATCCACAGGTAAATCCATAAGTGTCATTGAACAAGCTCCAGGCAATCAAGCCACATGGAACAATTGGAAGGCCATCATTCCTTTCAATAGGATCACATGAACTATGTGTGTACTTCTGCCCATAGCGTAGTTGCTTATCACTTCTACTTTTGACATACCTGTCAGCATCAACAAATTCCATTGTTCGTTAATAATACACAGAGATTCTTTTTCAGAAAGAGAGAGCCAGATACATCGATACAATGACAGGAAATTGAATAAAGTTGTATCATCAGTTCATCACCTGCGATGATTCTGGTAGAAGTTGTCGAGTTCATAATACACATAAATTGGTGCTCTCATAAGGTATTTAACCTGCAAAGATACACACTATGAATTTCTGGCCCAATTACACATGATATGGACAGGAAGAAACAGCAACATGATGTAATCTGTGCGCCAAAAAAACCCTAGATAATTATAATACAAATAAAACTGGAGAGAAAAATCATTATGGAAAAAAGGGATGTTAGATCTCACAGGAATACCTTCACTTCTTGAGTGCAGTTCTTTGAAATCGAGCTATCTTTAATATACGCCTGCCTATTTCTTTTGTAAGCATTAGGTACACAATCAATATCATAACGGTGAGCAATTTCTGCAACCTGCACACGCAGAATATGGAGAACTTAGTGTGTATTAGTATGATCCACCAACTGATGGTAGTTCAACATCCACCGGACAGAAATGAAAAACAATTTACATGATTTGAAGCATGAAGGCAAACAAGCCCAACAGGAACAAAAGTAACTCCGATCATCAAGAAAATAGTTATCACCTGAAACAACGAAGGTAATACCATATTATATACATTAAACAACAAATTAAATTCTGTAGAAAGCATGTAGTTGAGTCAATGCCAACTTACACATCCTGGTGTCATTGCCGGCTTCCAAGCTGGGAGGTTCTGCTGAGTGAACCTATAGAACACTGCAAAACCAACACGATTAACTGTATGACCATGTAATAAAGTAGGATTTGCATATATAATAAAGAAGCAAATAAAATTAAATCTGTAGTCTGTAAAACAAATCATTCTCTCATCATCTAATATAGTTCATCATCTATGCGAAGTTCAGCAAGCGCAAATAAATACAAAATACTGCCTAAAATGCTTCAATTATCCATATTTACATGGTTTAGGAGGAACGATAGAGATAGCTATTCATTTCCCCTCCGCCGATTAACACCATGCTAAATGACGCTCGCCAAAATTCATATGTAAGTATCATGAACACTTCCAGCCTATGACCTCAACGACGCCAGATCGAAGCGAGCCCGTCGTCAGAGCTAAGCTACGTGTACGGACTCACCTCCCGATCTCGCCGGCGGGAAGCCCCGCTGCCCGCCGTTCGCGGCGGCCCCCCCACCACCGGACGCCGACGTGCTCGCCTCCTCCATCATCCCGCCGGCAAATCCCCCCGCCGAGTCGGCTCGCCGCCGCGGGATCCGAATCCGGCGAGAGAATGGCCCGAGGAGACTTCGCGAGAGGAGACGGAGCTAGACGAGACGACGAAGCGAGCCGCGGAATCTGGGCCTCCTCAACGTTTGGGCCCATGTGATCTCGATTAAAGCCCGGCCCATCTAAGTGACGGCGTGAGGTGTGAGGGTTTGCGATTGACGGCGAGGGCTAACGGCTGTAACGGCCGGGGAACCCAACTCTGCCTCTGCGCGTCGCGGTCGGGGAATTTTTTTTTTCTCTCCCAATTACGCCGCGGCGAGGAGGAGAGGGGCGGCGACGCGGCGCGGCGAGGGGGAGAGGTGAGGAGAGGAGAGGGGAGGGGAGATGCGGGAGGAGGTGAGGAGCTCGTCGGGGGCGGCGGCCGAGCCGCCTCCTACGCCGGTTGCAAGGTACGATCGCGGGGGGGCGCTCATTTTTGGCGGTAGATTCGCAGGGGTCGCGGTGGGCGTGGTCGGTGAATCGGGCTCTCGGTGCTTGGATCGATTGTGTCGTGGTTGGGTTCTCGAGGTGTTCGTTGGATTTGTTACTGGGGCGGCGATTGCTCGAAGGGATTTTGGTCTTGTGTACGGCGAGCGTAGTGAGGCGGTGAGTGTAGATGTTTGGTTAAACCCTAGGGCGGGAGCGAGCTACTGGCCTGCATCCATCACGGTTTTGCTCTCGGGCGAGATATATATCCCTCTAGGTGGAAACCGGGCGATATTTGGTGAGTTGATTTAGCGCGCTGTCTCATTCATGGTAAGTAGGAGTTGCTTGAATGCCAATTCCAAATGTATAGTTGGAAAATTTTGATCTTGTGTACGGTGAGCGTAAGGAGGTGCGGTAGAGTGTGGATGTTTGGTTAAACCCTAGGACGGAAGCGAGCTGCAGATCAGGCGATTTATTATATCGTGGTTTTGCTATCCGACGAGATATTTTTATGCGATTTTTGGTGAGTTGATTTAACACACTGTCTCATTCATGGAAAGTAGGATGACAGAGTTGCTTGAATTCTAATTCCAAATATATAGCTGGAAAACTTATGAACTGGAAATGGTGGGCGGGTATTGGATGACTAGAGAACTGCAACTCCGGGAGCTCTTGAGCCTTGCATGGGCACACTTAAACTCATGTTTTTGTTATGTTTCTCAGTTCTGCAGGACCCTCGTCACCTGCTATGCAAGCTAATGTTGCCAGCATAGATTGGTCGGGTAGCAGACAAGCTTCCAGAGTTGATTCCTCATCACATGTTGCTCCGCATGCCCATCAGCCTTCTCATAGTTTCGATGCCACTGGAACTGCTTTGGATTCTGCACCGTCATGTAGGCCATGGGAACGCGGAGACTTACTTCGTCGACTGGCAACATATAAGCCTACAACTTGGGCTTCTAGGCCTAAGGTTATTTATTCCCTCACCAGAGCTATTAGTATAACTTACTTCTGTTGTTAATGGTAGGAAGACACAGATGGCCGATACTTTGAGGGTGATGTTTTTGCTTTCTTTTTTTTTTGTTATTGTGTATTATAGTGAAATTATGATCATGGTAAATCAACTTATATGCATAGACTTTTCTTCATTCGTGTCATTTATAATAATAATTTTGTTGCTTGCAACCCCATCTTTAGCCCTTCAGCTTATAAGCATAAGCGAAAATTTGAATTTTAAAACATAATTTTAGAGTTCATATTGGGTTTTTTTCATCTTAGTTTATTTTCCAGCATCTGCTTTTAAAGCGCTAAGATTACACATATAAAAGTTTTACCCATAAATTATTTTTTAATCACTAATAAGCTGTTTGCTTATAATAAGTATAAGCGGAACGTTGAGGCTCTTGGATATATTGAAATTTGACTCTGGTTCATGTCTCTTGTGCTTGTTGGAAATGCAGTTTTTTTTATTGTATATATTAGGTTCAAAAGAAATTCCGGTTTCCATCTGCAGTATTTATTTTTGAGGAATATTCTATACTCATTTGACCACACTTTAAGAAAAACATGTATTGCAGGCTGCTAGTTCTTTGGCTTGTGCTCGGAGAGGTTGGGTTAACGTTGACATGGACAAAATTGAATGCGAGTCATGTGGTGCACATCTCATATTCAGTACATTGACATCCTGGTCTCCAGCTGAAGGTATGTTTTCAGTAACTAAGCTTTTGTAGACAATATGTTAGTTTGAAAAGTTTCTGGGGGATATTATGTGTGGTTTACCAAGTTTCTTCAGGCTTCGGCATCTTTTAATGGTGGAAAACAAATCATACAACATTTTTATTTTAAATGCCCATACCTAATTAGAGAGCATAAACTTCTGAAAATAAGTTGTATGTCTTATTACAATTCACATGGTTTAGTTATGATGTAATGCCTTAACCATGCCGTGACTAGCAACACATTTATGCTTTCTGGTTTGTGCATTTGCTGATGTGAATGCCATTCACTGTAGTCAAATAATACCATTATAAAATTCTTTGTGCAGAACTAATCAACAATAGTTGAAAACTTGTGAATTGTGATGGTCATAAAAAATCGGATTGCCTTTGTGAATTTTTTTTGAGAATTATTTATTTGCCGTTCATAGTTTATGGGCTTCCTTATTTGCCTACCAAATTTGACTGTTCCTTTATGTGCCATGGTATGGAATTTTACATCTTCTATGTGCCACTGCCGTCACCTCAGGTCGAAAGCTACTGTTAGGGGTGGAAGGCTTGTCAGTATTTTGATAAAATCCCCGATCTACCCCTGGCCTACCTGTCAAGTGTCAACTTCTATTCCTCTCTCTTATTATTCTTCCTCTTCCTCCTCTGCTTTTCTCCGCTGACCGCTGCCTCAACCCGCATCACTCTGCTGGCCCTTCTCCATGTGGATCGCCAGTTGGTGCTATTCCAGCGGGGAGCAGGGGAGGAGCTTGAGGCGTATGGTTAGCAAATTAAGGTGGGCACATGGTTCAACTTGTCTCCTGCTGTGCATCAGGTCCATTTCAAGAGCGTAGAGTACAGCTCGAGTATCTCGATCTCATCTTCTTTGGTTTCACGTGGTTGTTGTCGATCTGCTTGGCCCTGAGCTCATGGCTGATGCAGCATTTTCTCTCCTTGGCCATGCCACTACCCTTGCTATAATTTCATTGATTGTAATTTGATTACATGCATTCAGTGGCTGCATTTACTTTATTACGAGGTGATTCTCTGTAAATTAGTGTCTCCTATTTGACGCATCTGTTCATGTCCCAAGATAAATTGATGTCTCCTTATTGACGAATTGTTTGGTCGTAATTTCTCCCCATCTCAGTTTGTATGTGTCTCCATATTAGTGGATGTGTCCCCAAGTAGCGTTACTCACTGAGCACTAGCTCATGGTGGGAAAACTGGTTTGTGGGTTCTTTGCTGTCGAGCCATACTGTGGAGAAGTCGGTATATCTTGTGGAGTTCAAAGGACAACACTACGTTCTTCGTCGATTTGCCCTCAAGCCAATCATCAGACAGGGAGAAGAGATCAAGGGCATTCTAGTCTTTTCCATGCTCTCTAAATGGCTTGCTCACGTAACTGGAGTGCCAAAGGGAGGGTGAGAAAATCTGATCTATTGGCATAAAAGAAAATAACAAGTTTCAGATGACATAAGGAACTTGGGGGGTTACAGCGGAAAACAAGGATTCATCTTTTCTTTTGTTGCATGAATCTCATCTTTACAACTAAGTCATATCTTGAATTAACACCCAACATTATGTCAACAAAGGAAGTAAAATGTCATTACGCATCATCAATAAAACTCTATGCTTAGTATTCTACTGCATAACAAGTCTGACTGATGTTACTTATATCTCACCATTGTGCTAGGCTGGAAAATAAATTGGTACCTCTCCCTTTGCAAACTGAATTTTGCTCAGCTATGAAACCTTTCTTTCTATGTTCTGTATTAGTTTCAAATGCTGGAGAAGCCTTTGCCGAGCAGCTTGATGCATCACACCATAATAGCTGTCCCTGGAGAGGCAATAGCTGTGCTGACAGCTTGGTGCAGCTCCACCTAACACAATCAGCCCTTATTGGGGGTTTTAAAGATCGATGTGATGGACTTCTGCAGTTTACTTCCCTTCCAGTGATTGCTTCATCAGCAATTGAGCACATGAGGCTGACCAGGAGTTCCCAGATTGACCGCTTATTATCCCAATCAATTACCTTTTTATCTGGAGAGCTTAGTTACAAAGCAGAGAGCACAACAGGAATTGATATCCAGCAAGATTCCTCTTGTAGCTACTCAAAAGTATGTTTACTTTTCTTCCATGTTCTCATGTGATGTCTTGGTTTTGGCATTATTAGTTTACAATGACTTTGGAGACTTTAGCTTTCGTTGATATAACTTCTGATTTGCTTTTGCTTTCTAGGCTAGGAAGCTTATAAGCCTTTGTGGATGGGAGCCTAGGTGGCTTCCAAATGTTCAAGACTGTGAAGAAAATTCAACCCACTCAGCTAAAAATGCAGATTCGGTGGAACCATTTTTTCCCCGTTTTGCTGAACATCAAAAAAATTCATTCTCTGGGTCAGCCAAAAAAGATAAAGGAAAAGGCAAAAGGCCACTCAAAGACTCTGGATGTAGCATGAGATCACCTTTGTTAGATTGTAGCTTTTGTGGCTCTACAGTCAAGATCTGGGACTTTAGATCTGTGTCACGTCCTTGTCGTTTTAGTCCAAATAACATTGATGCACCTGAAACAGGCAAGAAGCTTGCTCTGACACGTGGAATTAGCGCTGCCAGTGGGATCAATGAATGGGTTACTGATGGGATGGAAAGAGATCCTGCTGAAGGGCGTGATGAAGAAGCAACAAATGAGGGTAAATCATTATCAAATGCTGGAGTGGACCTGAATCTAACAATGGCTGGAGGATTACCATCAATTCAATCTTCTATACCAATTGCATCTGAGCGTTTCAACGGAGGATTGGGAAGAGATCTGATGATTGGACAACCTACTGGAAGTGAAGTTGGTGATCATGCAACTTCATACGAGTCCCGAGGTCCAAGCTCAAGGAAGCGCAACCATGAGGAAGGTGGGAGCACAGTTGACAAGCCACAGGACAGGCTTCAGCATGCTGATAGCATAGAAGGAAGTGTGATAGATCGTGATGGTGAGGAAGTTGATGATGCTGCGCAAGATTCGGACATCCCGAATAAAAGGTCACGTGGGTTTGATCTATTTGGTTCCTATCTTCCATCTTCTTCTGGAGCTGGTCCCAGTAGAAACTTTTGCTTTGATCCTGATGCGGATGCTGGTAAATTCAGTCATGCTAGAGCTGCAGGTCTAGCCGCTGTTGACAGAGATTCTATGAGGGAATCTTCTGTAGCTGCAATGGATACTGTTCATAGTGCTGATGAAGACTCCATGGAGAGCGTTGAATACTATCCAGGTGATGGTAATGATATTGACATGCCCTCATCTAGTGCACACAGAAATATTGAAATGGATGATGTCTTGGGCCTGAACTATAGTAACCAAGCACAGCAAAGTGCATGTGTACAGCCTGCTTCTGGAAGTGATGGAAGGGAAATAGGAGGAAGCAGTACAAATGAAGGGGAGGAAGTCCTTGATGCAGTAACAGCCCCTGCTTTTGCAAGGGATCAACTTAGTGTAGGAATTAGCGGTGGTAGTGTTGGCATGGGTGCTAGCCATGAAGCTGAAATTCATGGAATTGATGTTTCTTTGCAAAGGGCTGAAAGTGTTGTAGGTGATGCAGAACCTAATACTGAGCTAACAGAGACGATGGGTCATACTGGTGAATCAGTTCCTGGACCTGGACTAATGGATGAGTTTGTACCTGACGAAGTTGATCGGCAAGAACCTCATGGAGATAGCCAAGATATGGTGTCTCAGTCAGTCGGCCAAGCTGACAGTGGCTCAAAAATTTATGGTTCCACTAAAGCTGATTCTGTTGAGAGTGGAGAAAAGATAGGAGGGCATGCTGTTGGTCATGCAAGCAGGATGCATCCTTCTCTTTCTTGCAATGCAGGGATGCAGACCGGTTTGGATGTATCTAAAGAGGAAGTGACACAGGCTGGCAAACTATTGATCGCTGGTGATGTGCCAATGGGGTTAGATTATGACCCTCAGAATGGATTAGGTACTTATGATCAACCTTTTTCCTTGTTACATATAAACTAAGTGTATATTTGCAATGTGTCCTTTGCACCATTTTCTGTGGGTCTCGTGCTATGTTCTTTTCCCTAGTACAATGCAGTATTTGTCATAGATACTTGCTGCTTGCTAGCTATGCTTTCTTTGAAGTTGGTACTTATTCTTGACTTGTGATATTCTGTTCTGTGGATTTTGCAACGTGACTGGTTTTGTAATCCAGATTCAAATATTTTATACATTTCACAGAAGATTCAAATACTTGATGAAGACTAGATTTCATTTCCAGCACAGTTGTATTGATCCTCGTTATATTGGTAGTTTTGCATTGCGTCCTTGTTTCAAATAGGATGGATGGCTTTTATACTGATTGCTCCCTGGACAATTTTTTTTTTATCCAATGGAATGGATGAGATTCTACATCGATTGATCTTTTTCTCTTTAGTTAGATCTCTGTTTTCTTCTATCCAGGTTCTATTCTTCTCAATCTTGTTATTTGTTTCTCAGGAGCAACAAATGGAGAAAATGATTTTGAATCAGGACTTCCAGAATTTGATCCTGTTAAGCATCACAACAGTTACTGCCCATGGGTAAATGGAACTGTGGCAGCAGCTTGCTGTAGCAACACTGAATCAAGCTCAAGTAGTTCACCACTTTCTGGCTGGCAATTAACAGTTGATGCACTTGACACATTCCAATCTCTTGGTCAAGCTCAAAATCATGCTATGCGATCTGATTCCGCAGCCTCGTTATATATGGTAAAATTCGATCGTGCTCATCCCTCTTTTAAATTCACCATGAAAATTTGGAAGTTTGTGGCAACAGATAGTCATACTGGCTTATGAGTTGTGACGCAAAATAATAATTTAGAGTTTATATTGATGCATGTCTATGCCATATTTGGTTGGCCCTGAAATTTACTGACGAAACTCATCATCTGTGTACCGCAGGATGATCATGTAACTCCTAACCACAAGCTCGCCAGAAGGGCATCAGTGAGCAGAAGCCATGGGAAATGCTGATTTGAGGCCCTTCCACGCATGCTAGCCTTTACTAATCACCCAAGTTTGCAGCAATACTATACCAGTAATTTCACAGCTTATCCGAATCAAAAAGAAAAAAAAATAAAGACACAGCTTCTCAATCATAAGTAACATTCGCCAGAGATCCAATTTGGCACATCGAGGAGCGTATTTACATGTAATTCTTTCTGAATTATGTTGGGTTGGACATCATCCCCAGTATGTTGCGCTGCCCATGATCAGACAGGATAAACCGGCTAATTAATAATCCATGTTAGTTACACCGTGTGACCTATATAGTTGTTGCTCAGAAACCGGCAATTTGATGTGGTGTCCAAACGATAATATCATAGTACTGTATTTATTCTGAAAGAGTCGATTCAATGAAGTTGTCCCCAGATTGACATGAACATGTCGCATGTGCAAGTTAAGCTTACCAATCCATTAAAGTTTATTACGATTGATTTTATTTCTTACTATTTTTTTTGCTTGTATGTAAAATTTGAACGCATGAACATGTTTGAATTCCTACAGGATTATTACTGCAAACAGGCTCGGTTCCTGGCTTGTGGGCCTGAGGGCCTCTGCTTCCATGCATTGTGTGATCTTTTCCTCTTGCCCGAATCCGACCATCCAATGAGCGCCGCCCAGAGTGCCACGTCAGCACCAACCTCCAGATAAAGAAGCGGATGAGACATGCCACTTCACACTCTCTTCTTCTCTGCTCGAATCGGAGGGAAGACGACGACGAGGTCGCCCGCGCAGCAATGCCGCTCTGCAGCTTCTACGCCTCCACCTCCCTCCCCGTCGCCAAGCCCCACTCCCTCCCCTCCTCCTCCTCCTCCAAGCCCTACACCGCCACGCCGGCGCCGGCGCCGACGGCGGCGTCGGCGTCGGCGTCGGCGGCGGCGCTGTCGCTGCACCTGCCCGAGCTGCCGTCGCGGGTGAAGGACAAGATCCTGAGCCTTGAGCTGATGGGGGTGGACTACGGGCGCGCGCTGGCGCTGAACCCGGCGCTCCGCGACGCGGCGCCGGAGTCCATCCACGCCGTGGTGACGTTCCTCCAGTCGCGGGGGCTCCACTTCAAGGACCTCGGCCGCGTGTTCGGCATGTGCCCGTCGCTGCTCACCGCCAGCGTCCGCGCCGACCTCCGCCCGGTCTTCGCCTTCCTCACCGACGACCTCGGCATCCCGGACACCGCCTACCGCCGCGTCGTCGTCAAGTGCCCCCGCGTCCTCGCCTGCAGCGTCCGCGACCAGCTCCGCCCGGCGCTCCTCTACCTCCGCCGCCTCGGCTTCCGCGACGCCCGCGCCCTCGCCTTCCAGGACCCCATCCTCCTCGTCTCCAGCGTCGAGCGCACCATGATCCCCAAGCTGGACTTCCTCGCGGGGCTCGGCATGCACCGCGACGACGCCGTCGCCATGGTGCTCCGCTGCCCGGCGCTCTTCACCTTCAGCATCGAGCGCAACTACAAGCCCAAGTTCGAGTACCTCGTCGCCGAGATGGGCGGCGGCGTCCACGACATCAAGGCGTTCCCGCAGTACTTCACCTTCAGCCTCGACAAGCGGATCGCGCCGCGCCACCGCGCCGCCGCCGACGCCGGCGTCTCGCTGCCGCTGCCGGACATGCTCAAGGCCACCGACGAAGAGTTCATGGAGATGCTCGACAAGGAGATCGAGCTGCAGAAGCAGGCAGCTTAATTAGCCAGAGTTTTAATTAGCGGCGAGTGTACATGCATTTGATCATGGTAGAATTAAGCTGGATTAGTTGCATGATTTGTACATAACTATTGACATTATTATTTGGTGTCACCGTTGGTGACTCGTACTAAAATATGGTACCATTTTCTCCCCCTTCTTTCGTCAATTTAGTTGTAATTTGTAAAGTAGTTGTATATGAAATGTATATATGATTTTGCAATGTATGTTGAACTTGTGAATGAAGATGAAGTAGAGTCTAGTGAAAAACAAGGTGATCCGCAAGACTGCAACTGTAGTATGTTCCAAGAAGTGTAAAACAGAATGATCATCAAAGATTCAAAGATGATATTGCTAGAGATTATTATTGAATCAATTGCCATCTAGCAATATGGATTAATCAGCTCTCATCATCTGATTGGCTTATTAGCCGAAACGGAAATTTGAATTTTTCAGCTAAATTTTGAAGTTTATTTTGAGTTATTTTTCATCGTATTCTATTTTCCAACCTTGCCTATTAAATCCCTAATAACACATATATAAAATTTATTATCCATAAATCAAATTAGACGCTTTGTTCAATTTTTATATGGCTTATAGCAATAACTCAACCGATCAAACACTATGGGTGTGTTCGGTGGACATAGTTGTGGCTGTACAACTACAACATCTACAGAAAAAGTTGTACTACCGCTAGCCACAGTCTTAACTGGGTGCAATGTAGCTCAAGCGAACAAGCCCTATAACGTGTACCGTTTGTCTACAAAGTTATAGCCCTACATTAAAATACATATTTTTTTCTTAAATAATTTAGCCGAATTTTTATAGGGATAGTTTGATGTGTGTGTCTTTTGGTTGGATGGTGAATATTTATATTTACTAAGCTATCATCAACTCCGTACTAGCTAAAAGGCTAACGAAAGCCCAGTTCCAGCCTTACGTGGTCAAGAGGCCCAAACAAAATTTCAGCCCATCCAACGAAACCCTAGCTCTCTCTTGCCCTCCCATAAATGCAGCCGCGGCGGCCAACTCCTCGCCGAAGTGCTTTGCCGACGCCGTTGTTCTTCTCTGATGCGAATCTGTTGATTCTTTCTCGCCTCTTCATTTCCTTCTTTTCTCAGAAGATTTCCTCCATATTTCAACTGCTTTTTGTTGGCTTATCGACTTCCAATTTTCTGATGCACGGATGCGTTATTAGGAGCGTGATGATATGATATTTGTCGCCCCAGTCTTAGGATCCGGATTCCGGGCCTGTGCTGATTGACATGTTATCAGATCTGACTCAATAGCCAATGCGTTCGCGCTCTTCGATGTTCTTCGCTTTGCAGTTCTTGATTTGTTGTTTTGTTGTGGCTTTTTTCATCTGATTGGATTGGTCCATTGGTTCTATGTTGAGGATGATGATGTGATATTTGTCGCCCCAGTCTTATGATCCGCTGTAATCGCGGATGTGTGGTGATTGACATGTAAATCTGACTCTCTCGTATAACTCCAAAATCCGGTGTGTGTTGATTGACATGTAAATCTTACTCTTTCTCCTAAAAATACTTCATAGATAAACTATGAATCTTTCCATCTTGACTAGAGGTTTTACCTATTCGCTTTTTATGCATCAAGCTTTTTGTTTGATGCGTGCGAATGCTTGTGTGGGTGGCTCAATGCGCTGGGAGCCCTGACCGGTTGAAAATTTGTTGTATCAAATTTCCATGATTCCATCGACTGTACTCTAGAAAGAAGAATGCTGTAATTCGCGTAAATGTGAGGAACATTGGGACAGGAAGAGTGCTGTAATTCGTGAGATAGCACAAGGAAATCAATCCATTAAGACGTAAAAATGTGTAGCTTTACGAGTTAACGTTGTGGTGGGATCATGTGATCAAAACGAAACCAAGATTTCCCATGGAACTGGAACCGAATGCCTCTGCTCTTGCTCATGTCGGTGGTGAAATTGGCGACGACGTTGTAAGGCCTCACAGTGTGTCGACCTGGACTGTGCCTTAGTCGCGCCATGTCGGATTTTTGCTGCCGTATTGCTTAGACCCGCGTCTCAGCTAGGGCGCTTGTGCCTAAACTGGGGGCGCAAAACCTCGCCTGGAAAAGAGGACGCGCGGAGGAATCGATGTGAGGCGCGTGCGCTGTGGGAGTTGTTCCCTCGCTGCCCGATGCTCTTGTGCGAGATTCCCCTGACGAAATCCCCTATTCGCCCTCGAAAAATCAGTAAGAAGTCACGCCCAAATCTCCTCTTCCCGCCACCGATTTCGTTGCCAATCACACAAGAACACGAGAGGAATCACACAAGAACACAAGAGAAATCACACAAGATGAATCACCCAAGAACACAAAGAGGAGAGGAATCACACAAGAACACAGAGAGGAATCACACAAGAGTCCACTGTTCCCGTACCCGCTTCGCCCTCGCTGCCGTCTGTTCCCGCCGCCCTCGCCGCCCCCGCCGTCGGGAAAGGCGGATCCGTCCGCCGCCGCGTCGATCGATGACGGAGCTGACCGCGGCGGCGCCGGTGGGGTCAGGATCAGCGGCACGGTCGACGGGGAGGAGGCCGTGCCGCCGCGGCGTGGGAGGAGGAGGCCGCGCCGCCTCTTCTACCACACCGCTTCCGCCATGCCTCTTCTTAGGGAGGGGAACCGTTGCGCCGGTGCCTTCTCGGGGACTCCTCCTCGCCGCTGTCTCGAATCACTCGCCGCTCCTCACGCCGACGAGCGCCGCGTCCGCCAGATCCGCCGCCGGCCCAGCCCACTCGCTCCTCCTCGCGGCAACGGCGGCTGCTCGAGGTCTCCCTCGGCGAGGTCGCCGCGGTGGAGGCGTCCCCCGGTCGAGCCTCCGCCACCGCGCCAGCCGCCGCCGCCGGGGACGCCTCCTCGCCGCGGCTTCCCGTCGGCGTCGCGGTGAGGGAGGAGAAGGAGGTGCGGCGAGGGATAGAGAGGGAGGGGAAGGAGGCAAGGCGGCGGCGCCGCCACCACGACAACGAGGCGGCAACTGCTAGCGCCGTCGCCTCCCGGCGTGAGAGGAGAAGAGTAGTACTCGAGGAGAGGAGAAGTCTCACGCGAGAGAGGAAGGGGTGGAAGGGGTAGGTGGAGGAAATAAATTTTCGTTCGCTCCACCGGTCCGGAAGCTAGGGTCACGCCCACTGTGGGCTTGGTACCCTTTACCAGTGCCTCTATCCGATTAAGCCATGGGTGCTTGCACTGTGGGATGGGTGTCTTAGGACCAATTTTTTGGGCTGGGGGTACGGGCCCCATAGCTTGCACTATGAGAGGCCTAAAGGATGCAGCTTCCTCAAGAGTCAAACTGCTACGCTACGCTAGTAGATTTGATGAGATGAACCGATTATGATTTGCAAGATGCGCCTGGTTCTTTACCCTACCAATTTATTGGTAGTGCTCTTTACCCTACCAATTCATTGGTAGTGCCATAACCTAGATAAATTTCGACGCTACCAATTTTTTTGATAGAGCAAAATTAATGTTTGGTTTGATACCAATATGAAGCCAAATCTATTATATTATTAAAACAACTTTGAAAGGAGGTACACGTTCGCTGTGGGGGCTAGAAATTCCCACATTAATCGGAGAAAAAGAAAAAAGAAAAGGAGAGTCCAAGTATAAGTACAATCTAAAAATAGCTAAAATTCAGAATTAAAAATAAGCAATATGGAAAGAGGAGTCCATATAGGAAGCCAATACGACATTAATCAAAATTCAAAATAAAAATAAAATAAAATCCAAAATTAGAAAAGGAAAGGAGAGTCCAAAAGCAATATGGAAAGAGGAGTCTATATAGGAACCCAATAAATCCAAAATTAAAAAGGAAAGGAGAGTTCAAGTAGAAATACAATTTTAAAATAGCTGAAATTAAGAATTAAAAATAAGGAATATTAAAAAAAAGAGTCCATATAAGAACCCAATATGAGATTAATTAAAATTCAGAATAAAAATAAATAAATCCAAAATTAGAAAAATAAAGTAAAAGAAGAGTTCAAGTAGGAATACAATTTAAAATTAGTTAAAATTAGGAATTAAAAATAAGCAATACTGAAAGAAGAATCCATATAATAACCCAATATGAGATTAATTAAAATTTAGAATTAAAAAAATAAAATAATATCCAAAATTAGAAAAATTAAAAGAGAGTTCAAGTAGGAATATAATTTTGAAACAACTGAAATTGAAAATTAAAAAAAATAAAAAATAAATAAAAGAACACAATACTGTATTAACTATTTTTTAAAAAAAATCTGAAATTAGAAAAAGAAAAATAAGATTTCAGTTAGAAATACAATTTATAAATAACTAAAATTTGTGATAAAAATAAATATTATTGAAAGAAAAGACCATCTAAAACAAATGACGAGATAAATTAAGTAACATGCCTATAAAGGAGTAGAGTGGTGGTGGTTGATACGACATATAAAAATTATTAATGAAACACCAAATAGAATCCTAATGACAATTAAAAGGAAAGACGTCAGGCAGGTTGTGAAGCAAACGAGTAAGGCGGTTGCCGGGACTTCTATTCGATTTTTAAAATCTCAATGACAATAAAAAGGATAAGCAGTGGGCGGGGTGTATAAGAGTATAGTTGCAGAGCCACCGACGGTTGACGGGACTTCTAGAATACAAAAAATGAATTTCAACGATAGTTATGTTCGATTTTTAGAATCACAATGACAATAGAGAGTAAGCGGCGGACGGGCTGTAGAGGGGCATAGTGGCATCGTTTGATATGACTTCTAAAAGTTATAAAAAATGAAATTACAAGTCCAATATTTAAAGTTTCGGAACTTCTAAAAAGTAAAAAAACACCAATAATAATCATGTTCAATTTTAAAATTTCAATCACAATAAAGAAGGGAGGCAGCGGGCGAGCTGTAGAGGAGTATAATGGCAAAGCTACTGACGGTTTGGCAGGACTTTTAGAAAGTAAAAATGAACCCAAACGATAATTATGTTCGATTTTTAAAATCTCAATGACAATAAAGAGAAGAGACAGTGGACAGGCCGTAGAGGAGTATAATGGCAACGTTTAACGGGACATCTAGAAATTATAAAAATGAAACCCAACGTGACAATAAGCTCTAAAACTGTAAAATCCAATTTTTAAAGGTTCGAAGAAGAATGAATAGGAATAATGGTAGATCAAGCAAGCAAGCAAATAAAGAAGGAGATGACATAAGGGGCAGCTGGTGTGACTTCTAAAAACTATATAATTGAAAACACGAGGATGATAAGGTTTAGTCTTTCAAAGTCTTAAAAACAATGAGATAGCTATTTAATAAATTTTAAGTAAAATCATACTAAAAAATATATGATTTTGTTTGGGTGCTAACCGTGCAATTGCGCGGGCCACCCAGCTAGTTATGGTAGTATGGTGAGAAATTTTTGAATGTGACCAAATTAAACATGAGTAATATCAATTATTTGGGTCCAATCCAAACTAGCATGTTTACTATTTAAGTTACCAAAATTCATGTTTACTATTTGAGTTACTAAAATTTTGGTAGGGTATGTTTTGGTTTTAATCCAAAACAGCCCCATGTTTACACTCTACAGTCCCCTAGTATGTTCTACCGAAGAGTTTCAGACTCCTTGATCTCTACTTTTTTTTTTTTTTGGAGTTCAGACTCGCTCTGATCTACACGAGGTATTTCAGTCCAATGCAGCAAAGATTCGTTTTTTCTTCATTCAGAGGAAGTAAAATACGGGGTTTTCAGCTTCTTCTGGACAAAGCAAAATTCAGCTTCTTCTAGAGGAGGCAAAAGTTCAGGTTTAGGAATAGAAAGGATCGACGAGCCGACACGTCGGTCTCATTCGATGGGCCGAGACGATACAAATATTCCTCCGGCCCACTGCAGAGCGAACTCGATTCCTCCCCTTCACCTCTACGCGTAAAACCACAACCAAAAGCAAAGCACACGAGAGAGAGACCCACCCACCCCAACCATCCCGGAGGCGGAGAGCTTGACGCCGCCGCCGACGAGCCGCAGCGGCGGAGCAAGCGGGAGCGGGAGGTGGGGATGGGGTCGAGCGACGGGGACAAGCCGCTGCGGCGGATCGCGGCGTCGTTCGAGGAGCTCGAGGCGGTGGCCAAGCAGCAGGCCCCCGGCCCGGCCATGGAGGTGGGCTCCTTCGCCCGCGCCTGCTCCAACGTCTCCGTCCTCTTCGGCTGCCTCGGCATCGCCTTCAAGTTCGCCGAGATGGACTACGTCGCCAAGGCAAGCCCCCGCCGCCACCCCCGCTCTCTAGTCTTCGCTCTCCCTTGTCCTCGAGGTTTCGTCGGAATTGCTTGACTAGATTGACCTCTTTTTGCTGCTTACCTCGGCTTAATTGTTGGCTAGTCTGTGTGGATTTGGTTAGGTTGAGACCTCGAGGGGATTGATTATCTCAACTTGAGCTGCTTTAATGCTAGGAGATTGTGTCAAAATGATCTGAAATTCTCACCTAGATGGGTGGCTAGATCAACTGTAAGGGTAGGAATGTGAGCACGCATCAGGATCAGATCACCTCCCAAATTGTGATGACTTTGACTTAGTGGATGCTTAGTAGTTGGTGTTAGAATCATATCTAGTACAGTTCCATGCTGAGAGCAAGCAACTCAGATATATCTGAATTGACATGACTCAATCCAAATTCTGAATATTGACATGAGTTTTTTTTGCTGCTTAGGAGTTAGGTCGGCTATTAATTGTTTGCTACTACCTCCGTTTCAGGTTATAAGACTTTCTAGCATTGCCCACATTCATATAGATTGAATCTAGGCACACATGTATGATTCATTAACACACACACACACACACACACACACACACACATATATATATATATATATATATATATATGAATGTGGACAATGCTAGAAAGTCTTATAATATGAAACGGAGGAAGTAGTCTGCATGGTTGTGGCTAGATTGAGGGGATCACCTGAATCTGAGCTGCTTAATGCTAGGTGATTATGTCGAAATGATCTGAAATTATCACCTAGATGGCTAGATCAAGTGTCAGGTAGGAATGTCTGCACGCATCAGGATCAGATCACCTAATCCGTGTTGCGATGACTTTGACTTGGTGGATGCTTAGTAGTTTGTGTTAGAATCCTATCCAGTATAGCAGTTACTCGTAAGTTTACTATTTAGCAAACCAGTTTTTCTGTTTATCAGGACCTTGTACTTCTGCAAAATTGATGATAATGCCGCCTTGGTTCCCCCACTAGGCATCCCTTGAGTAACCTGTTTAACTATAACTTGCTTTTCTGAGCTTTTGTTGTGTGTTGTCTGATTTAGTTCCTCTCAATTGAGTGCAGGTTGATGATTTGCTGGAGGCATCCAAGTCAATCTCAAAATTGCCTGAGATGGTTGAGTTGGACATTCAGAAGGGCACCGTCAGGCAAGCTGGGAGCCATACTAGGAATATGCTGAGGGTTAAGCGTGGGATTGATATGGTTAAAATTCTGTTTGAGCAAATACTGGTTACAGAGTAAGTTAAAGTCATAAACTGAATTTTGGTGTTGGTTCCTTCTCAGTTATTCTAAAGTTGGTACTCTTGGATGCATGTTCAGTAAATGTGACCAAAACGTTTGCATACTAATTTCAGGGGCAACTCCTTAAGGGATGCAGCATCTAAGGCTTATGCTCAGGTTTTTGCTCCTCACCATGGGTGGGCCATAAGGAAAGCCGTTGCTGCTGGAATGTACGCCCTTCCCTCAAAATCGCAGCTCCTGAAGAAATTGAATGAAGATGGTGAGTGACGGGTCTGATTTCTCTAAACTTCCATGCTGACAGCAAGCAACTCATATATATTTTTTGGTTGACATGATTGCATCACATCGTTTTTGGGATATCTTAGAAAGTACATAGTTTGTTATTTTTGCATAACTGTTTGCTACAAGAGAGCTAGTAATACGTAAATACACATATTGGTATCCAGTGTATCTGTGTATATGAACTAATCAAGTGCCAGAAAAGAGTAGAAAATGTAATAGATGAGTTATCAAATTAACAAGATATATTAGTTTTTCTAACCATGTTATGACATTATTCTGACCTTGGGAGATTTTGCTCCTCTGTTTCGTTTTGCCCCCTGCAGAAAATTCGGCAAAGGTTCAAATGCAGACTTTCATCAGAGCATCTGGACCAGTAATTCTCTACGTTGAAGATCTGTTTACCTCAAGGAATTTAGGCATGGACTGGTGAACCAAAGCCTACTTATCCACTTCGAATGTACTAATCCAATTAGACGGTGTCAATACGCACGCTTTGTATGTACTGATCCAATATGATGGTGTGCTTTGAGCTATGACTACAATCAGTTGTATCTGGTTTCGACCTGTTAAATAAGCTTCAGTCTATGCGAATCAGCTCAGTGATTGACCTGCTGTGCTGTTCTGGATGCTGTTTTTTTAACAGGTGAATGAGAAATTAAGAATTCGTTGTTAGCACATAATGCAGTTTGAAACAACTGAAATTCTATTTGCATATGTCCTTCCTCCGTCCCATAATATTTCCTTCGTCCCAGAATATAAGGGATCCTCCGTCCCAAAATATGACAGAGGGAAGATATCAAATATCATAGAGAATTTGAGATGGCTGGTAGGTATTAGCCAACCGATGCAAAATTTCCAGCAGTTTGCTGCTTCATGTGAAATGATTCACTACAGATCTCGTTGTGATTTCCAAATCAATGTATCTTTCAGTCAATTATAGTCGGACCATATGCAATCAGTTTTACACACCAAACCAACTGAAACTGAACATGTGGGAAAACACACATAGTGATCAGATATCAGTACATCAGATATTGTTAACATTGTAGTGATCAACACGGATTTGTCAACATTGTAGTGCTCACAATATCAGAACACAATTTAGCACAATAGATCATGCAAGCTCAAGCATGAAATTTTAATGATCGTGCAAAGTCAATTTTAATGATTCGTTGTAGTAACTTTTGCCGGTAGAAAGGGATTATGCTTGCATAACACCGAGAAAAATTATATTGATCTTCATTTCTGGTAATTAGACCATGATGCCAAGAACACCAGAAACAAGATCTTCAGTTGGCATCCTCAGAGATGAAAATTTTTCATAATCTAATCATTTCCAAGACTTCATACAAATTTAAATGAGGGACAAAAAGCATCTTGAAAACTCCAGATACTTGAGAGCTGTCCCTAGTGTGACTTGACATATTCCGATGTTAAAGCATTCTGATTCCTTCACCATAGTCCTGGTTAGAGGAAAGCAAAACGAAAATGTTAGATTTTATATAATCGGAATGAGATTCTCCTTTGTACAATAACGGAATCGATACTTTACCTTCACGACGACACATGAGCAGCCGACCACCTCTCTAGCCTTACACATGAATCAATTTTGCAAAGCTGCATCAAATATAGCAAGTGGAAATTTTTGAGAATCAAGATATTGCACCTTTACAATAAGATGTACACATTACTACACTGATATGCACGCTGGATTAACTGACACAACAGAGAACTTTGCTAATGTAGATGTAACCAAATTCTCACTCATGCTGATATTTAGGACCTAAAATATTGGGAATAAGAAGAGAAGCAGGTACTAAACCCAGCCCATTCGCCAAGAGTTCTTGTACTAGGAACAGTGACCAAGTGGCTTTAGCAAGCCTATTAACTGGTTGGTCTTGTTTTCTCCTTAAAATGGAACGTCTTCTTTTTTACTACCTCCATCCTAAAAAAATCGTATTTCTAGCTCCAAGGTTTTGTCCCACAAAAATTGTATTTGTAGCCATGTGGAGCCTGAACAGCGCTGATGAAGACTAGAGGCGGGGAGGGGGGTGAATAGGCTGTTCCTGAAAACTTAAAAACAAATCGCGGCGGTAAAATTCAAACAGACCCGGAACTTCCTGGTAAGGAACTCCGGAACTTCCGGTGTTCTAAGACAGAAACTTCCGGGTAACAGAACAGAGATGAAATTTAAATTTCGAAACAAGAGACTAAGCCAATCTTCACAAGATGGTGCACAGGTATTCTAAGCAGAGGATATATCACAGAATCATCCACAGAAACATCACAAGAGCGATTTTTTCCCGAAGTTCGGATCTTGTGATCCTACTCTCCGTTGAGGAGCTCCAAGAGCTGGGTCTCGATTAACTCCTTGCCTCACTTGTGCAAAAACCCCAGAGGAAATCCACAGCCTTCAACCCCAAACACCCCTAGGCAAATTTCTAGAATTGAGTGACCACCAAGATCCAACTCAACCTACTTCTAGAAATCCACCACAAGTGTGGGTTGCTCTACTTGGAAAGCCTCTAGAATCTCAGCACAAGAACTTCACTAACTTACCTCGTTCCCTTTTGGAGGAGAGGAAATCCTTCACAAACTTACCCGGGACATCCACAATATGCAACGGATTCTCGTGGGTGACACCTAACCGTCTAGGAGATCATCTCCAAGAGTAATAAGCACCGAGATGACAGCCCACAAGATATTCCAAATGCTCACCCAAGATCCTAGTCTTCACACCTCTCCAAATCTTCTTCTCTCCCTCTCAATCTCTCTTTCACACAAGAATTAGGCTCTAGATTCAGTGGAAAAGACAAGAAACACTTGGGAGAGGCTAGCAATAGCTCTAGGTTCGAAAAGTGAAAGTGGAATGGCCAAGGAACGAGCTGGAAACGAGCTGTATATGTATAACGGCTAGGTGACGTCATCTAGACGTTACTCACAAATTTGAACTGGAAACTAGATAGGAAGTTCCGGACCTGGAAGACCGGAACTTCCAGACTACACTTAGGAAAATCTTTTTCATAAGACCGGAACTTCTGGACCTGGAAGACAGGAAGTTCCGGACTTGCAATTTTGGACAGATGGAGAATTTGCAAAAAAAGGACTCCTAGGGAAACTTGACACTTGGTTCACACTAAGAGCACTTGATATATCTCAGAGCATCACTTGGAATCCCTCTTAATAGTACGGTTTTTCCTAAAAACTCGATTTCAAAAGATAAACTATCCTATGCACTTTCGAGTTCCAGTCCGCTTTGATTTTGTACTTTTTGGGGGGTCTCCAAGCATCTATCTTCCACACCTTGGACTAATGCACCTGAAAGCTACTCAATGAGCTCATTAGTCCCTTAACCACATTTGTCATTAATCACCAAAACCCACTAGGAGGATTAATGCACTTTCAGAGCCAGCAAATTGATTGATCTAGATAAGATTCCTAATGCAAGCAGCAAATTTTTGGTGCCAAATCCATTTGGCGCTAAAGCATGTAATTTGGGCTGCTAATGCATGTAATTAAGCATGCTAATAATATGGTTAATTCTCTCAAACTTCCTTTTAATCATTTGTATATATGGAATGTGTGCATGCAATGGGTTCATTAAATAAGGCCATTGTGATCATTTTCCAATCCTACTGTTTTATCCTAAATTAGCTATAAATGTAATTTTTATGGGACGGAGGAAGTATATAAAACGTTGGCAATGGCTTGACCGTTCGAAAAAACAGCTTTAGCAAGCCTCACGGAGACCCTTGACAAGGTCATCATGAGCAGTTTAGCACCCGTCTTCTTCATCACAAGCTGGGCTCTCCATTGTCTCCAAGAACTGGAGCAGCTACCTGAACTGGGGCTGGGATATCCTCCCTGATTAGGCGAAAATGAAATGTCAGTTCACTGAAAAGTGAAAACTGGGAGAGAATGTTGAAATTACAACATCCTAATCACAGCAGTTACCTTCCTAGAATTCATGCTAAAAGCACAGGATGCAAATGCACCATCCATGCATATGATCTGCAAGACCGCAATCGACATTCAACAGGTTACAGTTCAATTGATTTCAAAGCAAGCACAACCAATCTCCGCGAACACCTGTAGCCCTTTGCTCAGGTATTTTGGGTAAGACCATGCCCATCTTTCAACCCAGAAAATTCATCAGTACAAAACGTTCGCAAAGATCACTTTACCCAACCTCCACAAATTATGCTACATATAATTTGACACAAAGAAACTACGCGATTAAACATGGCAATACAAGCAAGAACATTGCCACAGTAGGTATAACGTTGCTTGATATCAAAGGTTTACATTCTCAATCATACTGATACTAGCAACCGTCTACAAATACACCATTTCTCTAAACTAAAGCACAACGAAACAATCGCATCATATCCGGCCATACTCCTAGATCCATCTTCGAACATTACACAACCCGCATCAAGATTCTACGGCTACATACAGAAACATCAAGACGCGTGGCACCAGCAGCAACACGCGGCTAAGGAGCTAAAGAAAATCTCAGGCTTCGAGCGCGCAGTGATCTGAGAGCGGATGGGGATGCGCCGATGAGGGGAGCAGAGCTCAGCGCCGCCGCCGCCGCCGCGGCGGTGCCGCCTCCTGGGGTTTAGGGGGGCGGAGGCTGGTTGCTCAGCTGGGCCGCATATCCGCATCTGAGAATATTGTGGGCCTGAATTTTTGGCCCTTTTCTACTAAATTGTGGCCCATTCATGAGTAGAAAACTTACGGGCTCGTATACATGGATGGGCTGAGTTTTAGGGATGTATTTGGGAAGATAAAAAAAAAAGGAAAAATAACAATAGTAACTGAAATGAAATTAAACACTATACTAGTATAGGTTTAGAAAACCCTAATTTTTGTTGATTCAAGTCTGGCTTATGGCCCCCCATATTTCTTGGATTTTAAGGTTTGACAAAAGAACCCTTCCATGTAAAATTTTACAGTCCTATGAAATTGTATTTGCCCAAAACAGCAAACATATTATATCAAAATGATGCAATAATCTTCAATGGTCGACAAGTTTTTTTATGGTAGCAAAGTCGAGTAAATATGTGTTTTTGTAGTTGTTTGAGATTAAATTAGATTGAGTATTGTGAAAATCTAGAACCATATAACTCAAGAGGTAAAGTCTACCCGTAGAGCTCCTCGTTGGCTTATCAGTTAAGGCCAAATTTTAGTATTATAACTTACTTTTAAATTTATTTAAGGTTTTCTTTTTCTCCTTTTAAGCATTGGGCGTTATGTTGCTAAGATTACCAGTAGAAGTACAGCTATGCCTATTTTTCAATTTATAAGCCAGGAAAAAAGTACCTACCAAGCATGTCGCTTTAAAAAGTATGATCGGTTTTCTTAAAAAAAAAACTAGCATAAATGGTTTAAATGACCATTGTGCGTTATATATAAAAAACATATACACCTTCCATTTTTTGATTGGTTGTCATATTTGCTTTGTGCCCGGTACCAATACAACCCCCCATGACACTTAATCAGTATTGATCAACGTGTGTTGACGTTTCGTATCCATGCACGCCATCATGATCTGCATGGCGCATTGGCCTCGCCCGCGCGTCGCGCCAATTTATTGTGATCGCATAAAATCCATGCATACGAACTACTCCCAAATTGATTTCCGCAACACACCATACAAAAGCATCATTAGCGTCTTCCACTTGATTTCTGCCAGCTCCCAACGTCTTGCGACGATCAAACATGGATCTTTTTTTTATTGTTTTTAGCAATATGATGACCAATCGCGGATGAAGGGACTACATACGACTCAGACGACAAATAATCAATTGAACTATTTCAAATAAAATTAAATAATTAATAACCTTATTTTTATAGACGAGTATAGATGGTACTCCCTCCATCTCCATCTACTTTTGATAGTCATATTTCATCTTGGCACACAGACCAAGAATAAGTAATTCTACTTATCATCCATTTAAACATGCTACTAGTCATTCTTTGTAAATAAACGATTCATTAATATTTACATTTCTCAATGCCCATGTAGCCAATCATGTGTGAAAGAATGGAGAGTCATGCATTAAATCCGAGAAAGTCATTAAGATGATAGATTGTTGAATTGAAATATGCCTATCAAAAATAAAATTTCCAGATTTGAAAATATGACTATCAAAAGTAGATGGAGAGAGTATTAAGCTATCTACTAGGCTGTTTGAAGGTACTCTTTTTTCTCTCTCGCTCTTCCCTCTACATAAAAGTTCGCAAACCCCCTAACATCATGCCATTATTGATGCCCTAAGCCAAACACTTAGTAATAATATTTTACAATCCTTACTACAAAATACTCCATATTATTTTGTCTAAAATGTACCCTCTAAACAACAAAACTTCCCTTTACGTAAAAGTTCTTACTTGTGTCACCTACTCGTATACCCTAACATCATGCCATTGTTGACACCCTAAGCCAAACACTTAGTGTAACAATATTTTTACAATCCTTACTACAAAATACTCCATATTATTTTGTCTAAAACGTACCTCTAAAAACAACAAAACTACTTTAGTGGAGGGTGTAGTTAGTAAAAAAGCCGGCTTTGTCTCCTCGTATATACACTCTCTCGGCCTTGCTCGGTTCCTCCTGTCCTGTCTCCCCTCTCCACTCCACCGCCGCCGCCGCCTCCGCGAAATGGCGAATCTGCCGCCGTCGCTCTCCATCGGCGCCGCCTCCTTCGCCGCGCCCTCGCCCCCGCCGCCCTCGCCTGGCGCCTCCTCGTCGTCGTCGGCGGCGGCGGCGGCGGCTCCGGGGGCCGCCAAGGACCGGAAGATGGCGTCCGCGGAGCAGCTCGTGCTCGACCTCTGCGACCCCGAGCTGCGGGAGAACGCCCTCCTCGACCTCTCCAAGGTCTCCCCTTGTCGCGAGAAGCTATGCGTTTTCTCTCCTCTTCCTCAATTTTCATTTTTTTTATCCTCCTCTCTCTCGATCGATCGCTGTGGGCTCCGGCGAGGGGGATTTTATGGTTGGATTCGGGGGGGGGGGGGGGGGGGGAATCTGTACGTGCCATGTGGTGCCTACGAAAGTTGCAGCCTTTGTGATGTAATGCTCTGTCTAGGCAAAAGTAGGTTGGGACTTGATCATCTGATGCTAGTAGTCTGTTCTGAACGCAGATCGGCTCACATGCTACTCATCCAGGGGTAAATAGCTTGCTCCATCTACTGTTTGATCAGTGTTTGGTATGGGAAAAACCAGTCCTTTTTTTTTGTACGGAGGG
Organism: Oryza sativa Japonica Group; assembly: GCF_034140825.1. Taxonomy (NCBI): domain Eukaryota; kingdom Viridiplantae; phylum Streptophyta; class Magnoliopsida; order Poales; family Poaceae; genus Oryza; species Oryza sativa. The sequence goes on along the minus strand of NC_089037.1, from coordinate 33,547,070 downwards.
TTCTTCTCTGGGAGTTCGTGGTATGCAGATGTGGTAGCTTATTAGTTTCATTACATTCTGCCTTCCCCATATCCGGCAATGACGAGAATCTAGAGATTTTGTGCAATCCTTCAATTAATTTTAGTTAGGTGAATCATATAAGCTTTATTTGTGAGTGGGAATTTGCGTTTTGTTTTGATGTCTATGCTGTGATGATGCATATTCAGAATATTTGTTCTGTTTATCTGCTATACATGTTCATATCTCCTGGTTGCAAAAGAGTTAATTATCTCCAGAGGGCATCCTCAGCTTGCGATTTCTGTTTCTGTGTCTGTGTTAGGTCACTTGGGATTTCTGTTTCTGTGTCTGTGTCTGTGTTAGGTCACTTAGTTTGTTCTACTTAGGGTTGTTCTTATTAAAATGGATAGTGCTGTGGTTGTATTCTACGTTCTGTTAGGATTGGACAGCAGAAGGCACAGCCCATGATTTATTAAGAGTACCAATTAATCTAAGAACTAGAAGATATACATATATATATATATATATATATATATATATATATATATATATATATATATATATATATATATATATATATATATATATATATATATATATTAAGTCAGAATCACCATGCTCTGTACTTTTTTTCATTTAATCTTGATAAGTTACATATTCACTAGATATTTTCTTTGTCGCTATAGCATGAGTGTAAAGAGCAAACCAATCGTAACCACTAACATAAACAACTACTTTTTGCTTAACAGAACATTAATAGTAGCCCAAATTGGATTTTAATATGTGAAATTGCTTATTTTGCTTTTTAATGTTTGAAGTCATAGGCAACAAATATAGAATACATCATTCTTTTTTAAAATTTTAATTTGACAACTGTAACAATGAAAAATTGAATACCTATGAATCCAGAGTTGCTAAGCAGTTAAAAATATATGACTTGTTGAAATTTTTCTCCATCAAGTCAACTTCCCGCCAAATTGTGTTCTTGGTGGCGTGGGACCTTGGGAGTTCCAATAGCTTGGGTTTGCATTCAAATCCTGGGCCAGCCTCCAGATGCATGGTGTTAGCAGATCTCCTTTGAAGCCCAAGCCCCACTTGCAGTGTTCCCTAGTCCTCTTTAGTTCATGGGTTTGCCTTCCATAAAAACGAAAAGGGTCGGCCTGCAGGTATAGTGGATTGGACAAATTGATCCAGGTGCCCACTGTTTCCGACATGATCCACGTAGATGTAAAGGGGCCGTGGCCCAAGTAAAATGGTGAGGTCCAGGCTGCGCCTGGAAACCCAGGCCCAAAACTATTTTGCCAAATCGGACATCGTGTCTGAGTCGGATTCCGACATGGCAACACCTGTCTGATTCTGACTAGTAAGTACCTCACAAGTGTGAACACCCAAATCTGAGTCAGACCCCGACAAACTTATCCTTGTCTAGGACTGTAGGTACACTTTGCTGAATTGAATCCATGCAGCCTATGAGTACGAAGATTTGCTTGGGCATAGGAGCGGTGAATGAAATTTGCAATCTGCTCCACCCTAGACGAGACAATGAAAACAGTAACTCACAACTCATTTTTCGTTTATGAATTTAGGCGTAACTTTCCTTATTTTGATGCTTTCATAGTACTCCTAAATGTACTGTTTGGCATCCTGTGGTTACACACCCTGAATGGTCTGATACAAGAGTTAAATGTGTGATTGTGCTTTTGTGTGCAAGTGTATTGGGGACTGTTTCTATCTATGGAGTGGAATCTTACCAATTCAGTGCTTTATGGCATATAGCTTCTTGAAGATTCTCCTATTTGGTAGTTGATTAGTTTTTCCGTTTTGCTGTTCAGCAAAGAAATTCATAAATCATTGTTGGTTTCTCGTCACGCCTGACCATTTTGGGAATAGAGATTTTGTTGCCTAACGATTTTCATGGACTTCTTTTTCCAGAAGCGAGAGATTTTTCAGGATCTTGCTCCACTCCTGTGGCACTCTTATGGAACAATTGCTGCACTACTCCAGGTAGGTTACAATTCTTCATGTTGTTTAAGTCAGTGTGGTTGAGTACGAATGTTAGTTCTTCCGAAAAGAAATTCATTTGAGTCTTTCATGGTTTTCTCATTCAGTTTATTTGTGGTTTGGATAATGCAGGAGATTGTGTCAATCTATCCATCACTTTCACCCCCAACATTATCTCCAGGGGCTTCAAACCGTGTCTGCAATGCACTTGCACTTCTTCAGGTACACCTTTACATGAGAAAGAAAGAAACCTTACGACAGTGAGAAATCTCTACTTATGACACTGGTGCCTCATGATGGGATGAGAGAAGGCTATTTTTTCAGCATGTTGCAATGCATAAAAGGGGGATTGATAAAATGCTACTACCTCTATCCCCAAATATAAGGGACTTTGCCTATGTAATTACATAGGCAAAATCCTTATATTTGAGGATGGAGGTAGTATCAGCTTAGGATCCCTAAACTGATTTAATACAACATGTTGCTTTCTAAACTTCATTGTATTTTTATTGCAGTGTGTTGCCTCACACAGTGACACAAGGATTCCTTTCTTGAATGGTAATAAGTGCTGCCATTTTTATTCCAAGTATTAAATATTTCCATGATGATACTCATTGTTCAAGAATATTTCCCCTCTTGCCCAATATACTATGTTCACACTATTATTGTATTTATTAAAAAAAACCATGTAACAGATAATGCTGATTGCATCTATTTAGTTTCAGCTGTGAGCAATATGACCTACTTATGGACTATGGCAGTCCCAATGCTGAAAATTTCAGATAATACTAATCACATCTAGTTAGTTTTGCGCATAGGAATGTTCATCTGTATGTGGCTTTATGCTTCCAGTTGGCTATTGTGAGTGACCTGTTTCCTCTCTTGATTTTTCCCTTCTTCTTTTCAGCTCACATCCCACTGTATCTGTACCCTTTCTTGAATACTACTAGCAAGACAAGGCCTTTTGAGTACTTGAGGCTTACCAGCTTGGGTGTCATTGGCGCACTTGTGAAGGTAATTGCAAGCCAGAACTTTATGAAAATTATGAGGGATATGGGTGTGTTTCTTGAGTGGAAGCGTAGATTTTTAAAGCTAGACCATTTTCTGATCTACTAAGATCCCTATTCAGCTGTTCAGGTGATTGACATGTGGTTCAATTTAACCTTACCTATGCTGGTGGGGTGGGCACTTCAGCTTCTACATGTTCCTCTTTTGACTCCCTTCTACATGACTTTTTGGGAAATATTTTGGCCTGAATTTATAAGAGTATCATTGTGTTCACGTATATCTAATATGAGTCTATAACTTTCCTTATTCCAACAACTTCACAATTGATACACTTCGGGTGGCAAGCCCTCTTGTATAAGAGAAGCTGTGAGTTTGAACTACTTATTTGGTATATCTAGTATATTATATTCTTTGCCTGTTATTTTCCTTCTGGGTTTACTTCTGGACAAGCTGCTTGTTCAATTTTTTCTCTGTTCTTGAATGGTGGTTTGGTCCAGTTCTCAAAACTATGTTGAGAGGGAGGGGGTGAAAGAAAAAAGAAAAGATGGTGCAAATGGTATGGACTATGGGTAGAACTTTCCCTTTCTTCATGACAGTTCTTGTGGACACTGGATACTTATCTAGTCATGCTGATCAAATGGCCTGATTTGGGTTTGGATCCCCAAATATCCCTATGTGAACTGCAAAGTTTGAGCCAAACAACTCGATGATGTTTTTTTTATGGGCATACTACCAGGTTTAAGCCCTGTAGTTAATTTTATAAAATAAGATGGTAAAACCATCAACAGTTTTACAGAGTTTGAGCCAAACAATTCGATGATTTATTAATGATCAAGTTGCTTTTACCAGACTTTGATTTTGTCAATGAGCATACTCAATAAGTTAATTCGGTTTTGTTTTGCAATATATGCAGGTTGATGATTCTGAAGTCATTGGGTTTCTGCTGCAAACTGAAATAATTCCTCTGTGTCTCCGTACTATGGAGATGGGCAGTGAACTTTCGAAAACGGTGTGTAGCTACCTGCCTCCTTTCTCTCTTGTAGTTCTTCCACTGTTTTCAGCTCTTGACAACACTTCACATGTTCTTTGGTATGTTTAATTATTCTAGACTGAAATTTACATAGAGCAAAACTCTTCTTTCTCTATCCCTGTTAAGTCAGATTATCTTACACTTTATGTAACCAAGTCATGTTGGAACCTAATATTACAATGGTCATGAACCGCTTAGATTATGCATCATAGTTGGCTTTGTAGTTTGCTTCCTTTTTGTTTGGTTTGATCTTATAAGGAAGTCGTAGTTTCTTTTGACAATTTTCTAAGCTGCTATATGTGTGAGTTAAAAGAGGGAAAACAAATATTTGTTCGGGAATAATGATGCACTTGTACCTGGTAGCAATAGGCTGTAGTACTGTATTAGATGGATTTGGTGCTTCATTTTTGCTAATCCAATCAACGTATTTTTGCAGGTTGCCACCTTTATTGTTCAAAAGATTCTGCTTGATGATGTTGGGCTTCGCTACATATGTGCTACTGCTGAACGTTTCTTTGCCGTAGCCAGTGTTCTATCACAGATGGTTCAGGCACTTGCTGATCAACCTTCTCCAAGACTGCTGAAGCACATAATTCGCTGCTACCTCAGGCTGTCAGAAAATTCCAGGTTCATTCCATCATCTGTACAGATTACAAAATGCAGAAAACTGGTCAATGCGTAAATTCAAAATAGACCTGGGGCCTCCTATAATTCGTTTTTTCATCTCATGCAGGGCATGTACCGCGCTGAACAGCTGCCTCCCCAACGCGCTGAAAGATGGAACCCTCAACAACTTCCTCCAGGTGTGTGTCTCAACTCTCAACTCACGACATTGCCAGTTACCATCGCTTTACCGCAAAATATTTACATTATAATTTACACAGAAAAGTTTCAATTGATTCCTGATTCCACCTTCATCTTACTTGCGCAGGATGATCATGTCACAAGGCGTTGGCTCCAGCAGCTGCTGCACAACATGACTATGGCCGGCATGGGAGGAGCTCCTCATGGAGGCCTTGATCACATCATGGGGATGTGATCATCTGAAACGAAGCTGGCTGTTTGCAACTCATCATATGCCTGAAGTCAGGACTCAGGACTAGTCCATCTGTAGTTAGCCTACCAAAAGGATTATACTTTTAGTTTTACCTTTAAAAAGAAATGGCGTGTGCCATTGAAGGATAAGAAATGTGTTGGTTGTAGTTAAAAGGTACTGCTTGCTATCCTGTGATGCTGTAAAAATGCAACAGAATTGCGCAGCTCTCTGCACAAGTAGTTCTCAGCTTTTGGTGAACAGTCCGAAATGGAGAAACAAAGGTAAAAACATCAGACTTACATGGTTCTCTTCTGTGGTGTTGCATGACCCGATTACATTTGATGAGCATAGTAGGCCATAAATTTGCTACCTTTTGTTCTTGCTTTTTTTTAATTTTTTTTGGGTAAATTTGCAATGTGATCAGTCACATGATGGCTCATTGGTGCAAGGGCAAACATCTAGCCCTTTGATCACAAAGTTTTTTTTCCCCCTCTATCCTTAAAAAAGTTTTTTTTTTCGCCAAGATTTGACACATTTTGGCAGTAAAATGTCCAACAGATACACACCGGCTTGTGCACTACATGCACACGCTGCCAACTCATGTACTGTTCCAAAAAACTAAAAAGCTAATAATATACAAGTTGTATGTGCATCTGGCTAGCTCCATGGGATACATGCATCTCTTCAGGCCAAAGGTGACCCTTGATGCCACCACAAAGCCATTTTTATCAGCAGCCATCTGGAGCACTCAAGCTGCAGCCACCATTTCTGCTAGTCAAGCAGCCAGGCAACCCAACCCTCTGCTGCTACCTCCACCTAACCCAAACCCCCTAATCTAATCAACATCAAAAACGAAAAAAACAAAATCTTTTTTTTTAAATTATCAAACCCCAAACCCAAACTCTAAAACGAAATTACTAAGCAGCTAAAGCTTAAATCAACCCCAAGAGCGGCCGGGTTAATCACGCAATTAAGCAGCTAATAGCTTAAGTCGCCCCTTCCAGCACCTCAAGAGCTCACCTCACTCCTCCCCCTTCTCTGATTCTGTCTATAAACCCCGCCTCCTCCCCTCCCATCTCATCTCAACTCATCTCATCTCCCTTCTCCAGATCAAAAGACCCTTGCTTTCCCTCAGGATCGGCCATGGCGACCGCCGTTGCGTCCCAGGTACGCGCCGTCCTCGCGGTTTTTTGGATCCCCTGGTTGTCGCGCTGCGCGCGATGGTGCTGAGTTCATGGGGGTTCTTGTGGCTGTTTCTGACACAGGTTGCTGTCTCTGCTCCGGCTGGCTCGGATCGCGGCTTGAGGAGTTCTGGGATCCAGGTGCGTGGTTTGGTGCCCCTGATGGTAGAACTTGCTTCCTTTTGGGTGGAATCCTGTGAGGATTCCGCGGGCTTGGATTGGTCAATGTGTAGTAGGTGGATACAAATCTATGGGATATATCTCAGATTGGTTCAGTATTGAGCGCTATTGAGAGCTAGGCAACGCCAGATATTGCTGCTGCTTGTTAATTCGATGTGCAGATCAATTATCAGGGTTCAGGGTTTTGGTTTAGTAGGCTGTTTATCCTGAATTCACAGCGTTCTTGAATGGTGGTGCTAAACTATGTGCTGGATTTCATTCTGTGTGATTCCTCAGGGTAGCAACAATATTAGCTTTAGCAACAAATCATGGGTTGGCACCACATTGGCGTGGGAGAGCAAGGCCACGCGACCGAGGCATGCGAACAAGGTGCTCTGCATGTCAGTTCAGCAAGCGAGCGAAAGCAAGGTTGCTGTCAAGCCTCTTGATTTGGAGAGTGCTAACGAGCCGCCGCTCAACACATACAAACCAAAGGAGCCTTACACCGCCACAATTGTCTCGGTTGAGAGGATCGTAGGCCCCAAGGCTCCAGGAGAGACATGCCACATTGTTATTGATCATGGTGGCAATGTGCCTTACTGGGAGGGGCAAAGCTATGGCATTATTCCTCCAGTAAGTAATTCCTGCTTTCAATCATTTTCCTTGTTTAAAATAGAACATTATGCTTATGCTTTGTCGGTTTCGTTCATAGTCTATTTATCTGATTGGATATTGAACGATTGTCTCGTTGACACTATTAATTAAGAACTTACAAAGATATAGTCGGTAGTATATTAGGATTATTTCTGTAGACACTGTTTCCAATGTTCTATTCAATGGCTTAAAATTGTAAACCTAGGTGAGAAAACCTGCTCTTGATAGGAGACTTGAGTATGTGCACACACTATTAATACAGTTCCAGTGGTATCTCCATGGGCATCACCCTCTTCACTGTTCTCTAAACCCTGTGCATTTTTGCTTGTTAGGGGGAGAACCCGAAGAAGCCTGGTGCACCACATAATGTCCGTCTTTATTCAATTGCATCTACAAGGTATGGAGATTCATTCGATGGAAGGACCACTAGTTTATGTGTGCGCCGTGCCGTTTATTATGATCCTGAAACTGGCAAGGAGGACCCCTCAAAAAATGGTGTCTGCAGTAACTTCCTATGTAATTCAAAACCAGGGGACAAGGTTAAAGTGACAGGTTAGTTGATTTCTTTCAGCTTCAGATGAATGCAAAGGCTTTGTGAGTTTCCTATGAGGTTGTTTAACTTCTAATTCCAAGCGGAGCAAAATTAGTTGTTTTAGTTGCGTTTTTCCTGAAACCCACCTTTGGTAGACAACCTATTTCTGAGTTCATACATACCAACAACAAATAAACGGTTCTCTGCAACAAAGGTTCCAATAGCCTCTCCTCTAATATGATTATGCCCCTTCTACAATATGATTATCTTATCTTGCTCTTTTCCTTTCTTACTAAAGTTTGCAATCGCATCTTAGTTTACCCTTTTCTTTGTTAGTCATCATGTCCTTTGTGGCACATGATGGATGCCAAGTATCTCACAGTGATTTCCTTCTGAACACCAGGTCCGTCAGGCAAAATAATGCTCCTGCCTGAGGAAGATCCAAATGCAACTCACATCATGATAGCTACTGGCACTGGTGTTGCTCCATTCCGTGGCTACCTACGCCGTATGTTCATGGAAGATGTCCCAAAGTACAGATTTGGTGGCTTGGCCTGGCTCTTCCTTGGTGTGGCTAACACTGACAGCCTTCTCTATGATGAAGAGTTCACAAGCTACCTTAAGCAGTATCCAGACAATTTCAGGTTGCTAGACATCATCTGTCTTGACTCTTCGTATTAATTATTAGTACTACATGCATACTTGGCTGAAACAGCGCCACATAATGAACATAGATGCCTCTGTCAACTGATGCCATCATAGAATTATTGAGCTTTGACTTTGAGAGTACCACATAAATGAGCTGTTTTTGTTAAGTATATTCGTGCATATTGCTATAATTGAATTGTGTTGAATTTGTAGGTATGACAAAGCGCTAAGCAGGGAGCAGAAAAACAAGAACGCTGGCAAGATGTATGTCCAGGACAAGATCGAGGAGTACAGCGACGAGATCTTCAAGCTCTTGGATGGCGGCGCGCACATCTACTTCTGTGGTTTGAAGGGGATGATGCCTGGGATTCAAGACACCCTCAAGAAAGTGGCGGAGCAGAGAGGGGAGAGCTGGGAGCAGAAGCTATCCCAGCTCAAGAAGAACAAGCAATGGCACGTTGAGGTCTACTAGGATCTAAGTGTCCAAGGATTATGATTGTTGCGCAGTGAAAAAGAGAAAACAAAACGCATGATCTGATGATTCTTGTAGGGTGGTGTAAAATCATCATTTTTTTTCTGAATATGAATCATAAAATCACCCATGTAATTCATAAGCTTCTGCATCACATGATGAACGAAAGGAAGCATGTAACTTTTGCCTGTCACTATTGCAGCTGGTACCTTTGCTATCTACCATACTGTAAGGTGTTTTGTCTGAAGCTGATTTTCAGGTACCTGTCAATCTGTCATTGTCTATGCATATAAAAGTGATGGGATATCGTTGATTCAAATCATTAAAATATAATCCGCCGAAAAAATCACTAAAACGTGCTCTTGGAGGCTGGAGTAGCCATCTTGTGGCTTGTGAGCTGTTTATGTTTATCATTTCAAGTGTTCTATAGCAAATTTCGTCCTCAAAGCACAACCTTTTTATTGTCAAACTTGAATTTCAGCTGTCTATCCAGATTTTTGCAGTATTAGATGGTGTCTAATCAAGTGCTAGCTTGCTATATTTTAGAATGAAGGAAATGGCACTCTTATCTGATCTCACTAAATCTTCAGAGAAAAATGTCTGAGAGTCATGAAATACCTGCATTTGTTGCTGAGCTATGCTTTGGCCCATTCAGAGTTTCCGACCATTGGTGATCAAAATTCACCAGCAGCAGCCAGCCACGTTGTGTTTGGTGAATGACGTTATTCAGATCAAGCTGAAGCAAATCTAAATCCTCCTGATACAAAATATACAAACTCTGAACTACCCTTGCGATTTTATGACACCCACATGCTTTGTCTTGTATCTAGTAGATTACATGAGCTGTTTTTCTGTTTAATCACCTAACGCCACCACAAACGTTAACGTGCCTCAGCACAATCCCAACAAGATCTGAAATCTGACGCTATACAGCACTAAGGTCTCTTTTCAAGTGAATGGAATTTACAGAGATTTCACGGAAATTGATCCAAAACCTGTTAAATTCTTGCATTCCAAAGGAGCCGTAAAAAAACTAAAAGAACAGTGTTACGCAAAACTAGAAAGCATGGTAAATAATTCTTTTAGTCATTTATATATATATTTATATCATAAATGACTATCATAGTACTCCTATAAAAAGTAAATCTAAAACTAGATGTGACACATTTTAATACTATAAATTTAGACAAATGTACGTCCAGATTTGTTTATAATACGTCACATTCATTACTATGTTAGTTTTTTAGGGAGGGATGGAATACCATGTAAGATTTTTCATCACAAATTATGTACAAGAGCCAAACTGAATTTCCGTACCCTCTCTCTTTTCTCCGTGAGAATTTGGAAGTTGAAAACGCTAATTTAATGGTCATGTTCTGATGCTCTCGCAGTGGCCTACGTATTGTCAGTCATTGTCAGTTTGCCACCATTCCTCTTTGGCCTTTGGCACAGGTGGGGCCCACAACCTGCGGTGGGCCCCACCACCCCGCCGACGTCAACCCGATTAATCCAACCGCGGCCACGTCAGCAGGCCGTGACCATCCACCCGCGTCGCGTCTCCATTTGCTTTCGCCTAGTACTAATCACTCTCGAAATCGCAATTACTACCACCGTAATAATCTCGCCGTCACCCTCCGCGGCGGCGTGCGCTGCTCCGCTTCACTCCCTTCCATCCATCCCCGGTCGCCGTCGTCTCCGCCCAGGCCAGCACTGACTTGTCCGTTTTATCCGCCTCCGCTTCTCTTCCACTGACCCCTTCTTGGCCTTTTTGGGTGTCTCTCATCCATGAGAGTGATTAGTTGGAGGTTACCAGCTGTAAGTACACCAACAAGCCCTAATAATAGCGAGGCTCGTCAGTTGGGAGGAGGGAGTGGCGGGAAGGAGGAGGGGAAGTTGCTGGGCCAGCGTTGTGGCGGCGGCGGCCGGAGTCGTCGGACGCCATGGAGGCCGTCCAGCCGCCGGTAAGCGATCCGGCCCGATTCCGTCTCTCTCTTCTCCTCTCCTGTGAGTGCTGTGATGTGATCGCGGCTGATACGTGCGCCTCGTGCTTATTTATTTATTTTTAATTTTTGTTGTTGTTCTTATGCTTGATCATGAGGATGGGAACTGGGTTCGTCGGCTTGCCTTTTTATGGGTTGGGTTTTTTTTTTCGGGGTTAAATTCTCTGCAGTGACTTCGTAGTTCGTACTGTTGTATCATCCCGCTATATCGAGATTTCTTTAGAAATATTCCGGGTTTCGCCTGTGTGCTTTCTGACGTGTTCGATGATCAGTTATTTGCTAGCTCTTCACAATTCAGTACTCATGTGAGATCGCAGTATATTTATATTCATTTAATTCAATTTCAAAAGAAGTTGACCCGCATCATTCCGATGCTCAAGGTTTCAATTCTGTCATCTTTTATCTACTTTAATCTCAAGATTGAATTCGGTATCTGCTTGCATGATCAAACTGAGTGTGAAAATGGGTGCAGGTGTTGAGTGACAGATTGAACCCGTTGATCCACCACAGATCAGCTTTTCCAGCCAGTGTTGTGCAGCCTCAAGATCATGGTGACAGCGTTCCGGGCTTGTGCAGTGGATCTTTTATTGACACCAGGGGCAGGCTTAGCAGTGGATCAATGACATCTGAAGATTCACCGGCACTGACGCCGAGATGGTTGTCCATCAAGTCCAACTCCAGCTCTGACAACTGCTTTGAAGGATCGAAAAGAGCGGTATCGTGGTCAGACCGGCATGTTTTCAATCCAAATGGGCAGGTCAACTATGCAGAATTCATGGATTTGATGGAACAGGAGCTTGATACCCAACTTGATAGGCTCAAGGGGGATGTAACTGGGCTGGAAAACTTTGCGTTGCCGGATAATGGGTATATAATTGGTACACACCTGGGCATGTCTCTTGATGTGATGCTGATTGAGATTGATGAGAGGTTCAATGCCTTGAAGTTACTGCTGGCCACAGTGTTTCGGAAGGCTAGGGAGATGGACAGCTCGTCGGTGTCTGATCTGCAGTGGGAGCATGAGTTGCAATTGGAGGTCATCAACATTACAATAGGAGAATTCATCAGTGGCTTGCAAGAGGAGATGGAGAGGAAGCTGTATGAGCAAATTTCTATGACAAACTCCATGAGTAAAAATTGGCAGGATGCCATAGCTCAATTTGCCAGCATGCGCGATGATCTGGGTGCTCTTTCTAAGCTATTGTTGCCCTCACTACAAGAATCACATATTTCTCACAGCAAGCATGAAACTTCAAGCAACAGGAGCAATAGGTGGAAGTACAACATCTTTGGAAAGAAAAACAAGGAGGATCATTCATCTCGCGCGGAGGAAAATAAGAGTTTCAGGAAACAGAAGTCCATGGTTGTCTTGGAAAAATCTGACTTCCGTCACCTGAATGGTATGAGTAAAGAGGAGATCATAACTTATTTTAAGTCCGAAATGAGCAAATTGAAGAGGATGCATGAATTGGATTTGCAGGAGAAGACCGAGGAGCTCTTCAAATTCAAACGGGAGAAGGGATTGCTTACTCTCAAGAATGATGTGGAATTTGAGCCGTTAAGAAAGAAAATTCCACAGATTATTTCTAGAATGGACCAAATCATTTCGAAGAACATAAAGATGCCTTCACTTTGCATGACTAATGATGGACTGGATGAAAGATGCATATCAGCAAAAAGAATCGATTCTTTATATTACGAAAATCAGCATCTTAGAGGTTTGCTTGCAGATAATATGAAGGATGTCAAGGAATTATCATCTCAGCTATCTGAAGCCAGTAAAGAAATGTCTATTCAGTTGTCATCAGAAGACGATCTCCTGAGACAAATTGCCAAAATTAAAGAAGAATATGAGGATCTCCAAATCGAAGCCGGTGTTAGGGATGGAGTGTATCAAACTATTACAAGAAAGTTGCTTGATGATTCTATGAACAGCATGCATGATGCTGCAACGAATTTTAGTACAGAACTGTCTTCTCTTGAAGCTATGATATCTGAAAAGGAGAAGGCTTTGTGTTTGTCAAATGAAGAAAACCGAATGTTAAAAGAAAAAATAGCAGAGTTAGAGCAATGTTTGATCCAAGATAAACAGGAAGATCCAGAAGTCATCAAGCAAGAGAGTACAGAGATCATTTTGCGTGATATAGAGGTGGCGCCTCACATATCACCAAGAAGATCACATGAGACTCCCAAGCAAGATATGCAATATGATGAACTTGTCAAACTTAACTCAAGTTTAGAAATTGCTTCAGCTGCATTGAAGGAAGTTGAAAATAAAAATATCGATTATAATGGTATTTTCACCAAAAATGAGCAAGAAAAGCAACTGGAGTGCATTTTAATATCTATTATGAAGTTGTCAAAGGAATTTGTGGAGATCGAGCAAAAATTATCAGTAGAAAGAAGTGCAAGCAGGTTTGTCTATCTTCCTTTCCACTTGTTTTTTCTGTAATTGCATCGACTTACTACTTGAAAAATATAAATCCAATTTGGCATATCAAATATCATCTACAGCATATCAAACACAAGGTTTTGTTAGTATCTTTAATACATCATATAGGATTGATTTAGAAGTGTATATGTTGTCGCTTGTTGCTTGTGAAAACTGCAGCCTGGCTCTTACCAAAACCTGACCTGCAACTTCTGCTGTCCTTTTTTTTTTAAGAATATGCTCCATTATAACTCGATGCGATTATTGTTGCTTTCAGGTCAGAGGATTTGAGTGATCATTGCAACCACATGGTCAGACAAGCCGTTGTACTAACAAAAATAGGCCTTTGGTACAAACAAATGCTAGAAACAAGGCGTTCTGAGCTCCAGAAGGCTGAAGCCAAGGTAATTCTTTGTTTTTGCCTGTCCAATTTCCCTTTGGAAATTACACCAAATTTAAAGCACAAATCAAGGGTATATTCTAACTCCCCTTTGAGAACTTGAAGATTTGTGGAAATACCATTAAAGGGGCTTCCTCTAGTGAGTTTCTTCTTGACAAACTGATACATAAATACAGCCCATAGGCTTATTTAGTACTGGTAAGGACTAACGACAAACACCTCATATCCTATCATGATCCAACAACTCCTAATCTCAACTTAAGTCGCACCTCAGTTTTTCCTTTTTTGGGCGTAAACCTCAGACTGTTCTTCACACGGAATACTTCATTGATTAATTAAGCTTTGTTTGACTACAACTGTGATATATCGCTATAAATTCAAAGAGACAACGTTGAAATATTTCCGATGTGATTCAGGTTGTCATTTTGGGCGACAAGGTTAATTCACATTTAAACCTTCTTCAGAAGATATATGTAACTCTTGATCGCTACTCCCCTACATTACAGCAATATCCTGGGGTAAGTGTTTTATATCCTGATATAAATGCTGCTTAGAGCATTCGATCTCCAGTACTCCTAGTTTGCAAAGAGTTTGCATGCTTGGATTGATGTATCCTGCAATGACCAGTTTAATAGTGGCAACAACTGAGTAATAATATGAGTGCTCTGTATGCAGTTGCTAGATGCTTTCTTGAAGACATGCAAGCTTGTTGCAGGTTTGAGAAGTAATCAGAACAAAGATGATACGACAGCATAAAAAGGGCAACTAGGTGAGACAACAAGAAATATGTTTTTAATTAGTAGTTTGAGTTTCTCAACTGTGAACTGCAGCCTTTGATTAATAGCATTTCTTTAAAAGAAATCTTTGCAGCACCTGTCATCCTTGCAATCATCATCGACTTCAAATTTTCAATATGATTTTCCGTATAGGTTTATATTCATATTATAGTTATGTATGAATTGTGGTGAATTTTCCAGTGTTGGGTATTGAATGATGAATACAAATAGTGCAGGCATGCTCAAGAGTAGACTCATGAGGACCTACTGCCAGGAGGGTACAACTGACACACTGATATCCTGGCTCATCCGCTCATGTGCATAACCAATTAGCCATGTGAAGCTCCAGTTGTAGATCAAGTGGAGGATTCTCAGACTGAATTATCGATATCATAGGATGTTGATTGTTGATGCGTATTTCGAACCAGCTGAAGTAGCACTCACCTTCTGATATGCAGCTATATATATACACGTTCAGAAAATAGCTCCATGTAGTGTTTGTAGGTCATGCAGTTATACGTACAAGCCAGAAACTCAGAACGACATTCTGTAGAGAATAATTATCAGCCAGTGGCCTGGTAATGTACAGATTACACTGTTCAGGTCTTTGGGTAGACGGGATAGGCGCATCTTTGTTTAGCCAGATACACGTTTTGTAATCATCCACTATGTAACTGTTTTCATCTTTCAAAACTCATATTGCCAACTAACTGTATAGCTAGATTACCTGTATAACGAGAAACTTTGGTCCATGTTGGATGTTGCAAGTTTTAGTTGCATGTCGTGCTTGTGTATTTTTGTTTGCCCAACAAGGTTTATAAACTCAGGAGTTCAAGGTTGTAACGTAACATTCTGAAATATCATTAACCTAATTCTATAAACCGGAATTAAAAATATACTTGACTAACAATTTGTCTACGAAACAAACGTTCAGTTGGTCCGTGATGCAAGAGTATCAAAGTTTTATATGTTGATTTTTTTTCTGCTTTTTTGGAATTATCAGGCTATACTGGGATTTGTTTCTCCATGATCACACGACGTTGGCACCTCCGATTTGTGGGAATCATTGATTACAAAACTGTTATGAGTCCGTGCCAGTCTAACATGAGTGATTAATGACAAAGCTAACAACATAAGTATTTTAAGCAATCGAGCCATAGAGCATATCAAAACATGAAAACCCACTGGGGTTGACCGTATCTGAGACGATATGCTCTGACTGATTTGTATGACCAGTGACAACACACAGGGTTGTCACAGTTTGCCTCCACTTATCATGTGATGCGCAATTACCGTAGTACGCTTCTGGTCTTTGATTTTGTGACAGACTCAATAAGCCGGTACATCCATCGGTCAAGCATTCCTGTATCGTAGGATGACAGAATTGGTATCAGTTTTAGAGTGAAATTGTTATTATTACTCCCTTTTTTTTTAAAAAAAATAACACTCTAAAATCATGCATATGAGATTACCAATGAACTATTGCTACTGACGCCAATCCCTAACACCAGCATGCTTTTAAAACACACATTCTTGTAGGCTGTGGAGGCATACCTGTCATTGCAAAGGTACCGCCAAGAACTGCACATAGTCGGGTGAGGAAATGCAGGAAGTTCCTTCTTTCTTCTTTGATTGTGACTGTAATTGGTGAGAGATCATACAAGAAGTACACAGCTGCAGAAGGAAAACATATTAGTCCTGGAAACAGATGAATATACCACGCTTGTAGTGAAGGGAGAGTTACCTGGCCACGCGGACCTATCAGTAGCGCGTTTAGGAACAAAATACTCGGTGACAGAAAACTGATTTGTTGGCAACACCTGCTTTGAGAGGTATCTGTACTCGGTTGGAACAATCTGCATATCAATTACAACAGATGAGGACACTTCTTCTCAAACAAATAATGTGATGGATTTCCATCTGATCTGATGGTGAAACAGCTCCAAAGAACGATTTACATAGGTTTGTAGCAAAAGGACAAAAAAGTTGGAGGAGGGATGGAGTTCTTTTCCACAAGGATCCATAGATGATTTTGAATTATGCATATATGTGAACTTCTATTTTCATGATTGCATCCTCTTTCGCAAGCCTTGTCCATGTTGGAACTTGCAAATTGCTGTCTGGACATGAACTACTAAATGAATGACTACTCAAACTCACCTTGATATAGTATTTGAAGGTCCCACTTGTATCATGGAGTATCCTTGTAGTCTCATCCAGTGGATTATGAATTCCAGGATATTTTGGACCAAAGGATAGATCATGGATGATATGACTGACGTTCACATGGCTTGACCCATCAAAAATCTACATACAACAGATGAAAATGAAAATTTACATAGAGAGTAATAACAATACAAATAAAAGCATAAAACACTTATTTATAGGTAGCACAAAAAGAGGTTGAAATCACTGAGGCCTTTATGTGCTAGTTAGGCGGCATACCAGAGTGTAGTACACCATAAGACGGGGCTAGCAAGCCACCTATGCGGCATAATAAATCAATTAGGCGCCTTAGGCAGTAGTGCACCGCCTAGCTACCTAGGTGGTTGCTTTTTAATGCATATTTTTCATAAAAATCGAAGAGACATAAGCACATCCAATGTAAAGAAAATATTGTGGTTCATATAAGCTGACAATTATATAATGTGATGGCCAAAAGAAGATACTTCCCACGTCCTTTTTTTTGTTCCAATCCCAGCTTGATCTGGTGTGCACCAAACTGGTGAGTATTGAGTTGTTTACTGGCTAACTTATTATTATTATTATCATTAGGTTGTGTTATTTTCCTTCTCTCGTAATCACTAGCATCTGTTTACCATTAAAACATTATCCTAATTGTGGACAGTTTTAGGAAGTCTTGTACAAGATGCACAAAGCACTTGTCCAATATGGCATTACCAGGAAGTAGGAGCTGGCTGGTTTCAATAGTTTCTGAAGGGATTTTTAGTTGAATAATTTTAAACCCTTGTGAACATGATCTGTCATAAACTGAAAACCTAGAAGCTTATACAATAATCCTGGCAACTTCATACAAAAAGAAATTAACATATTTCACAGCAAAAAGCATACAGATGGAAGCACAGAAGTAAAAAAAATATGCAGTTTTAGATGAATAACCTTCTCAGCAACAAAAATGTTCAAACCATGAACCGAGATATGGAAGTTACCAGCAACCCTCTGCACATCTAGAACACCATAAACCTGTGAAAATTGAAAGCAAAATGTTTTAACAAGTACATGGTATGCCTGATGATAATAGCCTTAATAATACCATTCCATAAATTAAAGGATACTGGTAGAGAAATATCTTACTCGGCACCCTTCACCATTTTCCATTGCTTGTTTCACACTCTTAACCATTTTTTCTGCATCTTCATTAAAGGTGTGCTCTTGCTTCTTTTGTTCATCTTCATGCTCATGGTCATGATCTGTTAAACCACTAGCTTATTATGTATAGAAAAATAAGCGCCAAGAGATTGTCAACTAAACTGTGTTTTCAAGGGGAAAGTTTCACATTAAGAAGCGATAAGGTAGGGTTTTTTTTTACTTAAGTAGATAATCCCAATAAAATAACTAGATTTGATTGTTTTTTATCTCTACTAAAAGTATTCGAGTTAATGACAGTGATGGTAAGTTCTACATCACCATCCCTCCTCCCACCTTCCCAAATGACAATCCATATGTTACTCGAAACGAGAATTAATTCTTTCCAATGATAATTTTTCAGCAAAGACAATGTTTGACCATGACAGCAAGCTAAATAGCTAATTATTGGAACCATTTTTTTTGGGTGGCTGGTACATCTTTCCAGAAAGTACCAAAGCAAGCTCGATAGCACATTGTTGCAATCAATTTTCTTTTTTGCTTGAACTTATATACTAAGAAAGGCAAACATTATATTACTAAGAAACACTGTTTCCATGCTTGAACCCATTCCAGGCTACGTACTTAATGGAACATTCTAAATAAAGCATATTTCTCCATCACATCAGACATTTTAACTAAATCAGTATAAAGCATGTTGGCGCATCAAATGGGACATTCTGACTATAACATATTGTCAATAGATTTAGTTAATTTGTTGTCTCAAGGGTTTCCCTAGATCTGTGTCCTTAATATATTACTTAAAGTATTGTTTGGATAATTGGACCACAATTATAACTGCAAACAACTATTACTAGCGAGCTGCAATTTACAGTGAGCAAAAGAAGGAAACAATGTACACACTAGGGACTGAAACAACAATAATTCATATGGCAGTTCAGTGTACATTAGTTTTATCTTTATGGAAGCAGCAGAGTATACCATGATTGTGAGTCCCATGCTCCTTCTCAACTAGATCATTTAAATACTCCGTACCAATGATATGGCCATACTTATCCAAGCGAAGCTGCATTCAGCAGAAGAGGTAAGGTTAGAAACATTATATGAGTGCCAGATACTGAATTGAGAAAAATACTATGGTACAACTTTTGTTGGGAAAAAATATATTTGTTTTGTAAAAATGAAGAATACTGCTTGCACTAGAGCAAGGCATGCACTGCCAGTCAACGGCTAAAAGAAAATGTTCCCTTCTAGGTGCATGAATACTATGACTGCACCATGGATAGCGAGTATGTGTTATTATCCATAATTAAGGGATTTATTATTACCGCGTCATAAGCAATGAGGATAATTAGTGCAACTACTGAATTTGTCTATTATAGAACATACACTAAGTCACAGAGTAACAAAGTGTTCATGTCAGGTGGTACCTTCCAAATATTTGTATGCAAGTCCACTTCATGCTTGCCAGACATGTCAATTGCATCCACACTCAAGACTAAACAAAAGAGCCAGGGGAAAAAGGTCAAACCATAATCTCCTTGCAAACCAACGTTGAAAAGAAACCTCATATCGAACTGATAAGGATGCATTTAATCAATAACTGACCTTCACATGGTAGAGAGGGAAATGACATATTTATATGAATTGGCAGAGTTTCTCCTCGTTTCAGATCTACAGACATCTGCAGACAGCATCAATTAGATAGTGATGGCTCATGTCATGATTTCTTAGTAAGATACTCCCTCCATCCACAAAAGTTATACCTATTACTTTTGTCACTAAGACCAAGGAGAAATTAAATCATCTTAGATGTTACAAAATCAAGGAGTAAATGCAAGCATGCAACCAATGAGTATTTAAATGACTCTTTGGGTTCTAATCAAACATTTAATTTATCTCTTGATTCAAGTCTTGAATGCATATAAAGACTACAAATAGGAACAACTTACTTGGAAAAACTCAAATGTGAAATATGTCTAACTTTTGTGGATGGAGGGAGTATATGAGAGGCCCATGAAATTGGCATTGGTAAGGACCGAAGCAAGGAATGAAAAATCATCATATCCAAATAGCAATCAGTAGATATTTAAAACAATTAGAATAATGTAATTCAATGAAAATCATGGTTAAGTTCTCCAAGATACCCTTCTGTCATCATACAGATTCTCTGGTCAATTTTGTTAAATAGACCAAAACAGGATAGCTATCACCTACATACATATTCCCATTACTAATGAAATATCATTAAAAGCTGTTATTGAGTGGCAAAATAACCAACTTATATGCAAAATTACAGTAAAGTTGCACATGCTAGACATAGAAGAAAAGGAAACAACCAACCATACCTGATGAACAGTATAGGTGGTAAGATAAAATTTGAGCTCGTGCGCAAATAACGTAACCATTATAATTAGTCCGAAAATCGTGACTGCAAACATATCCATAGTTGCACAAATCAACCAAACATCTCCAAATGAAACATCAGTACCCACAGGACAAAATCATGAAGAAATAGGATCTCCCATACCGATAGCACCAGAGTAAGTCTTCTTTAGTAAGTGGTCTTCCGCATGGGGGAAGGCATTGAAATTTTTCAGAGACGGTATCCTCCCCATTTTTCAGCTGCACAAACCATATCAGCATTGTCATACAGGAATAACGCACTGTCCTAACGTTGCACGAAACCAAGTAGAAACTCTCTAACATTTCACTCGAATTCTTCGATAACAAACCCTTCATAAGATATAACAGTAACGATCTTCAATTATCTCTCCATGAACATAATGCTACATTTTTCACATAAATCCCTTAACGTCTCCGAATGATTGTAACAGTATATCATCCATCGGATTACCAGATCCATCCAAATCCCCAGAATTTTCCCAGAGCCCACACGGATAAGACAGCCTCCGCTCTCGCAAAAACAAAAACCGGACAACGAGCTACTCGATATCCCTCAACCGCAACGGCAACACCAACACCAGCACCGATCCCCCAGAATTCGAACCCGGAGGACCAGATCGGACGACAAAAGGGAGCTCGCGGACGAGACGGAGCTCGGGATTCGCTCGCTCACCTGGGGGGGCAGGAAAAGGCACGGGGCCGGAGCTCGATTCCCACGGGCGGCGGAGCTGAGATCTCACGGCGGCCTCGCCGCCTCAGGGCACCACGCCGAGACCGGCGGCGGAGGCAGGAAAAGTCTCGTGTCGTCGCGGTCGGAGCCGAAGCCGATGAGGAGGAAACCGGAAACCCAACAACCCGAGAAGCCAAAATACCTCTCCCTGCTCCCCACGCGTCCGCCATGGGTGAATCTCCACCGTCCATCTTTGATCGGACGGTCAGAAACCATCCCCAGCTGACGATGGGCTTTTTTCTCGGCCCATTGGGCTTGCAATTGGGCCCATTTGTTTGTATGTGGCTAAAGCCCACCAGAAGAGAGCTGTGTCCTCGTCTCGTCTCGTCGCCGGCGAAGCTCACCGACGACGCGACGCCACCCCAGCCGCCGCCGCAGCCGCAGCCCGGCGACCGGCGGCGCCGCCCCCGGCTCCCTGACCCGCCGCGGCCGCACGGGGGTAAGGCGGTTCCCCTGTCGGGGCTCTCGCCGCAGGTACGCGACGTTGCCTCTTCTTGTTCGTTTCCCCCCGTGCTCCGGCGATCTTTTCGCCGTTCCAGATCCGCCTCCGCTCCCGTGCTTTGACCTGGCGTTGCGCGGTTTAACTTTTTGCTATCTTGATTAAGCTATTTTGGGTGGTCATCTGCCTGTCCCCCGATTGAACAGCAGGGATCGATTCCTTGTTGGGGTTGGGCATTTCGGCTTTGATGGGAGACGCCAAGGAAGGAGAAGAGGAGCGGCCGCGCTGCGTCGGCTGTGGCCGGCGTGTGAAGACGCTCTACATGCAGTACTCCCCGGGCAACATCCGTTTGATGAAATGCGTAAGAGAGGGACTAGTGTTGTTGATTGGGCATGTGTAAATCCTTTTTGTCATGTGCGTGTAATCTGTTTAAGTTTGGATGCCCTGTTCTTGTGCAGGATACCTGCAAGGCTGTTGCTGATCCCTACATCGAGTGCGAGTTCATGGTGCGTTAATCTAGCAGTGATGATATCGAATTTCTCGCCATACTTGTGTGATCCGATTGTTTGCATCACATATGCAGTTTATTTACTGCTGAACTGATGCATTGAGTTGAGCATTTAACTATTCTTTCTTTTTTTTCGTAGATAATCTTGATTGATCTGATTCTACACAAGACAAGAGCATATCGTCATCTTCTATTTAATAAGTTGAGGATTTATTCATCACTTGACAAGGTGGGAATCATATGGTATTCAAACTCGTTCACATGCTACTTTTAGTTAAAATGAAAAAGGAGGTGGGCTCAGCTCTTTTGATGTTTACTTCCGTTTTCTTCAACAATGCTTCTTCCTAGTTTTACCTGTACTCTGTCCTGTCTGTCTGTCATGCTGCTCAAGAATTATTAGCTTCATCTGTCTTAGATCTGCTTGTTAGTTAGTATATTCTTGGTGTCTATGTTCTGTATTACATGATATCTTTAGCCATTTATGCCTTGTCAGTCCATCTGACAATAGTTTAAAATAGCCAATCCCATGGAATACACAGTTTTCTATTCATTCAAGTTATAACTGCATAGTTTGGTAACGTTTTTGTAATAACTTTCTGTCACCTTATGGTAGTTCCATTAGCCGTTATTCCCTGATATTTTGAATTTGTTTAATGGGGTATGTCAAGACTCAAGAGTTACATTTTCCTATGTTCCTGATTTTTGTTCTTTTCAGGGAGTACTGGTGTTGTCCATTCTGACGCATCTTGTTCTTGATGCATGTATCCATTCTATTTATAAATGTTCATCTTCAATTTTGGTTTTTTTTATGTATATATTCAACTTAAGCACCCCTTAACTATGTAAGTCAGAATATCTTTTTCAAGAGGCAACATAGCTGATGGGGATTCTTCCATAAACATATTCTCAGCGATTCTCAATTGCAGCAAGGTAATTAAAGTTGACTGCATTGAGAAGTTCTATGTTTCTGCTGCTCATTACCTTAGTAATGTATCCGGTGTCTATTATTCTTCAGGTTCTGGGCGATGCATTGTTAGGGAACATCGTATTTATGACCATGTTATTCCTGGAAGTGCAATTTATCCTAAAACTATCTTTTGATATTAGAAGGTACATTGAATACCTGTGATGTGGAAATTTCAATTACATTTGTTGGTAGTTCATTACGCGCAAATGAATTGGTGTATTCTCAATTGGAATTATGCAACCAGTAGGGATTCTGTAATAGTACACTTCTGTTGTAGAAGATGAAACCATATCAGAATTTCACATTAAATGTGTCATGGGTTAACAGTTGCGCTTACTTTGTCATTTCTCAGGTATAGGGAGGTTCTGTTAGCCGTCATCATTTCAAGCTACTTCAAGTTATTTCTCATGGCAATGATGGTATAGAAGATTTTTGTGATGATTTATTTCTAAGTTTTATTTGACTTTTTTATTTCCTTTCACGTTCATCATCAAATTTTGCAGGTTTGGGAGTTTCCGTCATCTGTTATATTCTTTGTTGAAATTTCTGTTCTCTCTTCAAATACTGTAGCACTGAGAGGTAAGTGCACATTTTCTTTCCTCGGATAATTCTCGTCTTTGTTTATGACAATTTAAACTGTTGTATCAATGTTGTTTAGCTGTTCCTTTTTCTTGTGCTCCCACTCCAGTAACATTCATGTTCCCTCCATTGGGTATATAGAACTTATGCAGCATCCCTGGTCATTGAATGTAGCTGTGTTGAAAAGCATGTAGAAAAGCTGGAAATCGTAGATTTTAGTGTCATTACTTTATGTATGTTGTGTGAACTGGCACTGAATTACAGAATCCTAGTAACTCTGCAGTCCTTCCACAAGCACTACTATACAATACTAGGGTGAAAAGGGCACCTCTGTTGTCACAATCTCCAGTGATTGGATCATATTGATTACCAAACATCTGCATCAAATAATTGAGGTTTTGCACATCCCACCGTATCACACATAATTGATTGATAGATGCCTCAGCTTTATTGTTTCCATCTTCTAGATTTTTCTTTGAAATAAGCTGCAAGTCCAATACAGAATCAATAGTATAGTGCGTTTATCACTCCGATACTTCATATTTGAATTCTGGATAGATAACCTAAATACAAACAGGTTCATCGTTCTGAAGCATTAATATATCGATGCACCCTTCTCTTTCTAGAAAAAAGTACTGACAGGGATGTTCTTTGATGAATAGGAACCTAATACATAGCTCATACTATTGATGATCACAATGTTCCTGTTTCTTTTGCAGTTGTGACGGAGTTTTCAAAGGCCCATTGCTTCGGAGTCTGCTTTGGAGCGCACGCAGCAAGATACCTGACTGAGCGATGGCTTCTCGGGGCGCCATGAACCCAACCGCCGTGCTTCCTGCATCCATCAAGCTCCCTGTAGCTCGTGGTGCCCCCCAAATTCATCAGGATTCAGGACCACCCGCCATGCTTCTTGCGTCCATCAAGCCCCGTGTAGGTAGCTGTACTCCCCAGTTTATGCAGCATCTAGGCATACTGTGCCGCTTTGATGAGCTTGCTCTGATGAAACCAAATGTGATCATTTGCAATGCACTCACTGACTATGATACACACTGTTCCTGTGAGTTGCAACTGGAGTGTCTCTTAGGCCTTTTGTACGAGATGTTGAGCAATCCTCTCCTAGTTTCCCCATCTAACTGGGGACAGTACATTACTTTATGGCTGGTCTATTTTCTTGTACTTATATGCCCAACGCAGTAGCTGCTGCTGCTCCTGTTCAGCGAAGTACGCAATGAAAGGGCCTGTTCACCTTCTGATGATTGTAACGGTGGCTTCTGAAGAGGTATGTTCCCTTTGTTCCATTTGCAATATAATGATACGAATACATACAACATACAGAATAAGGTTCTGAATATTACTCTTAACAAGTTAGGCTGCAGCAGAGTTTCAGTTCAAGAGTCTGAATATTACTCTTAACAAGTTAGGCAGCAGCAGGGTCTCAGTTCAAGAGTTTTGTTCTTCAGTGCTCTGAACCTTCTTGAATTGAACATGTCCCTCTTTTCCTGTGCTCCTTCCCTTCCTTTTGCTGCTTCGCCACCACCAAATGCTTATCTGCACTAACACCAAACAGCTCCAACAAATATGCAATCTGCCTCCTAATCCACAGTTTTGTTAATCACCTGCACTGAGGCGAGAACTATTATAATTCGTTCACCCTGCTCATGATACATACAAGATGATGTATCGAGTAGACGGGGCACAAAGTTTGCTTAAACAAAATTACACTTTTCCCCGGAATTTAAAAAACTCACACTTTTGTACGTAATTTGCGCTAATCTGCTTGTGTAAAGCATCGCATTATCGGTTGGGTTGCGATCATCGCGGCCGGCACCACTGAAATTAACAAGTGGAGTACGTGCGCACTTGTTTAGTGTGAATGTGTGGTAGCTTTGGTCGTGTTTGCTTCAGTCTTCTGTGGAGCCTCCACTTTAAACAAGCTCCTCTCACACCATCATTTTTAGGATTAGGACAAATAACACACTAATTTTTAGGATAAGGAGCACACTATCTATTGCGATGAAAACTAGACCAAGTCAAGAATTAAGACACGAGAAATAGATTTCTTGTTTTTTTTTTTTGCTGAAATCGTTGTACTTTTAGTAATTTTTTTATTAATGTGTAGTTGGAACAAGAAAGTTCAGAATTTGTGTGCTTGAGGCAAGCGGCCAGCAAATAAGAAGAAATAGATGAAGCATCATCAAGGCTTTCTTTTAGCTGTTTAATATTTGTTGAAATGATCACTGTAGTTAGTAAAAGAAGTTGCAACTAATTAATCTCCGCAACTTTTGACGAATGTTGCAATAATTATGGATTCGGGTGCTACAACTTAATTAGTGAGCTTAAGCACATCAATGCGTTACGTGTTACGTCAGATTTCCTTAGCAGCTATGAGAACCTACACTCACATATGTCACACACCAAACGTTCCCTAAAGCTAACTAACAAAGCTTAAATTCTACAGTAGCAATGAGTAGCTAGCGGCGAATCGTATCAAGAAACAAGGTGAGTAAAATAAATAATATAATCTAAAACTTTATGAAAGATACTTGTCAAGACATAATACTCTTATATCCTCCCTTGACCTTCGTGTTGTGTAACTTTCTTATCATCTACTACTATAGCTAGTGCTGTCACCTTTCATCATCTTCCAACAAGAAGTGGAATTATAATATGGAGTTGAGCCTAATCAGTGTGCCTCAACTTTTTTTTTTCTTTTTTGAGACGGTGACTACTTATGATCAACGCGGGATTTTGAGTTCTTTGTCTGAAGAATATTTTATCTTTAGACCGTAAGTCAAGCAAAATTTAGTGGCCATGGAATGTGGCTCTCTTCAACCGAGTCACCAAATTACATGATCAACGGCTATTAATCATCTTGTGCACCCAACCTTAGCTTCAAAGAATTCTTCCTTGTGCATGATTGCACTGCAATATATGAAATCTGACCAGAAAATTCCTTGTCCTGTCATGTAGATTTCAGGGCCATCACTGGTTGTACCGGACCTACTCTATTTTAATTTGGGCCATTGCAACATTAAGAAACCAGACTCAAAGCTTCCAAACTGATCCACAATACAATCCCAAATCAATATCGTTATTTCATTTGCAAACCAATAATTTGAATTTTTAATTTTTAATTGGATGGCAAAATAAGCAGCATAAACATTAATATTTTTAGCTTCCTGATTTAAATTTCTATCTCTTGACACCAATGATATACTCCTAGGTAAACAGAGAGGGGAAAGATGTCATAAAATGAATCTGACAACATTAATTAACCATAAATTTAGCTGACGTTGACATGCTAGAAAGATTAAGCATTAGACTGGGGAACAAAGTTGGTCAAGCACCCGTGCTAGCTTACACTTATATAGCTAATAGGAAGCTTTTGCTGCTAAATGTGCGCCCCAACCACCACCTAGCTGCGTCTAATTTCCCATGACACGAGATCGATCATATCGATGCCTCTAAAATCCTTAATTAGGTCGAAACACAACACGCCAAGACGCGCTTAGCCAACACACATCAAGAGAACTAATTAATCACATCTTAATTGGTAGGAGAAGTCCAATGCTGATTAATCATTAAAAGGGATGCAATTAAGTAGGACTCTGAGATCTTCATTGGAGCAAATGGGATTCATAGACTGGTGATACCTTTGTTCCCAGTGTTGTCCATGTACAGTCACTCGGATTTGACGCCCTAACAATACATAACTAGTACTTGTCATGCATATTAACTAGGAAATTGATCTTAGCTAGGCCCCAAAATGATAGGGGGACACGCTATCTCGTGATAGTTATTGACACCTACGGCCCATTACATAGAAAGTTACAGTTATTTTAGACAGAATTCACGGCCCAGTTAGTTGCAAGAAGTCACTGTGTCACCAGATGGCCTACAGCCTACCAGTGACCAGCCACCGGCCGTCCCATTTATGTGTTAAACCTTGTTTGGATGAGCTTATATCAGGTACAGTTTCTACTGTAATCTCTGAAAATGATTTGTGTAACTCAAGTAGACATACACTCGTTTCATGCATATCTTTCAAAATGTTACAAAAATGTTTTTTTATAAAATAGATATCACTACACAAACATATAAGGTCAAATTCGACTTATATAATTTGGAAAAGAAACAACAAATATCAACTATAAAAGTTACGCACGTTTGATAGCCACATTTATCATTTGTGTTTCAACTCATGTAAGTCGAATTTAAATTTGTATGTTTACGAAGTAATATATTACATACTGATCAAATTGTTTTAATTTTTTATGACTTTTTGAGTGACACATGAAACGAGTGTACCACTCAAGTAAAAAAGAAAAGCTTTCCCATAATCTCCACCTTCTCAAACAATAATTGAGAAGATTATAAGAACCAATCACTGCATAAGGTGTGCATGTGTACGTTTATAAAGACAAGTATGCGTGTTTGTGTATATGAGTGTGTTAAAAAAAATGAATTCAGACAAAAATAAACTATTAACAAGAAGGCGTTAGCTAAGAAATTACACACTTTATTTAGATTCTAGCTGGTTTAGTGACCAAATTGTTTCCAAGGCCTTACCTAGCTCTTCCTCGCCAAAAGAAAAGGAAAAAAAATGCAAGGGGTTTGCTTTTTTCTCTTCGTTTTTTTCTTTTATACTTTGTGGACATGGGGCCATGCATGCAGATGTTTTTTTCTCTAGGCTTTAGGAAGCCACAGCCTCTAGGTATCAACCAAGCAGCAGCAGATTTCCCCAGCACCCCACGGGTGATTGCCCCCATCTGAAATAATTTAATCGATCGTTGGCAAATCGACGAAAAGTAAATACAGTAGTGGATTGTTCGTAGCTGATGCATGCTTATAATTATATATTCTTGCAATTATATATCTACCCCGGCCAATGCAGGAGCAGGATCGACGACGTGATATATTCCCCGGTCTGTGGATCGATCGATCTACCGGTTGCTATAAAGTGTACGTGCGTGCAGTGACCATAGGATACCGGCATATTGTCACGTTGATATCAGTCCACGCATGCAGCCATGTACTACTCGTGTTTAGTTTCTGAAATTGGGGAGAAGTTTGGGGAAAGTTGTTAGTTTGGAAAAAAAATTGAGAGTTTTTGTGTGTAGAAAAGTTTTGGATGTGATGTGATGTGATGTAATGAAAAGTTTGGTGTGAACTAAACACACCCTAGTACTCCCTCAGTAGGCAGAATATAAGAAATTCTGGTATTTAAATCTTGTTCTAAACTGTAGAAATTTCTAATACCATTCCGTTAATCACCCGTCATTTAATTTCTTTTCTATCTTACCTCTACTCGTTAATTATTTTTTTCTTAATATTAGCTTAAAAATGCTTATATTCTTAAACAAAAGTACTACTATAAGAAAAAAAGATAACCAAGGAGGAACTTAATTATCAAATAATTACAATCGTGTAATTAATTGGGAATTGAACAGAGTACCTCGGGGTTAAAATGACAAGCACTTTCTATCACCGCTATCAAGTGCATCTGGGGATATTACAATAGGCATCTGCGTGGTTTTCACATATCCTATGCGTCCACTGGGCCCAGGAGGCATTGGCACGGCGAGTGTGGTGGCCCGGCGGCGGCGGAGGGCGCGCCGACGCGTCCTGATCGGGGCGGGCCGGCGATGTCCCCGGCCGCCCCGGCAAGCACGCATATGAGCCGTACACCCCGTGCCCCCGGCGTCTGCACCTGCGTGTACCGCTCGATCGCATCCGTCCGCGTCCGTATCTGCATGCATGCATGTGTGACTGTGTGAGCAAAAGGTTTGCATATTACTTTTTCTGTTTCACAGTTAAAATTATTCTAGTTATGAATGTGTGAAATACTAAAATAACTTTCATCGTGAAACGGAGGGAGTACGTTGCGTTGCATATGAATCGGCTTGTACCTGTGTGGCTGTTTGGTCTGGCTCTCGTACTAGGACACATGCACATACGTATACCGGGAGGAGCAACCACGTACGTACGCAGCACTGCCAACTACGTAATCCCTTCACTTTAAAATAGACAAACATAATAAAGATACGAATGATATAAACTTCTTAAGATTTGTAGTATTAAGAATATATCATATTTTATATTAAATTTATTCATTTTACAACGAAAGGATACTACGCTAGCTATTACGACCATACGGGTATCTATTGAGGTGATCTGTATGGCATTGGCTTCTTTTCAAAAAAAACATGTATGGCATTGGCAAAGTGGTTCAGATAATCCTGGCAGAGAGGCATGAATTGTTTCGCTCAACCAGAGCACCATGAATCGATCGGCCGGGTGCATTGCGCACGTTGTCTTTGGAATTGACGGATGGAATCAACCAATTATAGTTTTATTACCTAAGTTATGCTTTGGGCCATATTTTATTACCTAAGTTTCACTTTGGACCACACTTAAACATATCTTTTCACTTTGGATCGGATAAATTTACCATTGTTACGATTTGGACCACCACGAACGATTTTTTTTCTCATGCAATCAACGATCTTAAACACATCAGCTCTAATATACGGCCGATCTCCTCTATATATGGTTCATATGTTTGCCGAAAGGGAAGTTAAACATGACGAGAAAAGTTGTTCATGGTAGTCCAAACCGCAACAATAGTAAATTTACCCAGTCTAAATTGAAAATATAGGTTTAAGGGTGGTCCAAATTGAAACTTGGGTAATAAAAGGTGGACCAAAGTGTAATTTACTAAAAAAAAATCAACCAATTATCTCCAGCAATGGATCGGAGTGACGTCCACCCAGAGGCGAAGCCAGGATTTGAGATTAGGAGGATGTCGGTGAGGGTAAGCCATAAGAGTTGAGAATGAATAACCAATATTAATATTGATAGTAAAAAAAGGGTCAAATAGTTACTCTCAATAACAACCAATGTTTAAACTAATCCTTTAAAAAACTGGAATTTTAGCCCTTTAATAATATCATCCAAAGTTTGAAACTAGTCTTTAATTTATTGCTAAATTCTTTTAATGTAAACTATTGAATAATCTCACAAATAAGTATAATCTATTTTACTTTGAAAAAGATGAGAAATCACAAACTAATTTTGTAGATCATGTTTCTTGCTAATGTTTTTAGACTTACTAACTAACTAAGCTGATAATAATTTCAAGCTACACAAATAAACTAGATAAATACTTATTTTAGTTAATCTTAATATAGAGTAAAAACAGTTGGGTGTGGTGGTGGTGTTCAGATGGGGGGTGTTGGCACCCTCTAGCAATCCCCTAGCTGCGCGACTGCGTGTCTGCGTCCACCATCCACGGGCATCACGTAGGCGCACCATATGTATAACTTGTTGCATATATATGCATGCAATATGCACATTCTCGACGTTTCGAAACGTTGGGTTAAATTTTATAACTTTGACTATTAATTATTTTTTAAAAAATAATAAAGCAACATATATTGATTTATCTTACAAAGGACTATAACAAAGTAAAATTAATTATTTACTATATACACTATAATAAAAATATATTTTAAAGATTATGTTATATTGGAAACATCAATAATTATGAACCGGATGAAGTAAATTCCGTGAACCTCCTCAGCTTCTCTTGACGCCGCATCCTCACATTCTCACCTCCCTCTCGAGTCTGGACCATGCCCCAGCTTTAATTTGCTGGCGGCTCACCTCTTTTTGGTGTAGATCCATGCATGACCACCAAATCATTCTGTTCTTGATACCTCCTCCCTTCCGAATGTGTCCATCGTATCCGTGACAAATTCATCCCCCCAATCCAAAATCCTACCAAACGTCGAAGCTGTCATGGCTTCCTGAATGATTTTTGGTCACCATACTAGTAGCACACGACCATGCATTATCAGCTCATTACTGTCGGTTCGGCTTGAACCAATGGCGATTGGCTGTGTTTGGAACTCCAAATTCCCGACACCTCCCTCTCATTTTCCACGTGCACGTTTTTCAAATTGTTAAACGGTGTATTTTTTATAAAAAGTTTCTATATAAAAGTTGCTTAAAAAATCAAATTAATTTATTTTTTTAAAAAAAATAGCAAATACTTAATTAATCATACGCTAATGGACCGCTCTGTTTTCCGTGCGGGAAGATTGGGTTCCCAATCCTAAAATCTGAACACAGTGTGTATATAACTATATACCACTGACGGTTATCGCCACAAATCGGCATTGCTTCGAACTGTTTGGATGCCTGACGTAAAAGATAGCGGTCCGGGTTTTGAATTGGTTGGCTGGTCAATTGGACTGCCCAAGGGTTTAACAACTATCCAAGGTCCCTTCTTTTTCCCCGCAAACCACAATTAGAGAAACGGATTTGCTAAATAATGGAAAATACTATAGGACGATATCGTGTTAAATAATGAGAAATGTCCAAACGTGCTACCGTTCTGTATCATTTCCCGGATGTATGGATTGAACCCACGATCTCAAGTGTGCATGCTTGGGTCCCTCACCAACCAAGCAATGACACGATTCCAATCAGTTTTATGCCAGTTACATTGTAACTATAATTATACCATAATTACATGTAAAAGTTTTTCATCCAAAAAATGGTCAAAAGTTATATAGCTAATCCCTTAGAGAAATGACCCCACTAAGGGCCTCTTTGAATCGCAGGATTGAGAAAACGTAGGAATAGGAAAAACGTAGGATTTTGATAGGAATGTAAATGTAAAGCAGAGGATTGTAAAACGCAGAAAAAATATAGAAATGACCGTTTAATTGAGCCGCATGAAAAACGCAGGAATTGGATGAGAGAGATAGACTCAAAGAAAAGTTACCAAGAGGTTGAAGCTCTTGCTAAATTTTCTCCAAAATCTCTATAGGATTGTCCATTCCATAGGAATTTTAAAGGATTGTGAAGGATTCAATCCTTTATTTCAAAGGGCTTTATAGGAAAATTTCCTATAGGATTAAAATCCTCTAAAATTACTATATTTTTCCTCCAATTCAAAGGGTCCTAAAATACAAACAGTAATTGATCCCATGGATTAAATTTCTAGTTCAACCACTGGAGTTCTAAAAAGAAAAGTTCAACTACTGGTGACCTAGTGCACGAATCTTGATGTCGATCAAACGGCCAAAATTCGCAAGATTTAGGGCTGATTTGGTTTGAGGCCCTACCAAAATGTTGGTAGTGCCATAGAGTAGATTTATTACTATTTAGCCAATCCAAATACTATCATGAAGCTACTAAAATATTGGCATGGCACAAATTAGCACTAATCCAAACATGCCCTTATTGAACCAAATCAGCCAATTAATACTCCTCAATCACCAATTTACCACCCAAATACCCGGATCCAATTCTTGACTCGACGCACGAGTTACACACTTAACTACACGAGACGACGAAACTCGAGTAATTAAGCCCAGCCAGGGTCATATCGTTACCTCGCCGCCGCACCGGTGAGTGTGTCAGTCAACGCCACGAACCCAACTCCACTCATCCTCTCATCCCGCCTCTATAAATCCTACCCGTACGTGCTACCAACTGCTCGCTCGATCGATCGCCCACACGCGCTCCGCACGTCGACGCGCAAAACCCCTCCTCCCCTCCCCTCGCCGGCGATGGAGCCGGCCGCCGCCGCCGCCGCCGGGCAGCTCGACGTGGACAAGCTCACCTACGAGATCTTCTCCATTCTCGAGAGCAAGTTCTTGTTCGGTTACGATGATCCCAAGCTCGTCTTCAGCGGCGGCGACGAGCCGCAGGGGGCGGTGAAGGGGACTCTGGCGAGAGGCCCGGCGGTGGTGGAGCGTGGCAAGGTGTGCGTGCTGTCGATTGATGGGGGTGGGCGGGCGGCGGATGGGCTGCTCGCCGGCGCGGCGCTGGTGAGCTTGGAGGCGTCGCTGCGGCGGCGGACCGGGGATGAGACGGCGAGGCTGGCGGATTTCTTCGATGTCGCTGCTGGCTCCGGCGCCGGCGGCGTGCTCGCGGCGATGCTGGTCGCGCGCGGCGGGGATGGGCGGCCGATGTTCTCCGCCGAGGACGCGCTGGCGTTCCTCATGAGGAGCCTGCGGCGAGGGTGGTCCGGCGGCGGCGGCGGCGGCGCCGCCGGTGGCATCCGCGCGCTGTTCCGCCGCCCCGGCGCCGCGTTCCGGAAGGTGTTCGGCGACCTGACGCTGCGGGACACGGTGCGGCCGGTGCTGGTGCCGTGCTACGACCTCGCGTCGGCGGGGCCGTTCCTCTTCTCCCGCGCCGACGCCGTCGAGACGGCGGCGTACGACTTCCGCCTCCGCGACGTGTGCGCCGCCACCTGCGCCGGGTCGGACGGCTCGGCGTCGGCGGTGGAGGTGCGGTCCTCCGACGGCGCCACCCGCATCGCGGCCGTCGGCGGCGGCCTCGCGCTCGGCAACCCCACGGCGGCGGCCATCACCCACGTGCTCAACAACAAGCGCGAGTTCCCTCTCGCCGCCGGCGTCGAGGACCTCCTGGTCATCTCCATCGGCAGCGGCGAGTGCGACAACCGCCCCACCGGTGGCGCCGCCGCCTCGACATCCGAGATCGTCAGGATCGCCGCCGAAGGCGTCGCCGACATGGTACAGAAAAAAACAATCCATCCAGTGTGTCTCTCTGTGTGGTCCTCTTCTTCCTTTCTCGCATGCATTCTTGTTCTTCGTGCTCCCTTGGCTAACGCCTTCTCCCCGACGCATCCTTGACTCCAGGTGGATCAAGCAGTGGCCATGGCGTTCGGACATAATAGGACAAACAACTACATCCGTATACAGGTCAGAGAACTCACAGCCATCACTATACCACCATGATATCTTTGCGTTTGCTTTAGCTTGATCAATCTCCATCTCCATTGGTGTCTTTGATCTTGCAGGCGATGGGGTCGCCGCGGGCGAGCCGAGGAGGGATGAGATGCGGCGGCGGCGGCGGCGGCGATGGCGCGGGGTGGGGCGTGGCGGAGGAGATGCTGTCGCAGAAGAACGTGGAGTCGGTGCTGTTCCGGGGGAAGAAGCTGGCGGAGCAGACGAACGCCGAGAAGCTGGAGTGGTTCGCGCACGAGCTCGTCAAGGAGCGGGATCGCCGGAGGACGGCCGGCGCGCTCGCCCCCGCCGTCGTCAAGCAGCAGCCGTCGGAGTCGGCGCCGGCGACGGCGGCCGCCGCCGATGGCCACACGCCGCCGCCGACGTCGTACTCGAACCTGGTCAGCCAGATGTTCACCACCATCCTGTAGACCTGTAGACGTGCGTGCGTGGCAAGCGAAATGTGCTTCCGATGTATTGATTCTCTCCCCTTATTTTTGGCTGAATTTTGTAAATGCAGAGTAACAAAAATGTGCATGCTTGCCGTGATCTGTACGTAGGACATGCCTGTTTTTTTTTTTAATCTCCCTCTAAATCCTAGGATGCTTAATGGAGAGCTGGTAAGTTGACTAAAAGCTGTAGAATCAAGTTAAGTACTGCTAGTAGTGATAGCTGCAACCTGCAATCAAAGAAACTCAAGGCAAATAATAATATATTTAATTAAAAAGAAGATCAGATCACTGAAACAAAGTGCTAGATTTAATGAAACAATTCTAAGAAATTGTACTTGGCCTGTACTGTCAGAATTTCAACAGGCAATACAAAAGGTACACTCCTGAGCTGTTGCAAGTTGCAAGCTTCAGACTCCAGATTCCAGAACAGTAGTTGCTCGCAAGTCGCAAGTTTCCAACAAAAGAAAATAAATAGAACGTAGTTGCTCACACATCTAGCGTGATGACCCCGTTCCCCGTTGATGCACGGAGAATTTCAGTGTGGGTAGGGTAGAACTTGTCTGGCAATGTAAATTAGTAGTAACATGCATAAAATCTGGCTATTTGCATTTACTGCTATCACACAATCCAATGCAAAACTCATTCATGATCGGTCAACTTCACAATGTTTACCATGTGATAGAACTATAGAAATGAATGAGACGTCATGGAGATATTGATGTCTAGATTTTCGATGCAAAATGGATTTCTCTTTTCTTCTCTGTACCCAGAGGGAACAAATGCTAATCATATTCCAGAAAAGCAATAGTTATTTCCTACGCAAATGAAACTGACTATAGAATTCAAATAGTACTAGAATTCTTGTATTTCAGAAGCTACGAGGGTGTGAAAAATGGTAAATCCATGATTACCTGTAGGCCCAACAGAGGAGCAGTACTCCCTCCATACTAATAAAGAAAGTTATTTAGGACAGCGAAACGGTCTCCAAAACACAACTTTGATTTCTTATTTCTATAAAAATATTTATTGAAAAGTGATATATGTATATTTTTATGAAAGTATTTTTTAAGACAAATCTATTCATATAATTTTTATATTTTCAAACTCAACAACTTGAGAGTTATTTATGATTTATATTATCAAGATTTAACTTAAATATTGTTCTAAACGACTTTATTTACGAACACGGAGGGAGTATGCTAATTACTCCTTTAACGCAGCGGAGAGACAGGTTCTGGGCAGGCCGGACCCGGATCTGCGACTGCAAGAAGCATGCAGCTTAACTCACTTTAAGTAAAAACACCAAATCCGAGGTGCGCGTGTTGACGGGCTGGTGATGTATTCTTTGATCCGTCGAAATAGGTGGCACTCTTCATGCAACGTGGAGGCCTGGAGAGCTGCCGAGCTGGGCATCGGTTATGGCTTGAGATGCTCCAAATCCAGCAAATTTGTCTTCAAATGTGATTTGCCTCATATATATACTCTCCTGCAAGAGGCGTCACACCATTGATTCCACCCATCAAAAGATATAGTGCAAATGAAAAGATCACAGAAAACAGGGATTGTATCAGAATGCATGTATATATTGATGTCAGGAAACACATGTTCAACTTGGGTTGAAGGATTGGATGTCTTACTTTGTTATTCATGTGGTGTGGGGGACTGAGCTGATCCTAAATCCCAAGTAATGAGCATTTAGGTCATGTTAAGAGTAGCTTATTAACTGAGTGCATGGGCTACTGTATATTTTACCAGACACCACAGATCGGACCTACATATACTGTCCCCTTCTATGATGGAGTGGCCTAACAGCAATGTTGATAAACCATCATGTAAACAGCACCAGACCATACTAGTAGGTAAATAGGCATGCATAAAGCATAATGATCTAGGTTACAACTTACAGGCTACAAAGTAGTGCTGGTGGTGCAAAAGTAGCTCCAGGGGGTGATAAACAGGTACTACTCAGGAGTCAGGACAATGCCTAAGACAAAGGAGGGAATATAAAATTTCACTCCAGCCACACCAACCAGCCTTTTTCCAAAGATCAAAGCAGTAATTTGTACTGCATGCTACAGTGTGAAGATAGATCACTGATGAGAAACCAGCACTTGTGCACCAGATGGCATGAGCTCGGTATCACCATTCACTGCACCATTCAGGCATTCACTGGGAGGACCAGACACTCCCAGTTAGTACAGCTGAGGCTTTGAGTACTGCATGCCCACACTATAGTCTTGTCCCCCTCCCTCCCTGCTGCTTGCTTTGGATTCCATTTTCATGCATGCATAGGTACATAGGTCACACGTGTAGCATTACTAGTACATAAATCTGCTATGGCTTGTTTGTGTTTGTAAATGCAACTATGCAAGTAGCCAAGAATCTCTCTAGTCTCTACCCAGGGATGAAGTAATGGAGCCATCACTCATCAGCCATGCAACAACTTGCAACTTGAAGAGTTGGATCTAATCTCGCTCCTTTTGCACAAAAAAGATGATCGAACCACGTTTGCAAAGCGATTTCTTGGAAAGAGGAGTGATTAACTATTGTAAGTAGAAAAAAACCGCCCTGGGTAAGGTTAGTTAGCAGTTACCAGCTTCGTCCCCTCTGTTATAGTTTACTCTGGGGAGTCAGAATGACGGGTTATTTAGGGGTCTAGGATCTTTAGTCACATGTTTGGCTACAGTAGTGGAGATTTTTAATGTTTGTTGCTTTGTCATAGACGATCTTATAGTTTGTTTTCTTAATGAAGTTATATACATAGACAAATTAGACCTGCAGTGTTTGTCTAGGGAATCCTATCCTGCATCTCTGTAACGAAATTCGTCAATACAGACAAAGGAAAAACTGTTCATGCTCATGCTTTTATTTGGCTCTCTGGTTGTTCTCTTCCATTTTGTACTGGCCTGCTATTTTCAAGTAGCTAAGCTGCTGAAGTATGTAGTTGCCATAGCATCAAGGTTATAAATTGTGAAATGGATAAAAGTTGCGTTATAGTCATCATTTATTAATAGTCAATGGATCGTTCCTTCTTTTTTATGATTAGTCGATGGAGAAATTTCTTGAAGTCTGAAATTCAAATGACGGATCGTCCTAACTACCAAAAATAAATGGTAAACTCTGAAGAAGCACAAAACACGAGCAAGAGAATAAAATGCTTCCATATTTTACATCCAAAATAAATACACAAGATACGGATATTGCTGCATCAAATGAATGGAAAATGACTGCTTACTTGACAGGTTGATAGATATATATGATTGGGTGGCCACACGTACGCCACCATGCCAGGACCATGCATCTGCTGTGACTGTTGTGAGCAGCGTAGCGTACTTCGATTCAGTTGGGACCCTGGATGAAGCTTTCAGAAAATGTGCTGCTCACCTGCAAGAACAATCAGTCTGCATAGCGCACGAGCAACGCATGCAGACTGCCTATACCTAACTCGCAGCCGATTAGATTGTTTTAATCAATGGAAGTTTTAAAGAAAAAGATATGTGTTGTATTGATTATTGTATAGTACTATTGACGCAAGCAATACTTCTATAGGTGTGCAATATATATCTTATATAGCATTTGAATTGGCATAAATAAAGATGCAAAATATAGCTATAGCCAAATGCATTTTCCTACTATGAATTTGCAACCTCATTGACATATATAACAGAGTCGTAGATGCAGTTCACTGCATCTTCAAGAGAAAGAGGCATTGTTTTGGTAATATATGACAACAGGAGAGGGGCCTGGGAAACAAGAGTAAAAGGGGATTTTTCTCATAGAATGAAAAAAAAAAAGAAACAGGCCCAGGTATAGATTTATCAGGTAAGTATGGCCTAGACTAAACAAAAAAAAAAGCTACTCTGAAAAGTACTCTGTAGTAGCTCACAGAAGATGTATACGCATATTTGGGTTATTGCCAATCTCATAATCATTGAACTGAAAGAAATTTGTGGGTGCTTATAGTCTTAAGAACTATATATAGTTTATATACCCTTTCAATGTGACAGTTAATACCTTGAAAAAATGGAGAATGATAAGGCTATATTCTCTTACCTTTTTCACAGATGCTCATGAAGGGTGACCAATTTGCACATGAAAATTTCCTGTGGGACAAACCCAAAATTCTTCAACAAGAAAAGGAAAAGGTGGATGCAAGGATATAGGAATGTAAAGGCTAATAAGATGAACTCAGAGAATATGCAACAGATAATTGAAATGATTACATAGGGAACAAACCATGCAAAGCCTTCTTTTAAACTGAAAATCGTACCTGTTTCTGTTGAAGATGTGGAACCATTATGTGCAGCGATACAATTGCTTTGAGCATTTCTAGCTCCAAATAGTAGTGTGAATTTACTAACCTATTTATTCACTCACAATAGAGCACATATTGTACCAAAATACATCAGTAGACACTACCAAACTAAACTGAAAGTTGCTCTGTTGGGCAAATTAGATTAAAAACAAAGCTATAAGAATATGAAGTCTGGTTGGAAAAGATTTCTCCCAACAGTGCACTTAGACATTTATTATATTAGGTCGCTGGGCAGCATCTGATATCATTGCAAGGGTAGAAGACTTGAACACAAAAAAGCTATAAGGAATATCTAAATATGACAGTTTAAAGATATGATGGTCCTTACAGGACCTATGGACCACAAAAATCATAGCCTTTCCTGATGCTAAGAAATTGTTGGAGTGCAAAACTTTGTCCTCAATGAAATGGGATTTAAAATTGTAACTGTAAAGTATATTTAAACTCACATTTCAAGCATTACATGACCGTATTATAATCATGTCACCTTGAATGTGCTACAGTTAGACTTCTGAACTTTTAGGAAGTAGAATCCAATATAAAGGGTATGCAGACATTTCCACATATCTGTATAAAGTATCACCGAATTGAGATTGAGACCAACTGACAGAACAAATCTTGATCAATTATAACTATTGTTCCTTCATTTCTGTCAAATTAATATGTTCAGCAAGCATTCTCCAAAGGCTATTCTGCTACATCACTTGCATGACAAGCATGTTCCCTAACCCCCTAGTAATATTTGGTGACATTCCATGATACACAACCAGATAACAGGAGTGGTTGGTGTATGGCTTCTTTACAATATCCATCATGCATTTCATCTTGTGCACTCATACAAGGTTCTGTCTGGCAGACAACCTAGACTTGTAGTTAGTGTGTTTTAGTCCAAGGCATAGTAGGCCAACAGAGAAACAGCACTTCCAGTGGAACCTGGCTTTTCTATATGACATGGAATAGATAATAAAGCAAATAAACTTCATAAAAAATAACATTGCCATCGGTACTGATTTCTTATTTCATACCTAATTGGTCGGTAAACAATATGGCCCTCAACTCTCAGTTGGGGTTTGATTAACTGTTTCTGTAAAGTGGATGCACATAAATACAAACCAAGGAGGAAATGGAAGAATTGTAGGAGGTTAGCCACAAC
Organism: Oryza sativa Japonica Group; assembly: GCF_034140825.1. Taxonomy (NCBI): domain Eukaryota; kingdom Viridiplantae; phylum Streptophyta; class Magnoliopsida; order Poales; family Poaceae; genus Oryza; species Oryza sativa. Next base: position 33,507,106 of record NC_089037.1, on the reverse strand, counting down.
TCACAAGTCACAACCCTGACGGAAAGTTTAAACACCGTAGTATTTTGGAGGCTCCTCTCATGCCACTAAGGACTGCTCCTTCCACACTTGGACTTGTGCAAAAATCTCCGCAAATAGCCAATTTCATGCTCTTATCCCAAACACACTTGTCGTCTCCACTTATAGCGATGGCTGGGAAAGCACTGCCCCTGCATTTTGTTTAACATGAAAACTAGCAATGTCGACGGAATATGGCATCAATAATTGGGTAAGATTTCAACCTAGAATACTGACCATCTGTGGGCTTTCATAAAGATTGGCTGTGGTATGTTCAATCCTGTAGCCTGAAATTCTTTGAGCAATTCCTCTGCCACTTTAGCAAGGGCATCAGCTGAAGGTTTCCGTGGACCAATATTATTGATTACCTTTGAAGCATACTCAGCTGTCGAATGCAATACCCAAGACTGACTGAATACACAGAGTTAATGAAAATGAACCACAACACAGCAAAAGATCTTCAGTGTGTACAAAAGTCTCAAAATAAATACACACCTGTTAAGCGGTACATGAGCACGTCCTGGCTTGCTACTATCACAAAAGGCCCAGCTTAGGTAGTCAGAATTATTGAATGAGAAACCTTGAACAGGTACCTGATTGAAATATCATGGGACAGAAGAATAAACTGACTGAATGAAAACTACAAAATTTTCCAAGCATCATATAATAGACAACTTGCAGGATTGATTAGATTATGTGAATAATAAGGGCGATTGAAGATCCCTTTAGTGCTATGCTATTTAGGAATTTATTTTTTTCTCAGCAAATGGTTCCATCTAAATGTATTGTGATAACTGATAGCAGGCAGAAATGTGCTGTGACAACTGATAAAAGATAATGGAATCCTATTCAACTTAACATAATAGCAAGTAGAAATGCATTGTAATAACTGATAAGAATGAAGTGTGTTACAAACTTGCCATGGAAATTTCATCATAAAATAGGTAAGTGGAAGAACAAGTGAGGGGAATGGTGATGATCTGGAGTTACATGAATGGCTAACATGTAGGTTGCATATACCTTAGTCAAAGGCTCTGAGAATGCTAACATAAGAGCAAAACAGGGGCGAACAGGGATATCCTGAATCATCATTGACAATTGTGGAAGCAATGACAAATCTGAGAAGGAAAAATAATGCAACTGCTCAGACATTCAGCTGAGATATCATAAAAATACCGCTGTTCTGTGTAATTAGGAACAATGGTACAATGTATCCTACATGAGTCCAATCAAACACCGGTTTATTTTGACATTAAGTAACCTGCATTGTACCCTTCATTAAATGTGCATTTTCTTGCTGTCAACTTATTGTTTGGACATGGTAGCTGCAAAACCATATTCTTTAAAAGGAAAAAAGGAACAATCTTCCATAAGGAGGCAGGCATAGATTCATATAGGAGCATTTTCTTACTGTCTTCACTATTTTGTCAATCTATTACTACATTTTAAACAAATGTAGAAATCTTAAGATACAGACAATGATAAAATTAAGTTATAGAAAACAAGAGTTATTTTTCTAATCAAAGATAAATATGGTTATCCTGGTTACCATAAACCGTCAGAAAAATTAGAACAAAGAATTTATGGTGAAAGAATATTTTCTTTAATTAATTGTAGTGCTAGACCTCCTGATCAATATAATTTGCTAAAAAAAACTATTGTACAATATTGTCTTTCAAAACATAACATAAGTTCATAAACCCATTATTTTGAAACTTGTGTTATGGTAGTGCATATTATGAAGATAATAGAATAAAACGAACCAAGAGGCGGTGGTCTTCCAGTTAGCCCAGAAAATCTTGGTGATGCTATATTCTTATCGGTTGCTACAACATAATCAAAATGGCCAAGATCTCTCCCATCCAAACTAGCCAGTAACCATGAACTCCTATCTTGAATCCAGTCCATCCTGCCAATGGTGACACCAAATTTGGCCACCACACCTAACAGGCACAAGAGATAGCATGTATGAGCAGCAAGTTCTAGATTGCTGGTACTGAAGAGTCATAAACTCATAATGCTACAAAGTAAGTCTAACCATCCTCTAGACAAAGTGATTTGCATATTGAGTTCATGCCTGGCACTCCCACATACTTCTTAATTGTTCCCTCCTGTGCGAATATAATGCCAGAAAGCTTATGTTAGTAAGTAGAAAGTATCATTTTAAGCGGTGCAGATACATAAGACTACATATCATTCTAATCCACCCCCAACTCCATCTTTTGATAAGGATCAGCACTACAATAGTACCATCAACATCAGAGACATCACAGGTTAAGTTGATTCTGAACATGTGAGTAACGGTAGTTCGATCTATCCACTAAATTTTTAGAGTACTGCACATTATATATTCAGTGATGAGTAGATTTGGCAGCAGAAAGATGGCTTACTATTCCAAGTGCAACCTACTGCATTCTGCATTCAGACATTCAGTTAAGGGGTTCACCAGTAAACTATCCCAATTCCCACAGTCATGCTACCACTAGATACGTGACATGTTCAAGTTGAAGCCTCAACTATGGGAGGGTTTCGAAGCCTAGAACCTTCTCGAAATCAGTGAATTTGCCGGCCTCCCGATCGAAGCACGCGAACATGGCCTTCCACTCGGCGACGAGCCCCCGCGCCTCCCACCCGCTCACGACCCGAGCAACCTCGTCGTTGCTCACGGTGAAGTATGGCGCGCCGTGGTCGAATCGCAGCTCCGTGCCGTCCTCCATCACCTCCCTGCGCCCACACAAACCAGCAAAATGGGGTGGAAAAAATAACAGCACCGATCAGCGCGGAACCAACACACGCGGCCCGGGCAGTAAATTGGTCGAGCACCTCCGCTGCGCCATGCGGCCACCGGCCCCGCGGCCGGAGTCGAAGAGCGTCACCGCCACGCCGCGCGCGGCCAGCAGCGACGCGCATACAGCGCCCGATACTGCATCGGTGGACAAACCAAAAAGGGGATCGCAGGTACGGGTCAGTTCAAACGGGAGCAATCGGATCAGAGAGAGAGGATGAGGGATTGGAATGGGCTGCGTCTGCTTACTTCCGCCCCCGATGACGGCGACATTGGCAGCCGAGGCGGCTGCGGCGGCGGCGGCGGCGCTCATTGTTCGAGGCTTCCCGGCGACGGGGTGCGGTGCGGAGAATGGAGAGCTTTTCCGATCGAGGCGGGAGGGCTTGGCTGCTTCCGCGGTGAAGAGATTGCGCGCTGCGGCGTCGACGTGGCGTCTCGTGGACCCCTCGCTTTTCTGGGCTCTTCTCCATCCGGCCCAGCAACTGAATTTGGCCCATAAGGTCCAAGTCTTCTGGACTAATCTTTTCGCTCATGCTTATACTTATACTTATCAGCCAAACCAAAATTTGAATTTTTAATCTTAAATTTAAAGTTGATTTTAGAGTTTTTTTTGTTATCAAAGTTTATTTTACAACATTTGCTTTTAGGTCACTAAGAAGCGGAAATCCTGTTTGGCGATCGATCGCCCTGGGGATGGATCAGCGATCGATCCCCTCCCCCCTCCCTCCCACCACCCCTCCACCTGGTTTTCATTTTTGGCACCGCATTATTTTCTTATTTTAGTAAATTTATACACCTAAAGTTTATACACCTAAAGTTTATACATCTAAAGTTTAGAGACCAAAAGTTTATAAGTCAAAAGTTTATATATCCGATTCAAATTTGAATTTGAATTCAAATATTTTTTTTATATATAGTATTTCTATACATCTAAAGTTTATAGACCTAAAGTTTATAGATCTAAAGTTTATAAGTCAAAATTTTATATACTCGTTTCAAATTTGAATTTGAATTCAAATATTTTCTATATATCATATTTCTATACATCTAATGTTTATACACCTAAAGTTTATAGATCCAAAGTTTATAAGTCAAAAGTTTACAGACCCGATTCAAATTTGAATTTGAATTATGTCGACGTTTGATGTCTCGACTACGGTATTTGGACAGTATGGGGATCGTCGGTGCTAGGATATACGCGAGACTGAGGTAAAAGAAATGGGGACGAGGATTTTTATGCAGGTTTGGGCCCCTGAATTGTCAGGTAATAACCCTACATCCTGTTGGCCGAAGCCGGTATTGCTCTTTATTCACTATAATCACACCAGTACAATATGTGGGGTAGCCTATCTAACTGTTGTCGACATGGCGGTCTGAAGGTCTGACTCGTAGTCGACAACAGGGTAGCCTTCCTCCTCGAGCTCGCGCCCTGACGGAATCAGAGACAGTGCTAGATCCCTATGGCCGGCCTCTGAAGGTACCGGATAGGGTCGATCCAGGCGTATCTCTGATGTCGATATCTGGCGGCTTGTCTTGGCGTATGTTGACTTGTATGCTGTGGCTTCTATGTCGATTGTGTTGGGTGTTGATTTTGTCAGGTGTTAATCCTGTTGGGTGTTGATTGTCTTGTCCCCCATGGTGGTTGTTGATCGTGTTGATCATCTCATATCATGGGTGTCCCCCTGTCCTCCTAGGGGGGCTTGTATTTATACCCATAGGTGTCCCCTCGTCCAAGTAGAACTAGGGAAACCAATATGGATACAATCCGAGTAGTCCTTGTTGTTTCCATGTAGAACTCTGGTTGTCTTTTCTTATCCAGAACTCCCTCCATATCTGAAGTCAGTTTCCGTATAAGACATGGTATGTGGTGGATCCTGCCAAGATTTAGTCAACTACTATTAGGTATGTGGTATCCATAACCCTGACAGTAGCCCCCGACTTCGATGCAAATGAACGAATTCATATTCTCAACCGCGCGCAAACATTGGAGTAACTGTTATCGAGCTCATGTGACCGTTCTCGGTGAGTTTAGAGATAACGTTGGACTTCCTTTGTCAACCTCGTGCGAGCACCGAAAGGGTTTGTGTAAGTCAATCTCTGATGTCGACCGAGAAAGTATAGAGCGTACGACTAATTCTCACATCTTGCTGTAATCGAGAATTTGGATTGAAGTCAAGAAATTTTATCTCGGCGGGTACACCATCTCTTCATTCCGTATTCCTTGTCGAGATCTAGCAACCGTTCTCGAGCGATTGAGAAGGCGTAGAGTCTGCGACGGAACTTTGTCGACATTGGTCGTACTCGCCTTAGTCGATCTTGGTGTAGAACCATAGAGACATGGAGTCTTCGTCAATGTCGAATAGAATTTTCCTGAAATCAATACTCAGAAAAGAATATCAAATAAAAATAGCCCCCGAGCGAACGCTCAAAGGGTGACACGTTATAATATGACAGACTAGTGAATTGAATGTACAGACCAGTGCTTTGTATATGAGTGTCTTCTCTCTTACCGACTCCGATCAGTCAGTTTGTAGAGTCATACACTCTCCGTAGCCCCCAGCCTTGTCGTCGGAGAATCGTTATCAGAAGATAAGGCTCTTGGACCTTTGACCTGCCTCGGTTGAACAAGCACTGATTCTAGCCCCTAGCCGTGAAGTTGGAAAATCCATTTCCGATTACACGGCTTAGTTAATACGCACGGCGAGAACTCTTACACGACCAGATCTTACATGGTCTTTCGTCTCTGAAGGATCCGACAAGGCCTTATCGGCTCTGGGCGTGCCCAGCCGAAGTTCCCTCAGGTTCCTCGGAGGCCTTGTCAAGACGGCGTAAAGGGACAGTAGGATAGGTTTCAACGCTAGGTGTCATCTGGGTAAGGGATCTCTGGGTAAAACACTTGGCGATCTTGTGTACCTAACATCAACTTTATTGAAGCAGGGGTAATGGGAGAATCGCTGGTCGAGGACCAGACAGTAGTTGTAACTCGACCATTTGAAGTGGAAATAGTGGGAGAAACGAGAAACACTACATCGCTAGTCGAGGACCAGGCAGTAGTCGTAACTCGACCACTTGAAGTGGAAATAGTGGGAGAAACGCTACACCGCTGGTCGAGGACCAGGCAGTAGTCGTAACTCGACCACTTAAAGTGGAAGTAGTGGGAGAAACGCTACATCTCTGGTCGAGAACTAGGCAGTAGTCGTAACTCGACCACTTAAAGTGGAAGTAGTGGGAGAGACGCTACATCGCTGGTCGAGGACCAGGCAGTAGTCGTAACTTGACCACTTAAAGTGGAAGTGATGGGAGAAACGCTACATCGCTGGTCGAGGACCAGGCAGTAGTCGTAACTCGACCACTTAAAGTGAGGCAAGAGAGATCACTACGTTTTACTGGTTCGAGAACCAGGAGTAGGAGTCTCTTAATCACCTATAGGGGCGCTAAAGTTGGTTTATTACATGTGCATATCATGTGGCCAGCATGACTCCCATACCCAACTTATAGCATATCCGGATATCCGTTCGCAATCATGTCGGGTGATCAAGCCGACGGCGTTCGCGAGGAATTATCCGTTAACAACCTTTTCTCGAGTAGTCCAGCGATGGCCGGTGCTATGAGATAGGTCGTCGGTCTTCGTTGGCAGGTTGGGTGCGATAACTCCGCATTTGTCGAGAATGTTCTCGATAATGGAGTGTACTCGATCATAACCTACTCGAGTGCTCAATTGTTCCTGAAAAATATTTTCTAGAATGCAAGATATATAGCAGATAATATCGAGTATGTACTCAAAAAACTGCATGGATCTTCTAGTATTATCAGGACATAACGAGCAGATGTAATTATTAGGCATTATGTAAACCGTAAACAAGAATGATTTATACATAAGAGAACGGAGTGAGCCCCCGGCGTTAGACAATAGTTGGCCTATCGTCGGAAGTACTCGCACAATGGATATTGTATAAGAAGTATGCTCTAGGTAAACATAATAAATTATTGATCTGACAATACTGTATGATCTGAAAAGTAGGTACGGTAAATTGTGTATATAATATTGCGTACCTTTGTAGATACATGCCGGATGTATATACGGAATTATTAGATTAATTAAAAATCAATCTTACTAATTACCTTATTTGACTTGCATATGGTGAACAGCCATCACACGTGGCTCCCGAGATGATACACGTGTACTGTACGGGGAGTCCACCAATCCGATCAGTGCATGGTCTTATGTGCTGATGTCATGCATGCTCCAAATGGTTTATTTTTCAACATTTGCTTCTAGGTCACTAAGAAGCGGAAATCCTGTTTGGCGATCGATCGCCCTGGGGATGGATCAGCGATCGATCCTCTCCTCCCTCCCTCCACCTGGTTTTTATTTTTGGCACTGCATTATTTTCCTATTTTAGTAAATTTATACACCTAAAGTTTATACACCTAAAGTTTACACATCTAAAGTTTAGAGACCAAAAGTTTATAAGTCAAAAGTTTATATATCCGATTCAAATTTGAATTTGAATTCAAATATTTTTTTTATATATAGTATTTCTATACATCTAAAGTTTATACACCTAAAGTTTATAGAACTAAAGTTTATAGATCTAAAGTTTATAAGTCAAAAGTTTATATACCCGTTTCGAATTTGACTTTGAATTCAAATATTTTCTATATATAGTATTTCTATACATCTAATGTTTATACACCTAAAGTTTATAGATCCAAAGTTTATAAGTCAAAAGTTTACATACCCGATTCAAATTTAAATTTGAATTATGTCGACGTTTGATGTCTCGACTACGGTATTTGGACAGTATGGGGATCGTCGGTGCTAGGATATATGCGAGACTGAGGTAAAAGAGATGGGGACGAGGATTTTTATACAGGTTCGGGCCCCTGAATTGTCAGGTAATAACCCTACATCCTGTTGGCCGAAGCCGGTATTGCTCTTTATTCACTATAATCACACCAGTACAATATGTGGGGTAGCCTATCTAACTGTTGTCGACATGGCGGTCTGAAGATCTGACTCGTAGTCGACAACAGGGTAGCCTTCCTCCTTGAGCTCGCGCCCTGACGGAATCAGAGACAGTGCTAGATCCCTATGGCCGGCCTCTGAAGGTACCGGATAGGGTCGATCCAGGCGTATCTCTGATGTCGATATCCGGCGGCTTGTCTTGGTGTATGTTGGCTTGTATGCTGTGGCTTCTATGTCGATTGTGTTGGGTGTTGATTTTGTCAGGTGTTAATCCCGTTGGGTGTTGATTGTCTCGTCCCCCATGATGGTTGTTGATCGTCTCATATCATGGGTGTCCCCCTGTCCTCCTAGGGGGGCTTGTATTTATACCCATAGGTGTCCCCTCGTCCAAGTAGAACTAGGGAAACCAATATGAATACAATCCGAGTAATCCTCGTCGTTTCCATGTAGAACTCTGGTTGTCTTTTCTTATCCAGAACTCCCTCCATATCTGAAGTCAATTTCCGTATAAGACATGGTATGTGGTGGATCCTGCCGAGATTTAGTCAATTACTATTAGGTATGTGGTATCCATAACCTTGACAAATTATATCCGATTCAAATTTGAATTTGAATTCAAATATTTTATATATATAGTATTTCTATACATCTAAAGTTTATACACCTAAAGTTTATAGACCCAAAGTTTATAAGTCAAAAGTTTACATACCCGATTCAAATTTAAATTTGAATTCAAATTTTTTATTTATATAGTATTTCTATACATAAATTTACTGTAGTGAAAAAATTTGTGTGGTGTACTGTAGTAGAAAGAGAAGAAGGGGGAGAAGAGGGAGGAGTATAGGGGTAGGCGGGGTAAACCGATCGCTAGGCGATCGCCCATTAGCCTCCCCCACTAAGAACACGTATATAAAAGTTTTATTCACAAATTATTTTTTGTTTGCAAATAGGGAATAAGCAAAACGATGGGGCCGCTCTTTTCTGGACTTTTTTTATTAAAAATGTCGTGCGTAATTTTTTTTTTACGAAACGTAACTATAGTTGATAATATTATTACACTTGGGTTAACTTGCATTTACACCACAGTAACTGAGAACTAATTGCGTCCACTTCTCCACTATAAAAACCATTCAAGCCTCCGGATTCCAGCGCAAGAGGCACAGCGCGCCACTCCACACGAAATGGCCAAGCTCACGGTATTCGTGGCCATCCTCGCCGTCGCCGCCGCCGCCGCCGCCGCGGCCGTCTCGACGACGACGGCGCACGGCGTCGCCGTCGGCCGCCGCGCTCTGGATGAGTACAGGAGCGTGCTGCGCGTGATCGTACCCTTGGAGGTGGCCGGAGCGCCATCGTCTGGGTCGTTGGACGACGACGCGGCGGCGGCTCTCGGCCCCGACCTGCCGGAGTTTGGAGCTGCGCCGGCGGCTGGCCCCGCCGCGGCGGCGTGCGGCGGCGATGAAGTTGACTGCGACAACAAGGTGCCGGTGTATGGGCCGTAGCCCATGTCGTGTGAAGGTTTTCACTTCGTCGCCTACGGAATTGATGAAGTGCGTCGTTTTGACCATGTAAATGGCCTTCAGATTATTATTGTTACACCTGAATAATGAAATGCAGAACTATATATATCCTAATTTAATCACCTTATGTTTTTTTTTCTCTCTAGGATAAATGTTGCTAGCTAGTGATTTATCATATTTGGATATGTGAGACTCCAGCAAAGATACAGCAATGTGACAGATTTTTTTTCTTCGTGCATGGTTTATTATCCTCGTCTTCTTCATCGGCTCCATTTTAGATAGCTGAAATTGATGGATTAATGGATTACCTGATTTTCTTTATAGCTATTTAAGGGTACAAGCGAATAAATTAAATCATACAAAATTGAAAGGTTGTTCTACAAAAGTATCTCAGGAAAATTTGATATAGAATTCTCCTTTACACGAAACACACCGCTTAGGAAGCTTGCAAATGAAAATCCAAAATCATAATCAGTGAAGAACAGGGCCGGCCATCGTTGTCAGCATTCTTTTTTTTCCTCAAACAATAAATTAATGTGTTTCCATTTAAAAGAAAGAAACAAATTGTCTTCCATCCGAATATCCAAAATAAAGCCAAACCAAGGTGACCGCCGAGCAATCTACCTCAGTCCAGAACTTAAACGACATTGCACAAACCGTTCTGTCGTTATAAGATTCGATGATGGTTCATATGCAGATAAAACTCCAGAATCTGCTTACAAAATAAACAATAGGTTAGATGCTTGCGGGGATTTTTTTTTTGGAATGCTCAATTAACCTTGGCGAATGGACATATCAGAGAAATGTACACATACTCGAACAAAATTTTGTTTCTGAACCAATGAGATTAAGAACAAAATTTGCAGCAAGAAGACAACAAACTCACTAGCATTTCAAATATTCCATACGATATATTTTAGGTGTTTTTAGATGAAAGATCATCACGATCCGGCTTTGAAAGAAAGCCTAGACGTCCATTACAGAGGTTAATTACAAGCCCAACCTAAAAACAATAGGAAACATACCAACACTAATTCCATCACAGGAGCTTGCATCTAGCAACATCTTCTACCCAAGTTCCACACAAAAACACCCAAAAGATCAATTTTCCTAACCCACGAGTGCTATTTTTTCAGATCTCCAGCGGCAATACATCCTGAGGATATGTTTAAGTAGGAGTTGAACTGCAGATATACTGCAGAGCCACATCCAAAGCCAAAATAAGCTTAATATATCTGCTTCTTGAGCAGAGTAAACACTAGCTAGTACTCCTGGTAGAACTCCAGATAGATCTACAGAGAGCACAGAAAACGTTGAACGAATCAATCGTTGAATTCATATTCAAAATCCTCGAATTCGTCTTCAAAATCACCCATCAGGTCAGCACCCATGGAAGCCATAATGTCATCAGGAAGCCGCTCAGGGAGGCTTTGCACTATTTTCTCCCACTCCAGTCGGAACCTCAGTGCTTCGTCGGCGTAGCTGCAGAAGAGCTGAATTGGACTGAAAGGAGGTTCAGTAGAAACGAGGAAGACGGGATTCAACGAATCTATGGCTCCGCCGATCTTGGTCGTCTCCTCGCTCTCGAGTTCATACATGTAGATGTCCGCGGATGTGAGGTCGTCGCGCTCCTGGTAGTAGATTCGGTTGCCATCAATGGCGTTGAACTTATCCGCGTTGATGGATATGCACCTGGTGGCGCCGACGAAGATGGCGCGGCCGCCGCCGATGCTCTTCACCTCCTCCAGCGATCGATCTCCTTCACCCCTCCCGTGCTCATCTTGTAAATCTGCACGATCTTTCTGTCCATCTTGAAGATGAGCAGCGCTTCCCCCGCGGATTCCACCACGAAGCAACGGAACGCGGGGTTCGCGCGACATGTGTTTGTGATTTTGACGGCGAGAGGGAGCCCCGTCTTGATGGCCTCGGGGACCAGGATCGACGCCACCGACCCTAGCTCGCCGGCGGCGGCGTAGCGGCCACCGACGACGGCCAGCCTGATGAGAGCGCACGCGTAGCTCTCCTCGAACACGGAGAAGCCTTCGCTGTCGGGGTCGGCGAAGTAGACCTTGGCGGAGTCGTCGGCGAGCAGGACGAGGGTGGGCGAAGCGCCGATGACATGGGCATCGAACCCGTCCTCGCAAGGCAGCGGCGCCGCGAAGCGCGTCGTGGCGCCGCGCTTCGCGGCGCCGGTGAACGGGTTGAGGACGCGCACCGCGTGCGGGGGGGCTCGCCTCGGCCAGCACGAGGTCGCCGCCGGGGGCGCTGGCGACGAGGCGGTAGCGGCGGCCGCGGCCGAGCAGCGGCAGGTCCATGCGGAGGAAGCGGCCGGTGGCGGCGTTGGCGAAGAGGCGCGCGTCGGTCTGGAAGACTTCGTCGAGCATGGCCCAGTGGCGGGGGCGGAAGCGGGGGTCCCGGGCGCTCGCCCCCCTGGGGTCGTCGGTGGCGGAGCGCCAGCAGCGGCAGACGGCGCGGTAGCCCATGTAGTAGTCGAGGTCGCCGGTGTGGAGGAAGCAGCGGGCGATGCGGTTGATGAGGTCCACCGGCAGCGTCGACCGGGGCTTTTAACTATTTGCCACACTTACCAGAGTGGGGCTTAACGATTTGCCACTAATTCCACATATTATAGACACATAAGGGTTCATATGTTATAGACACGGTGTGACAAATCGTTAATTGACATGTCACAAGAGTGACAAATAGATAAATTTTCCGCGTCAGAGCTTTTAACTATTTACCGCTTTATGAGTGGTGGTTAACGATTTGCCGCGACCAGTCCGCCATTGCCGTAGGCTGGAGGAAGGGGTGAAAGGTTTGGAAGCAGTGCGGAAAGCAGCTGACCGACGGGCGACGGTGGCGCGATTTGAAGGGACCAGTGGCTGCACTGCCCGGGGGATGTGGAGTAGACTTTTATTGTGGCGTTTTCCAACGTGGACGACGAGGCGAAAGGACGTCCTACTCCCCTACTATGCGCGATTCCCGGGGGAGGTGGGGAGGTGGTGGGACGTGTGGGGGTGGGGCCGTGGGGGAGTGAAAGGAAGGCAGAACGCTGAACGCAGAAGCGAGGCTTTGTTTAGATTTCAAAAAAAAAAAAAAGCCAAAACTTCGTATAAAATGTTTGACACATACACGTAGCATTAAATATATAGATAAAAAAAATTAATTGCACAGTTTATATATAAATTTCGAGACGAATCTTTTAAGCCTAATTACGCCATGATTTGACAATATGATGCTACATTAAATATTTGTTAATAACGGATTAATTAGTCTTAATAAATTTGTCTCGCAGTTTATAGATAGAATCGGTAATTTATTTTGTTACTAGTCTACATTTAATACTTCAAATGTGTGTCCGTATACTTCAATAATTTTACACCCAAAGAATTAAACACACCCTTAGCACCAATGTGTAGCACAATCTAATCTTAATGTGGGCCCTAATACAAGTTGACTATAACTATTTCTATTGCCACAATGCTTAAGGCCTTGTTTAGTTCTAAACTTTTTCTTCAAACTTCCAACTTTTCCATCACATCAAAACTTTTTTACACACATAAACTTTCAACTTTTCCATCACATCGTTCCAATTTAAACCAAACTTCCAAATTTGACGTAAAATAAACACACCCTAAGTTTACATAAGAATAGATGTTGGCCCATTCACACTTGCCAAACCAACCATTTAAGAATAGAGAAGAGAGAGAATAAATTCTTCGATTTCTTTATTCTCTTGTGGTGCACTCTAAACTTATGGTTGTTTTTCTTCACAAATTTTGACAGTTTGACCCTTTGCAAAAACTATTTTTACAAATGAACCGCTGCCAAAACTTATTTCAAATCTGATCCTTTTTGCTCAACGCCAAATCATGTGGCGTTGAACTTAGATACCTCAGCGCCACGTCAGCTGGCATTGAATGCCGTGCCACGGCGGATGGGAGACTAAGTCAGCGTGCCAACGTACATTCAGCGCCATGCTATTTGGCGCTGAGGTGTCTAAATTCAGCGCCACACGATTTGGCGTTAAGCAAAAGGGTCAGATTTAAAATAAGTTTTGGCAGCAGTTCATTTATAAAAATAGTTTTTGCAAAGAGTCAAATTGTCAAAATTTATGGTTTTTCTTGTTGTTGCCTAGTACTAGCTTATTGCCAATGCTATGATGCACTTTAAGGATCTTAAGGTTACACTTTTGCGACATTGTGGTTGCCCTTAGACATATAAAAAATTTTACAGGAAAGTTATTTAAAAAAATCGTGTTAATCTTTTCTTCATTTTTTCTAATACTTAATAAGGTTAATTAATTGTGCACTATACTCCTTGCGTTTAAAAGAAAGGCTCTGTTTAGTTCGTTCGTGTGCCAAAATTTTTGAAGTATACGAATACACATTTAAAGTATTAAACATAGACTAATAATAAAATAAATTATAGATTCCGCCTGTAAACTGTGAGACGAATCTATTAGGACATTCCCAATCCAAGACACTAGACATAGTTTCCATAAACTCTACATCATCAAGAAACTAGTACTAGACACTACTCTTCCAATGCAAACACTACTATTCCATACTTAAATTTAATGCTACTTATCTCACATAATGTCTTGGATGTTGTGTAGAAACCATGTCTCATGCAAGACATGGTTTCCTTCTTTTTCCTCATTTATTCAATTGCCACATCATTTTTCATCCTAGGTGTCAGGGTTATAGATACCACATACCTAATAGTAGTTGACTAAATCTCGGCAGGATCCACTACATACCATGTCCTATACGGAAGAGGAGTTCTGGATAAGGAAAGACAACCAAAGTTCTATATAGAAACGACAAGGACTACTCAGATTGTATCCATATTGGTTTCCCTAGTTCTACTTGGACAAAGGGATACCTATGGGTATAAATACAAGCCCCCTAAGAGGAGAGGGCAGAGGATGAACACCCAACATAATCGACATAGAAGCCACAACATAGAAGCCTACATACGCCAAGACACGCCGTCGGATATCGACTTCAGGGATAAGCACGGCTAGTACCCTACGGTGTCTCCGGATACTGTCAGGAGAGACGAAAGCACTATCTCTGATCTCGTCGGGCACGGATTCGAGGAGAAAGGCTACCCTGCTGTCGACTATGGGTCAGATCGTCAGACCGCCATGTCGACAGCAGTTAGATAGGCTACCTCAAATATTGTACTGGTGTGATTATCATGAATAAGAGCAATACCGGCTTCGGCCAACAGGATGTAGGGTTATTACCTGACAATTCACAGGCCCGAACCTGTATAAAAATCCCTGTCTCCATCTCTTTTACCTCAGTCTCGCGTATACCCTAGTACCGACGATCCCCATACCATGCAAATACCGGAATCGCGACATCAAACGTTGACACTAGGTGACAACTTATTCAATGCTATGGACACCATCCTAGTTATTGGGTTGGGAATGCCCTTAAGCCTAATTAATCCATTATTAGCAAATATTTATTATAGCACCACATTACCAAATTATGGCGTAATTAGGCTCAAAAGATTCGTCTCACGATTTACATGCAAACTGTGCAATTAGGTTTTTTCGTCCACATTTAATGTTTCATGCATGTGTTCAAACATTTGATGTGACGGAAAATTTGAAAGTTTAAAGAAAAAAATTTGAATCTAAACACGGCCAAATACAATCTAGGAAAGGATGTGACCCCTTGATCCCTTCGTTGTAATAGAAGCGCCGGGACACATCCTCAGTACGTTCGTCTCGTTTTACGTCTAAGGAGAGAAGGGCTATGAGGCTGCGTTCGGGACCCCCACGGCATCAACCAAACCGGTGAAATCTTTCGTTGATCAGCTTGGATCGACATACGCATAGCACGTCCTCTGTACTCATATTCATCCTTCTTTCCACAAATTTCATTCGCATGAGAGAGGAAAGACACAAGTGAAATCTGAACAAGAAAATGGATGGATACGTACAAGTTGTTGCTGCTGCTCTGCAACACTCTATCGTGGAATCGCAGTAGATGATGAGCCCCATCACCGATTTCCTTTCTATAATATATTTTACCAAGACAAATTTATTATAAAAATATATTTGTTTACATCTAAATTTGTCACCTATGGATGAAATAGAGGAAAATTGCCAAAGTTTGAAAATTACCGGGTTTCCTTCACAGGGCCGGTCAGACCGCAGGTATATGGGCGGTCTGACCGGCTAGTAGGGCCGGTCTGACCGCAGGTATGTGGGCGGTCAGACCGGCAGGGTCCGAGTCCGAGTCTGTTTTCGTCGGGTCTCGGGTTTCCTTGCTCGGGAAGGCATATTTTGTGTTTTCTTTGGTTTCTATCCCGAGTTGGACGTGGAGAAGGGCCTGTAGAGGGCAAGACCAACCCCTATTTAAGGGACAAGGCCGGTTCATTGTAAAACCCCCGAATACAATCTATTTGAATCGTTCTTTTACTATGTTTTCTATTGAGTAAATTTCACAAAACTACAGATACTTTGATCAAACTATCACAAAACTACAGATTTAAGAATGTATTTCACAAAACTACAGATTTAGAGTTAAATTTATCATGGAACTACAGATTTAAGGTATTATATCACAAAACTATTGATTTAACAACTATTTTATTACAAAACTACACATTTAAAAACTATTTTATCACAAAACTACAAATTTTATAACTTTAAATAAATAATAGTGCTATGATCTAAACTCTAGAATATGTAGTTCTTTGATAACTTAATCACTAAATCTGTAGTTTTGTGATATGGTGCATTAAATCTGTAGTTCCGTGAAAAGTTTAACGCTAAATCTGTAGTTTTGTGATACACATTCTTAAATATATAGTTTTGTGATAATTTGACACAAGTATATGTAGTTTTGTGAAATTTACTCTTTTCTATTTTACCCTAGTTTAGTTCATCTTTGTTGGTTTGCGCCGTAAACCGTCCACCGCCGCTGCGAGAGTGCGACACCTCTTTGTAGGTTTATCCTGAAAACCTTCCGTTTTGCTCACGAGACGGGTAGTTATCCTCATATCGATCTAAATCGGTCTAGAGGCTGATTTTGATCTCTAAATTGGCTCCGCTAGCCGGTTTAACTTTTCTTTTTGCAAAACCCATCTTGATTTGGCCTTTTGGCTAGATCGAGGTGGTTGGCGACTCCATATCACCGCAAGGCGTTTAGGTGTTGCGATCGTGCTTATCGACTTGTCACAAAAAGTTGCTAACAATATTTAATAATTATTTTAATAGACCTAATTTGATAATGTAAGTATTACTATATTTGTCTGTAAACTTAGTTAAATTTGAAGCGGTTTAACTTTGACCAAAGTTAAAACATCCTAGAACCTAAAACATAGGGAATACTATTAAATCCAAATAACACTTTCAAAGAATTCAAAGAGCAATTTAGTAGGATTCAAATCCTACATAAATTTTACTAGAGTAAATTACACTCACGGTACATGAACTTGCGTGGTGGATGCAAATAGGTACAACAAGTTGCAAAGTGCTTATTTCAGTACAATAACTCGTCTATATTGTGCGAATTGGACAAAAATGATCCAAACAAGCAAAATTGTTAGAACTTAGCATGTACTGATGAGGTAGCAGTTTAATTTACATACTTATTATGTTTTGGAGATCTTATTTGCAATCCAAATAAAAAGAGAAATTAGTGATGCAAAAGTTTGTTTCATTTCATTTCTGAGGAATTTTCGTTCCTTCATAAGTCATCTTATGTTTATTTATATCTTTAGGGCCAAGACAAAATCTGGCGTGGCATAGTGCAAGTAACACTAGGAAATTCATTTTAATTTCTATGTCTAGAATTTCCATTTTATTGAAAGTTTATTTTCATGACCGGACATGTTTAATTGTTTTGGTTCTTTTATTAATCTAAATCTTAAAAATATCATACGGATAATAACAACACATTTTGTATCTTTAAATTTTTATGTGTAATAAAAATTACTTATCATTATGCGTCAGGCTAGATCAATTTTGCTTGTGTGGATCGTTTTGACCTAGGTTCGCACGGACTAGCAAAGTTATTGTACCGAAATAAGCAATTTGCAAGTTGTTGTTCCTATTTATACCCACTACACAAGTTCATATACCATGAACGTAGTTTACTCATTTTACTACTTAGTCCTTTGATACAAACGATTGTAGTCTTCTAAATCTTATAAAATTCATGTGAAATGACTCATTATTACATAGATTTTGATGGAAAATTAGCATAACTTCAAATTTTTTAAAAGCATTCATTTGAGTTTTTCTCCCTCATCCAATTCGACAATTATATCAAAATCCTTTTTTTTCTATTCCTACGTTTTTTGCTGCTAGTAAGTTTTAAAAGGGGTCTTAGCCACACACACCGTCATTAGTTGTGCCGTAGTTACTGCAATCGAGTTTAAACGCGCCATCGCACACATATAAAATGCCATATATGCATCCACTCCTCGTCTCCTCCGGTTTCATCACTCGCGATCGATCACGTTTTCAAAACGACTCACGAGACCAAAACCGCGCCCGCGCCGGAAATGGCCAGGATCGCCGCCGTCGCCGCGACTCTTCTCCTCGCCGCCGCCGTCGCCGCGACAACCTTGCCGACGACGTCGCCGGCGCGCGGCATCCGCCTTCTGGAGGGAGGAAGATCAAGCCCCGCCGCCGCCGTCGACGACGAGGAGGTCGCGACCGCGGCCGTGGCCCCGACGTCGGCGGGCGCCGCCTCGGAGGCCCCCTTGTCGCTGATGTGGTGGCTGGTCATGGCGCTTCGTGACGGAGGCAGCGCCGCCGCCATGTCCGAGGGAGCGGCGGCCGCCGCGCCGTCGCCGGCAGAGATGTACGGTGACGAACTAGGCGACCTCGAGAACAAGGTGCCGGTGATAGGGCCGTAGACGAAGGGCGTATCGTACGGCCGGGATGATGCTGCCGCGAGTTAATTTATACGTTTCAATGTTCACTGCTCCCTCCGTCCCATTTTCACGCCTAACTTTAATCGTCTGTTTTTTTATAATTTATATCTTTATTGTTATGAGATGATAAAACATGAATAGTATTTTATGTGTGACTTATATTTTTAATTTTTTTAAAAAAATTGAATAAGATGAATGGTTAAAGTTGTACGCGGAAAATTATGGCTGCATTCAAAATGAAATGGGGGAGTATGAAGCAAGAGCGATCATTAGGCTGCTAATTAACGTACGTTTCAGTATTTAATTTGTAAACGGACGTGCTAACTAAACATATAAACTTTGTTACCGTAATAATATATTAGTTGACGTTTATACATTTGTGTAGCTCTAAATTTGCCTATTCTTTTTTCTTGTTTTCAATTTGTTCTTCACTTCTTCTGCTTCAGTTTTGGACTTCAAATATGATCAGATGCATGCAATTGGATACGTAATTAACCAATTTTGATCCAGTAAACAAGCATTTATTACTTTTCTAATTGAGAGTTACGGAAAGCATTTAAACGCGTAATCGAGCTCTAAATAATGTTGAGTATCGTTTCTTTCTGAGGTTTTAAATATATGCAACGTAACGCATAATGACCTGGATAATTAACGGTGCTAGTATTTTGATCAAACGCTTAAACCTAACGATTCTTAAAAATAATTCATCCCATCAAAGTATCTCTCTGAAAAGAAAAATAATATCAAGCTTATCTAGCTAATGAAAAATAATAACTTTGATTAAGCTTTTTTTAAAAAATTAATGGTAGTCTACTCTACTCTACCTACAAACAGTCCTAACGGGATTTTTTTTTTCATTTTAATTTTTTAATATTTACAGAAATATTATACCGACGAAAATATTTACAGAAATAGACCCTGCCATCCAAGTATAGAGCAGCAAGGTGACATGGCACACGGCGCCGTGTGCGTATTTTGCGCTGAGGTCCCTTGCTGTTAAATGCAGTTTTTGCCTGCTCAGCGGCCTCCCCGAGGGCGGTAGGGTATATTTCTGTAAATATTTTCGTCAGTATAATATTTCTGTAAATATTAAAAATAAAAATTTTAAAATGAAAAAAAATTCGTCCTAACGGAAGCAGAAGCCCACTAGATTAGCTAGAACACCCGGCCCATGGGCTTGGCCTACCCACTTGATATTCCAGGCCCATTAAGCCCAACCCAGCGAAGCGAAACATATCCCACCCACCCCACCGTCTCTCTCCATTTGGACTCCGATTCCACGCCGACGTCGCCGCCTGATCGTCTCCGGCGCCGGCGATCCCAACCGCCGCAACCACCGCCTCTCCCTCCTCCTCCTCCTCCGGTAGGTGCTCGCGGCCGCTCGACGGCCACGCACGTGCTCGTGTCTCGCTGTCCCGTCCGCCGCCTCTTCTCCACTCCCCCACGCTTCCGCTCCAGATCTGCCTCTCCGCCCGCCCGGATCTAGCCACCGGTTCGCCGGCGCCGCCGCTCGGGAGCTGAACCGTGTGGCCGAGTGGCGACCTCTCCTACCGCGTAGCCATGGTAAGATCCGTTCATTCTAGCCGGTTTCGTGGTCTGTGTAGCGAGCGCTGTGTTTGCTTGCGCGGGGGGAGGAGGATGATCTCGGAGGAGATTAGTGGTAGGAATGGATCTAGTGTTGGGACTGAGATGGATGAACTTTCTGCCATTTGCTGTTGTTGGTCTTCTGCAGATCAATTTCGTGCTCCTGATCAGCCGCCAGGGCAAGGTGAGGCTTACCAAGTGGTACTCGCCTTACACCCAGAAGGAGAGGACTAAGGTCAGCATCCTGTACTGAATTCTGTACCAACACTGATCATATGATGCTGTTGCTGTTTCTCTGCTCTTTGAGCATCACTAGCGGTGGCTGTTGCTTCTGTTCAATAGTTAGACGATATGCTTTGTAGTTCGTGTGATCCATGTGCCGTGGCAGGGTTTGCAACTTAGGCTGTTTTTGCTTAAATGTACACTAATTAAACAAGCATATTATTCTGTTCTAGGATCTGTCTGTATTTAGCACCCATGTTTCAGTGGACCTTATGATGATGATGATTCTTGTCTCATGCTCAAAGGCACGGTATTGGTTCTTTTTTGGTTCCACTTGTGGGTTTAATGTTTGCGGAAACCCGAAAGATCTGTTCTGAGCCCATGAATAACACTGTAGGTGCCCACTGAACATTCTTGACAGAATACACAAAGCCTCTTCATTTTATTATTCTTGGGTTTGCAGTGCCCAATTGCTTATGTTCTGTTGGTGAGCTGCACTGTACTGTTTATCTTGTATGTAATTTTCTACACTTGTTGAAAAGGTTATCCGTGAGCTCAGTGGGCTCATTCTAACACGCGGGCCAAAACTCTGCAACTTTGTTGAGTGGAAGGGTTACAAGGTTGTGTACAGAAGGTATGATTCCAGCATGTCATTGGTGTTCTATTGTTTGACTAATCGGTTATGTTGCTTCGTGGTATCTTCTAAATTAGCTATTTTATGTTCTGTTTATAATTATGGTGGCAAGGTATGCGAGCCTGTATTTCTGCATGTGCATTGATGCTGAGGACAATGAGCTCGAGGTCCTTGAAATTATCCATCACTTCGTTGAAGTACTGGACCGATATTTTGGCAGCGTGAGTGCTTTGATGCTGTTTATCATGTAGCTTCTCTTTCATTTGCTTGTTGTACTGCTGTTTTGAGTCCTTGTTTCAACCTCATTAGGTATGCGAGCTGGATTTGATATTCAATTTCCACAAGGTAATATCTTTTGGTTCTATTGAAGTTGCTACTACAGAGGATCTAGGATTGGAATTTACATGATTCTTCTTGCTAGTCTATTGTCATGTTTACAGGACTCGTGTTCATGATTTTCAATGATTCATTTTTGCAGGCCTACTACATACTTGATGAAATTCTCATCGCTGGTGAGCTTCAAGAATCTAGCAAGAAAAATGTTGCAAGACTAATTGCTGCACAGGTACAATTTCTGACCATAGCTAACCTAAACTCCGTATTTTTCCTGTTTCCATGGCTATGGAAAAGCATATGGTTTGGGTGGTAGAATATATCTGATCTTTTCTGTCTTCAATTTAGATCTGTTTTTTTTTTGTTTCATATGACTTCTTCATCTAAAAGCTCTTTCGTTTCTACTTGACCTTTTTCTCTTTTCTCTTTACATCTAATTTAAGTTTAACATGTGTACCAAGCTATGAACCAACTTGCAAGTCCTACTTTGTTGTCCATGATGCACACACCATGTACAAGAAGAAAGAACTATGTCCTTTAGAAAAGTTTGTAGTTCTATTTTCTCCTAACAATTGCTTCCCAATTCAACAGGATTCATTGGTAGAGGCAGCTAAAGAGGAAGCTAGCTCTATAAGCAACATCATTGCCCAGGCTACAAAATAAAATTCTACTCCAGTCTGATGTTTGCTCTCTTTTGTTGTGTTATATTGGTAAATGCAATGTACTAGTCCATTTGGTCTGTTCAGTTTTCTAAGATACGTCTTTCAAGGTGCCAGGATTAAGAATGAACATGATGTAACTACACTGTATCCGCTATTTTGAACCGAAGTCGGATTTTCTAAGAGAAAATGTGCATGAGAGTTGATCATGGAGAGTGCATTATCTTGAGCAGTTGTGATTATTCCACTTATTGTTCGCCTTCTGTATTGCAATGCGTGTAAACATCAGTTATCAACGTCCCTGATAGCTTTATATTACATGCAACACCTGGGTAAGATGAAATAGAGCTTAGGTTGTACCTTGCTGTTGGCACATGTGAATGTGTTTGTGAACACTCATTGATTGTATACTGGTATATGTGCATCCTGAATATCCTTTTCACTTATCCACCACATTGCCCGTTCAGTTGCTCTCTGCATGCTCACTTCAAATTGGAATTCACTTCTTCACCCACTATTCCCCTAACCCAAGGAAAATGTCACACTTTCATTCGTTTTCACTTCTCGGGGCTTGTTTGCCTCTATAAACACCTGCACTATTGTTTCCTTTCTTTTCTTTCTTGATGATCTTTAGCCTCTGATATCAACGAGAAGTTGTGACCTACCGACTCTGAGTGAGCAAGAAAAATAGAGTGAGCATGGGAGCCGTTGGGAGAGCAAGCATTAGGACATCAACATATCAAAGCTACCGTTCACTTGTCTTTGCATGCAGAGAGTGGAAACTTTGGGCAAAGATGCCTTGCACTAGAGGCAAGCCAGCTACACTGTGTGACTGATAATGTTGAAGATGAGACAACTCATCCACACCGAGTAGTTGATCAGGTTGAACATGAGAGACGGCCTTGCTGCCTCCAGTGTGGATCATGGCGACCCTGATGTTGCATACTAGAACAATAGGCCGCAGTTCGATTCCCCGCGTTGCCCACAAGGCCTGGGCAACGCCGATGCTACATACTAGTCGCACGATTGGAAGCATTGGCTGCTCGAGGAGTCGGCGCTGCCCTCGTACCCATTCTTATCGACCCCTTTAATTGTTCTAATTTTGGAGTGTTCATGCAAAGTTTGATTCTCGGTTGGTAGTGACAATCCTCCTGTACGGTGTCCTATCTTGTCAGATGTCTTACTCAAATTTAATATTGCCATCTTATATAGTATTGGTTATATTGGATCTTTGAACTTTTTTCTTGAGTTTAATACAAATCCCTTTGTCAATCAATATTAACTAAAAGCCATATGCATATTAATAGACTATAAACACAGTTAGTTTTCACATTTTAACGACCTATGTCAATGTCAATCATTTTGCACTATAGAATAATCTTGTATATAAGGTAAGAATTCGAGGGTTTGAAAGGTATCAACCTTTGCTAGCTTCCTCTCCATTGTCAATTTGTCAGTATCAATGCTCAAAAGTTGACAGCATCCATCCACAGTACGACGCTGCATGCCTCTCCTCAGTTCTTGATTCTAGGCTACCTGATAACAACATAATCCTCTCTCTCGATCTCGATGTTGTGGCTTCAAAAAGGAAAGATGATTTTTGAGAATGGAAGGCATCGAGAGAACACTTGCAATTATAGCAAATAAGAGATGTTGTAACTATGTCGTTCTTGGACTTTGATACTACTTGTGAATGGCTGTGGCCCTCCATCGCACGACCATTCTCTCTACATTTGTTTTCTTTGCTTCTCACCAGCTCCGATATTTCTTAAAGAGTTAATTTTGATTTTTTTGCTGTAATTTATTTTTCATCATTAGCTTTTAAATTGCTATGAACACATATATAAAAGTTCTTTCAAAAAATTATTTTGGTAGCTAATAAACGATGTAGGTGAAATGATAGCACTTGCATGTGGTTTGAACTCCAATGTCCCTTCAATTCTCATGAGGCTCACATGTCAAACTTGTGCATCTAAAACAGGTTCAGTTGGCCGGGAACATATCTTATGCACACAACTAACAAATATCACCGAAAATATTTAGAAAATATTGTGCATATACTTCCAATATTGTTACACATATGTGTAAAATCTTAACCTCAAATCCATTATATTTTAACCTAAAAAATAAATATTATAAGTCCATCAGAATTTATCTTTTTTCCCTCTTTATATAGGATGAATTTGATGATGGGACTTCACACTTAGATGTAATATTATTGAAAGCACATGCATAACATTTTTTTAATTTTTAGTGATATTTTTTAGTTTTTTTAAACTAAACTGGCATGAGAACTGCCAATTATATTTCATTAAACAGAGTAAAAACCCACGGTCTACAGAAAAAGAAAAACAACCTCTCGACGAGTAGAGACTCGCCGAGTCCTTTATCCGCGGCCGGTACAACCATACAACACACGGAGCTCCACACAACTCTAGCCAAACTATCAACGAAACAATGGCGGAATCCAACAACGAATATCGACGTCGAGATGCTGAAGAAGCGGCACACAACGTTGACGTCACAAGGCACGTGTCATCGTTGCCGAGCTTGCCGCCCAACGACCGAGCAGCTCCGACTCCACGGTGATCACGACATCATTGGAGGCACCACCAAACCGAGCAAAGCAACACCAAGCTCACACTTTGGACATCAACCAAGCCCCTGAAGCGCCAAAACATGCACTGGCAACACCCACATCCCTAGAGAGAAACTGCAGATGTTATCATTGTCAAGCTTCGTTGCACCCCAACGACATAGTAGTTCCGACTCTACCCGATAGAGACAACCGAAGAAGTTGGATGCCACCAATACAAGAAATGAGCCAAGAAGGAGAAGGCCTCACCAAACACCTAGGCATCCAATGCATCGAGCTGACACAGGAGTCCACCAACAGTAAACGATGCATGGGTAAGGTTCTCCAAGACGATGCCCCCAAGAAGGATATGACATGAAACGCCACCACCGTCCGTCCGGAAACCGGATTATAGTTTTCAACTGGAGATTGGTAGCGGTGAAGAAAACGCCATAACGACGCCTTCAAAACGGGAACAATGCCAAAGGTGTCGCCGTCGTCATGCCAGCCAAAGGCTAAGCAAGGCTTTCGCCAATGATTTCCATCCAGAGCCACTACCGACCCACACAACAACCGTCGCCGAACCACCACATAATCTCTTTAGCCATCAGTTAGACCAGTTCACCACCCCACGGCTCAGGTAGACTCACAGGCCTGCTCCCGCACGTTGCCATGGCATTGCCATCCTCTGCACAAGCCGCCGGGTCCACCCTCTCCTGGAGCTCCCCATGGCCAAGACAAGATCTGGCCATAGGAGAGGAGGGGCTCCACGAAGAGTGGTTTGCTCAGCTAGCTGGGAAGACGGGACACCACCACCGCCAACCGCTTCCCCGCGCACACCACCAGGCCAGAGAGAGGCAGCTCCTCCCCCATGCGCCCTTGACGCACGCCGCTGAGCTAGGGGTGACAACTCCTCCCCTCGCCGCCGCGGTCCCCGCTGCTCGATCCTCGGGCCACCGCCTCCACGTGGCCCTCACGCCGCGGCAGCCGCCGCCACCTCCGCGCGGCCCTTGCGCCGCGGCCACTGCCTCTGAGCGGCCCTCTCACCGCCGCCTCCGCCACCGCGCCGCGCCACTACCGACCCGCGCGGCTCAGCCCAGATCCAGCCAAGGGGGACCGAATTCGAACTCGACAGCGTCGGATCTAGCCATCGTCACCAGGGCCGCGCTCTCGTCCTCCGGTCTCGTCGGCGCCCCAACCGGTTGACCATGAGTGAGGGAGAAGGGGGAGTCCCGCCGTCGCCGTCTTTGCAGCTGCCCGGCTTGGCAGCGTGGCGGGGGAGAGGAGGGGAAGGGAGGGGGCGACGGCGAGGTTACGCCACCAACGTAACCTAATTGAGTTCGGATATTTTTTAGTTGGTGTGTATGGTATATACACGTGAAGCCTTGTGTGCATATGATACGTTTTCCCAGTTAATCAGCTCCACACAAACGAGCTTGACTAGATACTAAACGGAACCAAACGTGCACCCCATGTTCAACTAAGGTCGGCATATATGTAGAACCTTTTCAAGTTCTGAGTTTCTTCTTTCCTTTTAGCTAAGTTTTCATCAATACTTAGCTCCGGTGGCAGATTGGTGAAGCACATGAACAAAAAATTTAATTTTACCCCGGTCTTTGGAGGGTAGCAAAGTACCTAATTGAGTATGCAAAACACAATCTGAACTCTCTGAAAAATATGTGTGATCTTTTTGTTGTCCTAAATTTGTCCCATAGAACATGACGTGATCTTGTTGTTGTCCTAAATTTGTCCCATAGAACATGACACAACAATATCATTGAGCGTATTAATTAGCACCTAGGAACTTGGAAGAGACTACGCTAATCTTAGTTACACACACTCGAGAAGGTTGCAGCAGCTTATACACACTGTATTAAGCTGCGACATGATATATTCCCTTTTTCCCTGGAAACTACGAATTCCCTAGAAGCTCAACGAGTGTTGGGCTTGGCTGTCATGTTTCCGCCGCCTTTGCTAGCTTAGGTTAGTTGTTGAGTGTTATTGTAGTTGTGATTTTGTCCAGTTTTTCTTAATGAACTTTGTACGGTAAGATTTGGTCTCGTTTCTTTTTAAAATGGACACCTTCTTATTTATATAAAACATTGGCAACGACCTTACCATTCGGGAAGGAAAAAAAACCAATTAATCAATCCCTACAACACAAGAATTAGGTAGATGTATTTGGGAACACTCATTGATTTATATGTACATTCTGCTTTTTTATTTCCCCTCTTCCATCTTCCCCATTGCCCATTCAATTGCCATCTGCCTGATCATGAGAGGGAATTTACTTCTTCAACTGCTAGACCCCTGACCTGATGAACTCCTTTATAAACACAAGCTTGTAGCTTCCCTCTTTCTCGACGACCCTACTCTGAGTGAGAAAGAAATTAAACAGGGACAAACCATCGCGACTTATGAGTATGGAAGGCGTCAGGAGAGCAAGCCCTTGAAAACCAATCAATTGGAGCTATCCTGTGCAGATTTTTGCATGCATCTTGATGAGCCATCTCAAAGAAGAAGTGCAGTTTGGCGTGCTAATCTTGTTCATCTTGATCCACGGAGCTAGCCTAACAACGGTGGTCTTGGCAGGATTAGCCTTCGCCGAGTTGGTCGTCTCACAGTTGATCTCGGCAGCCTAGCAGTGTCCTTCAACCACGCTCGGACGCAAGCACGGTAAGCAGAAAGGCGAGGCTGCGCGGGCGTTCGTTCCCGCCATAAAGCTTCTCTCCATGGTTTCTGGCTTGCTGGCTCTTCGTCCCTCTCGTGTGTTCTTAGGCTGCTTGTGCTTAAATGTACATTTGTAATTTATTAACAAGTGGGGGTGGATGATGAGTTCTTCTTCTACCAGAAATTTTATTTTCATTCTTGTTCTCTGCATATTATTCAGTAATAGGATCCTGACCCCAGCTCCTAATCTAAACTCTGTATTTTTCACTGTTTGCCTGACTAGTGAATTGGAGAGCTGTGGACTGTGGTTGGGATGGTAGAGTGTCTGATCTTTTTCTGTCATTAATGGACCTCTGGTTTCTTTTCATAATGAGATAGAAGTGTTTGTTTGTGCCCTTAAATGTTAGGAGAAACATATCGTGCTTTCATCATCTAAAACCTCACTTGCTGCTACTTGAACATTTTAAGAGTTGAAGTGGGAACTTAGGTTGGTACATGCAGATGTGTTTGTGAGCACTCATTGATATATTGGTGGTATATATATGTGCATCCTGAATATCCTTTTCACCCACATTGCTCATTCAATTGCCCCTCTGCATATATATACACACTTTAAATTGGAATTCACTTCTTCACCCACTACTACTCCCCTAAGCCAATGAATTCGTTCCCATTTCTCTGGCCTTTATTCGCCTTTATAAACACCTGCCCTCTTGCTTCCCTTCTATCCGGATAAAAATCCTTACTCCTGATGCCAATGAGAGGTTGTGTGTCCTATCGACTCCAATTGAGCAAGAAAGACGGAGATCGAGTAGAGCTAGTGACTGAGCATGAGAGGCGTTGGGAGAGCAAGCACTATAAGGTCAATACTCTGAAGCTATCGTGAGCAATAATGATGTGTTTGCGTGCGCTTTGCTAAATTAAAGCTGTGGGCAAGAACTTCTTGAACGAGAGGTAGCTACAGCGTGTGGTTGATCAAGTTACTCTAGAGAGACGGCATGGCTGCCGCCCGTATAGTTGGCTTGGTGTACCTACGCCCATACACCGGCAGTGTTTTCTTGCTCATGGGCAGCTTCAGTGCTGTTTCTTCTACCTAGAGTACTCTTAGGAGCCAAAACTTTAATTAGACAAGTTAGGCCATTTTGACTTTATGTAGTCAAATTAATCTCTCTAAGTTTAACATGTTTACATAAAACATCACAGCATTTTCAATACCAAATAAACATACTATATATCAAAATATATTCAATATTTGGTTTTAATTTGGTGTTATAAGAGTTGTTACGTTTCTCCGTAAAATCGATCAAATTTATAGAAGTTTAATTTATAATAAAAAATCAAAGTGTTTTGTAATATGAAACAGACGGAGTACTAGAATTTTCATGCGTAGTTTGACCTTTTTCACGATATGTTTGCCATCTTATATTGTGGTGATACTGTATCTTGACTTTTTCTTGAGCTTGGTATACTGTCCCCTTTGTCAATTGTTAATCGATATAATTAAAAATCATATGCATGCATACACCATATCAATAGATCGTCGTACAAATAACTGAAGGTCAAGGGTCTGATCGAATCAGTTTAGAGTTCTATATTGATTTGCAAAATCTCACTTGGACACACGTTGTGTTCATGAGTGCTAGCTAATGTTTTTTCCTCCATTTTTTTTTTCCGGAGAACTCCATTTTCTTCCCCTTACTTTGGCTGTGTTCGGCAGTGGCTGTTGCCATCCTCTACTCCTCGTTTTCCGTGCGCACGTTTTTCAAACTGCTAAACAGTGTGTTTTTTGCAAAAAATTTCTATACGAAAGTTGCTTAAAAAATATTGATCCATTTTTAAGAAAAAAAACTAATATTTAATTAATCACGTGTTAATGGACCGTTCTGTTTTCCGCGCACACTATCCCCGTTGGGAACCTCTAGTAGCGAACAGATAGCATGGAGTTTATTATCTCACCCCTCCATGCATGCACTCCTCTACGCCATGACCAGTGTGTGTTTATTCTGAATATTTTTTTTCTACCTTTTTCACCACTGCCCAATGCCCACTTCGTTTACCTTATGCTACTGTTTTACTTAAAATGCAATTTACTTCTTCACCCGCTACTACTTTAACCCTCTATATATCCTGAGTAGAGCCTCGCTACGGTGCTCTCCACTAATAGTAGAAAACAGTTTGAACCGTTGATCTTATTTGAGCTAAAGATTCAAAACTATTTATACTACCACCCAATTAGCGATAGTAGAAACATAAAGGGGTATTATTGTCTAAAAGAAATAAGTGTGAAAAGATATAATCGTTATTAGCAGTGACTAAACTTTTTTCCCTCTTTTTTAGCTTTCTCGATGAAATACTACTTGCCAACCCAGCTGCTACCCTTCTTTCTCGATGATCCTTATATTAGCTTCATGTCAGTGAGAAGTAGCAAGCTAGCTATCTACCCAAGAAAACATATAGAAGAGTGTGTGAGAATGGAAGGCATTGGGAGAGCCAACATTAGGAGATTAACAAGTCCGAGCTATACTGTGCACATGTTATCATGCTCGTCCCAGATATTCTGGGCAACAATTCTTCGAATTCGCAACAGTCCAGCGTCCAGGGGGAGATAATCAGGGTGTTAACGGCCTGGCTGCCTCGTATAGCCTCACCAGCCTGAGAATTGCATGCCTGGGCTGGGTTGATCAGGCTTCGTGTGCACCTGGCGGCGCATTTCCCTGATTTTTTCATGCCTCACCTAACCTATTCACTGTATTTTCCTGTTTTTCTGACCAGTGAAGATCAGCATGTGGTTCTTGATGGGAGAATTCATCTGATCTTTTGCATATGTTGTGTACCTTTCGGTTGGCTGGTTATTTCATATGGTTCAGTAGAGGTGTTTGTGCCCTGGAATGTCAGGAGGAGCATCATGATTCAAAATCTCATTGTTTTTACTTGTTTCTTTTTTCTTGTTTTAATCTAATTTAAGTTTAACACTCGTACGAAACTACCAATAAATTTGCAAAACCTACTTTGTGGTCCATGATGCACACACCATGTACCATATTCTGGAATAATTAATATGCTACATCTATTTTGTCCTAACAATTTGCTTTCTGAATTTAATAGGATTCATTGGTAGAGGCAGCTAAAGAGGAAGCTAAATTAAATTATTGCGCATGCTACTAAATAAAATTATACTCCAGAGTCTGATGTTTGCTTTATTTTGGTTTGTTGTTATATTGGTAAATGTAATGTGCTAGTCAATTTGGTCTGTTCTGTTAACTATTTTCGTTGCGATAGGTTTAAGAAGGAACATGATGTGTAACTAAATTGTATCTTTTACTTTCAACTGAAAGCAGACTTTCTAAGGGAAAATGTGCATGAAAATGGTTCATGGAGTGTTGCAAAAATTAGGGGGTTGCTAATTCGTGCATACGCGCCAGCAATGGAGTTGGCGCGCAAGTTGGCGGCCCCTCCTCCTACGCGCGTGTTTTCTTTTTTCTTTTTCTTTTTCCAATTTTGGCACCTCCCTTACCTTAGCGTGTTTTTCTCAATTTTTTTCCCGCTGTTTCTTTCCGATATTTTTAATCTTTCGCACACGTATTTTCAAATGTAGAATTGAAAATTTTTAAATCTTGACTTGAAAGTTTTTCAATCTTAATTGATAGTTTCAAATATTGAGTTGAAAGTTTTTCTAATTTGAGATAAAAGTCGAAAAAAATTGATTCGAAAATTTAAATTTTGAGTTGAAAGCTTTTCTAGTTTCAGATGAAAAGTTGAAAATTTTTAAAATTTGACTTAAAAATTAAATTTTGAGTTGAAAGTTTTAAAATATTAGATTGAAAAATTTCAAATCTGGGTTAAAAGTTTTCAAAAGTTGACTTGAAAGTTTTGAAAATTTGAGTTGTAAGTTTTCAAATATGAATTTAAAGTTTCAAATTTTGTGTTGAAAATTTCAAATTTAGAGACATGTTTAAAAATTGAGTTAGAAAGTTTTAAATTGTAGATGTACTCACACGCTAATTATGGCGCTAACCACGTGGAGGGCGTGGAGGGTGATGTGTGCATGTGTGGGCAGTGGGCCTGCGCATCCGAAACGCGCGCGTGGTGGCTTGACGCGCGCAACAGCAATCCTGGCAAAACCATGATCTGCTTATACCACTCAATTGTGCTCTTTGTATTGCAATGCCTGCAGATGTTGCCACTTGTTACTCCCTCCATTTTTTTTTTTGACATTGGTTAGTTCAAAATTGAACTAATCAATGTCATACATTAATTTGTGCAAGGAGGTAGTACTTGTTAGTGTTCTTGTGATAGCTTTGTTAGTGTATTGGGAATGCAAATTTTCATCCCTCGAGAGGACATCCCTCGTTGTTTGCATGTCATCTAAATAGCTATTAAAAAATAAAAAAATTGACAATAATTAATTCAACCCTCTATATCATCACAATAAAAAGAATGTTAGTCTGAGACGATCATAACTCCTATGACTTGTATATAACTTTGCTTTCCTGCTCTATCAATATATAAGGCAATCTTCTTGACTTTCCCTAAAGAAACAATAAAAGAAAATTTGGGTGATAAAGAGACACCATCTCTTGTCCTGCTGCTTCTTTTCATTTTACTTATGTACCTCTTCTGACGGGCTATACCTTGTCTGGTATACACGTCGACGGTTGTTACTCCTACAATTCTATGTACCACCTCTTGCTCTTGAGCTATGAGCTATGTTGGGGTTGGGAGGCATCGGGAGAGCCTGGTCCATCCAACTGCTGCACATCGCCACCGTGCGGAAGTGACCAAGAGTTTGCTTCAATACATTCGGCCGGCTGAGAGAATTCTTCCTGGCTAAATGTATTTGCCTTTGTAGTTCGACTGATGATACCATGGAGCTCTACTTATTTGCACCTTCAGCAAAATGGAAATACCGGACCAAGTGTGCACGGGGCCATTCCCGAGTTCTGGGACTATCACACTCCGGGCCCGGGTGTTCTTCTCCCAGTCTTTCACCGCTCGATCGAGCATTTCTTAATTATTGCTTAATTAGGACGTACCTAATTAGGCGTTGCTAAGTAGCTTAATTTCAGTTTCATTTCTCTGTGAAGTCTTCAAATGATTCTGATTGACATATGTGACTCAACTTGCACATTTGCAAGAGGAAATTAAGGAAGGGAAAAATTAACTCAATTCGTTGTGAAATGGTGTGCAATTAAGATCTCCGTAGTTATACAAAGTGACTCGATTGCCTTCATAAGCATCAACCCGGCCTATTGCTTCCTTTCTTTCTCGATGATCCTTAGCCCGACACGTCAATGAGATCATCAGAAGTCTGAAGCTATATATCAACTCGATCGGAGTGAGCAAGAAAACACATAGAAAAGTGTTGCTGACTCGTGAGTATGTACATAGGCATGCATAGAAGGCATCGGGAGAGCAAGCACTTGCAACGCAACAAGTTCAGGATGTCCCCTGCACGCATTGGCAAGCTTGCCCGGAAGAGTCCGTGCTACGTTGTTCTGAGTCGCGATAGCGCAACGCCACAGGGGAGGGGAGCCGATCACGGCGAACACGGTGGCCTGGTAGCGTGGCTGGGCTGATGAGCGCACGTGTTCCTGGCTCGTTTCCTCATTTCGGCGACTAAGCCAGCCCTAGCGCATCACCTGGGCTTGACGGGAAATGACACCGGGCCGATCGGGGTGGGTAGAAATGCGCTGTGGCAAGAGATGTGTTTTTCTATAAGAGATGTGTGGATTTAATATTGAGGTCCCATACAAGGAGCGGATCTAGAAGAAGATTTAAGAGGGACTCATCTCCTTTTTCCTTCTTCAATCTCCTTACTCTTTATTTTCTTCCTATTCTTTCCCTTTTATCTCCCCCTTCTAGCAATGGTGATCCAGCGGTGTAGGGGGGACTTCACCCACGCTGGATCCGCCTCTGGTCCCATGTTTGATCCCCATTTCGTTCCCAATTTCTCCATAGGAAAACGTTCCAAATCTCTCCCTCTTTTTTTTATAGGAGTAACTAATTTTTGATTTTTAATCCATGCAGCATATATTCTTTTTATCTTTTCTACTCCGTTGATTTATATATATTATTCACGAAAATTTGTCATGGGTATTGCAAATCACAGTGCTTGTAAATGATGTCAGATTGTCATCAGTTATGAGTTTCCCTTGATAACTTTTATTTTTACACTCAAGAACTGGTTAACTGGTTAAGATTTTCGAGCATTGTCCATATTCATATAAATGTTAATGAATCTAGGCATAAATATATATCTAGATTCATTAACATATACTCCCTCATTCCCTAAATATTTGACGCCATTGACTTTTTAAAATATGTTTGGCCGTTCGTCTTATTCAAAAAACTTTTGTGAAATATGTAAAACTATATGTATACATAAAAGTATATTTAACAATAAATTAAATGGTAGGAAAAGAATTAATAATTGCTTAAATTTTTTGAATAAGACAAACGGTCAAACATATTTAAAAAAGTCAACGGCGTCAAACATTTAAGGATGAAGGGAGTATATATAAATATGGGCAATGCTAGAAAATCTTATAATATGAAATGGAGGAAGTAGCAATTTGCAGTCCTTGAGAATGTACCATGAGATACCAATTTTTCCATTATAAATTTAGTATCCCTTGATATCTAGATACTATGAGATACCAAATATACAATAGAAAAAAAATATTACCTCATGTTATCTCCTCAATTACCGTACCGTAAAAAAAATGCTCATTGAAAAAGTTTCCTCCACTGATCCTGTTACCTGTTGCCCTGTTAGCAGTAGCAGTGATGTGTTTGTACGCGAGCACTCATTGATTGGTACTGTTTTTCTTTCTTTTCTTTTTCTTGGCCCTCTTCCAATTTCCCAATAATGGCTCGTACGTTCAGCTGCCCTTTGCCTGTACTGTAGGCACTTCTACTGGAAATCACTTCTTCTCGCCAACTGCATGCTCTCTCCTATATAAATGCCACCTTTGATAATTATTCATTCATAGGACTCATCGGCCTTTATAAACACTCACCCCTGTCGTCTCCCTTCTTTCTCTATGATCCTCATAGCTTGGTTTAATACGAACTCCTGAGTGAGAAGAAACAGATGGTTAAACATGATTTGATCTCATTGACGAGTTGTGACTTGTGACAGCTAGTGATCAGTATGCATGGGAGGTGTCGCACTACTAGAAAAATCATTTGTTGTCACGAAAAAAATCGTGGCATCAATACTAAAATTGTGGCAATAGATATATGTTACCACAATTGTAAAATCGTTGCTAGCCGTGGTAATAAACAGCATGGTAATAGGTTATTGCAACGATTTTTATTTTGTGGTAATAAATTTAGATGTTGCTACGGAATGAATGTGGCACAAAGTCATATTACAACACTTCACATCGTTGTAATAAAAATTATTGCCACCACTCCATATGTAGCATTAGTTTTACGTACCAAATTAAAATTTCAAATATTAATCTATCATCCTATCTATTTATCTAGATATCTTTTTTATTTTGTGTCTTCGCTAGGATTTGAACCCAAGACCTGTCCTTCAGGTGTGCTCTCCTTTATCAACTCACCTACGCATCAATTCTATTGGAAAATGCATATCGTTCCATTTGAGCCTAGCTAACTGAGATTTGAATCATATATTTGAATATCTAAAAGATTTCAAATGAAAAAGTTATCACCTATAAAATTGTAGATCTCGTCGAGAGCTATAATTTCCATATAAAATTTGTCTCAATCCGAGTCCATATGAAAAAAATAAGTTAAATTATGAGACAACAATTTTTTTATTGCAACGAATTTGTTGATCGTGGCAACAAAAAATAGTGAAAAGTACCATGTACTATATAAATTGCCACAAAAATTAAAATTGTGGTGATAGAACATGCTTTTTTGCAATAGTACGATTTTTTGTGGCGATATCTCATTTTTTATTGCAACAAAAGTACTAAATAAAATAGATCGTTGCAATAAAAAATAATTATTTGCCACAGAAAAATTATCATTGCAATAGTATAATATATTGCTACGAATTATGTTTTGTTGTAATAATTTGGTGGCAATAGCACAATTATCTTGTAGTGTTAGGGAGAGAACGCACCATGGAATCAAACCATTCAAGCGCTATAACCTGCTTGGGTGGCTGCCTTAGAACACTACGTCGCGATGCTTTGGAATCGCGACCATCCAGCACAAGGGAGACGCAGGGGCTAACCAGCAACCAGGGTCCAGGGTAGGGCGTTCTGACGCAACTGCTACTCGATCGCCTCATGCTTGAATGCTT
The DNA here is from genome assembly GCF_034140825.1 of Oryza sativa Japonica Group. Taxonomy (NCBI): domain Eukaryota; kingdom Viridiplantae; phylum Streptophyta; class Magnoliopsida; order Poales; family Poaceae; genus Oryza; species Oryza sativa. Next base: position 33,471,931 of record NC_089037.1, on the reverse strand, counting down.
CTGCCGATTCGGTCTGCACGTACGATTTGGTCCGAAACAACACAACGTGCCTCATGCGTGCTCGTCATCTCCGTCAGGACATGGCACCGCTGCATCGCGTGTGCTTGTACTTTGTACCACGGTCACTGTTTGATTTAGTTTTTTAAGTTGATTATTAACACGAATCATCCACTTGATTATATGAATAAAGTAGATATTCTGTAAGAAATAAATTTAACAAACAGTTTAAAGAAGTGGTCAACTAATGCAGTAGATATCCATTTTCAATACCTACTCCCTCCGTATTTTAATATATGACGCCGTTGACGTTTTAATCAACGTTTGACCATTCATCTTATTAAAAAAATGTAATTATCATTTATTTCATTGTGACTTAATTTATCATCAAATATTTTTTAAGCATGATATAAATATTTTTATATTTACATAAAAAAATTTGAATAAGACAAATAATTAAATATTGATAAAAAAGTCAACGACGTCATACATTACATTAAAATATAGAGGGAGTACTTTATTAGTACCCGCGTTCAACTCTCAATATTTTTATATTGTGGTACGAAGGTAGTTGGAAAGAAAAATGACGTAGATATCCATTTTCAAATGAGGGACGTTTATAAGAGGAAGGGTAGTTAGAAGTAAGAACCATAAGATGAGAATAAATTTGAATATTAGATGATTGATGCGACAAGAACTGCTACTGTAGGATGTTATTAACTACGCATCCTAACCTTATTCAAGGTCTTCGATGTTGCGCAATATTAACTACTCCATCCGACCCATAAAGACTACATGTCTAACGTTCAAAATTTGTCTCAAAGACTTCATTTACAGGGTTTACATGAACTTCAATACATTTGGTCAGCTGAGAAACTTCTTTCTAGCAACAGAGTTCAGAGTTCACGGTGAGTAATTTTACCATCCAACATTTGATACCTCGAGATACCATATTTTACACACAAAATTTTAGTATCTCAAGGTACATAAATTTGTACTAGAAAATACCTCGAGATATCAAATGTTGGAATTGCTTTCTCACCAACTGGCCAGCTAGCTTGCATTTCCTCCCGTGTGCTCATCATGAGATGACTCTCACCTTTATATGCACCCCAACCCTGTTGCTTCGCTTCTTTCTCGATGGTCCTTACGATCCTTAGCTTGATATCAATGAGAAATTGCAAGTTATCAACTCTAAAGTGAGCAAAAATATTAAACAGAGAAAAGAGTTGTGAGTATGGAAGGCATCAGGAGAGCTAGCACCAGGAGAGCCACAACGACGAGCTATCCTGTGCGCGTGTTTGCATGTTTCCTCGTGAGACCATGGACACGGAGCCTTTCTGATCCCAACAGTCTTGTGCTGCGGGGAGGCCAAATTGCGGGATGATGGCTTGGCTACCGCAAATATGAGCTGCATCAGCGTGAGAATCGCGTGCCTGAGCCGACCAAGCTACCTGAGATGGGGTCTTCCAGCGTTCTCTATTCCGTTGGTTCTCCTGCCCATACTTGTCGATCATTAGGAGCGCAAGGAAACCGATCGTTGGGTCGAAATCATATTCTATCCTAGAGTTTCCTTCGAAAGCATGCAAACCCATGCACGTGATAGCTTTGTACTGATCGCGCAAGTTTGCATGATTTCAAAGGAAACACTGGGATATAGTATGATTTCAACTCACGATAGGGTAGCCAATCTGCGCTAGAAAGGCCAGAATGCCATTCTCATGAGTCACACAGCCCAGGCGCCTCGTGCCTCAGCTGTCCAGGCCGTACGTGTAGGCGCGCTTAATTACCTGCCTAGCTTGTTCTCCCGCACTGGTTCGAGCTAGCGTGAACTCCACAATGGCTGGGTTGCACCGGCTTGCTCAAGTGTGGCTACGTAGCCTCCTTCCTTGTCCCCTTTGCTCCCATTTTCCAGTGTTGTCCGTCGAGCATGCATGCATATCACTATTATTTCATTTTTATCATTCGGTATTATAAACTAACATGGAGATGGACTTTCATCTCTCAAGGGGCATACCCATTTCTTACATATATGCATGCCACACCTAAATAATCATGAAAGTTTTTAACAAGATAGATTAATATAAGGTATATCACTTTACAAACATATAAATTCAAATTTAACTTCTATAATTATACCAGAAATAATCTATCTTTTTTTTAAAGAAACAAAAATAATCTATCTTGTTAATTCTATGGGCTGCTCTCATTTCATCATGTAGAAAACATTGCTACATCATGTAGAAAACATTGCTAGACTTACGATCAATTCTCCCTTTCATCTTATTTATATGGACAATTTTATTATCCTTAAAAAGGTATCAGGAGGTATTACATTTTCTATTATAAAACTTGATACCTTATATATATATATATACTAGATGTCTTGACGTACCAAAATTTCTGAAGCAAAGGTACCTACAATTACTTTCTCTTATGACCCAGCTGTACCTTCATTGCTATACACACACATCACCTCCTGCTGCTTCCAGTGGCGGAGCCGAGAATTGATCACGCCTAGGGCCGATTAGGGCTAAGTTGATGTGTTCTTAGTAAAACTCTTTATATCTTCAGCTTTTTATAGTATTTTGCATAACATTTTAATGGAAATTTGGTCCTAAGCCTAGGGCCTAAGCCCTAATTGCCCCACCCTTGTCTCTGCCCCTAGCTGCTTCTACAGTTGAGCCATACTTTGTATGCATTACACTGTGCTACATCGAACTCTCATTGGGTATGGTAGGCATCGGGAGAGCCTTGTCGATCCCACAGCAGCACATGGCCCCCAAGCCCCTAGAACAACGGCGCTTGCCTCAAAATGCAGTTTGCCTCCACATGTTTGGTATAGGGTGACACCCTTCTTTCTGGCAGTAGTTCGAACACTCTTTGGAGGCAAAGCTTCCACAGAAAATGTTCCGGCCTCCAGCAAATTAAAATGGAAGCGGCAAAAATACACGCCTGAAGCCCTATGCACGGATGTATTGAGGGGATGTTCTTCTACTGGAGTCTACCTTACGCATGCAGCAGGCCTTATGTAACGTGATGAGAGATTTTAGCTTGCAGTTTAAGAGAAAAATATATGGCTTGTTAGTTTGTGAAATGGTGTACTGTTAAGATCGATCTCGACAACTGTTATTGAAAGAAATATTTTTCAGTGATCATTTTTACGGTGAGTTTTACAATGGTCCAGACCATTCATATGTTTAATCTAATGGATTCATATATTTAATCCAATGGATTGTATCTATTCATACTATCAGGTAGTAAAATACCTTTTTATATCAACATAAAACTTATAAATCAACATTGAGATCATTTCTATCATTGATACTACTATAGTAAAATATTACTGGTAGAGATCAACGATTCTCTTGAACAAATTTCCGTAGTTTTGGATGACGCACTAGCTAGGATCGTAGGTTGCCTTGACCATTCTAAATATGATTATTTAGACTATGAAAAAAAAAAGAATCTATACCGATTATATTACCAGTAGTGATCATCGTAAAATATCTCTATTTGTATTACCACACACGGTACTAGAATATTTTTCACTAATAGTGTAGAAATATAAATCAGTAAATCAATAGAGGATTTACAATGCTCTCTATTGGTAGGAAAATACCACCAGTGTTATCATCAGTAGAAGTAATCTTGACCATTGATTTACGACTCCACTATTAGTAGTAGTTGATGCAGATGTGGTAATATAAATAAAAAATAAAATTTATTGGATTAAAAAGAGATAAATAGTCTATATTAGCTTTACTGATAGTAAAAAGAATTGCCCACTTTCTCTGATAACATCAAACGTTTCGTGCGCCCAGTTAGACGCAGCTTCAGTCTCTATATATATGTGCACACAACTTGCACCTGAGTCGGATACTCCTGTGATCGAAGCGTTGCTCTAATAATACAACAAATCAAGTGGTTGATCAAGTAAGGTGTAAGAGAAAATGATTGATGTATCAAGGGGCTTAATTCTTTTGGCATATATTGGGAATGGAAGGAACCAGGAGAAATTCTACCACGATATTCTGGATCAGCCTCACGGGAATTTCTTGAGAATTTTCTTGTTTGAGAAGAATTTCAGGTAGCTTTTCGCTTGATGGAGCAACAACAGTATATCTGAATAATGCTGACATGGACTGCATTGGCTGGTGTGTAGATGATCCTAGCAAATGTGATAGACCTCCTCTCAGCTCAAGACTGACGCCAGCAGGAGGCAAGGCATGTATCGTTGATACAACTTCCTGCTCGAGAACTTCTCTGAAAATCCCAAATCCTGAATTAATGTAGCGATTCGATGTAGAGCATCACCACTCACTGAGTCACTGTGGTTGCATTGGTCCAATCGACGATTAATGCACAGACATGTTCATCACATATATCCCCTTAAACGCCTTTTGCGATATGATCACCATGGCATCAATTCGTTGTAACTAGAAGACATGAAAGTGTTCGTAAATTTGACATACGTATGTCAAGATCACGTGAAAACAAATATAGTCCCTGTGTTTTGAATTACTTATTATTCTAGTAAACTTCACATAAACCTACATTGTTATCCTCGTTAAATACATCCCAGTTATTTTTTTTCAAACCATATGATCCAACGGAAATTGTGACTCTATTAATATATACCTGCATTGATGAAGGGTAGAGAGGAAAGATCACGTCTAAAGTGCTTTGGAATATGAGAAAATATTTTGGCACAAAATTTAAATGCTAGACAGATTAATAGCAATAAGAAACATAGGAAATAACTTAATTAATTTGCAAAACCAACACGGCAACACCTTATCTTTTTGTCATCTTACTATCTTAGCCATGTCCCCATATATTAGCAATTTTACGGTTTTTGAGGAGATACCATCAGGTATCACTTTTTCTATTGTAAATTTGGTATCGTAAATTTGGTATCTATCGATTTCTAGGTGCTATAAGATACTAAATTCTTGTATCTCATGATAACTCCTCAAGGAACGTAAAATCGAACTCCCATATATACTACACTTCTTCATGCCTCACATGCCCTTCGTCTGCATTATCAACTACGTGATCCCATCTCGACATCAGTTCGACATACAAGTTACTCAACGACACCAATTAGAAAAAAGGATATCTTGATGAGTTTCAAGAACAGATCGATCGAACTATATATGGATGACAAGAAAATACTGATCATGACTGAGAACGGGAGGCGTCAGGAGATGTTCTGTTCTGCTGGAAACGTGGGACAGTATCCAGACACAAAAAAGTTGGAATTCGGCTGGAGCATTCGCTACTAAACTCAAAAGTGAGCGTCCGACTCCTCTCGTAGAGACGGCCAACACCGGTTGTCCCATGCGCATGATGTGATGAGTAGAGAGTATAGTAGCAAGTAGAATACCAATAGCGGCAGCAGAGATATCACAATTGCAACAATTCACCGTTCAAGCATGGAGTCGAGGAAGAAATTATGTTTAATGATTGATAGATCATCAAGAACGTAGTTTGCAATATGTTGGGAATAATGGAAGGAACCATGAGAAATTCAATCTGCCACATGAGAAATTCAATCTGCCACTAATCGATGGATCTTGCTCACGGATTGGGGATTTTTTTTGTTTTTGTTTTTTGGGTTCACTGGAGATATTCCACCGTAGCCTTTCGCTCGGAGGAACAACAACCGTAGCCTAAAAACTGCACCGGCTTGTGCGTCATCGTCAATGATCGATCCTAGCAAGCATGCATGAACTACTCGCGGTTGTATTGAGCCTAGGCCTTACGCTGTGCTTGAATTTGTATTTTTAATTGTAAACTCAGCCTATCATGGAGAGAGATACGCACATAGGCCACAACGGATTTTTTTTATTTATTAAATTTTTTACAAATCTACACCTACACGGTATATGGGAGGGTGTTTTTTAAAATACGTCCTCCAAAAGAACGTTTCTTATAATGTGACACGTGATCGTTATTGTAACGCCCCGACATTTGTTAGCTATAAACACAGCTAACTCACACCGGGGTGTTATGCATTACCTGTGATATAGTACCAGTCCCAGGATACACTAGCTGATACTCACAGAATAAATGTGGAATCAAAGTAAACTGCTTTATTACATCACTGGGTAGTAGTCCTTATAAACGTTGCTATCATGGACATGCCCATAGATGAACAACACAACATTACAGAAAAACACAAAAGCGACGGCGCAGAAATGAATAGCACGGAGAACTAAGCAACTAAGCGACTACGCACTAGGCAAAGAACCTAGACAACTAACTTATTTCACAGGCGAGGCTTGGGGCTAGGCACGAAACATCTAAAAGTCTTCATACTCGGCTTGCTCCTGGAGATACTTCTCGGCGGTCGGGTCGACGTCTTCATCTTCAAACTCTATAGATTATTATAAGGGGCAAGGGTGAGTACTTAACGTACTTAGCAAGCCAGGGAAAAGAATGACATGTCGGTTTAACAAGGAGGCTACGGTTTTATTTGCGAAGGCTGCCATTTTGGCAAAATGATTTATTTCACAAAATTCCTAGTGAGTGAGTCAAGTTTTAGTTGTCGAGAGGAGGCTCACGCCTCGACCCATTCCACAAGTTGCTTTGCAACAACTTGTCACAATTAACGAACAACAATTAAATTGTTTTCTCTATTAGTTCCTTTTTCACAACAACACAGTTCATACAAATATCCTGGTTATCCCAGCACATCAACGTCATCATGGCCCTAACAACACCTTGGTGTCGGACGACACCCCAGGTCACACAGACCCGTTCCTAACCACAAAAGTTAGCCGTCTGCCACACAGGCGGACTCTGGTAACGTTCCTTTTTCAGTAACCACTTTTCCACAAACCTTTGTCAAACAAATCTACGCTATGAGAAACACCTTACACTCGCCCTTGACCGTGGGCACGGCTGTTCGAACAGTTCATTAATCTCTGCAGAGGTTGCACGCTTTACCCACACGACACGAAACTTACACCGGTACTGGCCGGTACCGGAAGTTCGTGATAAGGCCTTTCCAAAGCTAACCCATGAAAATCACATACCACCTAGTTGGGCTAAAATCCATAGCCGAGTATCAGGCAATGACAGCCGTCATCCACTCAGGAAATACCGAGGATGCCTCCTACTCCTACTGGTACCACGCCACAATAGAGGCAAAAAGACACCCATGATGGGCAATAAATGTGTAACACTTCGTTTCCTCATCCTCGGTATTCCACAACCATTGGCACACCAACTCCCATGTGAAAACAATTTACTCAACCAGAGGCATCCCATAAATACTCGTGTGGTCGCATTGTAACGTGTTCGGATGGATTTCCCAAAGGAATCGGTCCTTAACGACAATACGTGGCCAAACCACAAAGGCTTGACTCCGCATCATCACCACTTTCACAACACATTTTATTTCACAACTCCTCGGTACAACGTACCGGATTTTTAATCAGGTAATTTGGAATAACCCAAGTTTCCCACACGGCAACAACGTAAGCATGGCTAAGCGAAACTACCTCGGTAATCGTGTAACGATACCAGCGCAAACATTTGTGGAGCTATCAAAGGTATGGAAACATCAACCTATGTAATATAAATGCGACTACTAGGTTGGTCCGTCGGTTGTTAAAACAATCCGAGGCCTAAACATGTTAATCGTGTATGCTAAGTAATGCACTTTTCAAACAACATATCTTTGCAAATATAGAGGCAAAGTGACCAAAGAGGTTTGCCTTGCACAGGGTTGGGGTCTTCTCATTCGAAAGCGGCGTCCGGAGCTTCCTCGAACTCGGGCTCTTAACGCGAAAACAAAGCTAATAAACAAAAGGCAATAAAACAAGCTCAAACCAGAGAAACAATAGCACCACTGTGTAGATCTCAATTTTAGAAAAATTTAGGAACTTAACGGGGTCAATCGGAGTTATGGTTGATTTACTATGAATTTTCAAAGGATAAATGGTTTTTCTAGAATTTCATTTATTGGACGGCAAGAGAATATTCCGTTGGAATATTCCGCTAGACTAACAGCAAAGGGAGGGGGCCCACCTGTCAGCGGCCAATGGAGGAAAGGAGGCGCGGGCCCGGCTTGTCAGCGGCTTGAGAGAGGAAAGGGAGGTGGGGCCGGCTTGGCAGTGGTTGAGGAGGTCTTCTTCCTCCTCCACGCGCTGCTCTATCCCAGTCCCGGGCAGCGATGTGCCGTGGCGGCGAGGCTCGGCTCGGCAGCCGGCGACCGGGGAGGCGGCGGAGAATTCCGGCGGATCTCCGGCGAGGCACCGCCGGCGACGGCGGCGCTAGAAGGCGCGGCACAGCGGCTATAGACGGCAACACAGAGAGGAGAACGAGCAAAAGTGAGAGAGGAGAGAGAGAGATGGTGATGGTGTGGGGAGAAGGAGCTCGGGCTGCTTCCCCTTTTATAGGCGAGCGACGCGGTGGCGAGCTGGCGGTCTAGGCGCGGCATTCCGGGCGTAGATGGCTAGCAGCTAGGGCGGGATTCCGGGGCGGACGAGATGGCGATGCGACGACATTGCGTCATGCACCGGTGGCGACGCGATGTGAAGCGACGCACTAAGACAGACGATGGACGGCGATGGTGATGGCGCGACGCGACGCGAAGAGACGTGCGGAGAGCGAGTTTGGCAACGGGATAAGGATGACGCACGGCCGACGGCGGCTATGGCCGGAAATTGGGCGGTAGGGTTCTCAGATCGATGCGACGCGAGCGACGTCACACGGCGGTGGCGATGGAACGCGAGAGAGAGGGAGAGACGCGGCTCGGCGACTTCCCGGAAGGAGACAGTCGACAAGACGACGAGGCGACAGCGAAGGGACGCGCGTCCACGGATGTGAGGCGGCGACGCGATGGCCAAGGTGACGGCGCGAGGCGACGGAAGCGGCGTCATGCGGCGGTGGCGACAAGACGCGAGAGAAAGAGAGAGAGAGAGAGAGAGAGACGCAGCTCGGAGGCTAAGCTCCTTCCTCACGAAGCAACGAGAACGGATAAGGGAGATGATCGGATAAGAGAATGACTCGGCCTAGGGTTAGGGATGACGACGAGTGAGGTGGCGGCCGTTATCCGTCGGGGTCGATGCAACGGGCGACGGGATAGATGGAGTGGACGGCGACGGGACGGGGTGACGCGAGGCGACGTGGCTCCGTGTCTCCCGGAGAGAAACCGGAGCGAGGTCGGGCTTGGCGCGACGCGATTTTGGCGTGGCGCGGCCTCGGCCTGGTGCGGAGGCGGTGCGGCGCGGGTGTTGGCACGACGCGCGGCGCACGGGAGGGTGTTTTGGTGCAACACACGGCTCAGCACGACTCGGCGTCCGGGCGAAACATTTCGTCGAACACCTTGTGTGCACGTGGCTAGCTGCCTCAAGGAAGAAGAAGGTGAATAGGAGCTAGGCTGGGCTGGCCGACTGGGGAGGAGAAGAGTTGGGCCGAGGGGAAAAGAAAGAGAGGATGAGGCCCGAACTGAACAGTACTGCTTCACAATTTCGCAAGGATTTGTAGAGTTTGAATTTTGAGGAGATTTCAAAGGATTTGAATTTGAATTTGACCTAGGATCTCACAGAAATTTTAAAGGCAATTCTAAGAGAGGATTTGAGATCTATTTGGCACAAAATCAACTAAGAACCAAATTAACTCCAAAATTTTAAATGACAAGATTTTTAAATAAAAGCAAATAAAATACGGGTGCTACAGTTATCGCATGCTAACGGCCACGTAGCAGAGCGGCAAAGGGATTGGTTGTAAAATGGTCAGTTTCCCCTCTGCTCGGTTGTCAAAATACGCTCACAAACGTGTACCACATCATTAAAAAGGTTCTTTGGGAGGAATAAAAACGCTCTCCTAATTAAAGAGCGGTAGTAATGTAGATTTTATAGAACTATGAAAAAATATTTTAATAAATAAAATGAAAATTTTAAAAATTTCAGCCACAGCCACTGGTGGAGAAACCATCTTTGGTCGGTCGGCCAAAATATATAATAGTCCTGGTTGCAATAAAAACCGGGACTAAAAATATCTTTAGTCCCGGTTCAAAAGGTTAGAGTTTTTTTTATCTTTAGTCCTGGTTGGTAATACCAACCGGAACAAAAGATCTATTTTTAGTCCCGGTTGGTAACACCAACCGGAACAAAAGATCCCTATTATCTTTTGTTCCGGTTGGTGTTACCAACCGGGACTAAAGATCTATCTTTAGACCCGGTTGGTGTTACCAACCGGAATAAAAGATCGGCATGCGCACATGAGTGGCGGAGAGTACGAGGCTAGATCGAGGAGGAGGAGGAGCAGTTAATATATTCTATCTCCTCCCTAGCCTTATCTCTTCCTCTTCCTCCTCCTCTCCTTTTAACTTCTCTCCTCTAACTCCTCTCCTCCTTTTCCTCTTTCTCCTCTACTAGCGCCGGCGGGCGGAGGGCCTAGTGGCCTCGCGGCCGGCGCGGCGCTAGGCGGTGCGGCGGCGCGGCGGAGGGCCGGGCGGCCTTGCGGCAGGCGGCGCGCCGGCGGCTGGGGGCGGTGCGGCGGAGGGCCGGGTGGCCTCGCGGCGGGCGGCGCGCCGGCGGCCGGCGCGGCGGCTGGGGGCGGCGCCGCGCGGGGCGGCGTGGCGAAGGGCCGGGCGGCCTCGCGGCGGGTGGCGCGCCGGCGGCCGGCGCGGCAGCGGCAACGGGCTTTTTTTTTCTTCTTTTTAAAATTTGTGATTCGGATCTGTGTATTTAATTTGTGTGTGATGTGAATGTGATGTATCTGTGATGAACTTTGTAAAATTTGTGATGTATCTGTGATGTATCGAATTGGGGAGTTGAGGATTTGAGGATTTGGGGATAATTTATTTGGGATTTTGGGATGTGGATGGGGTGAAATCAATATAATGAAGAAAAGAAAATAATAATCGAGCAACCGGGGCTAGACTAGCTCTATCTTTAGTCCCGGTTTTTTACTCCCGGTTTTTTTATCCGGGACTAAAGATAGTGATCTACAGGGGGTTACGAACCGGGAGTAAAACCCCTTTCTCCACCAGTAGCGTACTCTAGATAGTTTACAAAGTACTGCCTCTGGTACTTGTTTTGATTTATAGCATTTTTTTATGGGACATTAGTCCTTGACCAATCATATTTAGCCAGATCTGAATTATTTTTCATTTTATCTGTACTTTATATCCCTAATTTGGATCACATCTCGACACTCCACTAGTAAGATAGTGTGGTTGTTGTATCTGCCATTTTCATACTCAAAAGAAAAAAAAACAACCTAGTCAATGATGGGACATAATCTAATACAGTGAATTTGGACGTGGTTATATCCATATTCGTTAAATGCCACGTTGTCTAGGTTAAATGCTCCACTAAGTTATGTCTCATTGTTGTCTAGATTGGTTTTTTGGGACAGAATGAGTATATCATAAAAGAAGTAATTATAGTGGGGATTGTCTGTGGTACTACTGTACCTGCGGTAGTTGCCGCTGACACGTAGGACCACCCGTCACCCGTCAACCACTGCTACTATGGGTGGGCATTCGGTCTAACCGAAAAATTTGGTTCGGTTCCTCGGTCTTTTTGAAAATTCGGTCTTTGTAATCTCAAGACCGAACTAACCATAAAAACAGCAAAAACATAGCAAATCAACAAAACTATCTGTAAAAACAGCAAAAACAAAGCAAATCAACAATTAGTGGAGACGGCGCCCGGCGGTGGAGGCGGCGGCGGCGCGCCGGCTGGAGGCGGCGCCCGGCGATGGAAGTGGAGGCGCGCCGGCGCTGGAGGCGGAAGCGGCGCCTGGCGATGGAGCGAAGGAGGATGCGGATGGGATGGAGACGGGACGGCGCCGCACCAAGATGGATGGGGATGAAACGATGCTTGTGACGCACCTGCCCCTAGGGTTTCTTATTAGTGGGCTTATTGGGCCAACTAGATCTATTGAGCCTAATTCGGTTATTTCGGTTAATTCGGTTAATTGAGGCCCATGACCGAATAAACCGAATATATTTCGGTCTTTCAATAGTTGAGACCGAATTATAGACCAAATTTTTCGGTCTCGGTCTTTTCGGTTCGGTTCTTTGGTTCGGTTTTATTCTGCCCACCCCTAACTGCTACTATAGATGCAGTACTACAGAATATCCGTGTCCAAGTAATCAAATGAATTTAATTTGTTGCCATCACCAACCAATTAACCACTTTCCTCTCAAAAGAAAAGAAAGAAAGAAAGAAAGAAAAGAAATAATGGTTAGTCCTCTCTTGACCCAGTACTCATCAACCAGCTGCCTAGCATGCTTCGGCCTCTATATATACACGGTCTCTGCTCACTATTTTCATCCTTTGCTTCTTCATTCTACACACTCTGCACTAACAGAGAAATGAAACTTAGCACATGAATAGAACAACGTAGTGAAAAAAATGATTGAGAGCTTTGGGCTCTTAGAAATGGAAGTCATCAGGAGAATTCCTGTCAGAAAGGTTTGTGATCATTTTTCTTTTTCTTCGGAAGATCCTCTTTTAGTCCTTAACAGCAGATACGATGCGGCAAAAATGTGTAGCCATTAAAATGTAAAACTGTCAGGTCTGAAAAAAACTTGAGTTTGGCACCAATTAGTTAGAAGGATGTGAAACTGAAAACGGCCATCGTTCCTTAACTTTGTAGAGAAAAATGCCGTTCGATCCAGAGTACTTCCGTAGAGTGCAACAAAATATGAATGCAAATCAAATTAGTTCATTTAGTAATATCCTGGGTACGAACTGTAACCTGTACGCATGCATTTCAACTACTTGAAGATCTAATATCGTTTTTCTTTTCTCCACAGGAACAATCACATGTCTCATGGTTAGCGCCACATCATCGTCACTAGTACAGCTCGCCGTAAAAGCCAGACAGAGTTCGTCCACGTCGACAGTAGCAGTGGCGGAGCTACAGAGAATTGGAGGGGTGCAGTATTCAATCAGGTGTCCATACCCATCGAGCCATATAGATTTTTCAAGTAATATATTGTACTAAATAATTATGCCTCCCATTAAATATTTAAAAAGGAAATCAATATGTGATGCCAATTATATCAAAATTAAGAGGAGTGCAATGATAAAAATACTGTACTGACCAATGTGAGTAAATGCATTATACTAGCAAAACCGAAATGCATTGCCCCAACCTCCATGTTAGCTCTTAACTAAAAAAGCTTATGAACTATTCACGTCAAATAGATACATCATACATTATCTTCTACTATTTATGACTCTACATTTAATTTTTTTAATGCTTGTTAAACAGTAAGGCAAACCTGGATATTTATATATATTCCTTTCACACTGTTGGCTTGTTCTATCGGCCACTTCTTTTATAAAAAAAAATCCCAAAAAATCACCTATACAGCATTGACAAATAGTCCGCAATTTTCGGGAGTATGATCTAATCCATCAGGAGCCTTGTTATGAACACATTAGTGCATTGAAGCCTTCCTAGTAGCACCTGTTCGGCCTGGTGATCTGCAATGCACGCACTGGACTTTACGTCTTCGTGGCTTAATTCTCGGTCTGGGGGTACACATACGTGAGCCAAGGGGGTGCCCACATAGTCATTAGGGGGTATTAATCACTAATTTTACTTTCCTAGTCGGGTTCCTAGGAACACCTGGGGACTACATAGCTTTGCCCCTGGACAGCAGGGTGACGTGGTTGCACGCGATCATCGAGCAACACAACGGGCAATTCTACCATGATCAAACAAGGCCTTACAGAAAAAAAAAGTTATTTCGATAATAACGCTTGAATTTTCATCAAATTTAAATTTTTTTAGCAAAATTTGCTACAGTGCATCGAAAAAACGTGTAATTAGCTCATGGACACCGCAAAAATGAGAATTTGCTATCGGGCATAAAAAAAACGTGTAATTAGCTCCTAGACACTCGGACGTTATTTTATTATTTCCTGTGAATTTGCTATCGGGTATAAAAAAACGTGTAATTTGCGATCGCGTCCTCGACGGCTGCTGTCTCTTCCACCGGCCAACCACACCACCCTGATGTGGACCAGGATGCGTTCTGTCCGGCCTACTCCACAAGTTGTGCTATTGACTGATGCACCTGTGCAAGTCCATGAGATATTTCGTTCTTCCTGCGGAGAAAACAATATTAATTAGATGATCAGTAGTTTGCCTGGATGAAAATTTTGAAATTTGTATTCACAGAACATTGGTAAAAAAGAACAAATCTGATTAAATATTTATATTTTGCTGCAAAACTCTTAATCAATTGATAATTTTTCCTAGTCAGAAAATGCATGATGGTCTGCTTCGGATCCACATCCTTTCAACTGATTAATTAGTGTCAAACTAACGAATTTCTCTTAAGTGCTTAGATCTCATGGTCTAACATTTTAATCAGGGGCGGAGGAGTCGGTATGGCGCTCGCCATACCTTGATCTCCCGCCGGACCCCCCCCCCTCCTGCAGCGAATCCCAGGTCCCAGGGCGGTGACTCACATGGCGATGGCGGCATCGCTCCGAGCCGGCGGCGAGGCATCCAACTGCCGATTGCCGAAGCCAATCCTGCCCACAGCCCACGTGCGAACAGGCCAACCAATTAGGCTTTTTTTTGGTGTAAATGGGCCTTTTCACCTGTTGAACATGAAACCCTAACTCCAAAATTCCCCATCCCCCATTCCCCAATCCAATCCGGGCATCCGACTGAGGAGGCAAGCGCCGACGGCCGACGACGACACTGTGACTCTGCGACAGGGAGCTGCGATGGCCGGTGGGGGCTCGGCAGCTGGCGGGGTAGGCGGGTGCGCGGCCACGCTGGGAGGCAGGCAGCAGCTAGCCGGCCAGGGCCAGGCAGCGGCGCGGCGGCGTGGGCGTGCTGCGGTGCGGCCGCGGGAGGCAGGCGGCCAGCGCAGCAGGGCAGCCGGCAACAAGCAGTGAGCCACAGAGCCAGTGAGGCAGGCAGAGGAGAGACCGAGAGAGGATACATATTCTTCAAAAGTTCAAATGGATAGAAAGAGAAAAGGAAAAGCATTGTCTTCACAAAGAGGTACATATTCTTCAAATGCTGACAATTTTAGAACATTTTTGCATTTGTTTCATTTGTTTTGCATATTTGAAGAGTTATTGGACCTGGGGCTCTTGTAGTGCATGCCCAAGTACTCATGGAAGCCAAAATGTTGCAGTAGAGATGGAGGAGGAGGAGGGGCAGATGGAGGAGCATGTTGTCCAAGAGCTTGGGGAAGAACGTGTTGAAGAGAATTTTGAAGGTATAACTAAGTTCAACCCAGATTACATTGGCTGTGTTTAGATCCAAAGTTTGGATCCAAACTTCAGTCCTTTTCCATTACATCAACCTGTCATACACACACAACTTTTCAGTCACATGATCTCCAATTTCAACCAAAATTCAAACTTTGGATCCAACTAAACACAGCCATTATGTCTGATCTGGGGCTTCGCGCTAGTCCATGGGTCACACCGCCATATCTAGATTTTTTTCCATCCTCCGCCACTGATTTTAATAGAGGTACATTCTTCCCACATGGTATATATGTACCATGCGCACTCGTGAAAGAGTCGATGCGATAGCAGTTTTTTAGAGTAATTATCACGTACATTTCTCATAGGAATGCTCCTGATGCCTTCCAGTCCCAAAAATTAACACAAAGCTCTCTATCATTTCCTTCGCTATATTGTTCTATTCATGCAGCTTCATTTTCTATGTTAGTGTGAGTGTGTGCAAATGAAGGGGCAAGGATGCAGCAATTGAGCAGAAAGAATGTACTACTCCGTATATATAGAGGCTGAAACTAGCATTAGTGTTAGAGTTTGTGTCGAACATGTGTACAAAATCGGTTACAGTTTAGGACTTAGAGTTGTACTAGGTATAGGAATAGAGTATGAGTCGGACTATATCCTAGGATCTCTCATAAATAGAGGGGCGTGCCTCTTGTAACCGCATGGCGACTTAGCACAGCGAGAGGGAGCGGCTGCCGGCAGTGACCAGCCGTGAGTCGTTGTAACTCTGATACGCTGTAATATGCTAGATCGGGGAGGAACGCCCGCAATCAGTGACCCAGAGATGTAGGCCTCGGCAGAACTTCGTTATCAAATATCGTGCCTCAGTGTCGTCATCGTATTTGGATCTTCTATGGCGTTTCTTCCGCGTTTGGTTTCCGATGTGATTTGGGGGCCGGTTTTATAACAGAGACTTCAAGTTGGCACCTTTTGGGGAGAAAGTAATTTGGTTTTTGTATGGTGTATTGGTGTACACCATCGTCTTCAAGGGCATTCGTAATTTTCAATCACATTGAAAGCAAGCGAAAAGAAAAAAGAATCTTATTTTCCATGAGTGCGTAATAGTAAGTAAATCGTCAAAAAAAAAACTGGAGCGACCTAAGCACCAAGATTCTAGTTTATCTTATGTTTCCATTCAAAAAAAAAGTTTATTTTATGTTCATGTCTGATGATTTTACCGAAGTTTTTTGCGTATGAACTGCTTGATTGAAGATGTAATTACATCATTTTTCTTTTATGCAGGACCAACTAAATCCCTGTAGCACCCGTTCCGTCGTGGCGCCTAGCGGGAAAATTATCTCTTAAAAACCCTAATTGCGAAATTTGTTTCTTTGCTTGTTGTCTAGTGTCCGTGCCATCTCAAGATCTCAATCCCCGATCTATCGTCGAGTTCAATTCCGAATCCAATTCCTTCCAAATCGAATCCCTCCGCAAAAGTCTAGTTTGCCTCCCCCGGGTTCGATGGGCCGAATTCCGCTCGGCCCATCTCTTCCCCGGCCCCCTCTCTCCCGGGCGCTCCCTCTCTCTCTCTCTCTCGCTTTCCCCGGCGCGTTTCCCCCCCTGCTCGCTGCTCGCGCGTGCGAGAGCCGCGCCGAGCGCCCCCTCCTCTCGCGTGAGCTCCCCGCTCGCAAAGCCGGCCCCGCGCGCCGTCGCTCGCGCGCGCGCCCGCGTGGCTTCCCGCCCGAGACGCGTCGTCTGCGCCGTCCGCGTCGCCCGGTCCCGCTGCCCAGCCGCGCCGCCCGTTGTTTCCCGCGCGCGCGTGCCGAGTGGCCGACCGCCCGGTCGCCGCCGCCGTCACCCTCTGCCGCGCCAGCCCGCGCCTGTCGCCCGTGTCGTCGCGCCGCTCCAAACCGCCCCGCCGTCATCGCCGTCGTCATCGCCCGGCCCCCGCCACTCCGCGCGCTAGCCTCCAAGGGGCGGAGGCAGAGAGCCCCTCTCCCTCTGCCGAGTCGCCCCGCTCCCTCCTTTTCCCGAATCGGCAAAGGGGCGAGCCCCCTTTCTCTCCCTCCTTCTCCTCTTTTTCTCCCCTTTTTCCCCTCTCGCCGGCGTCACCTCCTGTCGCCGCTTTGGACGCTAGCCGGAGCGCCAGCTCGCCGGCTTGACCGCCCATGTCGGTTCCCCTCTCTCAAACCGACATTGCCGCCCTTTTAAACCCGTCTTCCCCCTCCCTTCCTTTCCTCTCCCATTCGCCTCCTCACCGTTGCCGCCGCTCCCGTGCTCTGCCTCGCCTCCGCCGTCCATCGCCAAGCGCCGGGAGAGCCGGTTCGTTCGTGGACGCGGAAGGGGACTCCGGGCGCGCCCTCTTCTTCCTCTTCCTCAGCCCGAGGCCGGAGAGATTACTCCCGCGCCGCCGGCCTCTCGTCACAGCGCCCCTCCTCTTCTCGGTAATGTCTCTCTCCGTTCTTCCTCCTCGCTCCATCTCCTCCCCCTAGCTTTCGGTAGTAGCTTGAGTAGACTCCCCGTAGTTAGCCGGCGCCGCCCCGACCGTTGCCGTCGCTCGCCGTGTGCTCGCCGCCGTCGCCGCCCGAGCTCCGTAGCACCCGCTCGTCGCCGGCCTCGCTCGGCGTAGTTCCGTCCAATCCGACGCTAGCGTCGAGTTCCCGACGCCGCGTAGATGCTCTCACCGCTGGGAATCGACCTCTCGTGACCTCGTCGCCGTTTCCCTCTTCTCCCGCCGCCGGTTGCCGCCGCCGCAATCCGCCGCCGTCGAGCAACCTCCGGCGAATCCGAGCCGTTGGCTCGTCTCCCCTTGTCACGTGCAACCGCCCGGTGTGCACGCTTTTGCCCGTATCGCCGTGGTTCGCTCCGCCGCTCGCCGCCGCCGCCCGCCGTCCATTCGAGGCCGGGTCGTCGTCTACCTCCCGCCGGCCCGCGTGGCAGCCACGTAGGCGCCACGTCGGCGCCAGCTCAGCCAGACCGGGTCGGGCCGACCCCGGTCGGTCCCTCCGCGTGCGCGCGATCCACCGCGAGCCGTGAGGCTGCGCGTGGGCCCGCCGCACCTGCGTCCACCGCGGACCGCGCGCATGCACCGCGTCCCGTCCCCGCCCGCGCGCGTGCGTCGCATGCTCCCTCCGCACGGTGAGCCGAGCCGCTGACAAGCGGGTCCCACCCGGGACCGCGCGTGGTGAGCCCGGTCCACCGGCTCTCTATCTCCTCCCTCCCGCGCGCGCGCGAGTTTGGGCCGCCTTGGGCCAGCCGGCCCATTTAGCTCGGCCGGACCGCTCCATTTCTCTTGGGCCGCGCCCTAGCCGTCCGAGAAAAGTCTATATTCCCTCCCTCCCTTCTTTTCTTTTTTCTTTTTCAAAAAGGATTTAAATAAATCCTTTTTCCTTTAGACCAAAAATCCAATAATCTTAGAAATTCAATATCTTCCCAACCGTAAATCCGATTGACTCCGTTCAACTTCCAAAATTCCTCAAATCTCGAGATCTATCTAATGACACGCTTAGAGGTCATTAATAGGGCTTTATTTTCGCCGTTTGTTGAGTTGTCCTGTTTCGCGTGTAGTTTCGGAGCCCGAAGATCCGCAGTGCGAGGATTTCGAGGATCAAGCTCCGGATCTCGAGCAAGGCAAGCCACCTTTGAACATCTTGAGCCTATATTTGAAATTTAATTATATTGCTTGCGAAATATTATTCATTGATAGGATCACACTTAATCTGTTGTCCCGTCTGCAAGGCAGATTGGCAGACCTACCTAATTTGTTACATTTGATCCTTCCTTTGTTAATTGTTATACCATGTCCCCTTGTAACCACCCAGTTGCACCTCGATATTCGTGCACTCTGTGCGAGTATCGACGGTCGCCTTCGAACTTAAAATCTGAGTAACAACTTGGGTAAAACTGGAGTTTTACAAAAGACTTGGAAAACCCGACACCCGGGTCGGTGCTTGCGAACTAAATGAATTTCCAAAACCGCGGACCGGGGAACGTACGGGGTGTACGGTTTCCCGCTCTCGCACTTAAGGACCGATTCCTTGGAATTTCATCCAAACATAAGACAAGTACAACCACATGGGTGGAATGGGACACCCCTGGCTGAGTAACTAGCTTATCAGGGGAGCCTTGATGCCGAGAGACATGTGGATTCGCCGGGGTGGTGTCGGGGAGGACCCCTGGGCTTCCTGGCACAGTATGGTCTGGGACCTAACCTGTTGTTGGTCTGGGACCCCTCTCGTCGGCATATGGTAAACCTGTATCGGCTTTCGAAATGCCTTGTCATGAAAGCTTGGAGGTCTCCCGACGTGGCTGATCCCCACGGGCTGGGTGACCCGGGTTAGTAATGTCGTGTGGGTAAAGTGTACCCCCTCTGCAGAGGTCATTGAACTGTTCGAACAGCCGTGCCCACGGTCAAGCGCGGATGTGAGGTGATTCCTAGCGTAGTTTTGTTTGACTACTGCTTGTGAAATTGCTGTTGTGAAAAGGGGTTCGATGTTTGAAAAATCTGTAGCTGATGGGATCAGCTAGGCCCGGGTGGCCGTTTGAAAAGTTGTTGGCCCGGGTGGCCGTTTGAAAAGTTGTTGGCCCGGGAGGCCGTTTGAAAAGCTGTTGGCCGGATGCCAGCTGTTGGCCGTTTGTAAAACTCCAGTTGCACCTCGATATTCATGCACTCTGTGCGAGTATCGACGGTCGCCTTCGAACTTAAAATCTGAGTAACAACTTGGGTAAAACTGGAGTTTTACAAAAGACTTGGAAAACCCGACACCCGGGTCGGTGCTTGCGAACTAAATGAATTTCCAAAACCGCGGACCGGGGAACGTACCGGGTGTACGGTTTCCCGCTCTCGCACTTAAGGACCGATTCCTTGGAATTTCATCCGAACATAAGACAAGTACGACCACATGGGTGGAATGGGACACCCCTGGCTGAGTAACTAGCTTATCAGGGGAGCCTTGATGCCGAGAGACATGTGGATTCGCCGGGGTGGTGTCGGGGAGGACCCCTGGGCTTCCTGGCACAGTATGGTCTGGGACCTAACCTGTTGTTGGTCTGGGACCCCTCTCGTCGGCATATGGTAAACCTGTATCGGCTTTCGAAATGCCTTGTCATGAAAGCTTGGAGGTCTCCCGACGTGGCTGATCCCCACGGGCTGGGTGACCCGGGTTAGTAATGTCGTGTGGGTAAAGTGTACCCCCTCTGCAGAGGTCATTGAACTGTTCGAACAGCCGTGCCCACGGTCAAGGGCGGATGTGAGGTGATTCCTAGCGTAGTTTTGTTTGACTACTGCTTGTGAAATTGCTGTTGTGAAAAGGGGTTCGATGTTTGAAAAATCTGTAGCTGATGGGATCAGCTAGGCCCGGGTGGCCGTTTGAAAAGTTGTTGGCCCGGGTGGCCGTTTGAAAAGTTGTTGGCCCGGGAGGCCGTTTGAAAAGCTGTTGGCCGAATGCCAACCCTGTTTCAAGATCTAAAGACTGATACATTGCACATACTCCGACCGGACGAGACGCACTGTCCCATCCGTGTCGTTTGAGAAGCACTCACCTAGTCGTTTTAGAAAAAGAGTTCAAATAAAACCAAATTGCAAAAACAACAGCCTTCCCCTGGCTTGCTGAGTACTCCCGTACTCACCCTTGTTCTATATAAATATCCCCCCCCCAGTTGCTGAAGAAGATGAAGCGGATCCTGCTGACGAGGAGTTCTTCCAGGAGCAAGTCGGCTACGATGAGTTTTAGGGTTTCGGCCTAGTTCCCAAGTCGCGCCTGTGATGATTGGTCCAAGTCCTGGCTTCCGCTTTCCTTTTGTAATGCAGTTGTGAGCTCGGGATCAGTCCGCAGCCCAACATGACTGTACTTCTACTCTATAATAAAGAGACCTCTGTTGCTGTGATACTCTGTCTCCCTGTGATACCAGCATTGTTTCCTGGGACTGGTATCGATTAACAGGTTAATTTGGAGCGTCACGGGCTAGTTCCGGTCGGGACTAGTTCGGGGCGTGACAATCCCTTACACAAGGGTAGGATGGTTGATGGAGTTTAGGAATTTGGTTACCGACAGTTCATGTCAGTACTAGGTGTTTTCAGTTTCCTAGGTCATGTTATGCAGGACCGCGGCACCAGTCGTCTCTCTAGATGAGGTACAAAATGCTTAATTTGTGGCACTAACCAGACACCAGCGCGATATAGATTGATGCTGGACTAGTCGATGGCATGATACAGTCCACACTGACGATCAGACTCAGTTCTTGAATCCAAGCTAGACTCTGGAACAAACGTTTTAGATTCTAAGTTTTTTCATAACTAGACGAGTTGATCAGGATTGGGGATTTGCTGGATTAGACTCGGCCATTTTGGCATTATTGGAAGAAACTACGGTTGAGCAGGATGATCTCGTCGTTGCAAAACTTGTAGCCAGATGAGTAAACATTTGTGGTTGATTGCATAGATAAAGCTAGCATTAACGAATGCTTTTAGGAGTAGAGTTCGTCTCAAATACGAAGAGAAGGATGTACAATTCCTGGAAAAAGAAAAGATTTGCAGTTATTTTGGCAGCGTATTCATATGCAGCTATTCAAGTATTTGAGAAATTAAATAGCATAAAAATGACCAATTAGCCAGGCCCAAAATTGGCCATGTATATTCATCTTATAATGCAAAGGCCGGACGCTGCCCATTATATATATAAAAAAAAGCCAGGCCCAAAAAGAAAACGAGCACAACATAAAAGGAACAAAGGTTGCTGTAATTTCAACAATGCTAGCTCTTTTCTGAAACTTTTTCCATCAATTCGATCCTACCAACTCTGCTTAAACTCTTCTTGGATCTCTGACAACTAACGTGCAGCCAACAGGCCAGCCATCTTCTTTATATATACATGGCCTCATTCATGGCTGCTTCTCACCTCATCCTCTGAATCTGATCCATCAAATACCTTGTCTAATGCCTGATAACTGAGAAGTGACAGAAGAAGACGCTGTCATATTGTACACTGATAGAACAGCTGTGCTTGAGTGTAGCTGGGTGAGAAATGTTTGAGCATTGCATTGGCCTCCTACTAGGAGTGGAAGGCATCCGGATAATTTCTGAGAAAGGTGCTTGATCAATCGTTCTCTACTGAAAAATCAAGTACCACCAAACCACACATAAAACTACTGTCATCAAAGATTCTAGCTTTCTCAGACAATGAGAAGCACCACGAATAATTATATATAGTCTATCCTCTATTTTCTTCGTGATAATTTACTAACTGGGTTCCTTTTTTTTTGAAAAAGAATTTCACTAACTCGGTATGCCTGTAAACTACTTGATTGGAGATATAACATCACTATTTTTGTCTCTTTTTGCAGGAGCTGCACATGGGATGTACGTGGCTATATTGGTACTAGCTATGTTAATAAGTGGGACATGATTTCATCGTCCGGGTTCTCCTCGTAGATTATGTCCTCTACATCAAAGTATTCAAGTCATTGTCGTCGAGGCTCTCATCTCATCCTCGCAGTCGATTTCCGCCTCGTCATCGAAGATTTCATCATCCGGATTCTCCTAGCAGATTCTATCATCTACATCATAGCATTCAATGTCACTTAGGCAACCAATAGGACTGTACGATGCCAAGCGTTGCTAGTTTTATATTAGAGCAATTTTACAGTTATTGAGGAGGTATATACCTGCTAAGGACAGTAAAATTTATTTTTTATATTATATTATAAGTAGGGGAAAAACTTTATATAACCACCCAGGGTGAAGAAAAGAAAAAAAAGGAAAAGGAAAGGCAAAACTACATCAGAACATGCTAGGGCGCATTATCTATAAAAAAAAGGGGGGGAGGGCATGCTAGGGCGCTATTCTCGTTGTCTTTCATGGGGTTGTACGTGTCAAGTTAAATGGTTGGGTAACTAGCAAGCTAGCTGTAAACTATGGCTATGGCTAGTTAACGTATATTCACAGTTAAATTTATTTTTACGTTGTAACCTATAGAAGTTAAATTAGATCTTGCATGTTTGTAGAGTGATTTTCACATATTAATATGTCTTGTTGATTTTCTTTTAAAAAAATTTATAATTATTTAGATGACATGCAAACAACGAGTAAATGTCCTCTCGAAAATTTATAATAGTTTACCAAGTGTGATATTATCTTCACTTTCACTGAAGTAGTTTACGTGTATCTGTGTATGCACGGTTTACTGTTTATTTTTCACGCTGCACAGAACATTACTAAAAAAATAACTAATTTGATTAATTATTCATGTTTTGCTGCAGTATGCTGAATTGCCAATCAATTATTTTTTCTGCTTTGCAAATGAATGGCGGGCTCTCTTTCTTGTATCGTCACCATTCCGGCCGCCATCGCCCACATCCCCTCGCCCCTACCGTCGTCGTCTCCACTCCCACCGCCATCGCTGTCCCCGCCGCCAGCTGCCACCCTACCAGGATCTGGCAGTCACCATCGCCGCTGCACTAGAGGCTCCCCTGGCCGCCCGCGCAGGGAGAGGCGTGAAGCCCAACCGCCGCCGCCGTCCTTGCGGCTACGTGGCTCGGCGGCCACTCGGGCGGCGGCGAGGCGGAGGAGGAAGGTGGGGGAGGGGAGGAGGGGGCGGCCGGGTTCGCCTCCCGAGTCGCCCCTGGGGGAGAGCGACGCACATGAATGCTGTTGAAACCTTATTTATGTTTGTGAGTTGGAGACACAATGGACGAATTGTGACGTTCGGGACTTCGGGGTACGCTGTGCGTGTAGGGGTTGTCAATATTCAGTTTTAAAACTTAAGATTCTATATGGACATTCATCCAAAGTTTAGAGGATGCATGCAATTCTTTTTATTATAGTTATGAATATTACATATCATTGACTGTCTGAGCAAGCAATATATTTGTGTGATTAAGGAGAGAAGGATTAGACTGGCCGACATATGTCAAGAAAGGGGATAATGGGGAGTGGATTCTAATCCCTCGAGGGGACATCCCCTCGTATACCTTTTTCTTTCAAATTTGATACAAATAGTTGTGAAAAATTCTAAAAAAAATTGACAATGTAGAGTATAATGATACCTACTAGTCCACCAAAATTCATGTTCCAATTCGATCTACACATCGAGAAAAAAAAAGACAAATTTAGATATAAACAGTACGCTACTATTCATACGCTGAATTTGTCTTTTTTATATCTCGAAGTGTGAGTTGAGTTTGGACTTAAGATTTTGTGAAGTTGTATATATGTGTTGTATGAATGTTGTCAAATTTTTCCAGAATTTTTCATAACCGTTTAAATGATTTTTGAGCAAACGAGGGAACATCCCCTCGAGGGATTAGAATAGTTTCCCGGGATAATGCGCAACGCTACTTGATGGGGGACAAAACTACAGTAAAAATCGAATCGTTCTTGACTATTTTGGTCTTTTGGAGATGTTCGATCGAGCAACCCAATGATGCAAATCCCATGTAAAAAAAACAAATATAGATTTGTTTTTTTCAAAAAGAAGTTAAAATCTTTGTCTCGTATGTATTGATAAAGCAGGAGAAAAACAAACAAAGTAAGGTGTTATTTACAGGCCTTGCCGGAAAAAAACATCACATTATACTCCCTCCGGTTTTATTTTAATTGACGCTTTGGACAATGACATGCTCTACGAGACATACCTTTGACCTTATTTTTCTATTATAATATATACAATAAATAAATGCATGTTTACTTTTATTATAGTGTTTTGAAAGACAAATCTATATATGTTTTTCTAGTTTCTTTGAACTAAATATTTTTAAAGTTATTGATTGTTAAAGTTATAAAAGTTTAACCTCAATCTTGTCTAAAACTTTAATTAATATAGAACCAGAGGGAGTAATGGATACGAAGATTAAGAACATCACGTTAAAAAGTTCCATTATTTCGAAGCAGATATGTTCCAACTTTTCAACCGAAATGATGGTTCCACAGATGACCTTCTAAAGTCGGTCACCAGTCAGCCAGTAACATGGAAGGAGAATGCTGCTGCTAAGTCTGTAAACAGTAAACTGTTTGAGAGATGATGACACGCCGGTGCAGGTAACTGAACTGCGCAGGGACATTTAGTTGATAACGTGAAGGGAAAAAAAACAGATATTTGTCGTTGTTTGTTCCTGCGGAGTGTGCAATCAAGTAGCCCTCCGTTTTAGGTTATAAGATATTTTGACTTTAGTCAAAGTTAGACTATTTTAAGTTTGACTAAGTTTATAGATAAATATAATAATATTTATAATACTAATTTCATTAAATCAATAATTGAATAAATTTTCATAATAAATTTCTACAAACTTGGTCAAACTTAAGTTGAATATATTTTCATAATAAATTAAATATAATTGATTATAGAAAAAATATTATTACTTTTTTCTACAAACTCGATAACTTAAAGCAGTTTGACTTTGATTAAAGTCAAAACGTCGCATAACCTAAAACGGAGGGAATATTTGTTTTCTATTTTGCAAATGAATGGCGGGCTCTTTCTTGTATGCACACCCTATCTCTTGTTTAAGGTGTCAAACAAAAACATTTCTCTTTAATTAAGATCTCTCACACCCTTAACATTTTAATGGCTACACATTTTTTTCCGCATGAGTTGTGCTTTTCACGCCCACTTCTCTCTATCCAATAGCAATTATCACGTACATTTCTCACAAGAATGCTCCTGCAGATGCCTTCCATCCCTAAGAACCCATGCATAGCTCTCTATCATTTTCTTAACCATATTGTTCTATTCATGCAAAAGCTTAGTGCGAGTGCGTACAACGAAGAGACAAATTAAGTTGCAAGTGGTGAGCAGAAATAATATGTATATAGAGTCCAAAGACAACTAGGCAGGTGCTAGATAAGTAATGGAGAGCCTGTGAATTAGTTGAATAACTGATAGATGCACAACCACGATCAACATTGTGTCGAGACGCAATCGAAATTATGGGGGCAAAACATAAAAGGTCTGACAGCTAACGACCGAAAGTAGGGGTAAAAATGCAGAATAATTCGATAATTAGATGCGGCTGTACATGGGATCGATGTACGTGGCTAAATTGGTACTAGCTAGGTTAATAATAAGTGGGACATGATTTCATCGTCCGGGTTCTCCTTGCAGATTATGTCCTCTGCATCAAAGCATTCAACGTCATCAGCGTCGAGGCTCTCATCATCATCATCATCCAATTCTTCCTCGCAGTCGATTTCCTCATCGTCGTCGAAGATTTCGTCATCGGGGTTCTCCTCACAGATTCCGTCCTCCTCATCAAAGCATTGATCAATGTCATCGTCGGTCTCATCATCCAAGTCCTCCTCGCCGGAGAAGGTCGTGTCCTTGGCGGCGGCGATCTTGGAGTCGACGTGGTCATAGTTGCTCTCTGTCGCGTCAGATATCTCTGCGTTCTCGTGCACGACCGCGAAGCTGCTCTCGCTGCCGTCGTGGAGCTCCACGCTGTCGCCGCCGTCGCTGCCGCTGAGGACGACCCAGTCCTCCATGGCCGGCGTGGCGCTCTCCTCCTCCTCCTCGGCGGCTGCTGCTGCTGCGTGCGTAGATCGAAGTATCGAAGCGATCGTGGTGAAGTCTGGTTGGTGGGGTGGTGATCAGATTTCGCTATGAGGTTCAAAGCGGCGAGGCGCGCTGCATATATAGGGGTGGATACGTTACGGGGGGGTAGGATTCGAACTCGGCGATGTCCGTTTCAGTTTCAGAAGCAAGAATCCGAGTTGAGACGGAAATTCGTCGTTGGGAACACCGCTACGACATGAGACGTGAGTCGGAGTTGGGACCGCGTTTGAGGCTGTGACCGTGACCGAGACCGACATCTACTTTCCTTGAGTATTAAGGACTTGTAACCTGTTTGTGTTTGTGTTTTGGGGTTCGTTGCCGGCTCTCTTTGCTGCTGATGATAAGGAGAACATGTATAGGCCTCACGAGTCCTCTCTTGTTACGTTACTTGGTTCATGCGTTTAGTTATTGTAAGTTGCCATCTTATGTACCAAATCCCCTACAAATCGCGCATTTAAAATTTTGTAACTTGAACACGGAGTAGTGCATAACTCTGATGGGGATGTGGACCACGTTTGGTTGGGCCCAGTTTCAGTGAGTTGGGTTTTTACAATGGGGCAGTATTGCCTCGTTGATATCACCATATGTAAACTATTTTTCTTTCTTTTTAAACGTTATATTAATAGTAGTATTACATTGCCTGATTTTTTTTTGCTTTTTAGAAACTTTCATTGCCAAAATAAGACTAGTAAATATAATGGAATATCAACCCCTGTTTTCTTCGATTGAATCTCGACCAAATTTATTCCGACTAAACCCAATTCAAGGATTTTGTTTGTACTTACTACATATATACAACTTGAGAAATTTCAAGAAAAAACAGCCAAATTAGGAGTGACATATACCTGTTGAGTTGTGATCCAAATTCATTTGCACTTAATAAAGACTAGCTTCTACCGTAGTGGAGCATAGGCCCGTCGCCGGTAGATTTGGGCCGGAGCGTACGGATCGTCATCCCTTTTAGGGTTTCTACCATATATATACCTCTTGTAAGCCGCCGTGCGGCGTTGTAACCTCACCCCAGATATAGTGAAGATATTTTGCTGACTGGTGCCCGTGGTTTTTCTTTCCTGTCTTGGGAGGGTTTTTCACGTTAAATCTCGTGTCTTGATTGATCTATTATTCTTTATCGTTTATTTGTCTATCGTTTCATAACAATACTATCACGATCGATCATATGATTCATATCATATATACTCTCTCTGTCCCTAAATATTTGATGTCATTGACTTTTATAAACATGTTTAACCGTTCGTCTTGTTCAAAAAATTTAAGTAATTATTATCTTTTGATTCATTTTTAAATTTAAGTAATTTAAGTTTTTGAATAATATTCACAATAGTTATAAGACGAACAGTTAAACATATTTAAAGAAATCAACGACGTCAAATATTTAAGGACGGAGGAATTACCATATATATAATAAAAGAACATGATATTTGCAGTACTAAACCACAAACTTTATCAGCATCACTCCCTAATAAATCCTTAATTCTAATTCAATGCGCAGATTCGCAGAAGAAGGTACACGACACCAAAGAGCAGGTAGAAGACTGCAAGCGAAACCACCCCGTCTTGGAGTGCGAGCGTATCAGGGAGGAAGGCCGCCGCCGCCGTGTTGCTCGCGCTAACGTCAACGCCAACGGCGAAGCTGGGCGCGGCCGCCATGGCGCGCAGGCCCGTGGCTCCCTGCGACAGCGCCTCCACGTCCTGCGCCGCCAGCCCGCCGGCGGCGGCCTGCATGTACGAATCGATCGCGTCGGCCGCCCTCACCATCGCCGCTGCAGCCTGGTTCCGAGCCGCCGCTTGTTGCATCGCCTGCTGGAACTGCGACGACGTGGACGCCGGCTCGGCCGCCGCCGCCGCGCTATTCCCGCCTGCCATGTCGGCGCTGTCGCCGTGCGCCTCGCCATCGCCGGCGTCGGGAGCAGTGTCGTGGTCGCTCTCACCGGCGTCAGAGGGCTCCTCCTCGTCGGCGCCGCTTGCGTCTCCACCGATCTCCTCTCCGAGCTGCGTGCCATCGAACTCGTCTCCGGTGATCAGCTGATAGAACTCCTCGCCGTCGATGAGCTCCATGCAGCGGCCACAGACGCACACGTGCTCGCACTCCTCGTCGCAGGAGCTTTCAGTTTCATAGTCGTAGAGCGTGTCGCCATAGAAGAAATCCAGGAACTCATCGTTCAAGCCATGGAAGAAATCCAGGACCTCATCGTCCAAGACGCTTTCCTCCTCACCAAAGCTTTCATTGTCAATGCCACCATCGGCGAGAACCTGCAGGTACTCCTCGAAGTCGTCGCCGTTAAGGCTTTCGTAGTCGATGCCATCGTAGCCGCCACCGGCGAACTCCTCGGGCTCCTCCTCATCATCACTCTGCTCGTCGGAGACGCTCTCCTCCTCATACAAGCTCTCACTGTCAATGTCGTCGTACTTGCCGCCGTCGATCTCCATGTCAGAGTCGGTGTCGATGTCGTTGTAGCTGACAGGGACACCGGTGAACTCCGGCCACTCCTCTTCAGCATCACTCTGCTCCATGCAGCTCTCCTCCTCACCGAAGCTTTCGTTGTCAATGGCGTCGTACTTATTACCACCATGCTCCTCCTCCTCCTCCTCATCGATCTCCTCGTCACAATCGCTCTCCTCCTCGTCGTCAATCTCCTCATCAGAATAGCTGTCCTCCTCGTCGTCGCTCTCCTCCTCGTCAGAGCTTCCGGTGTCCACGGATTCATCGTCCGGGTTCTCCGTGCCGATTTTGTCCTCTTCATCAAAGCATTCAGAGCCATCGTCGTCGAGGCTTTCATCATCATCATCTAGGTCGTCCTCGTCATGGGAAGATTCAGTGCTTTCAGTATCTTCGTCAGAATCGCTTTCCAAGTCAGTGGTATCCTCCTCCTCGTAATCGCTCTCCTCGTCGGTGCTTTCTATATACTCATCGGAATCAGTCTCCAAGTCAGAGCTTCCGATGTCCTCCTCCTCGGGATCGCTCTCCTCCTCTTCGTCGTCGAAGATTTCATCATCGGGGTTCTCCTCGCAGATTCCGTCCTCCTCATCAAAACATTCAATGTCACCGTCGGTCTCATCATCCAAGTCCTCCTCGCCGGAGAAGGTCGTGACCTCGGTGGCGGCGTCGATGTTGGAGTCGACGTGGTCATTGTTGCTCTCTACCACGTCAGATATCTCGGCGTTCTCGTGCTCACCTCCGACGATCACCGGAGACACCTCGGCAATGTCCTCCTCTGCCGCGTCGAGCACCGGAGCGTGAGAAGAAGCTGCGACGTGCTCGGAAGCTATTCCCGAGAACGCCTGGCCGTATGAGACGGTCTTAAAGAACCCCGGCGGCGAAGGCGAAGGTTGCGACGGCACGGCCTCCACGGCGATCGCCGGCGTGTCAGCGGCACGACCGCGGACCTGCACGACCGCGAAGCTGCTCTCGGTGTCGGAGCCACCAACGTCGCTGCCGTCGTGGAGCTCCACGCTGTCGCCGCCGTCGCTGCCGCTGAGGACGACCCAGTCCTCCATGGACGGCGTGGCGCTCTCCTCCTCCTCCTCGGCGGCGGCTGCTGCGTGCGTGAGGTTCTCGGCGGCGGCGCTCGTGCGTAGATCAAAGTATCGAACCGATCGTGGTGAACTCTGGTTGGTGGGGTGGTGATCAGAATTCGCTGTGAGGTTCGAGGCGGCGAGACGCGCTGCGTATATAGGGGTGGAATTATACGGGGGTAGGATTCGAACTCGGCGCTGTCAGCTGTGTCGATGTCCGTTTCAGTTTCAGAAGAAATCCAGAATCGGAAAGCCGGAGTTGCCTCCGATTTCTATCGGCTATGGACAAGCGAACACACACGCACGAAGCACTCGGGCTCGGTACATGCTAGCTGATGGGGTTGTGAATTGTGATCAGTGGCGTGCAAGAAAGTAAACTCATTGGCTTAACCACACTGGAAATTTGGCAAAGACTCACGTTTGCAGTTGCAGGGGCCTTCGATGCATGTGCTTCTGCGGTAGTTTATCAGTTATTGGTCTTCTTGCTCGATCGGATGGTGAAATTGAAATATGGAATTAATGCGAATGTACTGCATATAAACTTGCACGAGTTGGGATACAAATCAGGGGGTTGTGTCAATACAATTAAAGATAAAGAAAATCTCAGCTTTGCTACATTTGCTGTTTCTGAAATTTTTTCCATCATTTGCTATCAAGTCTGCTTACACTCTTCTTCCATCTCTGACAGCTAACAATGTTTTAATTATGGATTTTCATTAGTCCAACCTCTGTATACATAAAAGATATACACAGCCAAAACATACACGTGTT
Source organism: Oryza sativa Japonica Group (assembly GCF_034140825.1). Taxonomy (NCBI): domain Eukaryota; kingdom Viridiplantae; phylum Streptophyta; class Magnoliopsida; order Poales; family Poaceae; genus Oryza; species Oryza sativa. Next base: position 33,440,892 of record NC_089037.1, on the reverse strand, counting down.
CTCTCTTTATTTTTCGCCGGGATGGCGGAAGAAACGCCGTCCTGTTAGGATTTACGTGAAATATTGTTTCATATGGTTTGGATAGGGTTGTTAGCTCTAAATAGAGTTTGCTGTTATCCCTCCGTATTAGGAGATGAGCTCAACAACCCTGCCGGCTGTATATATGCATGTACTTGTGATCAGCCCGTTTTTGAGGCTTCTGAATTAACACGAAACCACCCACTGAGGTGTTCTCCACGCTTGCATCTCTGTTCTTTACATGGTATCAGAGCAAAAACTCGATCTATATTAGATCTCATGGCGAGTTCCTCCTCCTCCACCGCTTTTGCAAATCCTTTGTTCGGCGTCCAAGTTTCTGAGAAACTCACCAAGCAAAATCACTCCCTCTGGTCGGCACAAGTTCTCACAGCCCTAAGGGGCGCGCGACTGGAGGGCCATGTCCTCGGAACATCCGTTCCACCAGAAGCCGAGCTTGAGCAGAAGGAAGGAGAAAAAGGAGAGAAGACCGTCAGAGTCCCAAACCCGGCGTATGGCGAATGGTTTGCCACGGACCAACAGGTCCTTGGTTTTCTGTTCTCCTCTCTGACCAGGGAGATTCGGTCGCAAGTCGCAGGCGCACCGACGGCAGCCGCGGCATGGAAGACGATCGAGAACACGTTCTCGACACGATCTCACGCAGGCGCGATCAACGTTAGATTGGCTCTCACCACCACTCAGAAGGGCCAATCGACTGTCACCGAGTACGTCAGCAAGATGCGTGCTCTCGGTGACGAAATTGCTGCAACAGGAAAGCCAATAGATGATGAAGAACTTGTTGCTTACATTATTAATGGTCTTGATTCAGAGTTTGATCCAGTGGTGGAAGCACTCATCGCCAAGAATGCATCTGTCACTGTTGCAGAGGTCTACTCACAGCTTCTTGGCTTTGAAAACAGGGTGAAGATCCGAACAGCGTGCGCTGCTACGAGTGGAAACCGTGGCAGCGGAAATCAGGGACGTGGTGGCGGCAACCCTCGCGGCCGCGGCACTGGACGCGGCGGCGGCGGCAGCGGTGGCCGAGGTGGCGGGCACGGCCGTGGCAATGGACGCGGCGGCACTGACAACAGACCTACCTGCCAAGTCTGTCACAAGAAAGGGCATGTGGTGGCGGACTGCTGGCACCGCTACGACGAGAACTACGTCCCCGATGAGAAGCTAGGAGGCGCTGCGACGCACGCTTACGGTGTTGACACCAATTGGTATGTTGACACCGAGGCAACCGACCACATCACCGGGCAGCTGGACAAGCTGACCACACGGGAGAAGTACAAGGGCACCGACCAAATCCACACAGCTAGTGGTGAAGGTATGGATATACAGCATATTGGTCATTCCTATGTACCTACATCTAGCCGTCCCCTCCATCTTAAAAATATTTTGCATGTTCCTAAGGCATCAAAAAATCTTATTTCAGTTCATAGACTTGTTGCTGATAATTATGCATTCCTTGAGATTCATCAAAAGTATTTTTTGATTAAGGACAAGGTCACGAGGAGGACAATTCTTGAAGGACCATGTCGGCGCGATCTCTACCCTTTGCCTGCCGGAGATCCAATAAAACAAGTCTTTGCTGTGATGCCATCGTTCGAGCGATGGCATGGTCGTCTAGGGCATGCCTCAAAGCCCATTGTTCTTAGGGTTATTAATCAAAATAAATTGCCTTGTAGCAATGAGTCTCCTAGTGAGTCTGTTTGTGATGCTTGTCAACAGGGAAAGTCTCATCAGTTGCCATTTCCTAAGTTTTTTAGTGTTTCTAGTAATCCTTTGGAACTTATTCATTCAGATGTATGGGGTCCTGCCTCTGACTCCGTTGGAGCCAAGCGCTATTATGTGAGTTTTATTGATGATTATAGTAAATTTGTGTGGATCTACTTTCTTAAATTTAAGTCTGAAGTTTTTGAGAAATTTAAAGAGTTCCAAAGCATGGTTGAGAGACAATTTAATCGTAAGATTCTAGGCATGCAAACAGATTGGGGAGGAGAGTATCAAAAATTGAATTCCTTCTTTAAGCAAATTGGCATAGCACATCAAGTGTCGTGCCCTCATACCCATCAACAAAATGGTGCCGTTGAACGGAAACACCGTCATATTGTTGAGATTGGGCTATCTCTCCTTGCTCATGCATCTATGCCTTTGAAATTTTGGGACGAAGCTTTTCTTGCAGCCACTTATCTCATTAATCGCTTGCCTAGAAAAGTAATTGACTTTGACACACCTCTTGCACGCCTTTTTCACCAACAACCTGATTATAAATCTCTTCGAACTTTTGGTTGTGCTTGTTGGCCTAATCTTCGTCCCTACAATACTCACAAATTACAATTCCGGTCCAAACAATGTGTCTTTCTCGGTTTTAGCAATTTACATAAGGGGTTTAAGTGCTTAGAAGTGGCAACCGGTCAAGTCTATATTTCCCGTGATGTCACCTTTGATGAACAGGAGTTTCCTTTCTCCAAGCTTCAGCCAAATGCTGGAGCGCGTCTACGTGCTGAAATTTCCCTTCTTCCTGCTGATCTTACATCGCATGCATCTGATCAAGGGGGAGTAGCACATAGCAATGATCATATGCATAATATCCTACCTGTTGTTACTGATTCCTCTTTTGAGAATGATGCTGCAGATGACACAGATGCTAGCGACAGCAATGCAGAAATTAATGCAGAGCAACCTGATGGAATTCATCCTGGTGCATCTACCGGGGTACACACAGCAGAAACAGAAGTGGCGGCAGAATCGCCGTCTCGTACTGATCAGCGGCGCGCCGTGCAGGCCCCTGAGCAACCTGCGACCGTCACCGAACCAGCAGCCGCCACGTCGTCGGCTGTACAGAGCTCCCGCGCGAGTTCCCGCTCCATCGCAAGCCACCACCAGCTCGGAGGTGACACATCGCCAGGGCCTCATCATGATGCGGCAGGATCGTCTGCGGCTCCGGAGGTTATCGCTGCAACAGAGCAAGGTGATATTAATGCTAGACCAAAAACTAGACTCCAAAGTGGGATTAGAAAAAAGAAAATTTATACTGATGGCACAGTCAAATATGGTTGTTTTACATCATCTGGGGAACCACAGAACCTAGCTGAGGCTCTAGGAGATAGGAACTGGAAAGAGGCCATGGACAAAGAATATTATGCATTAATGAAAAATGAAACATGGCATTTAGTTCCTCCTAAAAAGGGAATTAATATTATAGACTGTAAGTGGGTCTATAAAATTAAAAGAAAGGCTGATGGGAGTTTAGATAGATACAAGGGTAGATTGGTTGCAAAGGGTTTCAAGCAGAGGTATGGCATAGATTATGAAGATACCTTTAGCCCAGTTGTTAAAGCTGCAACCATAAGAACTGTTCTATCCTTAGTAGCTTCTAAAGGTTAGAGTCTTCGTCAGTTAGATGTTCAAAATGCCTTCTTGCATGGAGTTCTAGAAGAACAGGTGTATATTAGACAGCCACCAGGATATGTAAAATCTAAGGCACTTAACTATGTGTGCAAACTAGATAAGGCATTGTATGGATTGAAACAGGCACCTAGGGCCTGGTACTCGAGGCTAAGTACAAAGTTGAATGAGCTGGGGTTTGTGTCATCAAAATCAGATACATCTCTGTTTTTCTATGATAAGAATGGAGTTACTATGTTTATGCTTGTATATGTTGATGACATCATTGTGTCTAGCTCTTCCGAAAAGGCCACCTCAGCTCTTCTGCAGGATTTGAATCAGGAGTTTGCACTGAAGGATTTGGGAGATCTTCACTTCTTCCTAGGAATTGAGGTTAAAAAGGTAAATGATGGGCTAGTGCTAACACAGGAAAAGTATGCCTCAGATGTCCTGAGAAGGGTAGGTATGAGTGACTGTAAACCAGTTAATACACCTCTGTCCATCTCTGAAAAGTTGTCAAGTCAAGGGGGAGCTCTCCTTGGTCCCAATGATAGCACTCAGTACCGCAGCATAGTTGGAGCATTGCAGTATTTGACATTGACAAGACCGGATATATCATTTTCAGTAAACAAGGTATGTCAGTATTTACATGCTCCAACTACAGATCATTGGGCAGCGGTAAAAAGGATATTGAGGTATATAAAACATACTGTGAAACTTGGTCTACAGATTAACAAGTCTAGTTCTTTGCTTGTTAGTGCATTTACTGATGCAGATTGGGCAGGCTGTCTTGATGACAGAAGATCCACTAGAGGATTTGATGTTTTTGTAGGACCCAACCTTGTATCTTGGAGTGCACGAAAACAAGCTACAGTTTCTAGATCAAGTACTGAAGCTGAATACAAGGCATTGGCAAATGCAACAGCAGAAATTATGTGGATACAAACATTACTTCAGGAACTTGGTGTAAAAGGGCCTAGAGCCGCTAAGGTATGGTGTGATAATATTTGAGCTAAATACTTAACAGCAAATCCAGTTTTTCATGCCAGAACAAAGCATATAGAGGTGGATTATCATTTTGTTAGAGAACGAGTTGCTCACAAGTTACTTGAGGTGTAACGCTCCGCTTTTTGCGTGACATTAAAAACTAATTCGGCAAAATCCTAATTGCGAAAATTTCGTTCTTTGTGTGCGAGTCTAAGTTGTGCCATGGATCTCAATTCAATCTCCATCGTTGTTCCCTTTCGTCGCCATCAAAATCCACCACCTCAAGATTCCAATTCCGATTCAAGTCTCTGAAATCAACATCCTGAAATCAATCGTCGATTCTTTCGTCCCTATCTCTCTCTCCCTCTCTCTAATCAATCTGCCTACCTACTATCTATCCATCGATCTGTCTATCGATCTTCCTATTCGTTTATCTACCCATCAGCCGATCTATCTGTCTATGTATCGATCTACCTATCTATCTAACTAACCAGCTGTCTATCTATCTATCAATCTATCCGTCCCTCTACCCATCTACCTTTGGAACCTATCCCATACCATTGTCCCAACTCCAAAGATAGGTCTCACTTGAATCCCTCTCATCTAATCCCTCGGACCGCCGAGTATAACTTTGCTCCAAAGAAACACCGAATTCTCGCTTGGGTGCTTCCCCTTGACTCCTCCCTGCTTTGTCAGACCAAGCCTCAAGTTCGAAATCCAAATTCAATTTCCAAATCTCATATCCCTCCGAATCGATTTCCTCGGAAAAAGTCTAATTTACCTCCCTCGGTTGTTGTGGGCCGTTTTTTTTTTCCCTCGGCCCATCTCTCTCCCTCAGCCGCTCCTTCCTCCCTCGCGTGCCTCGCGCGTGCGCCGCTCTGAGCGAGGGCGCTCGCTCTCTCTCCCTCGTCGAACTCCCTCTCACCGGCGCCGATTTCCCGCCGCCGCCGTTCGAAATCCGGCCGCACCCTCGCGTCGCGCGCGCGCTCGCCCGCGCGTGGCCGACTGCCCGGTCGCCGCCGCGTCAGCCCTGGCAGCCTGCGCCACGCAGCCGCCCATGCCGCCCTGCCGCTTGCCCCCACCTCTGTGCGCTTGCGTCCAAAACGTGGAGCCAGAGCTCGCGCTCCCATCCTTCTCTCCCTCCCCAAAATGGCATGGTCGAACCCCTCCTTTCCACCCTGCCCTTTTCCTTTTTCCCTCCCGAGCTGGACCTCCTCTGCCGCCCGTGAGCGCCAGCCGCGTTCTTGACCGCGCCAGCTCGCCATCCTTGCACCCTCAACCGCCCTATGTCGGTTCCTCCCCCAAACCGCCTTCCCCACCCTATAAAACCCAAGCTGAGATCCCTCCCCATCCCAATCAATCGCGTTTTGCTCCTCGCCTCGACCACGCCATTGCCGCCGTCCCACTGTTCTTGCCGTCGCCGTCCGTCGCCAAACACCGAGGGAACCGGTGCGTGCGTGGGCGTGTGACGCAGGACTCCGGGCACCCTCCTTCCTCCCCTTCCCCGGCCTGAGGCCGAAGAGCTCGCCCCGCGCCGTCGGCCATCTCCCAGCGCACGTCCCGACACGGTAGCCTTCCGTTCCCCTTCCTCGCTCCATCTCCTCCCCTTAGCTTCGGGCAGTAGTGCGAGTAGCCTTCCAGTAGCTAGCTGGCGCCGCCCCGACTGCCGCCGCTGCTCGCCGTAGGCTTGCCGCCGTCGCCGCCCGCTCTCGGAGGCCACCGCTCGTCGCCGGACCTCCATGGCGTCGCTCTGCCCCATCCGATGCCAGAAATGGGCTTCCCGACCACCATAGATACTCCCACCGCTTTGAATCGGACTCCCGTTGCCTGTCGACAAATCCCCTCTTTTACCACCGCCGGCGGCCGCCGCCGCAATTCGTCAACGTCGAACTCCCTCCGGCGAATCTGAGCCGTTGGCTCGCTCCTTCTCGATGCCCTCGTCACTCCGGTGTGCTCCCCGAAGACCAAATCCGTCGCGCTTGCTCCAGTGAACACGCCCGCCGTCCGCCGTCCATCTCGGCCTCCCCTTCTTCCTTCTCCCGCCGGCCTGCATGGCTGCCACGTAGGCGCCACGTCGGCGCCACCTCGGCTTTGACCGGGCCAAGCCGGTCAGCCGCCCCCCTCCCTCCGTCTTCCCTCCCGTGCGCGCGGTCCACGGCAAGCCGTGCGGCTGCACGTGGGCCCGCCGCCATCCGTCCACCCGGTGCACCGCTCCTAAGCCACGTGCACCCGAAACCCTAGCGCCGCACCTCGCATGCGCCCATCCCACCGTGGGCCGTGTCACCGACAAGCGGGCCCCACCTGGAACCCGCGAGGTGCACTCGGTCCACCGAACCGCTCCCCCCCTTCCGCGCGCCCTAATGGGCCGCCTTTCCCGTGCCTGCGCCGGCCCAAATGGCTCGGCCGAGCCTCCTTCAACCCTCGGGCCGCGCCCTTGCCGCCCAAAAAAGTCTAATATACATCCCTCGTCCATTTCCTTTTCCATAAATCAATTCTTTATTCCAAAATTCCATGAATCATTTCCCTTGGTCCCGCACGTCCGTGACTGTCAATAATATTCTTGAGAATATTATTTCTATAAATTTCATAAATCAATTTCCCCTTGTTCCACAAATATCTTCCTTTGTCCACAAATTCCAATTAAACTTCCAAAATTCATATCTCCCGATCCGTAACACCGATTGACCCCGTTCCACTTCCAATAATTCCGTAAAATTGAGATCTATCTAATGGAACTATTATTTAGTCTAAATAGGATCTTTCTTTTGGTCTTTTGTTTAGGTTTTTTATTGTTTGCGTATAGTTGCGGTTACCGGATTTTCGTCGATCGCGGGTTTTCTCGAAGATTCGTGAAGCTTCGTGAAGACCTTGAGCAAGGCAAGTCACCCTTTGACCAATTGCTCCTATAATTGAAAAATCATTACTATTTTGTTTGCAACTTGCATTATTAGAATCATACACTCAACTTGCTTGGCCTCGGTTTGCGTGCCAAACCGTCGGACCTACCTAGTAGTCGCACTAATTCCTGTAGGTCGTACTACCCTGATTCCTTGTCGCTCCACCCTTGTGGTACCTCGGTATTCGTTCTCTCTAAGCGCGTATACCAAATATTCCACATACACCATTGTTTGTCGATAATATGGGAAATGGGTTTGAGAAGCCTTTAAAACCCGACCTGTGGTGTCGGCGTGTTTGAAAATAAAATGAATTGTGAAAACTCGCGATGCAGGTGCTGTGCCTGGGTGGCACTGTCCCGTATTCGCATATAAGAACCGATTCCTTTGGGAAACTCATCAAGCATAACAAGTGCAACCACATGGTGGTATGGGACACCCTGGCTAAGTAATTAGCTGCTTTTGGAAAATCTTGTATGTCAATAGAGGCGGAAAGCCGGGATGTGGGGGTAGAGGCATCCTGGGAGTCCGAAACAGAGGAAGGCATCCGGGAGTCCTAAAAGGAAAGCCGGAGTTGGCCCGATGTTGGTCAAGGAGACCCTCTATGTGGCATGAGGTGACCCAAAGTTAGCTTTGGAAAGGCTTTGTCGCAAACCTCTAACACCGGCCAGTGTCTGGAGTAAGTTCGTGTCTTGTGGGTAAAGTGTACCCCTCTGCAGAGGTTAACTAACTGTTCGAACAGCCGTGCCCACGGTCATGGGCGGATGTGAGGTGGTTCCCGATGCGTAGATTTGTTTGCCTGTGCTTTGTGAAAAGTTGTTGTGAATTGGGAATCGTAACCAGAATCAGCCTAAGTGGCAGATGGATGACCTGAGTGGTCAGAAACGAATCTGTGTGATTCGGGATGTCTGCGGGCATCATAGACTAGGCTTCCCGAGTGGAAGCGGATTGCTTTGCTGCTGGGCAGCTGAACTTTGGGAGTCCGCAAAAATGAAAAAGGCTCTGGGAGCCGCTTAATCAAGTGAAATGGCTCTGGGAGCCGATAAGTAATGATCTGACCCGGGGGTCAGTACATTACCATTTGAGTTGTTGAAAAGCATCTCTTAAGTCGAATCGAGACGCAAGTCTCCTCTCGACCCAAACTTAAAAAGAAATAAATCACTTAGTGATTCCAAAATGTTTTCAAACAAAGGATTTGCAAAACAACCTTGCCTCTCTTCCAAGCTTGCATTAAACACCTAAGTTCCCGTGACTTGCTGAGTACGAAAGTACTCATCCTTGCTCTATATAAATATATATATAGTTCCTCCGCCCTGAAGCTGAAGATGAAGTGAAGTGAAGATTAGGGTTTCGTCCTGGTTCCCAGCCATCGCCTGTGGTGTTGGGTGTTAGTTCGTTGGTTCCGCTGCTGCTGCTGTTGCTGGTGTTTTCTCGTCAGTGTCTTCGGTTGTATTCTCAGGCTGTCCTGAGCTGCAACCTAAGTTAAGGTAAATAAGTCCTCTATTTATTTTAAGGATTTTGCAATGAATCATATTTGTCACCGTGGGTACCAGCACTATGTCCTGGGACTGGTACTGTGATCGCGGTTTCGTAGGAAGCGGTTCGCGCCGTTTTTCCTGCGACACGCTCCTATCAGGTGCCGTTGTACGGCGGTGCCGGATTGGGGTGTGACATTGAGGTAGAGTATGTCTCATCTAAAGATCAAGTTGCAGATGGCTTTACCAAAACCTTGACAGTAAGGCAGATGGAGATGTTTAGAAACAATCTGAACCTGGTAGGTTGAGATTGAGGGGGAGTGTTAGGATTTACGTGAAATATTGTTTCATATGGTTTGGATAGGGTTGTTAGCTCTAGATAGAGTTTGCTGTTATCCCTCTGTATTAGGAGATAAGCTCAACAACCCTGCCGGCTGTATATATGCATGTACTTGTGATCAGCCCGTTTTTGAGGCTTCTGAATTAACACGAAACCACCCACCGAGGTGTTCTCCACGCTTGCACCTCTGTTCTTTACACGTCCGATTTTTTATTAAGAAGAAAGGGTGCCTCAATTACATTTGTACAACAAACAAGGTTATTGCGACCTCGACACATACACGAGTTCTCTGACAGCTAACATGCAGCCAGCAGGCCATTCGCCTTCTCTCTATATATACACGGCTGGTTCTAGAGGTCACTGAATTTGATCCATCAATACCAGAGAAGAAGACACTGTCACTTTGTACACTGATAGAGCAACAATGCAGTGTAATGCTCGACTGCAGCTGGTGTGAGAAATGGCTTTGTTTTCAACTGGCCTCCTTAGGAATGCAAGGCATCTGGAGAATCTGTGAGAAAGGTACTTGATCAATTTGTCTCTACTAAATATTGGGTGTCCTTGTCGCCAAACAGCATTTGGAAGTGCATTTCATCATGTTGAAAATTTTGAACTTTCATACATGGTGCAAAAAACTCATTGGAGACTTCGATTTGGCACCTTTTGGGGATGAAGTAATTTGGTTTTTGTATGGTGTATTGGTGTACACCATCATCTTCAAGGGCATTCGTAATTTTCAAGCAACAGCATGCAAAAAGAAAAAAAATTATGTTCCATGAATGGTAATAGTAAGTAGCACGTCAAAAAAACCGGAGCGATCGAAGCACCAAGATTCTAGTTTGTCTTATGTTCATGTCTGATAATTTTACTAAACTTTTTTGCCTATGAACTGTTCGATTGACGATGTAATTACATCATTTTTCTTTTATGCAGGACCAACTAAATCCCTTACACAAGGGTAGGATGGTTGATGGAGTTTAGGAATTTGGTTACCGACCGTTCATGTCAGTACTAGATGTTTTCAGTTTCCTAGGTCATGCTATGCAGGAACGCGGAACCAAACGTCTATCTGAGGTACAAAATGCCTTGTGGCCCTAGCAGGAGGATATAGCATTATAGCTTGATTGATGCTGGGAGTCAATCGCATGATACAGTCCATACTACCGATCAGGTTCAGTTCTTGAATCCAAGCTAGACTCTGGAACAGACGTTTTAGCTTGTTTTTTCATAACTAGACGAGTTGATCAGGATTGGGGATTTGCTGGATTAGACTCGGCCATTTTGGGATTATTGGAAGAAACTACGGTTGAGCAGGATGATCTCGTCGTTGCAAAAACTTGTAGCGAGATGAGTAAACATTTGTGGTTGATTGCACAGATAAAGCTAGCATTAACGAATGTTTTTAGTACTAGAGTTCGTCTCAAATACGAAGAGAAGGATGTACAGTTCTTAGAAAAAGAAAATATTTGCAGTTCTTTTGGCAGAGTATTCATATGCAGCTATTCGGGTGTTTGAGAAATTAAAATAGCATGAAAATGCCCAATTAGCCATGCCCAAAAGGAAAACGAGCACAAAATAAAAGGAGCAACGGTTACTGTAATTTCAACAATGCTAGCTCTTTTCTGAAACTTTTTTCATCAATTCGATCCTATACCAACTCTGCTTAAACTCTTCTTCGATCTCTGACAACTAATGACAACTAACATGCAGCCAACAGGCCAGCCATCTTCTCTATATATACATGGCCTCATTCATGGCTGCTTCTCACCTTATCCTCTGAATCTGATTCATCAAATACCTTGTCTAATGCCTGATAACTGAGAAGTGAGAGAAGAAGACGCTGTCGTGTTGTACACTGATAGAACAACAAGCTGTGATGTGCTTGAGTGTAGCTGGGTGAGAAATGTTTGAGAATTGCATTGCCCTCCTACTAGGAGTGGAAGGCATCCAGATAATTTCTAAGAAAGGTGCTTGATCAATCGTTCTCTACTGAGAACTCGGGTGCCACCAAACCACACATAAAACTACTGTCATCAAATATTCTAGCTTTCTCAGACGATGAGAAGCACCTATATATAGTCTATCATCTAATTTCTTCGTGATAATTTACTAACTGGGTTCCTTTTCTTTTTTGAAAAAGAATTTCACTAACTGGGTATGCCTGTAAACTACTTGATTGGAGATATAACATCACTATTTTTGTCTCTTTTTGCAGGAGCTGCACATGGGATGTACGTGGCTATATTGGTACTAGCTAGGTTAACAAGTGGGACATGATTTCATCGTCCGGGTTCTCCTCTCAAATTATGTCCTCTGCATCGAAGCATTCAATGTCATCGTCGTCAAGGCTCTCATCATCAACCAAACTCAAAAATTTTCCCCAACTAAACAAGGCCACAGTATATATACATAGGGTCCAAAGACAACTAGGCAGGTGCTAGATGTGAAGTTGAATAACTGATAGTATATGCACAACCACGATCAACATTGTGTTGACACGCAATCAAAATTATATGGGGGCAAAACATAAAAGGTAGCGACCCAAAGTAGGGGTAAAATGCAGAATAATTCGATGATTAGATGAGGCTGCACATGGGATCGATGTTACATGGCTATATTGGTACTAGATTTCATCGTCCGGGTTTCCAAACAGATTATGTCTTCTGCATCAAAGCATTCAATGTTATCGTCGTCGAGGCTCTCACAATCATCATCATCATCATCCAGGTCCTCCTCACAGTCGATTTCTTCCTCATCATCGAAGATTTCATCATCTGGGTTCTCCTCGCAGATCTTGTCCTCTACATCATAGCATTCAATGTCATCGTCGTCGAGGCTCTCATCATCATCATCCAATTCTTCCTCGTCGTCAAAGATTTCATCATCGGGGTTCTCACAGATTCCGTCCTCCTCATCAAAGCATTCAATGTCATCGTTGGTCTCATCATCCAAGTCCTCCTCGCCGGAGAAGGTCGTGTCCTCGGCGGCGGCGATGTTGGAGTCGACGTGGTCATTGTTTCTCTCTGCCACGTCAGATATCTCGGCGTTCTCGTGCTCACCTCCGGCGATCGCCGGAGACACCTCGGGTAATGTCCTCCTTGTCCTCTTCGGCTGCGTCGAGCACCGGAGCGTGAGAAGAAGCTGCGACGAGCTCGGAAGCTTTCCCGAGAACGCCTGGCGGTACGAGACGGTCTTAAAGAACCCCGGCGGCGAAGGCGAAGGTTGCAGTGGCACGGCCTCCACGGCGATCGTCGTGTGCGGCAGCGCCGCCGGCGTGTCGGCGCCGACGGCCGCAGCGGCACGGCCGCGGACCTACACGACCGCGAAGCCGCTCTCGCTGTCGGAGCCGCCGACGTCGCTGCCGTCGTGGAGCTCCACGCTGTCGCCGTCGCTGTCGCTGAGAACGACCCAGTCCTCCATGGCCGGCGCTGCGCTCTCCTCCTCCTCAGCGGCGGCTGCTGCGTGCGTGAGCCTGAGTTCTCGGCTGCGGCGCTCGTGCGTAGATCGAAGTATCGAAGCGATCGTGGTGAACTCTGGTTGGTGGGGTGGTGATCAGGTTTCGCTGTGAGGTTCAAGGCGGCGAGGAGCGCTGCGTATATAGGGGGTGGATACGGGTGTAGGATTCGAACTCGATCGGCGCTGTGTGCAGATGTCCGTTTCAGTTTCAGAAGAAAGAATCCGAGTTGATAAGGGAATTTCGTCGTTGAGAACACCGCAACAACATGAGCCGTGAGCGTGAGTCGGAGTTGGGATCGTTTTCCTGTGAGGCTGTGACCGTGACTGACATCTCCTTTTCCTTGAGTATTACTCCAGTTTAAGGACTTGTAACTTGTTTGTGTTTTGGGGATATTCGTTTCGTGTTGACCGTGACTGCAAGTTGTGGGAAGCGCAGGATTTTTATTTAAAAATATAAGTTTAGTTTTCCATCATTAATTTGCCTTTTAAGCTTATGACCGAAGCTAAGTTTATTAGTACATAATTTTGTAGTTAATTTTAGATAATTTTGTACATAATTGACAGAGTACGCATTATGTACTGCAGGTGTTGGAGAAATTAAACGGGCCCCTCCAGGGCCTGAAAATTCCCAGCCCAATTGACTAGGCCCAAAGAGCAAACGAGTCCAAGCGCAGCCCAAAAGGAAAAAAGAAGAAAGGCTCAAGATTTTCTGAAATGCAGGTATTATATATATTTTCTTGGACTAGCATCATATTCGTTCGTTATCGTTGCAACTTATTACATTAAATATGTTATAAGTATGAAATATAAGGTAAATTAATTGATGAATTATTTCTAAATTTATAAAACCTATATACATAATTATATGACACCAACTGACCACCTTCATACACTCATATATATATATATATGCCAAATGACCAACAACTACAAATAAACCCTACAGATAAGATATACAGTCCTATATTATATAGGGCTGAACAATCTACCATCTCATCTCGAACTCTCTAAGATGGGCAAGACAAAATTAAGAATTAAGAGAGCACTCCATCAAACGCCAAGGATCTGAAACTAATACATACATATACACATGCATAATTGCGTAATCAATTGGCATGCATGATCAGTCACTTGAAATCAAGATATAAGACCATGATATCAATCGTACACACAGGTCAGCTCATGCATCTACCATAATCTAACCTCTCCTAATCAGATCAAGATAGAAAACCATGACAACAATTGTATATGCATGCATTTATGTCAGCAGTCAGCACTACCATGCATCAGAAAAAGGTGGCAAACAGTACATGAAACAAACTAGCTAGGCTGTCAATAATTTTTTTCAGAGAAGTTGCTCACCAAGTGACTGCATGCAGATGTGTAATCAACCAGAGAACTATTAGTACACACTATATACACAGGTTTGCTCACTTACTGCAAATCATGACAGCGTCACACACAAGCGAAAAATAAAATGCATGCAATATGTATTAAGCATAACTACTCATCAAACTAATAAGAAACCATAACCAAGCGCATAACTAATTAAAAGAGACTAATTGTAATAAGAACTAATAAGACTACTAAAACTGCAGTATAAACTACCGTATGATCCATGTTTATCAGGTTTAATTAAGCGTGTAATCTTAAGTGAGCACACACAATGAGTCAATGAGAGAGAGATAGAGACAGAGAGAGACGGTCATGCTTGGCTCCTCGCACGCCATCCGCAGTAGAGCCAAACGTACGAACACAATGCCTGAATCTCGCCGGGAGAAGGCAGTTGTTTCAACTGAGTTTGGCAGCTACGCGAGTGGCATACAGGGAGCCAGGCATATCCCCTTTTTTTCACCTCTCTTTTGCTTTTCAGCTTCCAAACCTTCTGCATCCTTGCCAATATGCCATGTATTCCCTTCTTTCAACACTGCAGTGCTCATCTCACACACACACCCCAATGCTAGACTCAAAGCCCAGAACACTTGGAGAAGAGAAGAGAAGACAACAACAACTCCTATATATGTACATCAACACAACTACTACTACTCCACCAAAGCCAAGAGCTCAGCTGGCATGACATTGTGATGGAGATGGCAGCTGGAGAAACAAGAAGAAGAAGAAGAAGAAGAAGAGACAGTACACAACTACACACACACACAGAAAGTAGTACAAGATGAACAATGGCGTTCGTACTACATGTCTGTTTGGTGAGAAGAGAGCTTTGGAGATGTGCAGGATGGGGAGGAAGACAAGCTTCTTGTTGCTCGCCCCTATAAATAGCTGCAGCTGCAGCTGCAAGCAAAGCAAAGCATAGAGAGAGCTCTGCCTCAAAGTGCCCTATTCCCCTCCCGTCCCATCCAATCTCACACAGGCACACATGCGCGCACATTGCACGCTCCTCCAAGCTACTAGCATGCAGCAACTGCTGCTGCCACAAGTAGTAGTAGTAGCAGCTCATCGTTCATCAAGCTAGCGCCACACAGAAGCTCGGCTTCCCGATCCATCCATATATACATGCACAAGCCGCATGGCTACAAGGATTGGAATAAAGCGGCGACGACGCCCCCAAGCATGAGGTGAAAACCCTACACAGTGTGAGCCCTATAGCTGGCACTGTGTCAGGAGGTGAGGCCAAGAGAGGGAGAGACCCTTCTCATTCTCCTTCTCTCTCTTGTCAAATATCTTTGGGATAGCGAAGTGAGCGCAATTAAAATGGTTAGATTTCTTGTGGCAGAACCAATCCACCTAAATTTAAGTTCTAAGGCTGTATTTAGTTGGATCAAAAATTTGGATTTTGGTTAAAATTAGAGATGATGTGACTGAAAAGTTATGTGTGTATGACAGGTTGATGTGATGGAAAAGTACTGAAGTTTGGATCCAAACTTTGGATCTAAACACGCCCTAAATTTGACACATTATTTCAAGTTGTAGACGACGCATCCGTCGATAGCGAGACGCGCTTGGTGACTTCGTCAATCTCAAGATATGCTAGCCCAGTTTTAGATACTCATGGGAGTAGGAAGTAGGATGCACGTGTGTGCATTTATAGAAATGAGTGCCCACGCCCTATCAGCAACTGTGTTTGTATTGTGTTCTAAAAAAATATATATTTGTGCTAGCTTGTGTGGTGATCACCAGTGGGCACGGAAAATGCATATAAAAATGTTGCGTGGATTGTATATATGCATGTATGCTCTCTTGTATGTACGTCGAGAGAAGCTATGGTATGTAAGCTTTTTGTGCGTGATGTGTGCTGCAAAGCCTTGTTGGCTACTAGTACAAAAATTGCGATTGCGTGCAACACATCTGACAACATCTCTGTGTACAGTGTGGCTGGGTTTTTTGCTGCTTTGCGAAGGAGATGGCTTTCTTTGTGAGACGGACGGGAGGGTTTGTCCGGCAGCGCTTGGCCGGGAGCCGGATTCCCCTGTATTCCCCTGTGGTGGACCAAGGCGCTTGGGTGTGGGTCACCTACTGTCTCTCTCTCAATCTCGCTCTCTTTCTCTCCTCGCTGCTGCATGCATGCACCTAGTATATGGCTTGGCTTTTTAACCACACTTCGCTGCATGACCCCCGTGACCATGGGTGCATTTTTTCTTTTTCTTTTTTTACTTTGGAATTGGTTGCATGGATATAGGGTATGTTTGGGGAGCTTTAAATTCTGAGAAGCAGCTGTTTGGTAGTCAGCTTCTAAGAATCTGAAAAAGCTCTGAAACCTAGCTTCTCCAGCTTCTGACTTTTTAGTTTATTTTTCAGAATCTGTAAAGAAGCTGTGGACTGTTTAGGGCAGCTTCTTGCAGAAGCAGTTTTTGATAAAAGCTGTAGCTGGGACAAGCTCCCCTAAACAGTACCAAAGTTTGATACGGCTGCCAATTGGGCAAAACAAACGAGATTTTGTTTTCCTACTCCTAGTGCTGCTTGCAGGCATGCAGCTAGCGGCCGGGCTCAATCTCATTTGGGATTCAAATTTAGATGTGTGGTAGTACACTAGTACTCTCTACATCATACATGTAACCCATTTTATAGTTACTTCATTGGATTGTTTGCTTTGCGTTGCATTGGTTAAACCACTTGTTCGGTTTATTTCTCAAAATATTTAATTTATCATTGTAATCAAATGATAATTTGCAACAGTACTCCAATGACTTTGTTTCAAGTAGATGAAATTGCTACCGAGATGTGTTAATTTAGCTGGGCTAGGCCTTAGAGAAGTTCCGGGTCTTGGAAATTTGATCTCTCAGTGAGGAAAGACCACGCGAAGGACCGTTTCCACCCATTATCTACGCACGATCATTGCGATTTAATTTGCGTTAAAATTTTACGCACTTAACTACACGTCGTGATTGGTGGTGCCCAAATTCGTTTCTTTTGGAGCTGCCCACAATTCCCTTCAACGCAAAGATAAAAAAAAAAAGGGGAGCTCAGCCCTAGAGTAAATTGATGATCTTTCTCTCGGTCTCAATCTCCCCGACACACTAGCCTCTAATCTTGATCAAAAACATGCGCAGGATGAAAAACGTGTGACTGTTGATCAAAAACATGTGCATGATGAAAAACGTGTGACTGTTGGAACGAAAGAATTCGCAGAACATTCCAGCATAAGGAGCTCCCACCGAATGGTCTTGTGACAAAAATCAAGGAAGAGACCAAGACATGGGCCTTAGCAGGCGCGCATCATTTGAAAAATTGGCTTGTTCCTTAGTTGACTAGGGCCAAAGGTCCTGAGTTTTTTTCTTTTCCTTTACACTGTACAGTTTTTTTCTACTATATTTAATGAAATTAGCGGCTCGCCGATTCGTTAAAAAAAGAAAAAGAAAGCGTGTGACTGTTCATGGTGGGTGTAATAAGGCCTTCTTTGATTCAAATAAAAATCCCAACAAAAGATCCTCCTCCCATCCCATGCATGCATATATCCTGCCGAGCCACCGTACGTACGCGCCCACCGCCAACCAGGGGCGCCGCGTAGTACGTACTCCCGCGGTCGCGCGGGGAAGGACCGATCCGGGGTTCAGGTTTAGCCGGCATGTCGCCGTGTTGCGCGCGCGCTGTCTACCTTACTGGCGTACGATCCGATCCGTCGTCGTCGACTCGTCGTGTAGAAGGCAAGGCGCAGCGCGCGGCGCGCGGGGCGCGTAGGTGAGCGAGCCGCGCGCGCGCGGGCGGCGGCATACGTAGCAGAAGCGTATCAACGACACGTACGTACGGGTCGATGGGGGTGTGCGTGGGGCGCCCGTGCACGCACGCACGCACGCCGCTATCGGGCAGATTCGCGGGGCGGTCGCTATCCAACAAACCCAGCGATGCGATGCGATGCGCGGCGCGGATGCTGATTGAGATGGACCGCGATACGGAGCGGAGCGAGCGAGAGAGGCGCGGCCCGTTGCGCTTGTCCCCCTCTGCTCGCCCGTTTCCCCCTTTGCTTCCGCGCTTCAGCGCTTGTCGACCGAGACCCCCTTGTCGACTCCCTGTGGGTATCCATGTTCCCTGCGTCCCTCACCTCGGCTCTGCCTGACACACCAATGTCAGCCCTTTGCATTCCACGCTTTTACCATTTCATTCCAACGGCTATGCACACAGCTTAGGGATATACTTCCTCTTGCCCAGTAGACTGGACGTTCTAGCATAGTTGAGTCAAACTAAGCTTAGATAAAAAATTACCATATAGCTCTAATTGGAGTACTAATCACTTTGAATAACCATGATAAGTAGTCATTTCAAACCAAAAATATACCTGCCGTTCCTGCCACGGTGGAATCATAGATGAGCTTCTGTTCATGATAACCCGATTAGTAAAATTTGAATCGTACACTGCTGCGCCGGCCTCATGTCTACGCTCCTTGCTAAAACGCATTATGAGACAATGGACAGAAAGTAAAACGTCAAATATACTAGAACGGAGGGAGCACTATATATGATTCTTGTTGGTGCCTTTTATGCTTCTCATGCCATAATTAGGGATGCATGATTAATTTAGACTTATGTTATTCAAGCTCTGTAATAACTGGTTGTCTGTTAAAAGCGAAGGACCGGCTTCCCATTATCTAAAATACACATAGCTAATGGGTGTACTTCCTCCATTACAAAATACAATTTCTCCTACCATTTGCATTTTGTTTTGAATTATATCTATTTCTCTACCTACTTTTAATCTCAATCGATCACAATTATTCCTCATTTAATTTCACCTCTCCACTGAAAAGCCCTAAAGATAAATATATTGTGGAATGAAGAGAAAGAATATTAGTTAATTATTGTTACTCGCTGATTAACCATTACATTATTTGCCAAACAGATCTAGCTTAGTTGATCGATTGATATATCATGAATCCCGCATTATTTTTTTTCACGTGAAATTAAGACGTACTCCCTCCGTCCCAAAAAAAGACAAACCCTAGTTTCCGTGTCCAATGTTTGACCGTCCGTCTTATTTGAAAAAAATATAAAAAAATTAAAAAGACAAATCACGCATAAAATATTAATCATGTTTTATCATCTAACAACAATGAAAATACGAATTATAAAAAAATTTCATATAAGACGGACGGTCAAAGTTGGACACGAAAATTCAGGGTTTGTCTTTTTTTGAGACGGAGGGAGTAGGGACTAGCTAGACAGCAATGTCAAACGGGTCACGAGCCAGTTTGTCACACGGCCTTTTTCTATTTTTCCTTTTTTCTTCCTTCGTACGACCTCTGAAATTTGCTTAGCAAATGTTTTGTACCATCGATCAGCACCGTCCTAATGGCTCGATAGCCCGACAGCGACTTAAGACGCATCTTGTTGATAGGACAAAACCCACATGACGAGGCGGGTCTTAATCGCGGAAGAATGACACGGGAGAGCAGCTTAATGGCAAAGGGAACGCTAGCTTCCATTAGAGACAAGATCGACCACTTTCATTGGCCTCTTACCCGCAATCACAAGCGGCCACCCTAATCTGCAAGAATTATTACCAGTACCACCTTTGTTGGACCGTAGGCAGCCTTTGTTGGAGGCCACGTTTGCTACTGTTACCAATCCAAAATCAAAATCCTGATGCAACGACCATGCCTGCAAATTGCAGCATTAGTACAATCCAAGCTAAATAATGCAGCTATATGATGTACTGCATTGTTGTGCCATTACATCACGACATTGGATTGAAAGGTTGTGTAGATCACTTTTAACTTTTATTTTCCCAGCAATCAATCTCAGACTACAGTTGTTCTTTTCATGGTTTGCATGGCGCCAAGGCCCCAAAAGGATAGGTGCGCAAGATTCGTAGCCAACCTTTAAGCTGCATCTTGTCCTTCAGAAAAGTTTTAAAAAAAGAAGACATCCGACAAGGCAGACAGGAATTACTCATAGAACAGCTCAAATTGCCAATCAACTTGGAAGAACAATACCGCTTCTAGCTAAGCTTTGTTTTCTTGTAGTTTGCTACACAGCACTACAGCTACACAGAATTCAGAGAGCAATTGGAAGGGAGAATCACAGAATGAACTGATTTCCGTACGCTCGGTGAACGGACAATCAAACGAATGCAGCCTACGAGCGTTGCCAGGTACAATCCTCTACAACTTGTAATAAATAGATGCCAATGTTAGATTCTACTGCATCCTGAATGGCTAGTAACAAGTGTAACAAACACCATCTAAACTGGACCTGGCAGCCGCGGGCACAACCGAATCTAATGAATTGCTCAGAACCGCAGCTTCAGAGGAAGTTAGTACAGCGAGTTGAAGCACAGGGCAGGCAGGCCCCTACATGCCAGTAAACTGTAGATTCGTGCATCCACGCCCTGAAAGGCAAATCCGGCTTTGAGTTAGGGTCACGCACGTACAACCGTACCAATCACGGGGTGGTGAAAGCACTAAGACTTGACAGCAACAGTAAAGGGCGCACCTACCCGTGCAAGGTGTTCATGCCTCCAAGGCGAGCTGTTATTCAGAAGCACTTCTTGTGAACGATGGATGGACCAGTCTCGTCGTAGTCTCCCTTGGTGACGTGCTGGTTTTGCGGGAAAACGACCTTGGCCAATATTGCACCGCCCAGCCAGGCCGAGTACCTAGCTAGGTTCTCGGGCATATATTCTGGAGGCTGGAGGAACGAGTGTTTGGTTAATGAAGGTCAAACAGAGTTGGACCTGGGGAATTGGGATGAAGGGAGAGGGAGGTGGTTACCTTTACAAGAGATGGGCAGATTGCTGAAGCAGACAGATTTGCTTCTCTCTGGAACCTGTCTTCAAAACCTTGAAAGTGAAAGCATGAGGTTATATACCTTGAAATTGAAACTAAGTTATAAGGCTCTTAACTAAATAATTGGTTTCAAATGGTTTTGGTGACATGAAATGAAAAGCCATTTAAATCAATCTGCAACCAAGCATAAGAAAGCACTAATGAATGCAAAGCTACAGTAGTGCCACCAAACCAAATCGTATACAGACCAAAACATATTTTAAGCAAGTATTCACTAAAATATTGATTATATGCACTGCTGTGACCAGACTGCAGTATCGTAAGACTCTTGACTCTAACCAAACACAAATTTTCCACCACATATTCAGTGTAATATTGACAGCTGACAAAATTCAAAATGACAACAACAGAACAAGAGGTTTCCTAATATAATAAAAGATCCCAGTTTCTCTCCCTCCAAATAAAAGTTCAAGGTCCAACAGCAAGAGTTCTCAAATGGACAAACTACCATAGTGGTCCCATTTCTTTGCTCTGGAACATAGCAAGGAAACAAACAATAGTAATTCTCACATGGATCATAAACCAATAGCATTACAATACTGGCTCAGATAATTGCATCTCCACAAGTCTCATACAGAATGCAAATTTTCATACCGAATGATAATGCTCTTCACATGTATATATATTATCAATGTCAAAATAGCAAGACTAAAAATGCTCAAATAATAGTTGATGTATATGCCTTTTATTTGTGAGGTAAAAGACTGATGAATCCGACAGCGTAAAGTAGCATTAACTAACCAGTCATTGATGCAGTGCCACCACATAACATAGTGTTTTCAAGCAGCTGACGATGGTACTCTGGTGTGACATTCGAGACGCTTGTAACCAGCTGATGAACAATTCCATAATCTTCTAAGCCCAAAATGTGGGGTTGAAATAAAGCTTCACCAACAATGTACCGTTCTTTTTCAATTGTTATAACCTGGGGGAAGAAGTGTTCAGAAATATAGGTTTGCACAGATTCATAGCAATAAGTAGCCAACAAGATATGTGATCAACCAAAACAGATTAAGACATACAGCTATCATGCATTTCATGAAGAGACAGATTGCACATAACACATACAGTTAACAGAAACAAAGTCAATACTGGGCCCTATATTATACATAGAAAAGACCAATATAGAGCAAGTCAATAACCAACCTGCCCATCTGGAAGTGTGTGCCTTTCTGGTCGGCATGAGCTTCCTATAGCTTCAAAGGCCATTTGATCTTCTGCACAGCATGCATACTGCTCTTTCAGCCGCTCAACATCAGAAATATCAATGTTTACCGATGAGTTAGATTTTTTGAGTTCTTCCGCAAATAGGTTTGTCAAGTCAGTTCCTCCAATATCAAATCTCTTTGATGCTATGTGCTGAACAGCACCTTCACAAACTGGAGCAATATCTGTTAAAATAGAAAGGATGTCAATACAACGTTAAGCTCCAAAACGACTGCTGCTTCCCCACCATTATGAAACTAAACGGTGTTTATCAAAACACACCACACAGCCAATGCTGAACAACATAAATACAGTTTACAGATGGAATTGAATTATTTATATACATCCGTTGGGGCCAGCTTTGTATTGCTGTGTCCTGCTCTGATGTGTTACAGAATCTAGTTAATTAAATGGAATCTTTTAACAAATAAAATAAATGTTTATCTATGCCTGCAACAAAAGAGGTTGGAGTTACTCCACAGTTATTCCCATTAAGTTAGTGTGCCAGAAAAATAATAGTAAGATAAAATAGTCTGCCAGAAAATAGCAAGATAAAAATGAATATTTTAAAAAAATCTGAAACAAAATCATGGTAAGTATACTACCTTAATGAGTAGAACAATAATAATGGAAGAAGAGTAACCTAAGCATTTCAATTACACAAGATTTCTGTCACCCTTGTATGATGTTCTGTGTATGCACAAACATCATTAATCACTGGGCGGCACTTGTTGTTGCACATTTTTTGAGCTCAAAAGGAAATCATTCTTTTTTCCCAGCAAGCCTTCGATATGTGCAGCTTTACTCTAAAGTAGATAAATACTCCCTCCATTCCATTATACAAGGCTTAACTGTGTTTTTCAGAAGTTCCAGAATATAGGGCGGCAGATGCAGCGGCACCTCCTTGACTCCGTTATTCTCGTTCATGCGCATGCATGCATTGAAGGCAGCTGCAGCGGCACCTCTTTGAATCATGTAATTCTCATCCATGCACATGCATGCAGTGAACGCTATTCGTTGGCTTGCTTTGGTTGTTTTAAAGCCCCCTAATTCTGTGGCAGTTATAGGAGCTTCCTTGGTTTTTGCATCCAAAGCCTTGTATAGTGGAATGGAGGGAGTAATGTAGAAAGAAGCAAAAGGGATGCAAGCATTACACAAGGAACATAAGATATGCTACACTTGTAAAGTTGTCTTCTCTGTACTTAGAAGCATTCATTAGGTGAATTTGATTCTGTTGTACCTTTTATTTCTGTCAGTATGGAATTATGCCCCCCCCCCTCCATCCTCTCAACACACACAAATACACAATATATAGAGAGAGAAGCATACAAACAGAACAACAAACAACATATGTTGTTTTTTCAATTCATTTTTCCTAAAACAAAAGGTTGGGTCACAGAGAAATTTAGTTTTGCTTATATGGCAAGAGTTCATGCATAAGGAAGTAAAATGCAGAGCAAAGCATGATCTTTAGCCAAATAAAAATAAGCACAAAATTTAAAAGGAAAAACATACTACTATATTGGCTCAAACAAAAGTAGGGTTATATTACCGATTTTCCCATGCCCAATGTCCACTGTACAGCCCGAAATGCGTCCAACTGCATAAAGTGACAATACAGCCTGCTCAGAGTCATAAAAGCCTGAAACATTGAATTTTTCGAACATAAGTTGCGCCAGTTGCTCCCGAAGTGCCTGGAGAGAGCATAACAAAAGATGAGGAAACATGCTGTCAAAATTTGAAACAACAGAATAATAGTTAAATCAACGCATTCACAATAAAAATAATGAGCGAAGTCAAATGAAACAATCTTCGTAAAGTAGTAACAAAGAATTTGAATTGAAGTTCAAAACGGCGAAGCATACTTAGGGTCCCTTTAGCACAGCTTGGCTTTTCGAAACTACTGACATTTATTTGGTCTATGGATTCATGCAACCATCAAGATTACATAGAGCAACACAAGATACAGCACTGCAATCACACACAATCATGAAATGTCTAAATATGCTAGTAAAAGGAGCAAAGGACCCATTCCCGTTCGTGCAATATCAATGTCTGGAAAATATTCACTAGAAGGAATGCAAGATATTCAGGTAGCATATCTATCAGTAAATCGTAATTTTGAAATGATATGCAGGAACAACTGCAGCTTAGCTAACAAACATTGCTTGAGCAGAAGCATGAACAATGGTCAATAGGACATGTTTAAATATTACATGTTTAAATTTTAAATATTTTATAATGCACATAGCACGTTAAAATCGAGTTAGATTTAAACTTTATAACGCAGAGCATATACCGATTTGGTCCAAAACTAGAATTTTCTTTACAATTGAGCTATTCAACAAATAACCAAAAAATAGCACAAGAGTTTGACTGAAACATAAATTTAGGACAAAATCCGACCATATAATGGCAGTTAGCCTAGAGACTATAGCTAGCAAGTTAGACGCAAAGTGTTTAAACTCGCTATGGGCACCTCATAGACATACCAAATGACCCTAAAAATTCGGAGCTTAACATTTCGGCATGTAAAGTAATGAGTGAGTATCAATTTGGACCAGTTATCAGCCAAATCAACAGGTTTACAGCGTAGAACAATGAACACGTTCAAATGAACCACGAAGCCTATCACCTTGGGTGTGAAGAGCGGCTCTGTGAAGAGGATCTGGCCCTCATCCCCAATCTCCCACCCAATGTTGCTGTACAGGACGTAGTTGAGCAGGTCCTCCATGGCGTCCCAGTCCTTGACGAAGCCACGCACCACCGGCTGCACCACCTCCTCCACCACCGCGCCGTCGCCCATCTGACCGTCCTCTACCTCCAACTTCATCTTCGACGGCATCACCTAACCAACCAACCAAAACCAAACCAAACCCAAAAAACCTCAGATAATTCTCAAATAACCAACGGAATCTCAAGAGGAGCGGGAGATCTGGCCGCTCACCAGCGATGGGGACTGGTCGGGCAAGGCGATGCCGGCCTTGAGCAGCTTCGACCCCGCGTCGACGACCACCGCCTCCATGGCGCCCGCGGCGGGGAGCGGGGAGGAGAAACCCTAAGATTCGGAGTCGAGACGAGACCCTGCCTAGGAGCTAGGGGAAGAGGAGGATGTGGATGAGGAATTTATTTTTGAAAATCTCCTCTCCCCGGAAGCGAAGCCGCGGGAAAACGCGAGGGTTTTGGAGAATTTGGAGGCTGCGCGAGGAAGAAGAAGAAGAAGAAGAAGAAGAAGAAGAAGAAAGAGACAAGCGCGTGGGATCTCGAAGCGGCCGCGACCCAGAAAACACAAGCGATATATCATTTACGTAATTTAATTTTACGCCTTCTTGTAGGGTTGGCGTATTCTGTGTTTCCGCTTGAGGACTACTTGGTGGGCATTGCGGGCCCCCTTCTCTCTCGCTGACACCATGGCCCCACCGCCAGCGACCTCGCGCTTCCTCCTCCTCCCGCCGCGACTCGCCGCCGCGCGCGGCATCTCCGGCCAGCCGCCGCCGTCTCCCCACGCCGCCGCGCCCACCTCTACACCGCAGGCCTTCCACGCGCACCTCGCGTCGCTCGCGGCGCCTTCCCGCGCCGCCCACCCGGCCACCCTCCGCTCCATCCTCGCCGCGCTCTCCCGCGCCCGCGCCGCGGGGCTCCCGCTCCTCCCGGCAACCCGCGTCCTCGCTGCCTCCGCGCTGCTCCGACATGGCCGCCTTCCCGACGCCCTCGCGCACTTCGGCCTCGTCCCCGACTCCGCCGCCCTCCCCGCGCCGCTCTGCAACTCGCTGCTCGCGGCGCTCGCGTCCTCCGGGTCACTCGTTTCCGCGCGCAAGGTGTTCGACAGAATGATCGGGAGGGCCGTCGAGCTTGACACGGTTGGTTTCGGGGTGTTCGTCAAAAATGTGGGGAGGAGGCATGGATTGGCCGAGGTTCTGCGGTTGGTGCAGGCAGTGCGCCATCAAGGGGACCGAGTTGATAGGTCAGTTGTTGCAGTAATGGTTGCTGATGGTTTGTGTCGGGAGGGGAGGATTGAGGATGCTTGGCAAGCTTTGGAGGATATGAGGTTTCAAGGGTGGAAGCCAGATTTTGTAGCTTATAGAGTTGTATCAGAGGCGTTTAGGGAAGCAGGGAGGACAGAAGAGGAAGGTAGGATCTTGAAGCAGAAGAGGAAGCTCGGGGTTGCGCCTAGGAAGGAGGACTACAGGGAGTTTATGTTTGCATTGTTGTCCAGCAGGCAGATTGGCGAGGCAAAGGAAATAGCAGAGGCAATTGTTTTAGGGGATTTCCCTATCAATGATGACGTGTTGAATGCACTGATTTGTTCAGTGTCTGAGATTGATGTCGATGCTGCTGTTATGTTCTGCAAGTTCATGATAGGGAAGGAGAGATTTCCAAGCAGCGATATGCTTATACACCTTTGCGAAAGCCTCTGCACGAATGGGAAGGGCGATGATATGTGGGAATTTTTTAGGGTGCTCTTAGATAAGGGGTATTGTACAGATGTGAGGGATTACCATTTGGTAGTATCATTCTTAGGCAAGGCTGGGAAGGTGCGAGAGGCATATGATGTACTAAAGGAGGTGAAAAGAAAGAGACTTGAGCCTGACATTTCATCATACAATTCTCTCATGGAGTCACTCTGCAGAAAAAACCTCCTTAGGCCAGCCAAGAAGCTGTGGGATGAAATGTTTACCAGTGGCTGTAGTCCAAATCTGCAGACTTACAATATACTCATAACAAAATTTGCAGAAATCAATGAAAGTGAACAAGCCCAACAACTGTTTGATCGCATGTTCCAGAAAGGAGTGTCCCCTGATGTCACAACATACACTTCAGTCATCAATATGCTGTGCCAAGAAAAGAAATATGAACAGGCTGTGGAGATCTTTACCAAATGTGTGGTGCAGGATACTGAAGTGGCTAGTTCAGTATTAACTGTGTTTATCCTTGCACTCTGTAAACAAGGTATGATTCTTCAATAATATTAGTGATGTTTTAATTGTTAAATATCTCCTTTAAAATATCATCCATGATATATTTCAGGTAATTTCAAAGGAGCACTGAGTGTTTTATCTTGTATTCCATCTAATGTTGAGAGTGTGAATTCACACGTCATTTTGTTGAAGTGTCTAATAGATGTTGGGGAAGTAGATTTGGCCATTGAGCACATAAAATCGATCAGGAGTAACTTCAGCTCAAGTTTCCAGAATATAATCAATGAGCTCATGGCCTCTCTTTCCACTTCTGCTAGTCTTCAACCTGTCACAAGGTTGATTTCTTATTTGAATTCTCAGGGGATTGTTCACGATGTTGGCCCATGGATGGGGTTGATGGAGCACAATTATGCTTGAAACAAAGTTTTCAATGTTGTGCTGTCGTAAGTTGTAACATGATGGAGTATTTGACACTATTATGAGGTCAGGCCGCAGCTTATTTCAGAAAGGGTGATAGTGATATTTCTTTTGGACACAAAGGGTCAGAATGTTACTAGAGGGAGCAGCAAGTGGAGAGAAATTGCACAGGCAATTCAGAAGAACGAGTCAGGAGTTATCTGGAATCAGAAAAGGAGCAACCAGTGCTCTCAGTTCTCAGTATTCACCAAGTACAGATGGCTGGATATTTTTTATGAAAATCGCGTTGGTGATCATTTTCTTCCAAGAACCAGAAATTGGTTAGGTAATATCTGTTATCAATTTTTTTTATCTCCTTTTATGATCTTATCACCTGTAATTCCATGCCATAGCATATGTACCCCTTTTTTCCCACAAGGATCAGGGAAACCAATGAATTTTATTGTTAGGTGTACATCATAAGTTCATAACGTGTAGGCATGGTTAATCTCAGACCCAGTTTCTTCTAATTGCAGGTGATGTGCTGCGCAGCAGTTCTATCTCTATGTTCCTGTTGCAAGATTTTGCACAGTGTTTGCTGGTCACTAACAACTGATCCATGTGTCAGTTATGCTTATGCCTGTGAGCACTCAGCAAGGCAGCAAACAAGTTACTCTATCCAAGAAAGCAGATCGTGACTATTATTCTGCTTAGTTCTCACAAAAAGAAAAAAGACTATGATTCTGCTTCTATACTGGGATTTGGCACTGGCAGTGATGGTGAATCAGAATGATTTTTTTTATCAGTTTTGTGGAATGTTAGTCCATTCTGTACTGATCAGTGATCAGAGTGTTGTGTTATAGAGGGCCATCGAAGCAATTCCCTCCGTCCCTGCAGAAAGATGAAAAATGAAAGCTCTCTGAGGGATGCATCACTGTGAACAGGTAGTCGGCATCACCCCGCCATGCCCATGCACATGCACGGACGCTCATAAGTTTGGATTAGGACGCCATTCGCAGGTGTTTTTTTCTTCTTCTTTTTTTCCTTTTTTTGCGAGGGCACAGATTCTTTGGTATTCTGGTTCAGGTACTACAGATGTGTATGATTTCATAAGTAAAAGTTTGTATTACAGCTTAACCTTGTTGTATCGTCTCGAATGAATGAAGCTCCTGCTAAAAACATTTTTCTTGAAAAAGGTTAAGCTGTCTTTTTTTTTTTTTTTGCTATCTCTAGAATCTTTGAACAAATGACAGGAAATTAGGATCCGTACACGTATTTTGAGCCCATCTGAAATATTCAGATGGGAAACATCAGAAATAACAGTTGTAGTATCATATACTTTTCTGCAAGGCCGAAATGCGTCGGGAAGGTGGAAGAGGAAGCAGAGGAGAGGCAAGAATCACTTGTACAATGCAGAGAGCTTGGCGTGTTTCTTCGGCCTGGCCGACCCATCCAAGAGAGGCCACATCCTAATTTCGTTTCATTTTTCTATCAACAGATCCTTAATTTCTTTCTCTTCGGAGGATTTATATAGTCTTATAAACATGCAAAATTGGTCTTATGTTTATATGTAAATTTCGTTCAAATGGGGAATTTGTTATATATGGAGTTCTTACGGTAAAATCGCGAGCATCATGGTTTCGTGGTGTAGTTGGTTATCACGTCAGTCTAACACACTGAAGGTCTCCGGTTCGAGTCCGGGCGAAGCCAATTTTTTTAAATTCGTTTCAGAAAAATTTTTCATAATACTCAGTTTTTTTTTTGGCGTAATGGTCGTTTCAATTTTATTTTTAAATTGCTTTCAGAAATATTTTATTTCATAATACTCAGATTTTATGCGTAACGCTCGGATAAAAAAAAATCCACTTTTACGATGTCTCATGGTAATGAACCTCATTTCGTTTTGTCTCATGGTTGATGTCATATTTCAACTTTTTTTCCCGAGTTATTTTCACATGTAGGAAAGAAAATTTTCCTTTGGTTTTCCTCTACTTCTAATCCTACAAAACAAATGACACTCATAGACATTAATCCCTAAAAGTCCAAATCCTTAAATTATTATTTCCTCCAAAACGAACAAACCCTTAGAGAAGGACAATAAGAGGTCGGCACTTGGGCTTGAGCAGGATGAACTCCTCACTTTCTTCTCAGTCCTCACTACCGGCGCCATCCATATGACTACCCACAGGCTATTAAAAGCAGGAAGACAAGGGCATTATGTTCCATAACAAAATACGGTAGAAAAAGGAGATTCAAAATGTATTTCAAGCGTGTACTGTGACATGATCCAATTTTAGCATTGTTGTCATGGCATAATTTCAAGTACATGAATAACAGTGGTAGATTTTAAAACCGTAAAAATTATAATGGCATAATTTTAATTAAACCCATGTCCACCTAATTTTAGTGGGTTATCTAAAACTATAAAACTAAATAAGCAACAGTCAACAGAGTAATTAACTCCAGCTGATCTTATTTTATTCTATATATCCAAATCATGTGTTGCACTGTCATACTCATAGGCACAAAATGATCCGTTTATTATAGTTAATTTGGGCTTGGCTGCAACTTGGTTTCGTGGTGTAGTTGGTTATCACGTCAATCTAACACACTGAAGGTCTCCGGTTCGAGTCCGGGCAAAGCCAAATCTTTTTAATTTTTTCCATTTTTACTTTGTCGTTCACAAGTTTGAACTTACACTTTGATGAAAACTGCGTCTTTATGTACTTTCTGACTCACAAGTTTGAATTTATACGTTGACATCTGATACTTCTCGAACATTTTTACTTTGTCGTTCACAAGTTTGAACTTACACTTTGATGAAAACTGCGTCTTTATGTACTTTCTGACTCACAAGTTTGAATTTATACGTTGACATCTGATACTTCTCGAACATGTCATTACAGCCATGCACCCCATAACTGATGTAGCTATTTATATTATTACTAAAAATAACATATTTAAAAATTGATGGAGGTCAAATGGCATATTCTTACTACCTGAAATATTCTGTTTACACTTGTATTTCTTCTACCCTGACGAACAATCACATTTCAATAGGCGGCTGTTTGATATGTGCCTTGTCAAATTTTGGTTGTTTGACAGGGCACCAAAGTTGTGATTTCAACCATCTGACCCCTATTTTTATAATTTTCTATTAAAATAGTATTGTCTCTAAAAAATTCGTTAAAACAGGGAGACAGAAGGGCATTCTGTTCCATAAAAAGTATGGTAGAAAAAATATTTAACACAGGTCTCAAGCTAATAGTGTGATATGGATTCGATTTTAGGCTTGTCATGGTGATATGGTTCCAATTACATGAATATAGTGGTAGATTTTAAAAACCATAAAATTTACAATTGCATGGATTTAATTAATTAAACCTTCAAGTAATAGTGTACATTTGCAATGATAAAACTAAATAAGAAATAGAGTAGTTATGTCGAGCTAATCTATTTTATTACATCTAAAGCATGTGTTGTACTGGCCCATAGGGATAATTTATTTAAAGTAATTTGGACTTACCAGCAGCTTGGTTTTGTGGTGTAGTTGGTTATCACGTCAGTCTAACACACTGAAGGTCTCCGGTTCGAGTCCGGGCGAAGCCAATTTTTTTTCTATCAAATACTGTGTTCATCCATATTTTCTCTATCAAATCATTTTTTTTTCTTTTTGTATATACTATGTTCATCCATATTTTCTCTATCAAATAAATAACGTGTTCGTTAATCGTTATCCAAAGAAAAAGGAATTAAAATGAACGCTGATCGTGACATCTATATTGTTGTTCCTACTGTGTCCTTTGACATCTACGAGTTTATAGTTCTTCCATATTTTCTCAATCAAATAAATAATGTGTTCTCTATCCAAGGAAAAAAATAAAATATAAATAACTAAAATTAACGTTGATCGTTGGATTTATTATTAAGGTAACTCAAATAAGAGTCACCAAGTTTGCTTAGAAATTCTCACATTAATTTTAGAAAAAAAAATGACCATTGTCATAATGGGTTTAAAATATAGCGGTGTAAATTGGTTGGTGGTATCTATAAAACGAGAAGTTAAGAGATGTATATCTAATTCCACTTTTAAAAGTATGGTGTATACAAACTACAGGTAACAGAAAAGAAATTAAAAGTTGTATATGACATCCAATTCTATTTTCTATTTCAAGAGTTGTATATGAAATCTGACTCTATTTCTAGTTTTATATAGAAATCATAATTGCATTTTTTTTATAGAAGTACTCCCTCCATTCCATAATGTAAAGCACACACATATTTCAAGATTTAACTTTCAAAATATCTCACTAACGATTAGTATAATATAAATTGAATTTTATTTGTTGAAAATAATATTATTGGATTGATATTTCAATATACTTTGATATGGTTATAATTTTGTTGCTACAAATTTTATAGTATATAAGAAATTATAAGTCAAAAAATAGTTTTGTATACTGTGCCGAGTTTGACCATACCTTACATTATGGAATAGAGGTAGTAGAAAATAAGAATTGTATATAGATCCACTCGTTTTTCCTTTAAAATGCCCAAGCTCGTATAATTCAGCAAGCAGTTAGCCCTATATTTATCACAACAAAAGAAATATCAATCAGTTCTCTTGCTCTGCAGTCTGCACTATTAGCATGGAACAACAGTACTAACACAACTTGAGAGGACTGGGTCAACAAGAGATAATAGATGCAACCAACTTGGACATGAACTCCAAATCTCCACCTATAAATGTGAAACAGGATACGATCCCAGATTCTAGTGCTCGTAGATGGTGACTGAAGTAGAACCCTAATAAACACAAGATGCTGACATGAACATCAACGAGTCTACTTTTTTCATCTAAAATGATGTAGGAGATATTCATGTTATTATGGAACAAAACATCAATGTTCTTAAGGGAAGCTTACGGCAATATGGCCTTTTGGGAGCGCATATTACACGGCACACTTAATTCCTTTCAGACTATTCACCGGATTATTTGCACCATGCTTTGAAAAATATGTTTTATCAAAAAAAAATCTACAAGATTGCTTAACCACTTGTTTTAAGTTATCTGTTATATCAAAATGATTAATTATCCCTATAATAAAGTAGATAATCTACAGCAACAATCCGTTCAATAATCTATTTTAAAAATCTATTTTAAACTGAGCCTGAGTTGTTTCCCCCCTTCCACTTCGAAGTCAATGTACGGTTGATCCAACGGCTCAAAGCAGTGATCGCAAACTGTTTATCTCGCAGCTGATTGCGAAATAGGACTTCCATAAGCTGGCCATATATTGGCTTTGCCAACTAGGTGAAAAGAAGTAACTACAGCAGTAAAACGCCACAGCAAAGTGTTTTACACCACCTCTACTGTACATGTTCCGGCAATACAAGCCAGAGGTTGCATTTACATGGACATCACTGTCCAGGCTCAGCAAGTGCCCCCGGCTGCATCATCCTCCTCCTCCTCCTCTTACGCTGCAATGACGCAGGCGACAATCTGTTCAATCCCGAAGAATAACGGAAAGGCGAAAGCAACAGCGGCGAGGCGTGGAGCAAGGAGTGCCAGGGGATCCCATTGTGGTAGACAGGAAAAAAAAAGCTCAGGAGATAGTAGATATGATCCTATGAACCAGTTGCAATGTGCAGGGACCCCCCATAGCATGTGCAGGTAGGACCATGTAATAACCTGCACTTGAGTGCTGTAACATCAGGCAAAAAAAGAAATTGGCAACTCCTGTATACCTTCAGGTTTCTGCTGGGATGATGGCAATTTGCAATGGTGGTAGGGTTCCCAGACATAATCCTCAGGCTCTCCCAGTTGTTGTTCCTGCTGCTGCTGCATGAGTCACAAAGAACCAGAATGCTGAAGATTTTGGCAATAAGTGTGTCGGCTCGTTTGTGCAACAGTCAGACACAATCAGACAATCAGTGTTCACCAAATCTTTCCACAAACAGAAAGTCGTGTTAGGCTAAAGCATAGATAAGATATGTATCATATGCTGGTTGCCCACCAGCAGTAGCACTGGCCGAAAAGACGAGCTCTGATTGAGCTGTACTTTGGATTTAAAGAACAGGAACAGTGTCAGTTTGTTATCCAATGAGTTCATGTAGGACCTGGCTTCTTTTGTGCCTTCCTGTTGCTTGCATGGTTGTCATTTAACAAGTATTTCAACATTTCCTCTTTCCTCCCAGAAAAGGAAAGACATTTCTAAGAATTTAGAGAGGATGATAAAGAAGGGCAAAGATTGCCACTGGCACTTCATATTATAAGGATTATTAGTACATACACTGGGAATTAGCATCTTAGGGAAGGGGGGAAATGCTATGTGCATTTACAGACACTTGTAGCATTTATGTCAGACAGATACTGATTGAGATACATAACAGCAATATGGATGCAATCTGTTCATCATGTCAATATTTTCAGCTATCTCCAGAAAGACGACCCTTTGTGCAAAGCCTACATTGAATTCCTTATCCTGTAATATCAAGAAAATGAAGATCATAAATAATAGTTCTGAAGTTATCCACCAGCAACTCTTTGCTATCATGTGGTCTATTTGATGCAACAGCGTGACGCTGAAATAGACATACAACCGTTAATTTTCATGGACAGTGCTAGAAGATGTCAAAAACCAAAAAGATTGGAGCCACCGACTAGTCCATCATATGACAGGTCAGATGAAAACAACTGGTTAGCTTGCATGAACTAACAGGTTACTGTGAAAGTTTAAGCTGGACGATGATGGCTTCATATTCTATGCATCTAGTCATGCATTTCGAGCTCAACAAACAGACTACAGATGATATGGGTAAGTCCATAGGTCCTCATGTTACCTAGTTGCTCTGAAAGCTTAAGCTGACAAAAAGTGACGGCACAAATTGCCGATCGTGTTCAATACAGATATATTGGCTGAAAACAATAGTAATACATACAAGTAGCGATACGCAGCTCTAGTTATCTCAACATCATTTGAAGTAAATAGGCAGATGTACTGATTGGTGCAAGTGCTTACATGTTTCTGGTCATTCTAAATTCCATCAGAGGTTGGTGGTTGTTCAGCCCCAGAATTTGGCAGAACAGTGCTAGCTGACGCTTTCGGTATCTGGTTTTGCTGTGCTACTTGAGGCCCAGAAGCATATGGTCCTGATACCTGCAAATGACCAATGCCTAATCTAGGTGAACAATCAAAGAGGCCTGAAAATTCCCTTTGTCAGTATGGTATTTTTGTACCTGTGGTGGCACTGTTTGCCAGCCATCTGGGTGAAGGAAGGGATTGCTTGCCTCTCTCAGTTGAATGTTCTGCATCTGGTTTGCAACATTCATTGGGTTCATAGCTGGAGATGAATTTAGAGGGATGTGATTTGGCATAGAATGGTTCATGTATGGCAATCTTGACATGTGACTTAGGCCTTGTGCCGCAGGCATGCACGCAGAATTCATGCCCACGGCCATTGGTGGCATGAACTGGTGAGCACCAGGGAACATCATTGGTGCCATCCCAGTAGTCATCCACATGATCTGAGGCACAGATTCGACAATCTCAATCTGTGCTAGTAATTGGCCTCATGTAGGACCATGTAAGTTCAGATACAAGAAACAGTAGTTCAAACCTGAACTTGCATTTGGAGTGACTTCAGATACTCGATTGCTTCATCTAATATAGATGCCTTGTCGGTCTAATTGAAAAATATATAGATAACTGCAGTTAGTAAAGTAAACCCAAAAGGTTTGAATAAAAAAGAGAATCATATCAACAAAGGATAGATCAGATATGCCACCACTCACCAACATAGCTGTATCAGTCCATGGACTTGCACCTGATCAGAAAAAAGATGCATATATAATAATGTTTCTTACCTTGTTGCAATGAGGTATGAGTTCTTGCAATGCGCGCATCTTCTCGTTGATCCGATCCCTTCTTCTCTACATCAGTATCATCTTTTAGGATGACTACTAAAAATTTATCTCTTAAGATCAGTAGCTGTATTTGATGATCTCACCCTCTCTGACAGGTTATGAACTTCAGCTGCACGAGTTCTCCTCTTTGATCCATATCGCCGCGACGACGATTTGGTCTCTTCGGTTGCCTCGCATTCAGCATCCTGAAATTTCTCATCAGTTTCATTCAAGAATTCATCTCAAGCATAGCAAGTTGCAGGTTACAGCCAACGAAAAAAAAAAGATCACCTCACTGCGACTGTCTGAATCTTCTCTGCCTTTCCTCTTGTGGGCACTGGCGCTCTCGCTGGGCAAGCCGGAAGCGCCGAAGTTGCTGCCGGAGCCGCCCGACGACGACGTGCCGGCGCCGTCGTGGGTGCTCGACCGGCGCGGCCGCTCCGGCGGCAATGCCGCGCCGGCGTCCCGGCAGCGCTGCGCCGCCGTCTCCGGGATGTGGTTGCTGCCGCAGAAGGCCGAACAGATGTCGCCGGTCCAGCTCGACCCGATGCCGCTCCTCATCGGCGGCCTCGCCGCCGGGGGCGGCAAGTCCGGCGGCGGAGCGTGGTGAGAGCTCGGCCCCGCCGCCGCGGCCGCCGGGAACGCGTCGCCGGTGACGCTGCGCCAGAGCTGCGTGTAGAGGTCCTTCTCCAGCGCGTCGTCGAGGGTGTCCGGGAACCACGCGGCGGTCTCCGTGTCGTCGCCGGTGAGCACGCTGGCGCTCTGGCCGCGGCCGGAGGAGGAGACGACCCTCGCCTGCGCCGCCTGCGGCTGCGCCACGACGCCGCCGTTGTGCCATAGCAGCTCCACCAGCTCGTTGTCCGTGCTGCAAATCGCCATTGGAGCAAATGCACACAGAGTCAGGTCAGGTCACTACCATTCGGCAACAACACAAGACGAATCCGTTCTTGGGTTTCAGATGAAATCTCTACACGATTTGCTTCGTCTGATTCGCCGCCGATCTCGCATTGCCATCCATCCCACGATTCTTGTGTCCCCCCAAGAAATTCACAACCTGCATAAACCACATAGAAAAAGAAAAAAAAAGAAGCATTAAGCATCAAGTATAACTGCACAAGTTGGTTGAAACAAACAAGAACAGCAAGCACAACCAAGACAAGGAGACAAACTTTACACCTTAAAATAGAAGGAAAACCAACAAGATAAGCCGCAAAGTGATGCAAGAAACCTTGGAACAAACAGAAAAAAAAATAAAAAATAAAAGGAGAGCAAAGCTGAGCTACCCAACCTAGCTATTCCTCCTTCTTCTAGTAGCTCCCCAACCTGCACAACCATAGCCCACCACCACATCATCATCAGCTTCTCAGAAAGGGCAAAACCAAAAGAGAATCCTTTTCTGCACAAGCAACTAGCCACGCCAACAGCTATTGTTGACCTCTCTCACCTGAACCAAACCAAACAGTAGCAACTCTTGCTGCAAAGTCTCCTCTTCTTGCTCAGCTTTAGGCGCGGCAGTGCAGCAGCAGCAGAGGCGAGTATACGAACTCTTGCTGCCGCGAGTGTCCCGCAAAGCGTACTTGGAGGTGGTGAGAAGGGAACAAGGCCCGTGGGCTGCGTCCGGTTGGATTGTTGCCGGGGTGGAAATAATGGAGATGGAGGAGGAGGAGGAGGAGTTCCGATGAGGAGGAGATGGAGATGCAAGCAAGCTGCTTGGGTTGGGCATCGTTGTCGGATCTCCTTGGAGTGGGATATATGTCGGCCCTCGGAATTGCCAACTTGGATTTGCAGGAATGGATACATCGCTCTCCCACTTCTCTGCTACTTCTGCTGCTGCTGCTGCTGCAAGCTTAGGGCTCTGTAAACTAATGGTTTCTGCTTCTGTACTTTCTTCTCCTATCTAGGCCTGTTTAACTTCACACCAAACTTCCCCAAACTACCAACTTTTCATCGTATCCAAAACTTTTCTACTCACATAAACTCCTAACTTTTTTTTCAAACTACCAACTTTCTCCAAACTTCTCCCCAATTTTAGAAACTAAACACAGCCTAAGAGTATGTAACTGATGTTGTAAGCCTGTATCACTGTATGCATCAATGCATCATATGCATGTTGATGTCGTAGTAATATACTTTATTCATACTGGATTATAATTTGACTGATGTGGATCTAGCTGGGGTAGTTAATTCTTTGCAAAAAAATGATCAAGATGATCTATTAAACAGGTAGCTAATTATCTGCACCAGCCTGTTGATTCCATTGGTTATCTTTGGTCAAATTCAGACCCCTACACAGGAAGCATTGGAAAAATGCTAGTAAGTAATTTTTGGAGGTATTTGTTGATGCCATAGAGTCTGGTTTATTTGGGAACATTGTTGTGCATCAATGCCATGTAAACAGATTGGACAGGAAATCTTCTCTCCTTTCTGATGTTGGTCCCATCTCACTGTTGCGATAAACATATAATTGATGACTCTGAACTGAGTTTGCTCCAAGCCATAAATTTAGTTTTTCGATAGTTTCTCTACAGAAAGAGACCTCAATAGGACTATTCATCACATTGCCCATCCTGGCATGTTTTTGACAGCCTGAGGTAGAGTGTTTTTTTGTTCTTTGGGGATTTTTTTTCTTAGTCAAGGTATCTTCCCAAAATATTGTTGGAATTTCCCGAGGAGTTTTACTAAACCATAAACAAATCTTGAAGAAATATTTACAAAACATTATATATTAGGATCTCCCATGTCTTTTTACTTTTTAATAACAAGGCATTGTATACTTTTTTTAAGACAATGGATTAAATCCGACCTCTACGCAGGCCTTGTATACCAGCTCCACCTTAGCTAATTTTGTATGTTGTCTAGCTATATAGTTTCGGTGAAGCATAGGAACGATCCTTAGATAAAATGTTCTTTGAAACCTTTTTGAGAGTCAAAGCATATTTTTAGTGTTTGTTTTAGAAAGGTAGTATGTAGTTGATAAATATGTTTTTATGAAAATTGATGAGCAATGGTGCTTGATGCCTTGATGGATACCATGCCAAGTATTGCCCACCACTAGCATTGGAGATACGCATAAAATTCTTTCTATGGGGGGCAGGGCAATGACCAGAAATGATTCTCCCTTCTTCAATTCAGCTTACTTCATCATATGAGACCAAACTCACCAACAGTGACCCTGACGGTTCTGTTTCTGAAATCACCCAAAAAAAAACATGTCATCACTCTCATGATTGTATTGGTTAAGTGCAAGTTTTAATTTGACAAGAAGTGGTTAGTTTTGTTCCCTTGGAATCGGCTGCAAAATCATTCCAATCATACCAGTTCAAAGAATCTGAAAACGGTGCGCCAAAAAACCAAAATTTCTTTATTTCTGAAACGAAACACAGGAGCATACGATTCCTTTGGAGCAATGCGAAGTTAGCATCTCTTTCAAGACAGTAATATTTCGGAATAATTTGAAACGACATGTGCTCTACTTGCATCTGGGCATAATCTGAAAACGAAATGTGCCCCCAACATCCAAAGCCATAGGAAAGCAACTGTGGGATTTGGATCATTGCTAGCTCGGCTTGGGGTTATCTAGCTACTACTACTAGTCTAGCCCCTCTGGATCATTCCATTCTGACGTTTTCCATTCCCTGTTCCTTTCTGCAGTTTTGTGATCTTGTGATGAGAAAAAAAAAGAAGTTTTCTTTTTCTTCTTGGGATGCAGGCTGTGCTGTTGTGATCTTGAGCCAGGTGAGTTTGAGCCAATGGGAGCTCAGATGTAGATTACAGGGCAGTGCCTTCTCATCTTCAGAGAAGATCTGCAGGGTGTCCCCATTCTTGTGAAGACAAAGAACTAAGATAGCTTAAGCTCTTTGCTGACAGCAACATCTCATCCATAGGATGTGGTCACTAAGGTCCAAAGAAAATTTTGCTTGCAAATTTTATTTTATTAAGATTTGGCTCTAGTTTTACTATATAATATTGGAAATAAATTCAAATGTCACACTAAGTAATCATATTACAATTTATCTCCCATT
This sequence comes from Oryza sativa Japonica Group, assembly GCF_034140825.1. NCBI lineage: Eukaryota > Viridiplantae > Streptophyta > Magnoliopsida > Poales > Poaceae > Oryza > Oryza sativa. The sequence continues at coordinate 33,401,646 of NC_089037.1, read as the reverse complement.
TAACCATACACTCAATTTATACTGATTTGGTTGAGGAGTTGATGATGCTCAAACTATGGGTCAAATAAAGAAATGGATCATATATATTGGAGTAGATATGATAATTACTATAATATAAAAATGGTATTTTCCGTTAGAACAGGGTAGATTTTGGAAACGGTTGACATAATCACATAATATCAATATCGTTTCCGTTTCTATTTCCATTTTTTTATCATTTTTATTCAATTTTATCGGTATAATCATTTCTACATGGCTCGGTCCATAAAAAACAGAAATGAACTTCAGGCAGTCAGGTATTTCCATTACCGTTTTCACAGTATTAGTTTATGCCAATTTATGTGTTTAAAGCAGTCAAACCGGTAGATTATCTTCCTTTCTTTTAGAAGGGGACCAAGGCCAACTAGCAGTGCGATCCAGTTGTTGGGCTATAATATCAGTTTCCTTTCGTTAATGGGCCGGGAAATGGAAAACGGCCTTCGGCGGCAGCCCAACTTTTCTCACAGACAAAAAGAGTGTCTTCTGGAAGTACTTCTAACAGTTAAAAATATTTTTTTAGAAGTAAAAACAATTTGTAACACAAGCAGACGTTAATATACACGGAGACATACTCACCCCTATAAACATATATACATACCGATATGTCTCTATGTACACCTCTAAAATTTCTCATTTTCACATGAACTTTTCTAGGCAAGCCTCTATTTTCATCAAATTCTCAAACTATACTACCGGGACTAAATTCAGGGTCTGTTTGGCACAACTTCAACTCCAGCTCCACCCCTCCTGGAGCGGGAGCTCAGCCAAACAGTTTCAGCTCCACCAAAACTGAGAGTGGAGTTGGGTGGAGCTCTCTCACAAAATGTACTAGAGTTGTGGAGCTGGGTTAAGGCAGCTCCACAACTCCACTTCAGACTCAACTCCCGGAGCAATATTTAGGAGTTGGAGCTGTACCAAACAGGCTTTCATAGTCAAATTCGACTACGCGAATAGAAAAAAAAACAATCCAACTACACAAGAACGCCGCAAGCTTTTTAGTTAAATTTGTTTTTTTTAGTCGTTTCAGTTCCTTAGACCGTCAAGGCTGCAGCGCTGCATTTTGCTGCACCGGATTATGTGACCTGCGTCAGGAACTGAAAAGTGGAGTACTTTTTTTTTCCATGTCATATTCTCTGCGTAGCTGCCGCCCACGAGATTACATCAAAGTTCCAAAATGTTCAAACATGAAAGTACAATTGTGAACTTTAAAAATGAAATGTAGTAAAGTAACATATATATAATCTCTGAAAGTATGAAAGTAAAAACAAATACATAAACCGTACGTACACGTACACGTAAAACACAATGGCACGACCTCAACACATGCGTTGAGACCGTGCGTACCCAAAATATAATGTACACTAATTAACCAGCAACAGAGTCATCACATGCATAAAATTCAAACTCAAGTATGAAATTAAATCAACACACTCACACAAACATTGAGAAATTTCACATGAAAAATCTCTCAGTTTACCTACTGGCGCCGGCAACCGCCGCCGCCGCCGCCGTGGACGTACACGGCGAGTTCGCCGCGCTGCCTACGCCGATGGAGGCGGCGCCTGGAACGGCATGGGCACGTTCACGGTCGGGATGGACGGCATCGGCGGCAGCGTCACCGCCGGCACGGCGGGGATGCCGGCGGGCATCGGCGGCAGCGTCACCGCCGGCACGGCGGGCATCGGTGGCAACGACACCTTCGGCACCGCCGGGATGGCCGGGACAGCGGGCATCGGCGGCAGCGCCGCCGCGTTAGGGACGACCGCGGGCACGGTGGGCACGGCGGGCATCGGCGGCAGCGCCGCCTGTGGCACGGCCGGGATGGCCGGCATGGGCGGCAGAGTGGTGGGCAGCGCCGGCACGGCGGGGAGGACAGGGAGGGCGGCGGGAGGCGCGGCCGCCGCCGCCGCCGTCGCCGGCGTGTCGGCCAACATGCGGGCGGCGTAGCACGTTCTGCTGCTGCTGGCGGCGAGCAGAACGCACGCCATCGCCATGGCCGTGGCCATGAAGCTCACACTAGAAGCCATTGCAGCAAGACTAGCTTGTGTGTGTGTGTGTGTGTTTTTTTTTCTTAATCTGTTCTTGCAGTGAGTGCGAAGAACACGAGCCAATCTGTGCGCAATTTATAAGGCTAATTAAGTGAATATATATCCGGTTAGATCGGTGGTTGGCCAGAACGGTGTGTCGTTGCAGCTGCAACAAATTTGTTCTTTAATCGCCCATGTTTGGTAATCAGAACTCATATATGCTTGGCTGCTTGCTAGGATGTTCATCGATCGATCCCAAAAGGAATAATAACAAAAGGATAAATTCTGAAATTGTGTGGCCAAGGCAGGAGATTTAGTTGTAGCGATCGGCCAAATATATTGTCGACGAGGTTGTTTTTGTTTTGATTATTTGTTAGTGCATACTCCGTACCATCCGTGGATCGAAATTTCTTTGTTTAGGTGCAGCTTCAATCTGTTGAACCGTTTTGTTCGTGTCAGCTTTTTCTAAAGGAGTATTTTCGTCAGTTTTATCGACGACGTAAGCATATGCAGAATTTTTTTAAAATTTTTTATTAAAATATTTACAAAACTAATTTTGTGTTTCAAAAATTTACAAAATTAGTCACCCGCCGCTCTTTGAGAGGACGATTTTTAGAAATAGCCCTCCCAAATAGCGATTTTCGTGTTGTGGCAGATGGCCGTTGGCTCATGCCTAGCGGCCGGCTGTAGGGGGCTGCCATTTTGCAGGCGGCCCCCTTCCATCCTCAGGAAGGGCGGTTTAACACTATGCAGGGGGCCGCTTGTAAAAGAGCAACGAGGGCCCTGGAAACACATTTTGGAGACGGCACCCCGCACAGTGTTAAACCGCCTCTCTAAGGGTGGGAAGGGGGCCGCCTACAAAAAGGGCGGCAAGGGCGGCCTGGCTTTTTTTGCAGGCGGCCTCTTGCACAGTGTTAAACCACCCTCTCTCTATGGGTGGCAAGGGGGCCGCCTGCAAAATGGCATGCCCCCTTTGTTGGCCGTTACTTGTGAGGCGACGGCCGTCTGCCACGTCATTAAAATCGCTCCCTCCCAGATCAGAGGGTGGTGGGCAACTACTATTGTAAATTTTTGAAACATGGAATTAGTTTTGTAAATATTTTAATAAAAAATTAAAAAAAATCAGCATATGCATGGTTGTTTGTTTTGGCCCGAAAAATTGCTGCATAGGCAAAGCCCAACATTTGTTTTGGGCCGTAAATTTCAGGCCGGTTTGCCCGGAATGCTCTAGGCCCCCAAAATTAACAGTCACATATAAGCACGCATGATTTTCTTTTTTTTTTTTGGAGGAAACAGGGACCACTTTATTCAATCAAAGCATCGACACAAACAAAGTTGTGCGATAGCAGTACAGCTATTGTCCGGCCAGAAATGAGTAGTTCCTCAACTCGGCCTTTACTAACTAAAACATGACTAATATGATTTTCATTCCTATGCACCTTAGCAAGACTAATATCCCAACAAAAATAGACACGTATGATTCAAAGTTCAAACAGTGATAAAATAGTGGGTTACACAAGATTAAATTAAAACCTATAATATTCGACGTATAATTAATTCGTGCATTAAGCACATTAAATTTTGCGAGCACTCAGAGATTGGGTGACGCGACCCACACGTACGTACCTGGTCTGCACTGCACAGTGCACATCATACACACACGATTCATCAGTACACAAATTACCAACTTAACGTAACAACACACGGTAACACATGTACTCTTACCATCCAAGAAAAAATCAACTTCTAACTACGTCTATAAATTCATAGAGAAGTTAATTTTTTTTAGACAGGAGGAGTACTTAATTAACACACAGTAAGGAGGCACGTTATATTAAGCCGCCGGAGTACACACATCGCGGCGGCGTGAGCAACGGTATAACTTAACGACGGCATGGTGGCTCGCCGGAGTTGATTAACACCTATGGCACGGGTGGAACGACGGACGGCATCGGCGGCTGTGGGTCTTCCTGCACGGTGGTCGACGACGCCGGCGGCACGCCGGGGAATCCGGCGCCGGCGCCGGGATCAATCGGCGGCACAAATGGCGGCACTGGCAGGGTTGTCATGCCGGCGATCATCGGCACGCCGGGGATGATCGGCACGATCACCGGCACGCCGGGGATCACCGGCACGAACGGGATCCCGGGGCCAACCACCGGCACTCCGGGCACGCCGGGGATCACCGGGATCCCGGGGCCGACCGCCGGCACTCCGGGGACGCCGGGGATCGCCGGGATGGCGGCGGTGGGGAGTTCTTCGTCGAGGAGGCGCGCCGCCTGGGTGGACGTGGCGGTGGCACCCAGGAGGAGGAGGACGACGGCCACCATCGCTGCCGCGGCGAGCGAGCTCGAGGTGGAAGACGACGCCATGGGTGCGTGCTAGCTTAGCTAGCTAGCTAGCTAGGGTTTGATTTGGTTACTGGTATACTAGCTGTGTGGAGTTTGGAGGGCTATATATAAGGAGTTTGCAGAAGAGGGAAGCCGGGCATGCAATGCATTACGCATGTTGCTTCATCGCTTGCATTTTGCAGTTGCAGATCATCGCACGCATTTTGTGGTGGAAAGAATTACAGTCCATCAGTTGAACAATATATACTCAGGAATTAATGATGCATGACCATCCAAACATAAGAGACAATGCAACATAGGCCAGAAACGAGCATTCTAGCAATAAGCTAAATTTTCAACTGGTTAGCTAATTAATGGCATACTATATATCAATATATGATCAAGAATAATTTATACAAGCATACAATATTACAATCTCATCAGAAAATAACTTATCCCTCGATTTAACATATTGTGCAAGATATTTCACAGGCCAAGCAGGGGCAGATTTACCCATTAGGTAGGCTCGGTCGATCGACAAAGGTCAGCCCATAAAGTTCCAATCGAATCGCATGAGACTTTGTTTGTGACTTGTTTTTTTCACTTTCTTCATTCATTCCTCGCATGCATGGTCTCTGAAGAGGAGCTTTTAACAAGAGCGAAACTATGGGTGCAATCTATGGAGATGGAGGGACAATCTGAATCACTGCCGCTGGCTGAGGGCGAGAAAGGCTATTGAGTCCGAATGCATGCCTGATGGGAAAAGTGTCATTGGTAATAAGTTCAGAACCAAGGTATCGTAGGATTGTATAGTGGAACTTCGAATTTGATTGACGGATGAGCAACAAGTGATCAGTTGGTTATTTCCTTCGATTTTTTTATTTAAGATTTGAGTAGTTTTTTACTATTTACGGCTCAAAGATTAGGTACCATCTTAAATATTCATGTTTGTTTAATTTATTGATTATATTATACTTTTTTATGTGATTATAATATAAATGTTGTGTTCGATTATCCTTATAGAATGAGCATCAAACACATTCTTTTTTTCTATAGCTACGTCCGCCACTAAGTCCAAGTATATATGGGCTTTCATTTCTCACATGATTATATGTAAATTTTGAAATAAGTGGCGCATATGTCATCCCAAACAATATTGTTAAGGGGCACTTTTACTAAGATTGCATGCGTGGTAATTTGCCAACAAAGATATACACAATTAAAACGGTGATAGAAATATATATTTGTTAACATGACACGTATAATTTAAGCAACACGTTAAGCTTTTGCACACGTACGTATACAGAGCGTGACGCATTTGTCGCCACTCGCCACAAACACATACTGCACCTGGTCTGCACACACACACGTTCATTACACAAATACTATACCAACTTGACGTAACAACGTACATGCAAGTCATCTTAATTTGTACTCTCTCTGTTTTACAATGTAAGTCATTTTAGCATTTCCCACATATATATTTATCTAGATTCTTTAACATCAATATGAATATGAAAAATGCTAGAATGATTTATATTGTGAAACGGAGGAAGTACTTACTACTTAACACACGTACGTAATTAATCTGTAGATGGCTGCCGGCGCCGGCGGCCAATGCATGGCGCACACGGTCAATGCCACGTACACGTCAGCTGGCCGGAGTAATTAATTAACGACGGCACGGGGCTCGCCGGAGTTGACCTAAGGCACGGGCGGGACGACGGACGGCACCGGCGGCAGAGGGACGCCGGGCACCTCCGGCAGCGGGACTCCCGGCACGGCGGGCAACGGCGGCACCGGCAGGGTCGGCACGACACCCCCCGCGGCTCCGGGGATCGGCGGCACCGGCAGAGCTGGCACGGCGGGCACGACGGCTCCGGGATTCACCGGCGGCAATGGCACCTTCGGGATCGTCGGCACCACGCCTCCGGGATTTACCGGCAGCTCCGGCACTCCCGGCACCGTCGGGATCGTCGGCACGCCGGGGATGGTCGGGATAGTCGGGCCGACCGCCGGCACGCCGGGGATCGTCGGGATGGTCGGAATGGTGGAACCGACCGCCGGCACGCCGGGGATCGTCGGGATGGTCGGGATGGTCGGGATGGTGGGGCCGACCGCCGGCACGCCGGGGATCGTCGGGATGGCCGGGATGGTGGGACCGACCGCCGGAACTCCGGGGATCGTCGGAACGGTGGGGATGGTCGGGATGGTGGGGCCGACCGCCGGAACGCCGGGGATCGTCGGGATGGCCGGGATGGTGGGGCCGACCGCCGGTACACCGGGGATCGTCGGCATCGGAATGCCGGGGACGAGTTCGTCGAGGAGGCGCGCCGCCTGGGTGGTGGCACCCAGGAGGAGGACGACGGCCACCATTGTTGCCACGGCGAGCGAGCTCGAGGTTGAAGACGCCATGTGTGCTAAGCTAGCTCGTCTATGTAATTAAGCTAGGTTGATTAATTGGTTACTGCTATACTCTGTGTGCACTGTGGAGGGCTATGCCTATATATAAGCAGTTAGGAAGATGCCGATGCATTTATACGCACATTGTTGCGTTCATATCACTCTGCATTTTGCAGTTGCAGATTGCACGCATTTTTGTGGCGGAAAAGAATGGATGAAATGCATGGCGACTTATAGTCCATTAGTCCATCAGTTCAACACACAATACTGATCAACAATATGCACCGGTTGATTCATGCATGGCCACCCAAACATATGACAATGCAACATAGGCCAGAAACTGGCAACCTAATGTTTTTTTATCGGTTAACTGATGGCATATATTCAATGTAGGTATATATGCACCACATTGTACATGGTTTTTTTTTTCTTTTCTGTGGTTAGTACCTCACCTTCGCTAGAGCTGGTCTACATTAATGATGCAAAGTGCCAAAGTTAGAGCCCGGTGTTGTTGGAGACGAGATTTGGGTGGCCATGGCTGCTTAAACCTCCATGATTTCGGCATTGTCTGTATGGCTCGTAGTAGGGAATGCGGCCTTGGCTTCTCTTGTGGTGGTTGGTATACTGGTATATATGGGCCATGCTGCCGGATAGGCTTTTGAACGGTGCCATTGGGCCACGTCACAGCAGTCGGGGGAGATGGGGGCTCCGGGCCACGCGACGCCCAAGCTATGCTTCTGCTCGGTCATCCCGGTGGTCCAACGGCGTCGTCGCAAACTGACAAACGTCGTTGAAAAATTGAGGAATGCGGCGCTCCGTTTTTTTTCTTTTTTTTTCACGAAACGGCGCTTAGAATTGTGCTAATTTAATTGAATATAATGGGATTATGGGAGTAAAAAAAATATTACATAAGTATGAAGAAGTGTACAACAGTAAAATTTAGTTGCAGTCGTGAATGGCATAAAAAAATACTATGCTTGGCGTAATGGCGACGCTGTGAGGGCAGTCTCAACCCATAGTGTCCATAAGCAGTGTCTATGGTGCCATGTCAATAAGACATCACAATAAAAACTACACTCTACAACCCATGATTTCTTAAAGTGGCCCAGTAATAAATACATCATCTCTCTTCTCTACCAATCATATTTATTCTTCATATATTATGAAGACACTATTATCTCCCAACGCAAAACTTGATAGTGTCTAGTGCATAGGTTCTCGCGTTGAAGCTGTGTCTTGCATGAGACCTAGTTTCTTCCTCTCTTCACTCTCTCTCTTAATTAATATAGTGCCACATAAGTTAAAAGTCCTACATGTCAATGTAGTTAATGCTATAGATACCATCCTAAGTGGAGGGTTGGGACTGTCCTGAGAGTGAACGGCATGGTTTCCTCCGTATCCTCTCTCCTTTCTTTCCTCATCTCGATCTCCTCTTCCTTATGCGCTCTAAGCATGTGTAATGTTGCTACATACTTCCTTCCTCCTATTGATTAAGACACAGTCAAACTTATTACGGTTTTTAAAACTAGTTTTTGGCTTTAAATTTCTTGAATAATACGATTGTTTGTAGCAATAAAACCACAATTATACGAGAGTAAATTCAAATGTCATCTATCAAATAAAATTTAATTTAAAATAAAATATTATCGGTAAAATATTTAGAGAGTTGAGTCTTAAATACGCGCGCGTCTTACTGCATGTTGGAACACGTCGGCCGGCGCCACTTCCTGCCTCAAACTCTAGGCTGATCACCAGTTCACCACAAGCCTACCCACAAACTATCGTAGCGCGTTGGCAGACCAAGCCACAACGAGATATTGGTTTCTGCTACTAGTAGCTGTGAGGCTGTGGAGGGCAACATATAAGCAGGCAGCTAGTGAAGCTGGTCAGGCTTCACTTCAACACTTGCATATCGACAGAATAGCAGGTAGCAATAACCTGTATATCTATCGGCAAAAAGGTAAGCAGCATGCCCCCGCGCCCGCCGCCGGTGTCGGCACTCCAGCTGACGCCGCCCACGTGTATCCTCTGACGCCCAGCTAGCTTTTTCGCCGCCTCCTGGCCGTCGTCCCAGCGCTCCGCAAGCTCCTCCCAGCCACGCCAGTTCTCCGCAAGTGTCCTCCAGCCGTGCCCGAAGTCCCCGCCTCCGCCCAGATTTGGGCGTCCCCCTTCGGCCTCCGTCGCCTCGATGGTAGCAGAGACGCCAGATCCGCCACCTGCTGCCGCTCGCCGGTCCTTCGCTGATGCTGTCCGTGGTCAGGGCTTCCCAAATTCAAATTTGGGCACCAGCCGCACGCGCTCTCCGCCACGCCCCCTATTCAAGTTGGCTTTTACCTCCACTGTCCGGCGCAACAACCGCTCTGCTCGAGAGGTCACTCCGCCGCGGAGGAGTACTCCCTACGTCACTAGCCTTCCTCACCGTCACGTCGCCGAGCAGAAGATGGATGGCCATATCTCCGGGGATTCGCCTTAGATTCCGGTGCGTCGCAAGCGCTGGTGGCGTAGAGAAGAGCATTCATCCGCCTCCCGCCTACCTCCGCCTTCAAGTCGACAGCGCCCCATTTACTCCTCTTCGTATCGTGCGTTCTGGGCTCAAACAAGTGGGAAATGCTTCATTTGCCTCAGCAGAGAGCACCACGCTGCGCAGTACAGGGACCCGGTCTGCTGCTTCAACTGCCGTCGTTCCGGACATCGCGCGCGTGACTGCCGGCACCGTCGCGCCGTGCGTGCGTTCTCTCGGTCCCCGCTTCGGCGCGCGCGGTTGGGCGCTCGCACGCCCCCGCGGTCGCGTCCTCGCTCGTCGTCACCGCGTCGCCTGCGCAAGAGTCCGTCTCCCCGTCATCGCGTGCGCGAGCTGCAGACAAGCAATCGCCCGGCCTTTCCGCTCCAGCTTTCGCCGCCCCCGCCGAGAACGCGGGCAACCAGGATGACGCAGCTCGGCGACCCGGCCACGCGCCCGGAGGAAGACACCATCTTCATCCCCACCTCGTACGCCATTGATGAGGAGCTGCGCGAGTGGAATGAGACCGCGGCTGTTTCCTGGGCCGCGCGCGCGCCTCCGTCGACGGGGCCGCAAGACGTCGAGCAGGCGTTCTTGGACGAGTTCAAGCTTTGCCGCGGTGATGTGGCTGTCTCGCTCCACCATCCCCAAGCTTTCCTCATCAAGTTCCAACATCGCCGCCATTGCGAGGAAGCCATTGCGAAGGGCTACGTCAAGCGTCGCGGGATTGAAATCCACTTCATCAAGTGGCGCAGCCTGCAAAGCGCTCTCGGCGTCGCGTTGATGTTCCGTGTGTGGCTCTGCCTTGATGGCGTCCCTATGCACGCCTGGGCAGCGGACATCGCCGAGCGCCTCATTGGGCACACCTGTGCCTTGGAACAGATCGAGACCGACCTCGTCCACCCGATGGAGTCTGGCAACACTCGCTCCATCGATCTGTGGGCGTGGACGGCGAACCCCAGTACCATCCCGAAGCGGATGTGGCTTGGCTTCACCAACCGCGCGAAGGACCAGCAGCTGGCCCCCCTGCTCGTGGCGGAAAATCCGCCGGAGTACTGGCAGCGGGGAGTGCGTCATCCGGTGCTTTTCCATTTGGAGGAAATCCATGACTACACGGCGGCGATCATCGACCTAGAGGCGCAAGGCTCCTTCCAGCCGACGAAGCGGCGCTTGCCGCTGTGGACCCTGGAGGTGTTGGATGGCGAGCAGGCACCCGGGCGAGTCTTCGAGGACTTCCCACACCACCTACAGCCGCCGCGCTCTGTTCACGACCGCCTGGGCGACCACGATCGGGAGGACGAGCTCCGTGGATCGCGTCGCCCTGAGCGCGGAGAGCGGGGAAACAGGGGTGACGACGGCGCACATCACGGCGGTCGTGCGCGGGTGCGTGATCGGTCTCGCCGCGGATGCGCGGCGTGCATCGAGCAAGACCAAGATGAAGAAGAAGACGGCCGCGGCGATGATGATCGTGACGCCCCGGCCGACCATGACGACCGTGCCCGCGGCGGGAGAAGAGGCCGCCGGGGGCACAACAACGACCACCCCAGGGCTAATCAAAACTGGCGGAGCAGGGATCGAGATGACGACGATCGGGACGAACGGGGACGAGACTTCGGGCGTGGCCGCGGCGAACAACGTGCGATTGATCAAGATTACCGCCGTGAACGCACACGCTCCCCGCGCCAGTGCGACAGGGGAGGGCACAGTCGCCATGGCGGCCGGCGTCATCACGCTGGTGCAACTGACGTGGACAACGTCACCGACCCTGTCCACCCTGAGCCACACCTGGCAGAGATCTCTCTGCCTTCCCGCCAGCAGGAGCTTCACACCGAGGTTTGCAAATTTCGATTGCTGCATGCTTTGCACACTTCCCCGTTCAGGACGTAGGAAATCCCGGCGAGCCCTCCGACTTTAACTGGTGATCAGCTGCTTCGCCTCACGCTTGTCGCTGATAAGGCCATGACTGCGCCACCTCCGACGGCGACAGAGGACCTGGCCATCCGGTCTTTTACTGGGACTGAAGCCTGGTTCGGCAGCACGGCATGGAAGCCGGTGCCTGTTGCGCGCGTCTTTGGCCGCATCAGGGAGGCCTTGCCGGCCACGCCAGCGGTCGACACACTGACAACCTGCCAGCAAATTGAGGAGGCGCTGATGCGCCTTGAGCTGGCTGTCGCTGCAGCTCGCACCCCAGGCGATGACACTCTCCTACCACAGCCCATGTCACCGGCACCTCTCGCAGCGTCCCCGCCTCGCCGCTTGGAAGATCTGGCCAGCGACGCTGCGGCCGACAAGATTCTGCCGGCGCTGCTCCCCGGGGCGCTGCTTCCCCAAGAGATGACCCCGATGC